>NC_143250.1:101841666-102468333 GCF_984573655.1 Nuphar pumila | reverse complement strand
GCTTCGGCCCAAAAAGACTTTGAAATATTTTTAGAAATTAGAAGGATTCTAGTTGTAATCATAATGTGCCTATGTTTTCTTTCAGCAAGACCATTTTTTGCGGTGTGTTAGAACAAGATCTTTGATGACAAATTTCATTTTGTTGTAAATAAGTTTGAAATTCATTTGACATATATTCTCCTTCGAAATTTGACCTTAAAATAGACAGATTACTTAGAAATTGATTTTTGATCATTGCATGAAAATCTTTAAAGATGGAAAACACTTCAAATTTTCTATTTAGAAAGAAAATTCATGTGTATCTAGTGAAATCATACACAAAAATTATATAATATGAGAAACCTTCCTTAGACATGATAGGAGAAGGACCCCAAACATCGGAATGAATTAATTCAAACGATCGTGTAGAGACAAAACTTCTTTGAGAAAAAACAATGCCTTTTAATTTTTCAAAGACTCAATCTTTACAAGTCATAACTTTTTCATTACAAGAGTTTCCCAAAAAGGAGAAGAAAGACGTCTTTGAAAATTTTGGATGGCCAAGTCTCTTGTGCCAAACATTTATACTTTTGACATTTACAAAATTACAAAATGACTTTGATGGTAATAACAAAAAATCCATGAAATACAGATCGTCCCTTCTATAGCCTTGCCCAATCAGCTTCCCTGACTGGAGATCTTGCACGGTGCAATCTTTAGATGAGAAAGAGACTTGGCATCCTTAATCGGTAATTTGAGAAACAGAAAATAAGTTTAGATTGATTTTTCGAACCACCCTTACTTTTGAAACAAAGAAAATTTGATAATATTTTAAGTCAAGTGTTCCAATGTTTTCAATTTTCAAAGAAGTCCCATCGACCGTTGAAGCATAAGATGTTATGAAAATGGAATGGACATTAGAAAAGATGTGTTTATGAGGTGTCATGTGAAAAGAAGCACCGGAGTCTAAAATTCACATACCTGAAGGAGATGAGGAGGTTGCGATAGTGGCACCCGAAGTAGAGGAACACTTGAGAAGATGTTGAAGTGCCTTCCAAATTTGATTTAGAGTGTCTTTAATGACTCCTCCATTATTGTTCACTTCTTTATTTTGAATATTCTCACCAACCGCGACCACTTTTTCTTTGAGCTTAGGATAAACCGGTTTGATATGACCCAGTTCATTATAATAGTGGCAAATGACACCCTTTCTAAAGCCATTGTTTTTGGCAAAGTGGGAAGGCCTATAAGGCTTAACATTGGATCCCAACCTAGTAACGACCAAAATCTCATCACTTTTACGAGTCATGCCAAGACGAGTTACATCTTGGCACATTTCGGCAAGGGCATCTTCAATAGGTAAGGCTTTGCTTCTACGAAGAAGGGATGCTCTTACTTGTTCAAATTTCGATCTAAGATCGTGAAGAAATTACAAATGTTCTTTCTTAACTTGTTCTCTTTTTAATTCAACATCTTCCGGAGCCACCCACTTGGGCTCAAAAAGAGCAAGTTCATCCAAAATGGGAGACAAATCACTAAAGTAATCTCAAACACTCATGTCTCCTTGTTTAGTAGATCGACTTTTTTCTTGACAAAAAAATTGCCTAGCTAAATCTTTTTTGGTATACATACTCTTAAAAAAAAACAAGCTTCTTGGCTCTTCTAAACTTAGCAATATTAGCACAAATTTTTGTCAACATTGTTCATGAACCACGCCAAAATTTTAGCGTGGTTACTCTCTCAATCTTCTATCTTAGTTTGATGCTCATTGATTGCATTAATGTGATCTACACTATCAAGGGCATTTTCAACACCACCTTCAATCATGGTGAGCTTCAACGTTGGTTCAAGAGTGGTCTCCATCATGAAGCCCCATAGCTTTTTCTGTGAAGGTGATTCTCCATAGCCAACGCCCACATCAAATAATTTGATCCGAAAGAAAGTTCAACTCTTATGTCGTACTCCATGATGACAAAGAGAGGTAGAGATGAAAAAGAACTTAAAAAATGC
Organism: Nuphar pumila; assembly: GCF_984573655.1. Lineage (NCBI taxonomy): Eukaryota > Viridiplantae > Streptophyta > Magnoliopsida > Nymphaeales > Nymphaeaceae > Nuphar > Nuphar pumila. The sequence goes on along the minus strand of NC_143250.1, from coordinate 102,466,344 downwards.
TTTCAAGATTACAAATAACCCAATTGACACTGATACCATGTAACGAACAATACGAAAATACAAATTACAAGATAACTCTTAAAAGAGTTTAACAAAGAGTCAAGAATCACAAGCACATAATGTGCACAATACACAAACCCACTAAGGAAAAATGTCAAAAAGGCAAAAGGAATATTATTAAGTAAAAAGATGAGAAAAAGCTTACTTACAAGAGGGGAGAGCCCCTCAATTTATAGAGAAAGGAAAAGCTCACAAGAGGGGGGCATTAGGGCTCCCAATATAGTCGTTGGGGACCCCAACGACTATAATAGTGGGGACCCCAATAGTCTCAATTACATGAAAAATAAAAAAGAAAACGAAAAAAAAAAGAATACAAAAAATGAAAAAGAAAAACCTAAGAAAAAATAAAAGATACAATAAAATTACCAAAACATGGCACTGAGAGAAACACACACACACCATGCTGACAAGGATCTAAACCAACCACTGAGAACCGCTAACACAGTCCTCAAAAGAAACAACTAAAACATAGCATTTAATATGAAGCTATGGAGTCCACAAAAAGGAATTTTGCATCACTTGTAGCAGTTCGTGTAAATAATTATAGACTCTAAGTGAACAAAATTCGCCAAGAAACGTAACCAAAAATCATCTAATCCAAGAAATAAAATCCATGTGTGGAAAAATAATGTGGGATTAATGCTCTCAAAGGTCCGCCCGTCATGGATACCTTGGAAATGGAATGACATCTCTGATGTTGTCCAGGCCAGTTGCAAAGAGAACCATGTGCTCGAAATCCAGACCAAACCCACTGTGTTTCACAGTTCCATACCTGCGCAGATCAAGATACCACTCGAATGGCTCAATAGGCAAATCCATCTCTCGTTATCCTGGAACCAAGGACTTGCATGTCAGCAAAGAGGAAGCAACCATTTTCCGAAATTTCCAGACAAGCCAGAGCTAAAAATTCAGTATAATGCTGCGGATAGTAAACTTCCAAGTACTCCACACATTTGTTAAACAGGACTATCAAGGATAAGGGAACCTATAGATATTTGAACTTACCTTCATATCAAATATATTTAGCATTTATCAGGACACACCAACATACAGCCAAAGATTACTGTACATGCTTATTTCACTTGATAGTTCCTAAGTTAAGGAGATGGATTAATTGGCTTAACAGTTGGTTGTTTTTAAGTGATTGTCATGGATACACCAAAGAACCTCCACAATCAAGAAACAGTAAGTTGTTTGATTGTAGTGTAAATATGCAGACACCTACAATTTGTGATACTGTATTCATGAAATCAGACTGGCATAAGCAATCACAAGATATACCTTTTCTCAATGACCTCATATCTCTCTTCCCTTTGACTGCCACCAATCAATTCTCCAACCTGAAACAAAAAAAATCAAGAGCTTCAGATGGCTATTGCATCAACAGCAAAAATTATCTTGTTGAATAGATCCCCATCAATATTGATCGTTAATTATTTAACAAGCATACCAATGTCTTTGGAAATTCGAGTTTTTGTTGCTTGTGACTGAAATAGTCCTAAGACAAAGACAAAATTATAAAGGAGAAGCAGCATACCTTAAAAACAAGTACGTCCATGGCAGCTACTGTTTTCAAATCATCATTGAGCCTCATATAGAATGCATTTGCCAGGTGTATCAGGAACAATCTGTGACCATTGGATGTCCAAGAAGATTTTGGGCATCAAATAGGAAATTATATAAAGAAGCAAGGTGCATATATTAGAACTCAACAATCTGTCACAATGTGAGACGAAGGCATGTCGCAGGTGACAGGATGTGTGTGTGCACACATGTGCACATGTCTGTGCAAGTCATTTGCATGCACATGGGCATCATTTGGCAGGTCAAGAGATCCACTTGATATGGAAATTTGTGACCCAAAGCAGAGAATAAAGCAACCATGAAAAAACCTAATTTTAAGTATTTGAGTAATCATTAACTTCACACATAGTGAATCTACCTCCAAATCAGCATAAGCAATTTCAGGCTCCACCATCCAAAACTCTGCTAGATGTCTTGAAGTGTGAGACTGCTCGGCTCGAAAAGTTGGTCGAAACATATAAACGCTACTAACAGCACAAGCAAAAGTCTCCACCTGAAGCAGACCAGACAGTTAAAAATGCCTGACGGGCAAAGAAATCAGAGGAATAATCAATCTTTCCATCCTTTTGTGGTAGGCCAGCTTTAAGCTTAGCTCTCTCTTCCAGTCTGGAAAGATTTTCTTTGGCCTTCATAAGTTCAGCTACAGCAGAGATTATTTCCTCTTTAGAAGACTTTATTGCCTTCAAATGTGCTACATCCTCGCCTTTCTCTTTAATAAGAAGTTTAGCAGCTTCAATATCTTCTTCCAATGGTGCAGGGTTTTGCTTCAACCCCTCTATTTTTTCTGCCTCAGAAAATATTGCAGTAATTTGAAACATCTCACCAGCACCTTCACAATCACTGGCTGTGATAATAGGTGTGTGCACATACAGAAAACCATTCTTCTGGAAAAATGTAAGTGTTGCATAAGCAAGTGCATTCCTAATTCGAGCAACAGCAGATATCTGCAAGCATACACCAGGATTAGCACTTCTGGAGTCATTGTGGAAAAAAAAAGATAGAATTGTCCCTTTTAACAGAAAGTGCACAAACACAACAAATGTCTAAGAAATTGAAGACCTAAGCTTAAAAGCAAATTTGTAAACCAAGATGCAATGCATAATAGGAAGATGTTCTAAATTCACAATCCTAACCTTAAAGTAGGAGCCACCAAGCCCAGATGGAATGGGACTCATTGCAATCAATAGCATCTCATTGTGTAAGCAAAACTAAATATAATGCTGAGAATGGTTTTCTAACACAAAACTTCGGCCTTGTATTCCATGTTTGTGAAATGGTACTTCATTTGCAAACAGGCTACATGAAAGGATTCTAACATTCAATGACAACTTAATTAAATTCGTGTAGAGCGAAAAATAAATTTCATTTCAGAAGCAAGAGAAAGAACCATACCATATTGGTCCTAGGACGAAGATGCACATGGTCCCTGAGGAACTCCAATGTAAGCTTGGTTTTAGGTATTGGATATTTGGCAGGGTCAACACCCCTCAACTTCCAACACTTTCTCCACTTTGAGCTCCACTGCCTGCTTTGTCCCTTCGGGTGCCTTTTTGAGCTCTCCTTCAACTATCACGCATGTCCCTGTTGCAATAAGTTGCCCAAGTGATGCAGTTGGTATCTCTAAATGCAGATATGTTTTCCAAATATCTTCAAATTAAGAAAATAAGAGTATTCGAAGAAGATTTCTGCATGAACCAACAAATAAAGAAAACACAAGCATGCTCAAGTTACAGTGATAAGAGGTTATATTAATGATGTTAACTATGTATCACTGAATATCGACGAAGCAGAATCTGTTTCAAGTCCGCCAATGTGACATTTACATGCACGTGAACACTCACACCATTGGTGCAAGTGCACACACACATCTCTATTTGTGAGAAGATATCATGTCCATATAAGATCATGCATTACTATGAATAACCTATTTGATTATGGCATGCGCAGAACCAATAAACATGTGTAGAAGAAAACCATACATATGAATTGAAGCAATTCTAAGACTCCATTCTGGCCGCCGATTAAAAACCAAAAGATTCAAGAATGAACTTTTAAGTGCGTCAACCCATTATTCAACATAAATACAAATATTCCAAGCACAACACAAACCCGAAACAATTAAAAAACGACAACAAAACTATTTATTCAGGAACTCCAAGGAAACCAACCGAATCCGATTAATCATCTCAACAAATCCTAGACATATTTTCTTCCTATATAACATATCAACTTCGATCTTCAAGTAACCCACATTACTTCTGGTTCAATTATCTCAAGATTCACATTCACTGATCAGAAAAAACATAATCACGACATCAATTACCGAATTAATTCACACACAAATGTCCCAAATACTTGACCAAGCAAGAGAAAACTAGAAAATAAACTTAGACATGTAAAATTAGAAGATCTACATCAATAAAAGCATCCCCAACTGTTCTAATACATGTGGGAGAGAGAGAGAGAGAGCGATAAGTAGACATCGTTCACAGGAAGGATATTAAATAAACCCCAATCCAAAAACGCTAAAATATAAAGCCTAGGGAGGGAGGAAGGGAAAGGGAAAGAACACCTGCAGATTCGCGAGGCAGGACCCGTCATTGAACTCGAGGAAGGCGAAAGTGCCCTCCGCCTGATCCCTACCGGTCTTCACCCAGCCGCCGACGGCGAACTTCTGCCCGACGAGGCCGAGCCCACCGTCCGGCCGGCCGATGATGATGGTGATGAGGACCCGGCGGGAGTAGCGATCCCACTGAACGGCCACGCCGGAATCCGGCGGAGCCACGGAGCCGCAGCCTCCAGCGAGGCTCATCTCAGCCGCCTCCTGCGTCAGCCGCCTCCTGCGTCGGCCGCTCGTCCCCCACCATTCTGTATATCAATGGTGTCTCCTTTTCGGGCGATCAGGTACTCAATGCTGTCTCCAACTACTTTTCTAACCTGTATTCCTGCAACCAAGCTGTAGGTGGCAATATGGGTTCAACTTTATTTTTGTCCATAGATCGAGCGCTAGCCAACTCGATTCAGGGGTTGTTCACCGAAGAAGAAATCATCTCGGCGGTGTGGGAGTCGTCTGGGTGGAAAGCTCCAGGATTTGATGGCTATCCTGTGGATTTCTTTCGCATATTCTGGCAATGCGTTAAGAGTGACATTCTTAGTGTCTTCGCCGAGTTTCATCGAAATGGTCGATTGCCGGTTCATTCTCACCTAGCAATTGTGTCGCTTATTCCTAAGGAGGAAGCCGCATCGGATATCTCGCGGTTTAGACCTATATCAGTGTTAGGGAGTTTATATCGCATTATCGCCAAGGTCTTAGCTAACAGGATGCGTTCAATTGCTCCTAGGATTTTCTCAGAGGCTCAGTTCGCCTTCATTCCTAACAGAAGACTTCAACATTCCTTCATTTTGGCCACAGAAGTGTTGCACTCTCTCAAGATCAGCGGGGGGGGCATTTTCACTCTGAAGCTTGACTTTCATAAAGCCTACGACTCGGTTCATTGGCCGTTCCTCTTCAACATGTTGGCAAACTTGGGCTTCGGTAGGCGTTTCTCTAGGTGGGTGCATGAGCTGGTAACCAATGCCCAATCACAGTTTCAGATCAATGGGGTCAAGGGAAAACAATTCAAACTTGGTCGTGGTCTTCGACAAGGATGTCCTCTGTCTCCGTTACTCTTTAACGTCGTCTATGAAGGGCTGGTGGTCTTGGTTAAGAGGGCAGTGGAGGGTGATCTAATTGAATCTCTCGGTATTCAAGAGTGTCGTAGTCAGATCATGACCTACGCTGATGACATAATTATCTTCGGAAGGGCCTCCATCCAACAAATGTTAAGATTCAAGCTTGTCCTTCTTTTTTTCCAATCGATGTCAGGTCTATCCTTGAACTACGAGAAGTGTTGTCTTTCCATGGTCAACGCCCCTGCTTCTATGTTGGACTTGGGCCAGTGGATATTCGAATGCTCGGTTTCGGATAACTCTTTCTCTTATCTGGGTCTACCGCTCCAAATCAGTCGTGTATCAACGGCAGCCTGGAGCACCACTATCCAAAGGGTTCAGAAAAAAATTTTGGGCTGGCAAGCGTCCTACCTTTCTATCGCAGGTAGACTAACTCTCATCAAGCACGTTCTTTCTGCTATGCCAGAATTTTTTATGTCTATGTTCCTGATGCCCATGGGGGTTAGTAAGAAGATAGCTCAGGTAATGACGCACTTCCTGTGGTCTGGGCGTGGTCACGAAAACAAGCGCCACCTAATAGGGTGGGACACTCTTCGACTACCCCAAAATAGGGGGGTTTGGGAATCAAGGACCCCCGGCTGAGGAGTATGATTCTTGTCGTGAAGCAGAGTTGGCTTGCACACCAACCTGGGTCTCCGTGTGCAAGCGTGCTTCTAGCTAAATACGGTGGTGTGGAATCATTGGTGGGGGCCACAAGCGTGCGTCAGCGATCTATGTCAAAGCTTCGTCGATCATGGATCCAAGCATGGTCTGCAGTTCTATCTCATAATGGCAATGTTGAATCGCAGTCCCTGTTCTTTGGTCGTAACCTTGCTCCGAACGGATCTTTCCGCTCTAAAGAAGGCTACCTCGCTCTCCTTCCATCGGGGGTGGACCGGTTTCCGACGAACCTGATCTGGGGCAAGGGTCCCACTCCGAGATCATGTTTCCTGGCTTGGCTAATCTTACACAATCGGGTGCAGACTGACAACTTCCTTAAATCCATTGGTTTTCATCTGCCGAGTAAATGTGTGTTGTGTGAGGCGGCTGAAGAATTTGCCTTTCACCTTTTTTGGGAGTGCTCTGTTTTTCAAAACATCTTTAAGGTGACTTGGAATAAGCCGGGGGTCAGCGTGCGTCAGGAATCGTTCGCCAATGATTTGTTGTGGGGTCCTCAACCAGTTCGTCATTGCAACAAATGGCGTATTATTTGGCGAACTTGGCTTCTCTCGTCATGGTGGGCCGTATGGATGACTCGCAACAACGCTATTTTTCGGCAGATTCCGGCAGTGTTCAACAAAATGGTGAACCTTATTTTGGCGGACATATACGCCATTCTCCGCATCAACATCCCTGATCTGCAACACCATCTGCCTCCAGGGACCATTCATGATCCTGGGTGATGCTCGTCGCCTATCTGTATTGGCTTCTTGTTTCTTTCTTCCTTTTCTCCTTGCATCTCTCCTTTTCTTTTTTTTTCCCTTTTTTGGGGCTCTTTGGCATGTCTTGGGCCCGTGTTTGGTTTCCCGGTAGGTTCAATGTTGGTTGAACCTGTTTTCGGTTCGTAATGTTGATGGTTATAGTTCGGCTCTCTCTCTACCTCTCTCTTCGCTCCACAAAGGAATATAGGTTTTCGCAGGGATGGAGCCGCCCCGCCCCACACCACCCCACACCACCCTTTTTTGGTTTAGGTAGGGAATGAATTTTTTCTGAAACGCCCTACGTAGAGTTTTTTTTTGACAATTGAGACCCTGTACTTATAGAAAATACACGGAACCTCAGGGCGTTGCAAGGTTTTTTTTTCTTAAAAGCACCCCGGCATAAGTCATTTTCTCTTCCCAGTTCAAGGACCGGATTTCGTACACAAATCGGACGAACACAACCCATGAAGATTAGGGATTCAAAAGGGTCGGAGTTGAAACACCTAAATACATCGGAAAGTAAGATCCTGTCGGATCCAGAACAGCAAAAATTTGCAAAACCTTCAATCCTGAATCCAACTCATTTGCACCCCCGAAGGAAGACTCCTCCTTTTGGTTGGGGGTGTGACTCACGAGCATTGTCAAACTGATGTGATGTTATAAGCTGGAAACCCATAAGTGTGGGTATGCTGCCTTGAAGCCAATGTACTCAATAATGGTTGTACCCTACTCATGAAGTTTGCATGATATAAGTTTAGGTATCACAAACTTTCACTTAAAAGGAGGTTCACATATTTTTTTTTGTACAAATATTATAAAGTTTATATAATCATATTAGTGAACATCATTTTAACCTTAAAATTTTGCAAATACCTCACTAAGTTCGGATATACGATTTTTCTCGTAAACATATAAAGTTCATCTCAAATGTGTGATTCTTATGAATTTCCTCCCATAAGATTTGTAAATACATAGCAATCTGCACAATTTTTTTGCATGCAAACATACGTAACTTCACATACTTTATTGAATATATAAAGTCACTTTTATTTATTTTGCTTCTCTTTTTCATTTATTAATTTGACTAACATTAAGAAGCCAAAAATTGAACACTCTAATATTGAGCTATCTAATGTGAATGTTTGTAAATGTTCAATTTCGTATAAAATAAATAAATATATGTATAAGCAGATTTATTTTTGAATGATTGAAATAAATATATATGTATGAACTTGTTGATTTTTAATGAATGGAATGAATATGTATGACCATGTTTAGTTTGAATGAATAGAATAAAATTATATGAACAAGTTATTTTCATACAGATTCAATTAGTTTTGAGAGATTTAAGTTTCAAGAAGTTTGCATATTTAGTTGTATGAACTTCGCACTATATATGTGAAATTAGTTTGCAAAACTTTGACCATGAAAAAAAATGCAAATATTGTTATGCAAACTTTCAACTATATATGCAAATTTAGTGTAATACTTGTAAAGTTTATATGATTTCAATTACTAAAAGTACACGTATTTGGTCAATTTAGCTTTGCATATATTTTTATGTGAACCTCGTAAGGTATAAAGGTATTAAGTAAATATCTACGAGGTTACGATGTTTAGTTTAACAAGTTTGCATATTTTAATACAATTTTCGTATTATATACATCAGGTATTTGCGAAGTTTTGAGGTTTGAGTTTAACATAATGTTTGCAAATATGATTATGTAAACTTCTCCGTAAAAAAAATGTGCAAAACTCCGTTTAAGTGAAAGTTTGTGATACCCGATGAGTAAATCAATTTATCTCACGAACTTTATGAGTTTTGCACATGCAAAGGGTAAAAAAGTCCTAACAAAGTAGGCTATTTGTGATTTTGAATATCAAGCATATTTTGAAAATTATAGAGCATTTTGAAAAAGTTGCCCATTTTTCTAGTACATACTATCATTTTTGAAAAGAAAAACTATAGATAATTTGGGTGGTATAAAACCCCAAGTTATCCCCCTTGCCCACCTGGTTCACCCTAAACTCTGTTATCCACTCTGGTAGCCAAATCCCCTATTACTGACTAGACCTGGTGCTCAGTACTCACAAACTACGCCTGCATCAATGCATACAAGTGAAGAAGCCATTCAACCTGAAAATAGTTACAATTGTGGAGACAACACGAGGAAACTTTCACTCTACCGTAGGATTACGCAGTAGTCAGCCATCAAAACTTGTTCTTTAAGGACTTGACTGTTTCATGTAATTTTAATGAAAATTTGGTGAGTTGGAATCCCTTTCCCTCTCTTTCCCACCATTGGTGAAACAAACATCCAACTATTATGGTGGGCACGTGCCATGCTGAGAAAAGTAGGCCCATGTTTTCGAGCCATCTTTGTTTTTTCATGTGTAAATCCCCTCCTACCTCCCCCCCATTCGAAAGAACTTTCATGGGAAACTTAGTTCGCAAGACCTTTTACAAATCTGTCCTTTCCAATGAAAGACCCTTCTCTTCTCTGAGAATGAAGGAAACGATCCAATAAAGGGCAGTCAACAACATGAAAAGGGATTTCTCGAAAGTGTGTGTGAGAGAGGATTCTCCAAAAAAACTTCAATAATAAAAACTTGATATTTATAAGAATTCACAACGAAATATCTGAAAAAAATAATACAAGAGCATCATGTCATTTTCAATATCATAATATTATTACGTTTTTTAAAGTATTTTCGAAAATGATATATTTGACGGATATATTGGTTGATTAAAACCTACAGCTCTGACTGCTCTATAAGAATTAAGTTAATAAAATTAAGCAGTCAATGTTCACATAGTGTGGTATTGAATCTCTACTAAACCCTCACTTCACTCCCGATATTGAACCCTTGAAGGCCTCAATTTGCTAAACCCAAATCATAACCTGGTAAGATTCTACTTCAAGAACACCTAGATCCCAATTTCCACTCCTAGATTTTCACGGAAACCTCACAATACATAAAAACCACAAAACTACCACAACATATCTGAACCCTTATTGAAATGTATCACAGAATTGTCGGCATTTTTTACAACTGGTCTGTTCATTTTCTTTTCTTACTCCTTAATACCATATATAACGAAATTTTTCTTTAAGTTCAAAAAAATCAAAATTGGTAAAACTAGTCTGATAAAGCGACTTATGACAGGTAATCATATCTGAGCCATCCTAGAACAAGTAAGCCCTCGTTCGCTGGCTTAGCAGTGATATAGCTCACATAGGAATAAGTTCAACTAGACAAGCCTTTGGTCAATTTGTGCTTGCCATATCGTTAAATAACCATCGCCATCCACCGAAACAAGTTTTGCCCGGTAAGCAAAATCATCACTAACAAATAGGAGGTGATTACCCGCAAGGTTTCTCTCAAAGAGGCACCCCTAGCAGTTTAAATGACGATATCATAACCCTACAGTAAACTGTTTTTAGGCTCTGTTTGGGAGCCATACATTGAAATGGAAACAACATTTACATGTGTTGCCATTATCTGGTATTGTGGATGGAGTTGCCAAAAGCACTCTTAAAATGGTGTCGAAATGTGGTGTTGATGCTGCCAACTCCATTCCCAAACAACAGAGAGCTTATGTGACACGGATATCACCCTTTATACACAAGTCATATTGGAAATTTCATAAAAATGGCTGTATCCCCATATCTGCAGACACATCCATGTAACACCCACCCCTCCAAAATCATAAAGCAACGTGCAAGGGAAATACATCAAAAATAAAGACCCATGATATTCACTTGCCACAGAACCACTAAACCGCAAGGAAGATCATACCAACATAATACCAATGGGCTTGCAACCTCAAAAGAGTCATGGAGGTTCAATCCTTTAACGAATAGAGGCCTTAAACAGTCCAGCCCAAGATAGAAAAATAGGGGATAGTGATGATGGAACCGGGGGAACCGGACATCGATGGAACAAACTATACTGAAGAAATGTATACAACAGGAATTCTTCGTATTTGCTATTAGAAGTTCAGAACTCATCCTCTCAGCCATAACCCAAAAGTATGGTTTCCTCCTTTTCCAACAACGTGGACTGCTATTAGAGACTGAATTTAAACACACAACGTCATGTATATGGGCTTCCAATTTAGGCATGAACCCATGTGACACCGAAAACATGGGGAAAAGACGCCACAGCATTAATATGTAACAGTCAGGAGAACCAAGCTTGACCAAATTTCCATTGATTTTTTACGGAATCTCTGATAATGATGATGCATTCAAAACACCAAAATGTATTTTGCAGGATCTGCCTTGACACCATCATTTCCTTCTCCTACTCTGTAACAAAGAAATCAAGATAAAGTTGAAATACCATCCTTCATAAATGCTTCACAAGAAATGCACCAGAAGTTGTGCATTGAACATAATCATATCATATGCTAGTAAGTAATTTCCACTTCCACTACCCAAGGAGAAATGCTACTTACTGAAGTCACATAGTCATCCATGGCTGACTGCTTCCGCTTCTTCATAGAAGAGGCAACAGGCTCAACAGCAGGACTCCTTGACTTGGATCGCTTCAATGGCGTTAGGCTCTGAAAAGTCACAGAAAATTTCAACAAATTAGTAAACATTTACACATGCCACAGCTTAAATACAGAAGGTTAAAACCTAAAGCAAAGAAGAAAAATGCAACACCACTACCCAGTTACAGTATTATAATTTCTTTTTTAAATGAAAATTTAAATATCACACCAATCAATGTGCACCACATGAGTAACAAAACAAAAATGGAGAAAGAAAATGTTCCCATGGTTAAAGGAACATCCCAACAGCGTGGGAAACAAAAGGAATGTCCACAACCTTGGCAAGCTTCTTATCTCTCCTCGCCTGCCTTTCTCTTTCATCAAACTCTTGATTTTCTTTTTCCACCAAACGAATAAGTGTATCACAGCGTCTTGCAAGCTCTTGTGTAGTACGAGACTTCACAAACCAATCAAAACGGAACAATGGAGATGTGCGGAAAGCTGCTTTCAAGTCATCCCAATTTCCATAACCAAGTTTATGAACCATGCAGAGCTATAATACCATTAAAAAGAAAATTCAGACAACCAGAAGTCAAAATTTTGAAGGAAAAACTAGTAACTAAGATTTTGGAGGAAGGTGGAGTCAAACCATGAAACGGTCACATTCCTCATTGTATAGCTTTCCTTTATTCTGTCCATACTGGATCTTTAGTTCCTGCCATGGGTTCTTATAACGATCCAATTTCTTTCCAATTGCCTTCATTATCTCATCTTTCCGAGAAATTCTTGCCTCCCCTTTCTCAATATTCTTGATTATCCTATCATAATCTAGCAGGAAATGGGGAAAAGAAAAAATCAACAAAGACATTGAACATTTGTCCTAGTAAATGGAAAGCAGCTGCAGTGACCAGCTTATAAACCCAATCAAGTGATTGAGAAGATTGAGGTAGATGCCAACCATAATTTTGAAAAGCACCAACACAAAATTCAAAAAAGAACCATATTTAGCAAATCACACTATCCAGTCAGTCAAATCTAGATCCTGCAGGGCAAGAAACAGTGCAAACTGTAACAGATTGAAAAATATTTAGCTTGATAAAGCAGACAAGCCTGCCAGAATGAAGCTTGCCAAGTTTTTTGGGTCAAATCAGGGTCAAACTAGTGTTGATTTACTAAAGGATCCTTTTAATATTTTTTGAACACCAGCAGAATCCTTCCTCCTATGAATTCGAAGAACCGCCAGGCTCCCAAGACGTATGACTCAGGAGAGTAGTATTCTCTGGATCAAGAAACCACAATGAACTAAATCCAAAGTGATCTCATGTCTTTGAAATGATAAAAGGAATAGTTAACAACATGAATGAATCAGTAAAATGGCCAAATAAGAACACTTACCGTTCAATTCCTTGTATCTCTCCTTAAATACCTTAGCATATCTTTCTACTTCCTCCTCTGTTTTCCCTTCCATCTCAGAAGCAATACTTTTTATATCATTACGACCATACTTTTCACATGCTCGAATGAAAGTATTGAAGTCCCTCCTTGTCCATGTTGAAAACCCCTAAAGCCACAAAAAAAAAAGTTCCCGCTAAGAAATGAATATCAGGCTTCCAACAATGATAACAGCATTTGAATCACCTCCTCTAGTAGTTGATCTTTCTCTTCCTGTTCCTCCGCAGTGAGAGGGTCTCCTGTATCTAAAATATCAAATATCAATCAGCAAATAGAAACCATGTGACACAGAACTCAGCACTCAGTCAATCCTGAGCAAAAAGCCCAACAAAAAGAACGGTGTACACTTGTACTTAGTATACCATTGTAATGAAACCAAATGTGCACAAATATAATGCCACTAATGGGCTACAAAGAGTGCACAAACACAAAAGCCTCTAACGGACAAAATACAATAAGCCACAAAGGCTAGCACAAAGAACTCGCAAAGAGTATTAGAGGGAGAGAAAGAGAGAGGAGACAAAATATAAAAAAAAAATTATATTGAAAATGCTTGAGACAAGCATACCAAAGAGAGGCAGAAGGCCTCTTTAAATAGGCCCATACAAGGCTCTAAGAGATGTTGGGGAGCTCCCAACGTTATAGCCATTGGGAAGCCCCCAACGGCTCTAAGGGTCATTTTCAAGAATGTGCCAAAATACAAAAAAAAATAACAGAAAATAAAAAGTACAATGCTGCCCCTATTGGACAGTTGCAATTACATAATAAGGAAATGACAAAAATGCCTCTATAGGACATTACTAATTACAAAGCATGTAAGCATAATACATACATATAAGTGTATATATACATAAACAAGCCAATATATATGTATATTACCATACCAACTGAAGCAGAGCACGACCTAGTTTTAGCAAGTTTTGAAGCACCCAATCAAGTCCAATTTAGATTCATGAGGCAAGGCGTGTAATAAAAAAATCATAGAGAAATCCAACTTTATGATCAGGGCAGATTCATCAACTGCAGATAGAAATCTCCCCCCTCATCTTATGGGCCCACAGGTCACCCATGGCCTGGCCCATTTGGGGAGGACCTGGGCCTCCTTTTCAAGATCCATCTCAACCCGAACTGGGTTTAGGCACCACCTGGGCAGGCCTTCAGAAAGCCCATGGCCCAGACTGTTGATGGGTCAGGTTGGCCAGTCCCTACCTGGCCTAGCTTTAATTGACATGACAAAAATTAACCATGCTTTGAACCATCTCTAACTTTACTTGGTGCAAGAAATCCAGTACTTCAGCTACTATGGAGTTCTTTATTTTTTGTGAACTCACTAAAAGACTTGATCAATTACTATTCTGAGCTCACAGCATGTCATTATATTTATAAAAGCATCAAATCCAACAAAGCACAAAGAGGATAACATGGTGATCAATGGGGAAGCTATGATGCAGGAGAACACCTTCAACATCATCTCCATCTCCAATTGTGTCTTTCAACTGGTTCTTCTGATGGGTGACCTGCAAAGTTGGAATTGTTTTAAAAGGTTAAACCAATTCTTTGTACAGCATCTTGCATATGGAGAACAAAATAGTCCAAAATAATTAGTCAATTCAAATGGTGGTGGTTAGAAAGAATGAATTTTCAAGAACTGCATACCATGAGAAAGCGCACTTCTTTTTCATATAGTTCGTTTAACCTTTGTGTATTGAAAAACTGAAAATCATGCCTAAAATCAAAAGTTAGTGAGGATCAAGAACCTTGACAACTCGTGAATCCACTAAATCTGCACATACCGAAGCAGACAGAAAAACCTACAATTGTGGCATACGAGGAATTCGGGGTTCTCTGGGTTTTGATGGGACACCTTGTCGCAATGCTTGCTTGAAGTAATCAGACTCTGAATAGCTAAGAAAGAACCAGAAGACAATAAATAAGATACCTTGGCCATAATACTATATTATAAATGAAGCATGAACCCTCAGCAAGCCCACTTACTTGCGCTTGCGCTCCCTTTTAGGTGGTTCAATCCAATTCTCAGTAACAAACTTCTTCAAGTCAAGTTTATTGTCATCCTTCAATAACAGAAATAACAAAAAATCAACAACAAAACACTTTAAAAATATAATTACCAATCAACTGAAGCATAAGCATACTGAACAAGCAACTAAACCAAGCAAGAAAATGTAGTCGTCAGCAAGACTTCTGTACCTTTTCATCATCAAAGTCATATAGTTCAGCAGCTGCAAGATAAACAACCAATATGCCATCAAATTCAAAAAATCTATGTAGGGAGCTTTCATTACAGAAATGAAGAAAACCCTAAAAGAAAGCAACCAGATGATAAGTAGTTGTGGCATCATAATAAAGCATGGATTTGACATACTGTCATCCATTTTAAATTTTATGGCATCTTCTGTGAATTTCTTCATCTTTGCGTCAAGCTCGGCTGTTGCTTCTTCGCCTTTAGCAATAATTCTATCAATATCTTCATCAGTGATGGTGCTGTCTTTGGAGCTGAAAACCATTTCAGCACCAAACCTCACCATTTGCAGTAATTCATCCTTGTTGACAGCTGCAGCAAAAGCAATTTGAAAAGTAACAACAATCTCATTCTCAAAATAAAGCAATTAAATGAGAGTTTTCTCAATCAAGATTTAGAAATGAGAACAAAGGACAGAATGCATACTTTTCTGCTCTGCCAATCGACCTTGTTGAATGACCAAAGCATCAAGTGCAAGTTTTTTATAAGCCCTTTCAATTACTTTCTCCTCTATTGTGTACTGCAATTAAGCAAACTAAATTGTGAGGAAATGGCCATGAGAGAGATACTGAGGAGACAAGTAGCAAGTATCCTGTTGGAAAGTAGCTTTTTTATCAAAGAACCTCAAGAAATGGCCAACAATTTCTGGGTGAGCTAACTGACCTCAGTACAAAAACGGAACACTTGAACTTCTTTCTTCTGACCAATCCTGTGAGCTCGGTCTTGAGCTTGCAGATCAACTTGGGGGTTCCTGGTAAATAGCATGAACAAAACTCTCCATAACTTTACCCACAGCCAAAATCAGGCATTAACAAAAAGACAATGGAATACACAAGACCATACCAATCGCTGTCATAGAGAATCACAACATCTGCAGTTGCAAGATTGATCCCCAAACCACCTGCTCTGGTAGACAGCAAAAATATGAACTTGTCACTTCCTGGTTGATTAAATGTCTCAATAGAAGCATCACGATCTTCACCACCAGTATTCCCATCAATCCGACAGTACAGATAACCCCGGAACATCAGATAATCTTCAAGAATATCCAACAGCCTAGTCATCTGAATTCCAGACAAAAGAACCAAGTATAAGCATTTGGCGCTGAGTATATTTGTAAAGCAAATTGCAATGGTGAAAAGAAAGGAACACCAAGCATTTCAGGAGCGAGATCAAATTATGAAACTGAAGGATGAAATTGAGCCATGGAATGTATAAAGATCTCACTGTCATGCATTATACAAAAATGAATTTAGATGCAGGCATTCCTCATGGAAGGATTAATTGCTGGCTCAAGAAAATAAAAAACCTAATGACTCAACTCTAGGAATTCAAAATAGAGGGGAAAACCCCACAAGGTAGAGGTGGATGAAAAAAAAAAGATTACACCTTAAAAAATATTGGCATAAAAAGCTCCAAAATGCCTATTTTATATACAACCCTATCATGGACCCTTACCTGTGAAAATATTAGAACCCGTGAGCCACGTTCTTTTAGCTTTGGAAGTAACTTGTCAAGAAGGACCATCTTACCTAGAAATGGAAAGCATACAAAAAAATTAACCGAAACACAAAGGTCCATAAGCTAATTACGTCAAAAGAGCAAAAAATACCAGCATTTGTGATAAGATGTTCTCCAGTAGTATACGGAGGGCCTGGTTCAGCTCCTTGGAAAAGATAAGGATGATTACAACATTTACGCAGCTGCATAGCTATATTCAGAAGACGCTTGCGTTCTCCCCCAGCATTGATAACTTCTAGGTCTTTCTGAAGCAACGCTCTATAGAACTGCTTCTGCAACTGGGACATGCCAACCTTGAGTATGGTCTCCTTTTTTGGTGGCAGACCTTTTTCAACATCAGACTTTAATCTTCGAAGAAGGAAGGGACGAAGGACCTTAAAGACAAAGACAGCACATGTAATATTAACAGAACTTGGCCAAAATATAGCATCAGAAAACCTGGATTAGATAAATCAAGTTCAAGTACCTTGTGTAGCTGTTGAACAACCTCCTGCTGATCGTTTTCACCAGATATTTGAAACCATTCATCAAAGGTCTCAGCAGAGCTGAATATCTCTGGCAGAAGAAAATTGAGAAGCGACCATAGCTCATGGAGGTTGTTCTGCACTCAAACAAAGCAGTATTCAAAATTCACAAAATAACAGTAGTAAACATTTACACCAAGAACACAAAGCTTAACATACAGCACAACTAGGTCAAATATCCATCAGAAACAGTTTTCCAACCAAGGGATCTAAAGGAAAGCTAGAGACCGATGTGCACGGTAACAGTTTTCTAATCAATGGATGTGGAGAAATTGCTATGAACACATGCATGAACGCAGGCGTGCACATGCACATACACGCACACACACACAATGTTAATGATATGTATGTGTGTATAAATGACACCAGATAAGAACCATATTGAAAAGAATGGCTGTACCTGAAGAGGTGTTCCAGTGATTAAGAGGCGATAGTTGGTTTTATAGAGTCTCATTGTTTTTGACAATAGAGAATTCTCATTTTTAATGCGATGGGCCTCATCAATTATAACATAACGCCAGCTAAAATGGCAAAGCCAAGATTTCTCTTTAATAGCCATTTCAAAACTAGTCACACATATATCAAATTTTCCAGCCACCAATAGGTTCTCACGGATATGCTTCTGCAAGAACAAAAGGAAAGCCATTCCAAGATCATCATTAGCATAAAACCAGGCCTTGTGCTATCTACACAAGGTTTACTGTCATACAAAGGATTATCAAATAGAACACAGCACTAAAAAGAATCTGTGCTAATAGCACCCTGTCCTTTACCCTTTCTTCTGGATTTCCGAGAAACTTGATAGGCCGCAAAACTGGGCAAAAACGCCAAATCTCCTTCATCCAATTACCAAGAGTTGATTTTGGTGCAACTACCAAATGAGGCCCTGTAATTCCTCTGAACTCATGCAAGTAACCAAGAAGAGAAATAGTCTGCAAAGTCTTACCCAGCCCCTGGATGAAAACAATAAAAGGACACCAATTTAGACAAGCATAACAATTTGCAGTGGAAAAATACAAATTGGAAAGGTATTTTCATACAGAACATTATGCATAACAATAAACATACAATATTCATCCAATGGGTCAATGACCCACATAAATAATGAAGAAATACAGACTTATGATAAGCAAGTAGGGACAAAGAAAGACACTCAATGTGGTTAAGGAAAGCTGATAAGTTTGGACCACACATGTCAAATAAATAATATAGAAGGACAAACCAACAAGGTTTAACAATCATCCCCATTGGCAGAAGGGACAAGTACTTTGTTGTAAAAGCATAAGTGGTATTTACTCGCTCGTTTTGATGAGAAACTTACATCAAATTGGGTAATAAAAGTAGTGAAGAAAAATAGCATTGTTGGGATAACCAACACGTGAATGATTCCAAGTGGGGATCCACAAAAGCATGTTTCCAGCTTGAGAGAATTCAAGGCGCACAAAGTTGTTTTTCATGTTCAATGAACATGGGACAACAAACTGATGCAAAAACTGAAACAGTAAATGATACAAGAAAAACAAAAGAGCGCAATGAGAATAAAAATACAAAGAATTCATAGTCCATCTACAAGCAGACAATTCAGGTCATCCGAAGTTTCAAACTAGATTTGTTCAAGCAGACATAAAACCTTAAGAGATGATATACTCGGATTTTCACCAGACTCCTGTCACTTTGAACAGTGATTGTGTGGTCGAAAATTGAAAGGCACGGGATGAAAGAACAGACAATTAGTTGGAAACAGTAGAGAACATGGTAGAAGGTGATAGGCACCCAAAAGGAATTTTGAATAGAATGTTTCCAAAAAACTAACGGTGGGACTGATGCTAGACAAATGAATCAGGTCAGGGATATGAGAAAAGGAATGCAAGTTAGATAACATTTTCTTTCAAAAAGCAAGTAAACAAACCAAACAAGGTGTTTGGCCAGTTCAAGCTCGCTGCTCGGCCTAGTAAGACTAAAACAGACAGTGAGCTCAAGCAAGTGATGAGCCGAGCTGAGCCCAAGTTTTTAGTGAACCAGGAAAGGTGAGTTGAGCTCAAGCTGGCCCTTTAAAAAAATATACAACAACAACAACTACGCCTTCATACCAAAACAATTGGGGTCGGCAATATGAACCAAAAAAGAAAATCATTCTGGGTCTTCCACATGAATCCTTCTCCTCCAATCATTTCTATCCAATGCCATGTCCTCGGTGACGTTCAAAGCATTCATATCCTTTCCTATCATCTCCATCCAAGTCTTCCTAGGCCTACCCCGACCTCTTTTAACTAATATATTTTCCCATTTCTCCATCCTTCTAACCGGAGCATCATTAGGCCTTCTTACGTATGTCCAAACCACCTTAAACGATTCTCTCTCATCTTATTTTCAATGGGTGCAATGCCTACCTTCTTACGTATCTCCTCGTTCCGAATCTTATCTTTTATTGTATTTCCACACATCCATCTAAGCATACGCATCTCAGCTACACTCATTTTTTTAATATGATGTCTCTTGGCAGCCCAACATTCCGTACCATATAAGTAAGGTGGGCCTAATAGTCGTCCTATAAAACTTTCCCTTCAACCGCAATGGCATTCTACGATCGCACAACACTCCAATTGCACTTTTCCATTTCATCCACCCAACCTTTATCCTATGATTTACATCTCCATCAATTTCTCCATACTTTTGAATGATAGATCCCAAATATTTGAAACAATCATCCACCGGTATTTCTTGTTCACCAAGCTTCACTATACTCTCATCACTACTTCGTTGCTTACTAAATCGACATTCTGTCTTACTCTTACTTAACTTAAAACCTCTTGCTTCCAATGTTTGTCTCCATAATTCTAACTTAGCATTAACCCCAGCTCTAGACTCATCAATCAAAACAATATCATCAGCAAACAACATACACCATGGCAAATTTTCTTGAATTGATCTCGTATGCTTATCCATCACTATTAGCAAAAATATATATTTTTGAAAAATCATAAAAATAGGATTTGAGCAACATATGATATTTATTTACTTATTTAGGAGAAATATTGGCTACGCTCATGGGTTCCACGAAAACTTCCTTTTTTTTTAGATCTGACCCTCTAGATGTAATCTACATGTTTGACTACGTACCAATTTTTGACCCCTTAAAAATTGTATATCTACATCGGAAAAATATGAACCAAGGGTTGATTCCTACTATTTTGACCATGTTAAACACATTCATGGGGTCAGATTTGATCAAAACAGCAAGCCCCTATGATCCAAGGGATAGAATTATATAAAGGACATTATGCAACGGCACAGTGATTTAAAAAAATGAAAAAATAGAGGATTATATAACAACACTGAGCAGCACATTATGCAAGAGCACCTTTTGTAGTGTAAGCAATAAAAGGACCACGTAAAAGGAGGCCAATTTCATAAAAGAGGCATGCATGTCATAATCCAGGAATTTCATTTGAAATGCAAGCCATTAAGAATTTTAATGCTTTTCAGGAACAGAAGGAAATGTTTTTGGACAAACATATAGGAAAAAAGAGAATAATAGACAACCAAAAAATATATCAACCCAAAAAATAAAACTCAAACTCAAAATACAAGAAATAGAGAATGGATTAACAGAAGAAACAGGTGACTGAAAATTATATCAAGAAGTATAACATGAAATATGCAAGAAAAGATAGGTAAATCACCATTTCATCAGCAAGAATCCCATTAATGCCATTTTCATATAAACGTATTAGCCAATTTAACCCAGCGAGCTGGTAATCCCTCATTTTTCCTTTTATACCTGAAAATAAAGATAGACAAGCCTGATTAAAAGGCATGACATTAAATATTCAAAATTCAGATTTAATGTGTGCACTTTGGCATAACTTTGGCATAAGATGTATAATGTTCATTAATATCATTAACATTGCCAGACAGAGTATCAAGTATGTCATTCATCTATCAAGAAATTGAATAAATGCAACTAAAAGACAATGACAAAACCATTACGTACAATCACATACCACAATAGAGTATGTCAAAGAAAAAGAGCATACCATGCTACACCATGAAGTGCATTCTCAAGGAAGGATCACTGTGTCAAGGTAAAACAGGAAGGGTACTCCACTATTTATATCTAAGGTATCTTCTGGAACATATGGAAGAATGTTGGTTGCCTAGGAGACTAGGAATGCTTTTGACCTTAAGATTCCTTACTTTGTATGTCTATGCCCAACACAGCACATGCACACTGACCCAAACCTAGGTCTGCTTTTCTCTACCTGCAACCTATATAAAATGGGTACTTCTAGAAAGGCGGTGTACCCATGTAGACCCATTCTGGTAATGTTAGTTCATTGGTGCAAGTCAGATCAGTCTCTGAACTGACTCAATCCAAACCCAACTCATACCTGTTATGTGGAATCATCTTCATCAACTTTAAAGTGCATAAAGGGTTGTTCTCATTCATCATCGTACGGTGTTTTGCACACACACACACGCGCACGTGCGCGCGAATGCACACACAGGTGTTTATGGGTCAGGTAGAACCCAAACCAAACCATATTGGATCCAGTAGGGTCAAGATTTGGTAACAAAAAGAAGGGATGTCAATGGGTTGGGTAATATGTCACATGCAATTTTGGCTGTCCCGTGAACGAACATGCTGACTCATACACCGACACATATGGCATTATTTTAATATTTTTTTAATAATATTTTATTACATTTTAATTTTATTTCAATAATATCCATTTTTAAATGTTATAATATTCAAAATAGTCTTTATTGATTAACAATCAAGAATTCTCATGTCCATGTGTCCCATTTTTTTGAAAAAAGTTCCAAACTTTCGAGTTGAATGTAAATCTTGTGTCTTCGAGCCCCCAAATCATTGTAACATATTTAAGATTTAATAACAAAAGAAGGGATCAGTGAGGCCTGATTAGCATATATGGCTTATGTGATTTTATACCAAACTCAGGCCTAACTCAATCTCTGACGACCTATTCTACATGCTCTGATCTTTCAAACCAAATCGAACATCTTACCTGCGAAGGCGATGATCACTATTTATGTGATTTTAATTTCATCATTGCGCATTTGCACGTTACGAGGTTACCATAAACCTCTCATCCAATCATCATAATACTAATAGTTCATGCATGTTTGATAGTACTGTTACGATGAAAGGGGTATCAGTTTCTCAAAAAGAAACCCCAACCTTAATTTAGAATCTCAAAGTTTCGATTATCATTATTTATGTGATTTCCTTTTTATCATTTTGTATTTGTACGCTACGAAGTTACCATAAACCTTTCATCAATCATCGTAGTAACAATATGCTGTGCATGTTTGATAGTACCACTACGATGAACGGGGTATCGATTCCTCGAAAAGAAACTTCACCCTTAATTAGAAATATCAAAGTCCCATACTCTAGGCCGGGGATATCCGAGTTATTTTTTAATATCAAAACAAAAGACCACATATCTCTTAAGGCTACGCAGGGTTGGAAAAAAAAAGACCTGATTGTGAATAAGCAACCACCATATATTTGTTTTCGCTTTTCGAAACAACAAATACTTCAAACATTGGAATCTCGCACAAAATTCTCTTTTCTTTAAAGACTTGGCGAACATACGCAAATCTGCGTTTTTAAAAGCAAGCATAATACAAGAGTACGCAAAAATGTGTACCTTACAATGTCATATATATGTATATATAATACATATATATCAAAACATAAGGTCGTGCACATTACAGCACGGCAGCAATATAAACAACATAAAGCAAGACTCAATGTGTGAAACCACACATTGAGCTAAATAAACTACGTAAGCGGTATACAATGTACGCACCCATACATCAGCTAAATAAATTGCGTAAGTAGTGCACAATGTATGAAACTGTACATCGGGCAAATAAATTGCTTAAGCAGTAGCCTGTGCACATAACAACGCGGCAGTAAGTAAATAACATAAAGCAAGACTCGATGTGTGAAACAACACATCGAGCTAAATAAACTGTGTAAGTGATACACGATGTACAAAACCGTACATCAGCTAAATAAATTGCGCAAGTAATGCATGATGTACGAAACTGTACGTCAGCTAAGTAAATTGCATAAACAGTAGCATGTGCACGTAACAGAGCAACGACAAAGTAAATGACATAAATTTTAAATGGACAAGAATACGCAAACCTCGTCCTTGAGTTTAAAAGCATATATAAATATATATATATATATATGCTATATGTGTAAGTTAGAAGCATTCTGTCATTTGTTCTCGTAAGCAACTTTTCCCTACCTCGGAGATTGTCGGACTCATGGACGATTCAGAGCGTAGGCTTTCAAGGGCATGTGTCTTGGTGCGTGTGTCGCATCCATTACGCCGATGGAGTGCGCTAAAAGGTATTTTATCGTTCTGCGAAAGAAACGATGAAACCTTTTTAAATTATTGAAATAAGTGATGCTTGCGCCGCAAGGGTCGAACCCGAACCTAATTCAAGCCAACCAAGCTGAGCCAGGCTCATGTCGAGAGTGAATCGAGTTGGGCTCGGTGCTAGTCGGACAAAGCTTGGTTGTGTCTGACCAACAGAAGGCGGGGACCAAGCTGGGCTGGGTAATGAGCTCAACTCGATCGAGCCCGACTAAATTCCTGGCAAAAGGGAAGACAAAATAAGAGGGGGTGGACTCGGCAATCAAGTTGAGTCTGACCTGGCCCTTAACTTGGACAAGACCAAGCCTAGGCTCAATCCTCTAGTACAGAGAATCGGGTTGGGCTCGAACCGAGCCCAGCTCAGTATCCTACCTCAGTTGCAGCATGATGTTGCAGCTGAAGGGACCCGGGGAAAAGAGAGGGGGTAGGAGGGTCGCCCCTCCTGTCTGCGTAAACAGAGAGAGAGAGGGGGGCAAGAGGGTCGCCCCTCCTGCCTGCGTAAACCAAGAGGGAGGGTAGTGAAAAGACGTGTTTGGATCACGGGTCAATGTCCAGACCCGTGAACATGCATCCTTTCATTAATGGAACATATATAATTATTCTTTGTTGTAAAAGGGTATTTTAGTACCCTAGATTTGTATTAGTAACAGCATATAATGACAAGATTAGTAGCAGACGATTCTTGTATTGGGAATCAGGGTTTCTCTGCAGCTCCTTCTCTCTCTCTTTGTTCCTCATCCTTCACGCATGGTAAAAGTCTAGATTTATAAAATCTAACATGGTATTAAAGCCACGCTAGAGCTGGATTCGGGATTGCTTCCAAAAGGTATGTCTAGAAAGATTGTTCAGTCTCCCAAGTCAGAAAATTGATTTCCAATATTTTTTTATGCTTCTCAATCTTGATAAGACCTGATCAAAATCAGATCTGATCACGTTTTTCATTAACCAATTCTGTCTTGCCTCTTAATTCCCAAAAAAAATCGGTATCACCTTGATCAGATCTGATCAGAAGCTGATCACATTTCTCTTATTATTAATAGATCCTACGTCAACTTTGTCTCGCCTCTTAATTCCTAAAAAAAAAATTGCCTCATCTTCTTGATCGGATTAAATCAAAATCAGATCTAATCATGTTTCTCTGTTATTAATAGATTTTGTGTTGCCTTCTTAATTCTCAACCTGGTTCTAAATCATCTTGTTGATCAAAATTAGATCTGATCACGTAATCGGTTGCCTATCAGCCACGTTAATCCTTTCTTTATCAAATTCAGATCTAGCTCCATTTGCCTTCTGACATTTTCATTCAAATCTTCACATAGCCTGATATAGTCTATTCTGCAAAAGGAAAAAAAAGGAATAGCAAGTTTCCAGTTTTCTTTAGTCATCTGCGTGACTATTCTGTCAGCAAAAAAAAGTAAAAGGTTGCAAGAGTTTCTTTGAAGTTGAAAGTTGTCTTTCGATATATTGATTCTTTTAGCTATTATCGGGTTGTGTTGGACATATTATTCTTATTGTAAAACATGGATTCATTTCCTTCTCCTTCTGGTCTTTCATCAAGCTTTCTTAGTCAACTCATGTCTAAAAAATTAAACAATTTCAATTTCCTGACTTGGAAGAGGAAGATCATTCCTTTTATTAGGAGTCAGGATCTATATGGACATCTGGATGGATCTGTTCTCATCCCTCCAGAGTTTATATCACGAGAAGAAAAGGACAGTAAAGGAGCATCTACCACAGTATATGTTAGAAATTCAGAATTCGTAACTTGGATGAAAAGAAACCGAGCACTAGTTGCTTATATTACCTCTATGTTGTCACAAGAGGTGCTTGTGGCAATTCCAGGTGACTGTAAAGCCATGCAACTTTGGGACAGACTAGTTCAGACATATTCACAAGTTTCTCAGACCAAGAATGTATTTCTTAAAAGAGAATTTCATATGTTAAGAAAGGAATCCATGACTATCATGGAGTACTTGAACAAAATAAATATCATCACAGATCAACTAGTAGTTGTTGGGTGTGCAGTGAGTAATAAAGATATGGTCCAACAAACTCTGAGTGGATTGGGGCCTCAATATCATATAATTGTTACTTTCTTATCGTGTTTACCTCATCTGCTCAGAATTGAAGACCTGCGTGCAAAACTACTTCAATATGAGATGAACTTAAAAGGGTTCTCTGAAGAATCATATATGCATACAGCCACACAAGATGTTCTTGCCACAGGGGTAGCATATGAACGAGGACGAGGAAGTTATGATGTTAAGGGAAAAGTGGACAAGAAGGTCGTGGAATATTACCTACACCCAACATACCTCCTAACTCACAGCCTCCTAACTCACAGCGACAGAGGCCAATTCCTACTTGGTTTTTGTGTAATAAAAAGGGGCACATCAAAGCAGCCTTAGCAAGATTAAATCTGAAACAGAATGAGAAGGGTAGTATGTGGACTCTGATGCAGCGACTCATGTTACTGGTGATGTTGGTAAGCTTTTAAACTGTGTTCCTTACATTGGTAGAAATAGTATAGTCACTGGGGATGGATCCCACCATTCTATCTCTCATATTGGAAATTTCGTTATACCTATGTCAAAGTCCTCTCTCAGTCTTTCAAAGGTTCTTTATGCTCCTAACATCAAGAAAAACATTGTCTCTGTTTCTAAGCTTGTTGATGATATCAATGCTTAAGTTGAATTTACTCCCTCTTCTGCTCTTGTCAAGGATCTCTGCACGAGGAAGACGTTCGCTAAAGGAAAACAACAAGGCAATATGTATATTTTCCAAGAAGATCCTTCTACTCGTGTTCGCCTTGTTGATCCCAACTTGAAGCTCTCCTCATTGTTCTGATGTTTGGAGGGCAGTCTCAGTTGCTTTTGTATCTGGAACTAGATATTACCTTATATTTGTTGACAATTATTTTCGTTATACTTGGATTTTCTTTATGAAACACAAGTCTGAGACCTTCAAGTTCCAAAATTTCACTCTTGTCAAGAATCAATTTTCTGAAAATATTCTTTGCTTCCAATGTGACGGAGGAGGTGAATTCTCTTCAAGAGACTTTTTTAATTTTGTTCAAAGTAATGGAATAAGAAGAAGGGTGTCTTGCCCTCATACACCTCAGCAGAATGGACTTGCTGAAAGAAAGCATCGCAGTATTGTTGAGAGTGCAATGAGTATGATACATGCTAGTAATCTTCTGATTACTCTATGGATAGAAGCCTTTCATTCAGCAGTTTATGTGATAAATTGATTGCCCATGACTGTTTTGGAGAACAAGTCTCCTTATTTTCTCATATTTGAAGTTCATCCCAACTATCATGATTTGCGCGTGCTTGGTTGTGTATGTTATGTGCATATTGTCAGTTCAATGAGACATAAGTTTCAGGAAAAGGCTTTGAAGTACAGGTTTGTGGGTCATATAGATAACTACAAAGGATACAGGTGCTATGATCCCATGAGCAAGCGCATCAAAATATCAAGAAATGTTATCTTCGACGAATTGAATTTTGATCATCGTCGAAGCAATTCTTCTGAATCAAATTCCAAAGTTGAGGTCTAACATCCTTGGTTGAATTCTGAACTTTTCTCCAGTACTAACGATATTTGTTCTTCAGATTGTGATCAGAAGGATAAATAAACTATGCTGGTTGATAGGTTGATTGCACAGGAGAGCACAGAAAAGTATAAAGGTTTTGTTTATACTCGACGAGGAAGAGAGGCGCCCACTATTTTTAATCAGGAAATGGATACACCCTCTACATCTACTTCTACTTTTGATGTTAGAAGATCCACCCGCTCTTGTCATCTGATCGAAAGATGGGTCAGCTATAAAAAAAATTCAATGGACTTTTAACTTTTTCTAACGGCTTTGGGCAAGGAAGATGAGCCCACAACATTTTCTCAAGCAGCAAATTCTAAAAGATGGATTGAAGCAATGAATGAAGAAATGAAGGCACTACATGAATGTGGTACCTGGGATGTTGTTCTCAAACCACCTGACAGAAATGTAGTTGGGTCGAAATGGGTGTACAAAATAAAGTACAAACCGGATGGCACTATAGAACGATACAAGGCGAGACTTAGTCGCCAAATAATTTACATAGGAACAATGACAGGATTATGACGAGACCTTTAGTCCAGTTGTGAAAATGGAAACAATCAGAGTCATACTATCTTTAGCTATTGAACATCAGTGAGCTTGATGTCAAAAATGCTTTTTATATGAAAATTTGGAGGAAGTATGCATGTAACAACCCACTGGATATGCAGAAGGCAATCCTACAAAATACGTTTGCAAATTAAAAAGAGCGATATATGGGTTGAAGCAGGCATCATGTTCTTGGTTTGATAGTTTCTCTCTGGAAATACAAAAATATGGTTTTAGGCGATCTGTCCTTGACAATTCCTTGTTTATATTCAAGAACCAAGACACAGTTATTCTCTTATTGATATACATAGATGATATTATCATCACAGGTAACTTCAAAGTTCATATTAAGGAGGTTAGGATCGTGAGAAACTGTGATGGAGTTGAAGTTGACAGTACTTCTGAAGGAATGACTCACCCAACATAAATACACTATTGATGTCCTCAACAAGGCAGGTAAGAAGGATTGCAAACCCTTGGGAACTCCTAGGGTCCTTCATCAGAAACTCAGTTCTCAAGATGGAGATTTATATGAGGATCATACAAAATATTGTAGCATAATCAGCATGTTGCAATATCTCACTTTCACTCGACCTGATATCGTTTACTCAGTAAATCAAGTATCTCAGTTTATGCATGGGCCGCATGAAGGGCATATGAAAGCGGTTAAGTGGATACTTCGGTACTTGAAAGGAACTATTGAGGATGGTCTTTTGTATAGAAAAAGGACAAATGGGCAAAATGCACATGAAATTATTGTATATACTGATGCAGACTCAGGAGATCCAGATGAATGCAGATCCGTATCAGGCCATTGTGTGTTTGTTGGGATTAATTTGGTATCCTGAAGCAGTAAGAAACAAAAGGTTGTTGCTAGATCAAGTACAGAAGTCGAATATAGGTCAATGGCAGTTGTTATGCTGAAGCTACATGGATTAGGCACTTAATGACAGAAGTGAGAGAATCAATCTCTCGATCCCTCCTTCAATCCCATTTATCACAGTCGTGTCAAACACATCGAAATAGATCAACATTTTGTTAGACAAAAGGTAGAATAGAAGGAAATTGAGCCCGAATTTGTACGAACTACTAATCAAGTGGTTGATATATTCACAAAAGGATTGACTAAAAACAGGTTTTGGATGTTAAAAGGCAAGTTGTTTATGGTTCAAAACCATACACAACTTAAGGGAGGGTGAAAAGACGTGTTTGGATCACGGGTCAGGGTTTAAACACGAGATCATGGGTCCTTTCATTAATGGCACATATGAAATTATTCTTTGTTATAAAAGGGTATTTTAGTACCCTAAATTTGTATTAATAACAGCATATAATGACAACATTAGTAGCAGCTGATTCTTGTATTGGGAATCAGGGTTTCTCTACAGTTCCTCTCTCTTTCTTTGTTCCTAATCCTTCACGCAAAGAGAGAGAGAGAGAGAGAGGGCAGGAGGGCAACCCTCCTGCCTGCGCAAACAGAGAGAGAGAGAGAGGGAGGGGGGGCAAGAGGGTCGCCCTTCCAACCTGCATAAATAGAGAGGGGGCAGGGTCGCCCCTTTTGTTTGCGTAAACAAAAAGGGGGCAAGAGGGTTGGCGCCCTCTTGCCGACGTCAACCTGAGAGAAGGGTAGAGGGTGAGGGCAAGAGGGCCGCCCCTCATGCCTGCGTAAACCAAGAGGGAGAGCAGGAGGGTCGCCCCTCCTGCCTACATAAACAGAGAGGAGGCAAGAGGGTTGCCCCTCCTGTCAGCGTCAACCAGAGAGAAGGGAAGAGGGCAAGGGCATGAGCGCAGCGCTCCTGCCTAAAATCAATAGGGAGACCAGAGGGAGGACAAGAGCATCGGCGCTCCTGCCTGAGATCCACAGAGAGAAGAGAAGGGGGAGAACATGAGACGGGGGAGAGAAGCAGGGAGGCAGGAGGCTCGGGTAACAATAGGGGGGGAGGGGTGGCGACTCCAGCCACCCCACCAAGTTGGCACCCAAGGAAAACCATTACCTTAAAACCGAAGATATTTTTTTATGCCACGTACTTCGAGCTTCGACTTGAGAATATCAACATATCTTAATTGGATTCAAATGATCTAAAATCTTAGAGTTAAGATTAGGGTCCTATAAGCTCTTTCAAAAATTTGCATAACAGAGTCAGCCTTTTAGGGAGTGTTGTTTGTGCATCCTTGTTTATACAGTTTTATGATTCTGTAATTTTTTATATTTTCTTGTAATTTCAGAATATTTTTTTCTCAAAACCCTAGATAGCCTTTCCAAAATTTTCCTTTATTTTTGAAAATCCAGGTGTATATTTTCTTCATTTCTTATTTTATATATCTGCATATCTTCTCTTTCTTTAGAACAATTTTCAAAACCCTAGAAATCTTTTTTCTAAATTCTCCTTTGTTTTTCAAAAACTCCAAGTGTATACCTTTTCTCCCTTTCTGGATCTCGATTCCCTCAGATTTCTTCAAAATCTACCAACTATTTTTCTTCAATAAAGTCCTGCATTTTTATCATCATTATGATCCTTTCTATTGTTCTCCTCCAATCTAAATCAATGGCGCTCAGTTCACTTGATACCATCTTTCCTTAAGGTCATATCTCACATGAGATAAAGCAAGGGTTTCCAGATCGTCGAGTCATTCATACAGGTCCATTCTTTCCGCATTGGTACTATTCTTGGTTCACCAACTTCTCACGTATGTTTCTGAACTACCTGGATGGTTGCGGGTTGGAGCTGACATCGGCAATAGGCAAGCAGATCATCAATGAAAATCTTATTCAAGCTTTGGCAGAATGATTGAACCCTCGTACCTGCACATTTTGGTTTCCATTGGGAGAGAAGACCCTACTTATGGATGAATTTAATAATATTATGAGATTATGAGAACCTGTTGGTCAGCCTGATGATCCCGTTGAGCAACAATTTATGATCAATTTCAAAGGATTGGATGTTCGAGATGCCTTAGCCAGAATGACATGACGTAAATCTTGGCCAATTGTCGAGGCACATGATAGCAAGGTCGTTAACTTGTTCAAGCTTTATCGTCAGTATGGAGCATACGAGGAGGTTGACACCCTATTGAGAGCAGACAAAGAAAAGATTCAACAAGCCATGGTCCTATGCACAATAGGATTAGTTTTCTTCCAAGATGGCCAAAATTTTGTCGATATTCGAGTTGTCCAACTTCTGCGAAGGTGGGGAGGTTGACAGCCAACGGTTGATGTTGTCCTCTGAGAAAATAGAGGAAGAAGAAGAAACAGGAGGAGAGGCGTGTACCCGAGGGTTCAGGTGTCGCCGACATCGAGCAGGGCCTTCGGCAAAGGGGGCTCCATCGAGAAGGTCAGTGCCGGAGGTTGCGCAGAGAGAGAGAGAGGGGGGCTTCGGTGTTGCGTTAAAAAGACCCCCCCCCCCACTTAGGGGTTTAAATAGAAATACAAGGGGGGATGGAACCTGGATACGGTCAGGTCCAACCGAGATCCAAAACAATTTTTTTTAAATGATCTTTAAATAGTCAGTCTTCTGTTCACATGAGAGCAGTTTTGCGTATTATTAGATACATCAAGTCTTCACTTTCACACGGCCTCTTCTTGTCTGCTTCATTATATTTAATGGCTTATATTGACACTGACTGGAGAGGTAATCCCAATAACAAGCACTCAACCAAAGGTTTTTGTATTTTCTTAGGTGAATCCTTGATTTTGTGGCTGTGCAAAAAGCAACAGGTTTTTTTTTTGTCCACCGAAGCTAGATATTGAGCCATGGCCACCACAACAATGAAGGTAGGGGTGGCAATTTCTGACACGACCTGCCAACCCGACCCGCCAACCCGCCTCTTAGGCGGGTTCGGGTTGGGCTTAAGCCAACCCGTTTAATAAACGGGTCGACCCGTGTAACCTGTTTATTAAACGGGTCGGGTTCGGGTTGGGGGTATGCCAACCCGGCTGACCCGTTTAATAAATGGGTTAGGCGGGTGGGTCAACCCGCCAACCTGACCCGCGAACCTGAAAACTCGTTTACCCAACCCAACCCATTTATTAAATGGGTTGGCGGGTCGTGTCGGGTTACCCGTTTATTAAACGGGTCGGGTTCGTGTTTGCCACAGCTGACCCGTTTAATAAATGGATCGGGTTCGGGTTGAGGTATGCTGACACGCCAACCCGCCAACCCGACCCGCCAACCCGATTGCCACCCCTAAATGAAGGTAGTTTGGCGCAAAAGACTATTGGTTGACATGAGAGTTGAAATGACACAAGTTTCACGCATTTGCTGTGACAACAAGAGTGTGATCTATATTGCCAGCAACTAAACATTTCATGAATGCACCAACATATTGAAATGGATTGTCACTATGCCAAAGGAGTATCTACACAGAACCATTGATTTGTCATATGTCACATCAGAATACCAATTAGCATATTTTTTTACCAAACCTCTCGTTGCTCCTAAATATTATTTCCTCTTAAACAAACTTTCACTCATTGTACCATAAGTTTGAGGGGGAGTGTTAAAAAGTGTAACTATATAATATATAATATTCTATATTTATTATTATATTTTTATTTTCTTTATTTTTTTTCTTTTCGTTTTCCTTTTTCCTTTATTGTATTTTTATTTTTTGTCTAATTCAAATTGAACTAGACCTTAAACTAGTCAAGATCCAACTAAAGTTTTTGGACTATCTCCAACGACTCTATGGAGCTCTTTAGAGCACCTCTTTCTCATCTCATTTTGTGTATAAATAAGGGGCGATCCCCGTCTCCATGATAAGAATGCTTTTATACATTTCATATGAATGAAATAAGGTTTATTATTTTTATCTTTTATGTTTTTTCATTTATTCCCTTTTGTGGGTTATGATTGTAGTGTCTTCAATAGACACCTATTACAAGCATTTGTGCTTTCGTGGAAGATCCTCGTTTCATTACATATATGCATGTAGGTGTGTATGTATCATAGTCACCGATATTGCTAACATATTGAAAATATTGTGATATTATCGGCATTTTAAGCTAGATTGATAATATTGACAAAATATCATGATATTTTTGCAATATTTTTAAAAAATATTATTTTATATATTTTAAGTGCATTTGTTTTTTGTTTCTTTTGCATTTTAAAGACTTTAAAAACTTGTTTCTTTATATTTTTTGCTAGAAAAAAAAATAGAAACCCTATTATTTTCCTATCTTTTTTATATTATTTATATTTTTTCAATTTCTAAATCTTTCAAGATTTTCTCGAGAAAAAACAATTTTTGAATGGTGTCTTATATACAATATGTGTATTACATTTTGTATGCAACCTCCTCTATGTATTTATGTGTACATTACATTATTTACAAGGGTATTTTTGTATTTCTGATAGGAGGGAAGTCCTCTATATATGGTTGTTTTCTTTCTTTTCTCAATGAAGTTTCTCTTCTATCTTCTTTGTTGTCTTTTTCATGGTTGAAACTCTATTCTTTGATATAGTATCAAAGCTATATCCAACTCTAGAGAGAGGTATTTGGTGATCATCTGGAAGAAAAAAAAGAAAAAACTTCATTTAGGTGAGTTGGATGTGTGCCTCATTTCGAGTGCCCCAAGAACGATGCTTGTACATTTATTGTAGTTTGGTTCGATTGAGTTAGGGTTTTGCTAGATCTTGATTTTATATGATTTCTAAGTCAAGAATCATTTCAATTGAAGGTATACTTGATTTTATACATTTTTCTGCTTTTTGGAATAGTGACATGAATAGTATTCAGATTTGAGAAATCAGCTGGTATAGATCTCATCAGGGGTTTTCAATGCCCTAGATTTGCATTATTTGGGTTGATTTTGTGTTGGAAGGCTGTTGATAACATTCTTGGTGAGAGTTTGGATTTTTTGATTGGGTTTTAAGGAATCATTTGAAGTATATCAAGAGGCAGTAACTGAGATTTGATATCAGAATCAAGTTTGGGTTGTGAAAATACTTTGATGATGTTGTACTTTGTAGTTTAAGGCATGTTCCTTATTAATCGACATCTATTGACTGCTATGTCACGGGGGGTATAGGTGCAGGTGGGGGCACGGGTACGAAGGGTACGACAGCGATTCCAAAAAATGTCGGTATAGGGACACGACTATATATATATATATATATATATATATATATATATATATATATATATATATATATATATATATATATATATATATATAATAAATTCAAAATAAACTGAATAGAATCTAAATATATATGCTATATCTAAAATATATATTATATACTGAAAATATGAAGTTATAAACTGAAAATACAATTATAAATTATGAATTGAATACAAACTTGTATGTGCAGAGGGTAAAATGGCACGTTCGGGTGTCGATGCGTGTTGACACCAGGATACACGTGTTGACATGGCACGGAGGGAAAAAATGGAGTGTTCGGGGCATAGTGTGTGGTGTTTTTTAGTTTCATTGTGATCAGTAGCATAGTGTGTGTGCTGTCTTTTGGTTTCATTTCAGAGAGCATCTTGAAGTTGGTGATATCTTGCTAATTTTGGGACTATATACTGTGCATTTGGTTTGGTTGTACTGTGTTTTCTGTTGTGTGCAGGCCTTTTGGGGGTTGTAGTTGCGATGGAGAAGGGGGAATTAATTCAACTTGACCCATTAAAGTTGGATGTCATAAGCATCCAGAGGTGACATGAGTGATATGAGATGTCACTATTGCAAAGAAATGTGACATATGAAGCAATCCTGCCCTGCATTGAAAAAGAAGAGTGGAGGTTCTGCAACTCAATCCATTAGAGAGTCCTAAGGACAAGAATGGGCAAATGGATAATAGTAGAAAGATTCAGTCTGTCAACTTGCTTGTGAGAAGTTTTGTTGGGCATCTTGGTGGAAGTCAGCTACGGATTTTGGAGTTGATGCAACAGATTCTCCAACTGTAGCTCTCAACTCGGTTATTCACTGCTACTCCCCTCTTCTGACCTTTCTTATGTTCCGAAATCCTCTTCTGATTTTGCTTGTGCAGTTATTTCTGGTAGCCCTCTTGGGTGGCTGATAGATTTAGGAGCATCATACCACATGACTGCTCATGAGTCCATTTTAGCCAATTGTCAGCCTTACAATGGTATTTTTCACACTGCAAATTGCTTCTCCACTGCTGTATCTAAAGTTGGGTCCATTATTCCCAATTATTGTCCTGAAAGTAAATTGAATATTTCACAAGTTTATCATGTCCCTTTTCTTACAGTGAATATTGTTTTTGTTGGCCAAATTACCAAGTTTAACTGTAATGTTATCTTCTCTCCTATTGATTGTGTTGTGAATGATCAACTGTCAAGAAAAAGGATTGGAATGAGCAATAGGAGGGGAGATTTGTATTATTTGGATTGGCTGGATATGAGCTCACAAAGAAGTCTGAACTTAGTCAAGGAGCTACCGTTTGTTAAAATGTACTGTGTATATGACATATGTATTGTATATATAGATACTCAATATATATATCTTTTACTGTGTATGTAAATTGAAATACATACACTAGGAGTATTTTAGTCATTTTGGCTAGTAATAGGTGTCAGTCCACTAGGGACTGACAACTTTCGTTCTTTAGTTTCTTTTTATTCTTATTTTCCTATTTGTTTTTTGTTGACTGTTGTAAAAGGCTGGCCCAACAACTAGTTGGGCAAGCCCCTTAAGCATGGTGTGAAGATGTCCTTTGGAGATTGTGCCCTGCACAGGAAACAGACAAGGGGTAGAAGAAGAAGAGAGAAAGCTTAAAACAAAAAACTCGACCCACACTCTGGGGTGACGTCTCTTTGTGTGTGTGTGTGTGTGTGTGTGTATATATATATATATATATTGATTAAGTAAACTGCAGTGTAAAATGCCTCGGACCATAAACCAGCCTTGAGATTGGCATCATACATCATGGTTAGGGTTGTTTCCACAATATGGTGATGTTTGTGTTTTGTAACTCCATTTTGTTGAGAAGTCCTGGGACAACTCAACTCACTCTGAATCCCATTATTATATAAAATTTGTGTGAATTTGCTTAATATATATTCACCACTACCATCACTCCATAAAGCAAGGGTTTTTCGAGAAAATTGAGTTCTAACATAAGATTTGAATCTAGGAAAAATGGGAAGGACCTAGCCTTTGGATTTTAGAAAATATATCCAAGTGAAAAGAGTAAAGTCATCCATAAAAATCACATAATATCTAGATTTAGACAAAGACATAACAGGGAAAGTGCTAGAATTAGTATTCTTTTATTCATTTGTATATTAAAGGACATTTTTGTCTCATCTGTACGTTGTGTTCATTATTACATGAGAGGGCATTAATATAATTTGTTGCGGTCTAATATAAAAGAGAGAGGGATGTCCCACATAGGGTTACGACCTCCTATTCTATCTTTAATTTTTTCTTTTTCTTTTGTGTTCTTTGTGAAACAGGTGACGTTGACAAGGGAGTGGCTGCAACTTCACATAGTATCATCTTCCTATGAATGTATAGAGACATTGGTGCTTCAAAAAGAGTTGAAAATCTGCTCAATTTCTCACTTTTTCTTCTCTCTTGCTTTGTGTTATTTGGCTCTATAGCTGAAAAAGAATTGGGAACGGTAGTTCCAAAAAAATTTGATGGAAAGAACTACAATTTATGGGCTACCACCATCAAAAGAATCCTTATCGGTAAAGGATTGTGGGAGTATGTTGATGGTTCCGCAATAGAACCACAACTCACTATGTCCCTGCTTAGGCAGAAAAACAAGGTTCTACAGCCTAGACCCAAAAGCCTAGGTGGTGGACCTGAGCCTAGCTTACCTAGGGGCCGCTTTTGACAACTAAGTTCATAATTAGCAATTTGACCCACTAAAAAACAATGTTTTTCCATTTCAATAGAGGGATTTGGTAGTCTAGGCTTTGCTTAATGACTTCTCAGCATTCAACAGGCCCAATTTGGATAGAGCCTGCACTTAGACACACAGACCTAGGCAACAATGACAGACTGCAACCTGAGTTGACTCATAGACTAACTCCTAGCCTTTAACTGTAGCAAGGAGTACCTTGGATAGACATGCATATAGTTGTCTTAAGTGCACAGCCAACATATTGTTATGACAAGTTAAAAACTAACTGCAATAAAAAAACAGTAGTTGTCCAACTGAATAAAGATGCAAGATATGAATCCATGCTGAAACAATAAAACTCACATGAAGGCTGTGCAACAAGTCGTGTGCTCCCAGCACCAGCAATAGCATCCTCTTCCTCTTTAAGACATTCTTCATCTTCCTCCTCTTCAGTTACTTTTGAAGCATGCCGACCCCTTCAAGTATCATATCATGTATCATAATGCAGGCTTTAAATGTGCAAACTAAGACAAAGTGGGCTAAACAATAGCCATGTATACATATATCATCTCTTTGCAACAAATGTATGTAATACTATGAATAAATCACAATATAATAAAAAAATAATTAAGGGAAAACTAACCAATATTTTGATATATATACCTTTCTACCTTTTGGGTGCATGTTTACCAACTAAAAATATTGATATAACCTATCTTCTTTTCTTTTTCTCTTTTTCAGCAATGAGATTTTCTTGAGTTTTTTAAGAACCTAACATGCGAATATTTTTCCATGCCAAGATAAATATAAGACTGACAAACATGACGATATGTCATACAGAAGTTAGCAGCAGTTCAATGGCTCCAAGCCTTTTTTTATGTCCTATGTGTGATCTGTTTCTCTCATTTATCTTCTCAATTTTGGAAACTTTTCTACGTTTTCTGATACATTCCTGCCAACAAAATATTAGTATATTAACATAACAAAATCTTCATTTTCTTATTGTTTACTTTTCAAAACTGAAATTTTGTTGAGATTTATTAAGAAACCCACAATATCCTGATACTTTGACATCCTGAGATATAGCCAAGACTGGCATGCATGACTGTGTCATACAGAAGTTAACATCAATACCACAGCTCACTGCAGACAACAAAGTTCCTCATTGACTCAAAAAAACAAACAGACCATTTGCTTTGTCAATGCCTAGTTTGTGATATATGAAGTACATTACCTGCCCCTTGGTTTCTTCTCAGATGCAGCTTGTGCGCCTTTAGCAAAATGTGCAAATATTTCTGTTTGCTGTAAAAGATACTTCAAACGACCTTTCCCTTTGTTGTTCTACAGACAAGGCAAACATAGTACATGACTTGTTTTCTGTGATATGAAAATGACTACAAGAAAAATTAATAACAGGAATGCATGGAATCATGCAAATTGGTGCAAAGAACTTGTAGTAGCTTCAGAAACACTATTACTGAAGTTAGATTTTATGTTCTTTTTTTAATGGAACAAGTGCAGGGATTTTTTTTCTAATTGAAGCAGTGTTTATATAATCAATGAATAAATCAAGATTGGGATGTTTGAGAATCCAAGACAATGGCAAGATAACTAGATAACATGCACAAGTACATCAATGGAATAACCATTACCTGAAAAGGCTCAAGGACAAGCATTTCTATGGATATTTTGTGGTTGCCTAGGTAATCAGAGCAATGTAACCACGTTGTTAAGACGGTGAGGTTAACATAGTTTGAACCAAAGGCATAGGCTACAATTTTTTTCCTTTTTCTGGTTCCAGAAATTTTTTGTGATGAACTGTGTGCCTTTCTATTGATGCTACATGTATTGATCGCGCTTTAGAAAACCCCATAAAGTACACATGTTACTGAAGAGGAAAATGAAAAGAGAATGCATAAAAGAGAAGAGACGGATACAATCAGAATACCATATCAGCGTCAATAGCTGCATTCTGCTCATCCAACATCTCCTGGATTTTCTGCTTCTTCAACCGTTGTAATTCCCTCAGCCTAGCCTTTTCACGTTTACCAACAGCATCTGCCGATCGTTTCCCACCCTGCATGAACATCAGGTGTTAATTTTCTGTTGTTTTTTTGCACTGCCTTCATGAGAAACTTGTCAAGAACACTATACTGCAAAGAACATATAATGTCATTTCCCAATATTTGAATGCACGCAGCACGAACTTCATCCTACTCACAAATGGCTTCTGATTGCTAATCATGCAGAGAGATACAATGCAATAGCATCTGAACGTAATTTTTTTAAAGGCGCAGAAATCACTACCTTGTGTTGATAGTTGGATTATTTTACTGTTGTTGCGAAAGAAATACATATAGAATTCATTGAGTGCTATGTCGATTTAGGCCGAAAGACCACGAAACATAAAACTATTGAATGAAAATTTGTCAAAGAATTACAAAATCAACGATTTCTCTCATCAAAGAGTTCTAAAAACAATCATAGAGCGAAAATCTCAGGGAGAACGAGAAGCCTGCGGATCTGCAGGTAATGCGCTGTCAAAAGGCGTACCCTGTGAAGAAGGGGGAAAAGAATCATAGCCGCCATAGGAAAAACATGAAAAAAAGCAGGAATCATAAATCAAATGAAATAATAATAACGAATTCACGATCAAAACCCTAGAAATCGACTCGCTCACCTCTTCTTCTTCCTCTCCCTCCACTTCCGTCTCGCTGTTCGTACGGTCTCCATCCTCGTTATCAGTCACGGGCGAATCGGCTGCTGCATCCTCGCCTTCGTCGTCGTCAGGATCCGCAGTTCTCCCCACCGCCTCGAGCTCCTCTTCATCGTCGTCCTCTTCCTCCTCCTCCTCCTCGTTCTTCCGTTCCGATTCCTCTCCTTCAGACGATCCGTAAGCGGATCCACCGTTCGAAGACGTTTCTTCGTCTTCATCTTCGTCTTCAAGCAACGGCCGGGGTTTCTTCGGATTCGCCATGACGGAAACCCTAACGCCTCGCAGTGGGAACCCTCGATCTCACGCAAATAGAGGGGAAAATGAAACAAGACTTGAGATGAGTCGGTGAATTCCTCGCATACTAGCGCAAGCGCTCTTCTCCGGAAAGCGAGGGGCCAGAAATGGTATTTATAGGCGGGCGCATGGACCCTGCATAAGAAAAAATAAAAAATGTATTTGTTTAATCACCAGGGAAAAGGGTTCCCGCCAAGTGCTCTGTTTTGGTATTCCCCCGGAAGAATGTCGGGTCGAATACATACTATCCAATCCGAATTTCATCGGAGGCCTGATTCTTATCCGGTTCGGGCTCTGCTCAGGACTTATTGGGTCCAAGTCAGATTGGACCTATTGAACCCCGATAGGCTCAGCATGGGTCGGGCTGGGTTCGGTTCAGATTTTTTTGCACAAGGAACCAGGTCTGTGGTTGGGTCAAGGCTGCGCACATATATAGATTGTGCATTGACCTAGGCTTTTGTTGTGAACTTGTTGAATATGGGCGCGTTTGGGTCCAAACGAGTCTTGGTCCAAGTGAGCCTTAATTCTGTAGTTGGACTTATCCTACGGAACCACCAATTACAACTGCTAATTGTATATTCCCATTCTCACATATAAAGAGACCACCGAACAAACCAAACGTCTTGTGTTCAAGCTTGGCTTATTTACCACGGACCCAGTTCGGGCTGCCCCACTAACTAAGACAAGCGCGAGCCGGATTCGAACTGAATTGGCATGTGTATAAAAATGTATGTTTTTTTTTGTAGATTACAATGATGAGATTTAAATACCAGACATCTCTTTATTTGCCATGCATTTTAGCCGATTGTTGGAATATAATACCAGTCATCTCTTTATTTGCCATGCATTTTAGCCGATTGTTGGAATATAGTGGTTCCGAAATTCTGACACTACCCGCCAACCCGACCCGCCAACCCCCCTCTTAGGCGG
This sequence comes from Nuphar pumila, assembly GCF_984573655.1. Classification (NCBI taxonomy): domain Eukaryota; kingdom Viridiplantae; phylum Streptophyta; class Magnoliopsida; order Nymphaeales; family Nymphaeaceae; genus Nuphar; species Nuphar pumila. The sequence goes on along the minus strand of NC_143250.1, from coordinate 102,425,988 downwards.
GTTCGGGTTGGGCTTAAGCCAACCCGTTTAATAAATGGGTCGACCCGCGTAACCCATTTATTAAGCAGGTCGGGTTCGGGTTGGGGTATGCCAACCCGGCTGACCCGTTTAATAAACGGGTTAGGCGGGTGGGTCAACCCGCCAACCCGACCCGCCAACCTGCCTACCTGCCAACCCGATCCGTCAACCCGCCAACCTGACCCGCGAACCTGAAAACCCGTTTACCCGACCCAACCCAATTATTAAATGGGTTGGCGGGTCGTGTCGGGTTACCCGTTTATTAAACGGGTCGGGTTCGTGTTTACCACAGCCGACCCGTTTAATAAACGGGTCGGGTTCGGGTTGAGGTATGCTGACACGCCAACCCGCCAACCCGACCCGATTGCCACCCCTATTGAGAGGTCATGTCGCTAGGACTTAAACCTCAATCTATAAGAAGACGCATGCTCTATCTATTGAGATATTTCAACCCTCTCCACATGATGGGTTTCTCTCCTCAATCCTCTATTGAGCTCATTTTTAGCTCATGTCTCTACCGTGCATGTTTTCATAACCATGGATCTATATATAATGGTTCATAGAATATTGAGTTTAACTCCACTATTAACATAAAGATAATGTCTCATTAAATACTATAACCCACATATAATAGGTTGCATGCAACTCATAAAACATGTTGAATTATCTTAATGAGCCTACCAGTTTTATGGCTCTTGGAGTTTCATTTGTGAGATTCTATGAACACACTGGACCAAAATCCAACATCTCTCACTTTTTTTTGGGCAAACGGGCATGTATAATATATAGCAATTTATGTTAAAACATGCATCAAAATAAATTTACACAATTTCAAGGGTAATATCTGTAATGTTATTGAAAAATTTAACATTTTTAAAACTTTCTCAACAAAATTAATACAATTTTAAAAAAAATATTTGTTGTAAAGTTTTATATGATTCTTGAAAGTAATGTGTCAATGAGTTCTTTTATAACCATATTTCAACCATTCTAAATATTGAACGTTTCGTCGGATTGCAAGCGCGAGTGTATAATAGCCTCCAAGTATCAAATCCAGTACAAAATCAACCTTAGATACAACTCGATTGAGGTTCTTACTCGATTGAGGTTCTTACTCTAAGGATCATCACACGTAAAAAAATATGAAAGACATAATTCATTTAAGCTTTAAGACAAATGAGGAATTATGCAAAGATTTGAGATTTTAAAATTATATGCACAAATATTGCATAAAAGGAAATGTATCATTCATAAGGATTCTCATTCTAAAATGTTACAAGTTCACAAATATAAAGATCCAGAATAACAAAATTTAATTATTTACGAGTTTATAAAAGTCAAAATGTATGGATCCTCCATGGATCATAATAGGTAAGAACGTAGCTTTGAGCTGTGCAACAATCCATCACTTGCCTCAGTCCTCCAGGAGGGTATATGTAATATTGTAAGGCATCAACCATATGCCCCGTAAGAAATTCAAACTTGAAGAATACATGTGAAGTTTGTAATCGTACAACCAAAGTGTGATTCCAATCATTTATAAAACATGGGTCAAAAAAATCTACAAAAAGGCATTCACATAGTATTCATTTGCATTCATAATCATTCATTTATTCATTTTCATCCATAACATTCATAATAGCATTCATTCACCCAAATGAATAACAATACTCATTTCGCATATAATTGCACAAATATAATTAGGTCAATTCTCATTTCACCGTATCCAGTATAAAATACACACACATGCTTCTCAAATAATTATTGACATTAGAGTCTCTTACAAATATAATATATGCTTCTAAAGAACGTATATGATAAACATGTCGAAATCCTATTCAACAATTCCAATGTACTTGATACACGCACACTTTCAAGTGAAATAAGACATAACAATCTATGAAAATGTAAGTCTTCATGTTCCTTTTCCAAAAGAGCAGACACATATCCAACTTATGACTATAATATGCATTCTTACATTTATTAAATCAATCAAGTTCGTTTATAGAACATTAATGCACTTTTGCATTAGAAGTCATATAACGAATAAGCCCTAACTCGACATTTCATTTGCCTCACACACACAGGCACCACACCTGCCACAAACAAGTCTATGACTTGCATTCATAGGTCAATCACACGACCTTAAACATGTCTTTTTTATTTACATATAACATTTCATATGTAATGATGCATGCAACCATTAGCAATCTCTACATGTTCGCATATATATGTTTATGCATATGATAGCTTTCATTATAAACATCTAATCAATTATTACTCTTATTTTGTTATACTTATCTAGTATAAAATAGGGTATTGTAGTGCCCCAAAATCTCAAACTTGTAAATTTTAGAAAAAACTTGAAACTTTAAAATAAATCCTTTTTCAGAGTAAAAAATGGTAGATCAGTCGAAAACAATATGGAAAAGAACAATTTCAAGGGTCTTGGGCGCATTACACATGAATTTCATTTTCAACACTATAGGTTTGTATATCTATATATTCATTAAAACCACGTAGATTGAAAACAAGGTTTTTGATAGATACAGTTTACACAAAATGAGGTATTACAAAAGAAACCCTTATACAAAATTACAAAATGTGTGTCTCGTTATTGCCTGTAGAATTATGCTAATTGTCACCTATATCCCATAAAATGGGTCAGACTCATGAAAGTCTGGTAGATGCATCAATATCAAATGTCAGAACAAAACTAACATATGCGTTATTTCACAATATGCAATTTCATAATAAATAAAATGAGCATGAAAATCTTGTTTCGATAATTAACAACTTATGGGTACGCACATGATAATACATAGAAAGAACTGAGACTATTCAGGGGTTCATTATTCTACATATTTTGATATCCGAATAACTAGCTGAGTCTGCTAAAAAAAGGGCAACCTATTGACCGAGAGAGAATTCCCTAAAGGCATAAACAATAGGGGATGCATCAAAACTTTTGTAGAAGTCAATGAAATCTACAACCTAGGATAATATTTGGTAGCCCAGTCCCCTAACTCTAATAACCGGGGACACTGAGTCATTATTAGTCGAGTAACATAGTTGTTAACAACTTATTGTTTAGAGTTTTTGTATCATATTATTCTTTCCCTTGACAAAATCAAAGGATGAACAGGTACATTAGGTCTTATATTAACAGATGACTCATTCAACATGCTCTGCTCTTTTAAACTAAATCGAGCATCTTGCATGTGAAGACAATTATTTTCATTTATGTGATTTCCTTTAGCAAGGTGCTATGTTGTACTTTGAGGTTATCATAAACCTCTAGTTCATTCATCGTTGTACTAACATGTTGTGCATCTTTGATAATGCTTACTACTATGGGAAAGATATGAGTTTCTCAGAAATAAACCCCAAACCTATTATTGAAAATCACGATATCTTACACCTTATGTTGGAGAATATATGAGTTCTTTTGAATATCGAAAAAAAAGACCTGACGTACGTACCACCGAGGGCTACATAGTTGAAGCCTTTTTGTTATGTTCGTACGAAGAGAAAACTTCTTAGTCATGTTAATTTAAAGTTTCATATAGGTTAGAAAGGTGTTTAAAGGAACCTTCCAATGCTAGGGAGTTTATTCGATAAGCATGGACGTGACAACATTAATACTAGTATACAAGGGAGTCTTACTTTATACTTACGATAAGTTAAGTATGAAATTGTTGAATGTTACGAATATGCAACCGTAAAACATTGATTTTATTTCTTCAAGACATCGGAGAATGTGAGTTTAAAATCTCACTTGTGGATTATTTCAAAAACCGAGTTTCGGCAAAGATACACAAATATGCATCTTTAAATACATATTAGTCTAATTTAAAGAAGGCAGGAGTATACAAAAATTGTGTACTTTATAAATATATATATATATATATATATATATATATATATATATATATTAAAACATAAGCCTATGCACATTGCGTGAGGCTGAGTGTATGAAATCGTATATTAGGCTAAGTAAATTATGTAAAGCAAGCGCATGTGCATGTTACAGCGCGACAAAAAAAAATAATATAATGCAAGGCTCAATGTGTGAAACCATACATCGAACTAAATAAATTTCATAAAGTTAAACCATGTGCACATTACAACGTGATGATAAAGTAAATAACATAAAGTAGGGCCCGATATGTGAAACCACATATCGAGCTAAATAAATTTTAGAAAGCTTGAGCATGTGCACATTACAACGCGATGACAAAGTAAACAACATAGTAAAAAATAGACAAGAATATGCAAAATTGCATAATTGAGTTAAAAGCATATGTGTATATATAATACATATATATATATATATATATATTAGAAGTGTTTCGTCATTATTCTTGCATGCAACTTTCCCTTACCTTGGAAATGGTATGAATCTCTGACGATTCTGAGCATAGGTTATAATATTATTCATGCCTCGGTAATTATGCTAAAAATATTGAGTATCGTCTTTTGTGTCGAATGGTGCACTGTAAATGATTTTTATCGTGTTGCGAATAGAATGATGTAACAAACTTAATCTAACATAATAAGCAATGATTATGTCGCAGGAGTAGAACCTTAACCCAGTTTGAGTCAACCAGACAAAGACAAGTTTTGACTTGGTTAAAAAAATGGCACAAAGATCGAGATGATCTTGGACGACTACTGATCTAGGCTTAGTTTCAAACTGAGCTGGGCTTGAACCCCAATCTACTTGGGACCAAGCTAAACTCGGTTGGGCTCGAGCTTAGCTTGGTTATGGTCGAGCCCAAGGCAGCAACAGTTGCAATTGTTGCTACGCGCGAGGGTAGCAACCAAAAGAAAAGGGGGGGGGGGGTGGCTCGACTGAGTTGAGTCGAGCCCAACTAGAGCCTCAGGGGGCACTCTCGATTGGTTGAGCTGGTGGCCTTGACTCAGTCGAGCCTAGCCCAACCCACTTGAAATCTTGGGGCAGTAGAGTGGGTGGGGTCGATAGGGTCGAGCCCTTCTCCCTCATTGAGAGGGTTCGAGGTGCCCAGCGAAACCGAACCCAGGCTTGCACAACAGCAGCCATGTTGTCGCTACCTGGGGTAGTAGAACAAAGACACCACCTTGGATATTTCCAAATATTCCCACATTGGATAGGTAGGTGTGATCATTGCAAAAATTTTCCTCTTCTTCCTTTTTAGGGAAAAAGAAAATACTTCTTGCAATGTCTCACTTGACCTTTAGAAAAAGATTTTTGAAAATTTACTCGCCTTCGTTTTTATAAAATTGCGAGAAAATGGAGAGACGGAGCTCGCTCTTCGGTACGAGGTTCAACCGTTCCTAGCGCCTTTACCAAGGGTAATCGAACCAATGATCGAACTTATGTATTTGCTTTGCCTAAATTTGTCTAAGTGATTATTCTGAAATCCTAAACGCACATTAAATCATGCTTGTGCAATGAAAATGCAAATATGTATGCTTTTGAAAAGTGCTTCAGAAATTTTAGATTTTTTTGAGTGATTTTGAAATGGAGTTAAAAAAATATCTTTTAATAAATGACTTTGAAAGTTCATAAATCGATTTTGTATTGAGATTTACTGAAGAACACTGTAAATCCAACAACGATTTACTGTAAATCACAATAGTGATGTATTGAAAAAATATTGTAAATCGCATAATGATTTACTGAACGATATTATAAATCGCGATAGCGCTTTAGTGAAGAACATTGTATAATGATTTTTTTGAAAGACATTCTAAATCGCACAAAGATTTACTAAAAGATGTCATAAATCGAATGACGATTTCGAAGATCAAGATTTTAAAATGAATTTGAATTGAAAGTTTTGAAATCGAAGATTTGTAAATCGAAGATTTGTAAATCGAAGATTTGTAAATCGAATTCAAAGTCAAGTCATTAGAATTTGAGATCTAAATTGAATAGAGAATCGAGTCTTGGATAAAGAATTGAATTAAATATTTGAAATTGAAAATAAAATTCAGAGTTGGAATGTAGAAATAGAAGTATAGAAATAGAATTGGAAATTGGAAATTGAAAATTGAGAATAGGTATTTAAAATAGGATTTAAAGTTAAAGAGAATTGAAAATGAAATTGAAAAATCAATTTGAATTTACGAAATAAATTAAAATGATGGCTTTCAATTTAGGAATGAAAGACATCTTCGAAAATCATTGCAAAATTCACTTGGAAATTTGAAAAATGATTTGAAAATGATGGAAAATGATGATTCAATTCTATCTTAAGTGATGAATGCATTTAAAGGATTTGAAATCTTGGAATTGAAAAGCATGTTTTATTCGTTAGTAGAATTAAAATAAGATTGCAGATATAATACATTCCAGACTATGGTTATAAAATGTATTATAAAATAATCTGTATTTAAATTCAGATAAAGAATAAAACACATTTTGGTGCCTTTATAAGGTTTGAAATGAAATTAACTCTCAATATATCATGACTATGGCCATTGATACATATTTTGAGTTAATTTCAAGTTAAACTCTAATAAAGGAAGAAAAATTCAGAAAATATAATGATTTTTGAAAGAGATCCAGTGTGGATTCAATGTTATTCCATAAAAGATGAAAATCCTAAGTTTTGTTCATATTTTGACTATAGCCATAAATGCAAATCGTCAATTTAGGATTTAATCACCTTTTAATAAAATGATGCATGTGTCATTCGTGTTCCACCATAGTGTTTCTGAAAATGAAAATAAAAATGCAACATAAAAATTATGAAAAATTAAACTATATGCTCATTCATTCTAAACCAAGCATAAAGAAATCTTCTCATTAATTGACCTATTACAACTCTTGAATTAGTACAATATTTAAAATAATAACAAAGAAAAAATCTTACAAAAAGAACAAACTTGTTATAAATAAATATAGGCTTTCATAGTTTTTTCCTCAATTATTGAGAAATTGAAGAATATATCCAAAATTAGTCTTTTACGCCAAAAAAATAAATAAAATCAAATGAAATAAAAGTAAATGACGTATGACTTTGCAAAATATTTGAAAATTGTGCTTTCGAGTTTTGAATTTTTGAAATTAGGGTTTAAAACATATAAATCCATTTTAAAACTTGAATTCAAAGTGAATTTAACAAAGCAATGTCTTTTTTTTATCGGTTTTGAAAGGTGCAATGAATGAATGGTCAATGACCTTAGAAAGTTCTAAAAATGGTATGCAGATGCCTAACAACCTTATGAATGTTGTAGAATTGGAAATCCTAAGCAATTATATGAGAAAAACCCGAATTAGAGTTATGTTATTCAGATAAGACAGTATTTTGCAGAATCAAGATTTTGTAGGTGATTTTGTTAGAGCATTTCGAACAGATGAAAGCCTTAAACAACTTGTTTTAGCTCGAAATGAATTCATGAATTCATAACGCAGCAGAAAAACATTCTTTTTTTATAGAATATCAAAATCACCTTTAAAACTAGAGTTATGATCAAAACATCAGAATATTAATTTCAGAAACAAAAAATTAGATTTTAACAGACAGATTTCAGTAAATTGGATGCTACAGAGGCTAAACTGACTCAAATTTTTCCAAATTTGAGGGAGAAGCTGCTCGATTCAATCATAAAACTAATTTAATTTACAGAATTGGAAAATCTATTTTGGTTGAAAATGGTGACTTCGGAAAATCACTGTTTTCAAACAGGAAATGGACCTGTTACAGAATTTAAAGTTTTGTAACCACTTCCAGTTTTAACAAATTTGAAATATTAAATGAATATGGAAAGTTACAAAAATTTTCAGATATAAACTAGACATATAAAATAAAAAAAAACCCTTTTTACAAATTTAGAAAATGATCTTCCGTTGGGGAAATATGACTTTTGCAAAATGGACTAAAAACCTGTGTAACTTAAATATTGAAGAATAATAGGGGTCTGGTTTTTAATCAAAATGGGGAATAAAATTATCATAAAAAATGTTAAAATTTTGCAGAAATAAACTAGACTTAATAACAAAGACACCACTTTTTATGAATTTAAAATTCAATATCCGGTTAGAGAGATACGCCCCCGACAAGTTGGTCTTGATTCAAATAGTGATTTACGCGTAACAGCTTACTAAATAACACTACAGTGATTTTCGGAGGACACTGCAAAATACTATAATGACACGCGAAAGACTCTACAAATCGCTATAGTAACTCGATGGATACCTGACAACACTATAAATTATTATAGAGACTCGTTGGAGACCCTATAAATCGCTATAGGGGCTCGTTGAAAACCCGACAACACTATAAATCGCTGTAGAGACTCGTTGGAGATTCGACAACACTGTAAATCACTGTAGGGACTCGTTGGAGACCCGACAATACTATAAATTGTTATAGGGACTCGTTGGAGACCCGACAATACTATAAATTGTTGTAGGGACTCGTTGGAGACCTAACAACACTAAGTGCTCTTTGTACCATCTTCCAAGATGATGATAAACTATGTACAATGGTGGATATCTACATTCGATCAGGAATAACATTCTCAACAATTGTCAGGTCCTTGGCCATAACAAGTATTTTGTTGACATGGTCAACAACATTGTTAGTTTCCTACATACGACATGAATTCTATTGATTTAACAAAAGTTGTATGTGTGTTTCAGAGGTGGTGTCATGTTTTTTGAAAATGGCTTCAAACATGTACTTAGCCGTAGGGTAATCTCTAAATACCCTAATGAGATCATCATTCATATAAGTTAACATGATGGTTCTGACCAATATGTTGTCCCTTTTATATTTTATATATGTGGCTTTTACCTCGTCAGAAGTATAAGTACCAAGTTCACTCATTTTAGTAGTGAGGGCATTCTCAATGGCCTCCAAAGTTAGAACAAGAGGAATCCTTCTCTTCCAAATATGAAAATTTATGCTACTAAGTTTATCAATTTTGGCTAATTCAGTGGCACAAACCCTACTTGTCATTTTTTTTTTGTTATTTTAAAATGGCAAAACATGACAAGTATAAGACCAACATTCAACAAGTAGATAGATAAAAGAATATCATACATGAATACATAAAACATCATGTTCATAATAAAAAAAAATCATGATATCAATCTTACTATATCATGCAAATACAAAAAAAAAATGAATTGCAATCAAGCTCTTTGATTTTCACTAAAATTTAGCTAATTTGCAAACTCTAAGCATTCTTGTGTAATTTCAAAAAAGTTAGAAGACAACACTGCAATAATAATCCCCCAAAATTAGGACTTAAAATGAAACAGAGGGGTTTCTGCAAAAATCAGAAAATTGACCCTATTTTAGATTTTTTTTGAGATAGAGTCCTATTTAGGAATTACCAACAAAAACTAGGACGTTTGTTGTAATTTAGGGATATGAAAGTAAAAAACATCAAAGTTAAAGGTATTGTTGTAATTTTATAATTGAGGGATATAATTGGTAATTAAATTAAAAGCAAGGGCAGTACAATAAATAAATTTTAGCAAGATAGAACACGCATTAACATAAATGTGCAGGGAAGAAAACATAATTCAATTGGTCAGGGAATGGACTGGAAATAATAAAAAAGACCTCGGTCAAAAAGTAATTTTACCTGACAAGGATACAATCAAAATTTTTGGAAAAGATCGGGGCAGTAGCGTAACTCCGCCTATTTGGGGGATATAATTGATAGTTATGGAAAAGAATAGGGGTATTATGGTACTTTTACATGTAAATAGGTATAATTACCGTGTTTCTCGAGAATGGTTGAAAACTTCTAGATGAAGCTTTCATTTTTTTCAGGCGATGAAAAAAATGTCGATCTAATCTCTATCGTTTGCCGAAAAAGAAAAAAAGGGAGCAGAGTCGATCGATCATCGAAAAAAGGCAAAACTCTACTGATCATAGGCTTCAATTTGAGTTTTTGTTTTTTTTTGTTTTAGACGGTGAGAAAACTATCGGTCGTTCACCGAAAAATGGAAGAAAAAAGGGCAGATTTATGTCAGTGTTTTTTTTTCTTTTTCTGTTAGTCGGTGAGAGAATATCGATCTCCTTCCGCTCGTTCGCCAAAAAAAAAAAGAGAAAAAGAAAATTGCAGGAATACCGAAGTTGTCCAAAGATCACCAAAAAAACAAAGAAAAAAATAGCAATAAAAAAACGATAATCCCCTTTCCCTTTATTTTTTTTACAGTCAATGAGAGAAGAATTTGGGCAGTCGTTGTGATCTACTTCCCGAATTAATCATCGAAAAAACTGAAAAAATATGCTGCAGTGATGAAGGCGGTGACTAAAAAAAATAGATAGATCAGCCTGCAGATGAGGTGGCCGTTCAATTTTTCGATTGAATAAAGAAAAATGTGTTGCCAACGATAAAACAATTAATCCCCCTTTTTTGTCTCTTTTTTTTATTTACGAAGGTCGCCCAATGCCGGCAACCCTTTTTTAAAAGAAACAGAGGTCACCAGTAACCGGTGACCCTCTGAAGAAAAGAAAACCTTTAAAAACTTATTACTTTCCTTTTTTTATTTTATTTTTTGAGGTTGCCTGATGTTGGCGACCTCTTCTATTTTTTTGTTGAGGTCACCTATTGCAGAACCCGACCTTAAAAAAAAAAAAAGAACAGAAAGGTAGGGGGATCAAATCCCCTTCCTGATTGATTTGCAACAGAAAACAAAAATGAAAAAAACTAATTCCTTTTTTTTTTTACTTCCACGGACAGACCCGAGTCAAGGTCTTCCTCCTTATAATTTGCAAATAGAAATAGGGGTCGTCGTAATCTAGCGACCTGCCTGATATGTCAAAACAAAACACTGACCTGTTTTCGAACGCTTGACTTTCAATTAACGGTTGATCGGTGAATGCCGATCCAGCGACGGTCCTATACACACCTCCTAACTCTAATTCTGATACCACTGAAGGATCGTACAAAGTGCGTGATGATTGTTTACGACCTACCTTAGAAGGGGTTATCACACACACTTGGTTTCACTGAATATTCAGTGGGTAACCCTCTCTTCTTTAAAGAGAGAGATTACACTGAAGTCTTGCACCCTCTTGGGTAGCTGATAACCCAGCGTGAAATACGAACCATTTCATGACCTGAGCTTATCCAGGATGAAGCATGCTTCATCTCTGAATAAGGTCCTCAACAGGACAGTTTCACCCGTTAAGGAGAGAGTGAGCCCTCCTCTCTCTTTAACGGATGAGATTCTCCGTGAAACATGGCAATGCTGATCTCAATCGGATTAATAGTGCCATTGTCGATCAGTTGACCATGCCCACTACCTCCCTTTGCATCATCACTCGCTTCATCTGATCGTCTGGTGTCCTCTGATATTGCAAACCAACATGAAATGCTTTGGTGTCCTTTGTTCCCTCATTATGACGGCTCACAAACCAACTTTGGTGCATCAATCGCCCCAATCTTGGCAGTTTAGAAGCCTCTGACAATAACTCACCTCTGAACCAAAAGCCTGACCTGGTTTTGTCGTTGGTGAGCTCTTTAAGTTCATCGTTGTGGGAGAGGAGTGACTCTAGTGGGTTTAGATTCGATCCGATCTCACTGCAACCTATATTTGACAACGGAGCTCCACGAAGTGGTTGGTGTGTTGCTCGCTCCTAGTAAAGTTGAGCATCACTATGATGTCAGGTTTGAAGTGCACACACTTCTCTCTATGTTCTCCAGAACTGATATAGGGTTTGAGAGAGAGACCCTTTTCCTGCAATTTCCTCCATCAACCACTGGTCTTCTGACACAAATGATCGGTGGGTCGAAGGTCAAGGTGGTTGTGAAGTTTCCACTACCTCCTCTGCAACCCATGATGCCAACAGTAAAGGTCGTCGGGTCTGTTATCGTCCGATGGAAGAATTTTTTTTTGTTCCCCTGATGTTGGTAGCAAAGCCATCAGTTTCTGTCAACCGTCAGTGCAACCAAAAAGTTGATCAGTGGGACAAACCCATAGTGGTGAAGGTGTTTTCATGCCAAATGTCTCTTCAAGAGTTTCTTAAGTGCAGACACGATCGATCGACAAGGATGACCTCCGTCGTGCTGCCTTACCCACACAACACTGCATTTGATGATGATTTTTGCGGTCGTTCTAGATGCTAGACCACCTTCTTTCCATTTTGGTCACGGAGTTGTCACACACATCGATAAGTCGGTAATGAGGCTTTGATACCAATGTTGAAATGCAGTGGTTCTGGAATCCGGTATGGATGGACTCACTAAATTCGATGAGGCATGTCGTCGAAAGGAGGACTTAAACCTATCTATGTGAAAACACATGATCTATCAGTTGAACTATTCCAATCCTCTCCACGTGGCAGGTTTTCCTTATCAATCCTATCTCGAGCTCATTTATAGCTAATGTTTCTACCATGCATGCTGTCATGGCCATTGATCTATATATATCGGGATCCACAAAGGATTCAGATTAACTTTACCATTAACATGGAGATAATGCTTCATTAAACTCTATAACCCCTCCATAACCCATATATAATAGGTTTTATGCAACCTATAAAACATATTGAATTATCTTAATGAGCCCACCATTCTTATGACTTATGGGGTTTCATTTGTGAGACCCTATGGCCACACTGGATCCAACACCGATTGTACAATGCGGTTTTTTGAGTTATAAATTAGTGCATATCACCTTGTGTTGGGACATTGCAAGTTTGAACCCCAAATGGTATGGTTGTTATAATTGGTAGGGTTTGCCTAACCACATATTTCTTTGTAAAAAAAAATGCACACGTTCAAAAATGCATTTAGGTGCAATTAAAGGTGGCAAAACCTGACTCGACCCGCCAACCCGCCTCTTAGGCAGGTTCGAGTTGGGCTTAAACTAATCCGTTTAATAAATGGGTCGACCTGCCTAACCCGTTTATTAAACGGGCCGGGTTCGTGTTAGGGGTATACCAACCCACCAACCCGGCTGACCCGTTTAATAAATGGGTTAGGCGGGTGGGTCAACCCGCCCGCTAACCCGAGCCAACACGTTTACCCGACCCAACCCGTTTATTAATCGTGTTGGCGGGTTGTATCGGGTTACCCGTTTAATAAACGAGTCGGGTTCGGGTTGAGGTATGCTGACCCGCCAACCCGACTCGATTGCCACCCCTAGGTGCAATTGTCGACACAACCCAATTATTGTCTCGAAGGGACACTCTAGGGAACTTCGTTCTACCCCTCCATCCCTTGACTTCATCATTTTTGATGTCTTATAGTTTAGATATTTGAAAGCCTTTTTCATCCTTTGTTGCATCTCCCTCCTCTTGTCAAGCCTTTCTTTTTTAGTGAGAAGCATTTTTTTCGAGAAAAAAAATCATTTCTATTTAATATTTATTACTTTTACTTCAGCACCAAATGTATACCATATATATATACATGTGACTGTATCGGTCACGGACCTATTTTCTTCAATGGGCCAGCGCGGCACGACGGTCCTTCCTCACCGCCGCAAGCCTACTAGTTAGCTCGCTTGCCGATTGCGAAAGCTTGTAATCAGAGTGCAAGAGAGCAAGAGAGAATAGAGGGAGATAAATTGCAATCACAACGAGGGTGAACAAAAGAAAGCTCAACACATTTACTTCGTTCACAATTTTGCCCGCAGGCCATTATAGTTCAAGTATACGGGTTGCCCCTTCGGGGTATTGATTCACCTGAATCGGGCAGCTTACATCAGACTCACCAAAAGTAAAACAGACTCTAAGCGCAACTGTATACTGTAAGTCGTAAGGGAACATGCTCCCCCTTCAAATCATGCGCCGTCCTCGGTGCTATCTGTTTTGTGGTAAGCCCTGACTTCAGCCGAGTATCGGCTGTTTATTCAAAATGCAGGCTCCCACGTTGGTTCCGTTGTTTCCTCCCACTGCACCAAGTATTTATTCGCTTGCCCCAAGTAGTTGACCTTGTGGCGAAGGATCTGACTGAGGTGCTTCTCGGCCCGTTGTGCTGTCGGGGCCCTCTGCATGATGAGAGCGCGTTGTGACACACTATGTTCCAGGTCTCTATCATCTAGATGGAACTCCTTGAGGTTGCACACGTGGAACACCGAGTGAACCTTGAAGTCGGGGGCAACTCCAGCTTGCCCACCTTCTTTGTGATGGTGAAGGGTCCCTCATACTTTTTGAGTAGTCTGTGGTCCCGCCCGCGGAAGATGCCTGTGCGACCAAGATATAGCTTCACCAACACTTGGTCTCCATCTTGAAACCCTGGGGGTCGACGGTGTTTGTCCGCCCACTTCTTTATTCTCTTTGCCGCTTTGTGTAAGAATGTCTTCGCCAACTCATTTTGCTCATGTCAGTCGCGAACAAACTGATAGGCGAAGGATGAACTTCCTTTTTCTTGTGTGGCAAGAGTGTGTGGGGTCAGTGACTGCTGCCTCATGGCCATCTCAAACGGATTGTGGCCTAAAGACTCGCTCTTTTGCAGATTATAACAAAATTGTGTCACATCAAGGAGCTTCACCCAATTTTTCTGATTGGCACTAACAAAGTGCCTATGGTACTACTCCAGTATCTCGTTGATGCGCTCTGTCTGCCCATCTGTCTGCGGATGGAAGCTTGTTGAAAACAGTAACTCAAAGCCAAGTAGCCGAAATACTTCACGCCAGAACTTGCCCGTGAAGCGAGCATCGTGATCACTCACAATGCTCTTTGGTATGCCCCAGTGCTTCACCACATGCTTTACGAATAACTCTGCAGTCTTCTCTACAGGTCACTCCTTGGAAGCTTGGATGAATGTGACATACTTTGAGAAACAATCCACCACGATCAAAATATAACCGAGGCCCTCTACCTTCGGCAGACTAACAATAAAGTCCATGGAGATGTTATCCCAAAGACGTTCTGGAATTGGTAAAGGCTCAAGGAGACCGGCAGCCTTCTGGTTTGTCCCCTTATCTTGCTGACACATGAGGCATGTCCGCACATACCCCTCAACATCGTCTCTCATCTGCGGCCAATAGTAGCCGCGCTCAAGGAGTGCTAAGGTCTGGTCCTGGCCAGGATGGCCGGCCTATAGTATATCATGGCACTCCTTAAGCAATTTTTGGCGGAGGCTTCCCCACCGTGGTACGAAGATGTGTCCCCCTTTTGTTACGAGGAGGCCATCTTGCAGCCAAAATCGCCGAGTCTTCCCTGCCTGCGCCAAAGAAACAAGGTGTTGTGCGGCTGGATCCTGCTGTGTACCTTCACGGATGTAGCTCAACAATGCGCCCTCTAAGTGCACTTTAGAAGGCTTCGCGCGCACAACTGCCAGTTCAGCCCTATGGCTTAAGGCATCTGCCACAACATTGGTCTTTCCAACCTTGTACTCCAAGGCAAAGTCAAACTGAGTCAAAAACATCTGCCATCGAGCTTTTTTAGGTGTTAACTTCTTCTGTGTCTGAAAATAGCTCGTGGCCACATTGTCCGTCTTGACGACGAAGTTAGCACCCAAAAGGTAGTGCCGCCAGGTCCTGAGACAATACACAATGGCGGTTATCTCACGTTTATGCACTATGTAACGCTTCTCTGCATCTTTCAAATTGCGACTCTCATATGCGATCAGATGACCATCTTGCATAATAACTCCTCCAATGGCAAAGTCTGAGGCATCCGTGTGGACTTCAAAGGGTCTCGAATGATCAGGCAGTCACAACATTGACTCACTCACTAAGGCTTTCTTCAAGCCATCGAAGGTATCTTGCCACACTTTTGTACAGAGCCATACCCGATTCTTCTTTAACAAATTTGTGAGGGGCGCAACAATGAGGGAATAGCCTTCGATGAAATGCTGATAATAGTTTGCCAAACCGAGGAATGACCGCACTTCTAGCACTTTGCTTGGCGGAACCCATTTCTGGATGACCCTTATCTTCTGCCCATCCATACGCAGCACACCACGCCCCACAATGTGGCCAAAGAAGCTAATCTCCTCTTGCCCGAATAGACACTTCTCTCGTTTGACACAGAGGTCATTCTCCTTCAGCACCTGAAACACTGTTTGCAAGTGCCCGACATGTTCCTCCATGTTGCTGCTGTAGATCACGATATCATCTAGGTAGACTACCATAAACTTGTCTAAGTAAGGGTAGAAGATCTGGTTCATTAAAGTCGTGAACGTGGCTGAAACATTTGTCAACCCGAATAACATTACTAGAAATTCGTAAGCACCATAGCGGGTGACGCAAGTTATTTTCGGCTCATCACCTTCGGCAATCCTCACCTGCCAGTAACCCGATCGCAAATCTAGCTTGGAAAAAATACGGACACTGCCTAGCTGATCGAACAAGTCCGCTATCAATGACAATGGGTACTTGTTCTTCACCGTGACCTTGTTCAGAGCACGGTAATCCATACAACCGTTTAAAGCCATCATGTTTCATATGAAAAAGGACTGGGGCACCAAATGGGGCTTTTGATGGATGAACAATGCCTGCGTCCAACATCTCGTCTAGCTGCCTGCGCAGCTCCTTCACTTCAGCTGACCCCATATGGTATGAAACCATTGCGGGTGGTTTCGCTCCTAGGGTCAACTCAATCTTGTGGTCGACCTCACATCTTGGCGGAAGACGCTTTGGCAATTCCGGAGGCATCACCCATCGACACTTCTCCAATAGTGGGGCTAGGGTCGGCGGCACGGCTACTTCTACCTTCCCTTCATCTGCATGCATTGCAACTAAGAATGTCTGCTCCCCATGCTTGACACACTTCTTTAGTTGCATTGCCGATAACACTGAAGACTTGTCTTTCTGCGTAAGACACTGTACTGTGTGGGACAGGTCTGACCCCATGATCGTCAACATGTTAAACTTTGGCAACATCATAACATTCTGGCTTCATAGAAACTCCATACCCAGAATCACCTTGAAATCATTCCGGGGCACCACAGAGAAGTTGACTTTGCCGACCCAACTCCCCACTTGAGTAACCACATCTCTTGCTTCACCAAGGATGGGCTTGGCCTCAGAGTTTACTGTTTTGATAGTCCTCTACTTTGACCCAGTTTTTAAGTTCAACCGCTATGCCTCTTCCCGCGAGACAAAGTTGTGTGTGGCCCCGGAGTCTATCATTGCTGAAGTAGACTTTTCATTCATAATGACTTCTACGTACATAAGTTCCTTACTGACCTGCATGTTCTTAGCCGCGCAACTTCTAGCTGCGTTAATTGATCACATGACCCCCATCCCTGGTTGCATAGTATCAGTGTCACTGCATTCAGTATCACTGCATTCTTCTTGTGCAACATTGACTTGCTCGTTGTCCTTTACAAGGTGATTTGGGCACCGCCTGACGATATGTCTATCGCCGCAGAACCAACATGTCACAACCACACCCTTGTTGTTGTTGTTATGTTTTGTGAAGTTCTATTTCTTTTCGGATTGATGGCGTGTCGACGCCTCACCTTTATCATTGCGCTGCTCATCCTTCTTGCCTCCGTGGTCAAGCTTCTTCCCAACTTTGGTTGATGGGGTGAAAGGCTTGCGCTGAGTGCCAACTAAGCGCTCAACCGCCACATATGCATCTTCCAAAATATGGGGGTTGCTTTTTTCTACTTCAGACTGTGCCCATGGCTGAAGTCCCACAATGAACCATTTGGGCATGTCGTCTTCTGACATGTTAGGTATCTTCAGCATAAGCTTCTGAAATGTTCTGACATAGTCTTACAACGAACCAATGTGTTTGAGCTCACGAACCATTCGGTAAGCCTGCCTCTACGCATTTCTTGGCATGAAGTAGTTGCACAACTCCATTTTGAAGTCATCAAAGGTGTCTATCACACATTGACCCCTCTCCATGTCATTGCGCTTCCGTCTCCACCAAGTAAGGCCGCTGCAACCTTAATCCTCAGATTTTCGAGGGTCACATTCTGGATATCCAAGTAGTCTTCTACTTGGAACAAGAAGTTCTCAATGGCCTTGCTGTCACGAGAACCATTGAATTTTGCGGGTCTTGGCACATCAATCCTTGATGGCCTCTCACCATTTCCGCCATTTAGGGTCACTGTCCGCTGCAACGTACGGTTCTTTAACTGAAGTGCCTCTAATTTAGTTTGCAAGTCAACCACTGTAGTCGTCAATGAAGTGACCTGCCCCATTAATAAGGTTACCTGCTCTTGCAGGCTCGCCACCACATCATTCAGTCCATTGAATGATTCACATGCGCGTGAAATCGCTTTATCATGCGAAGTCACTTCTTCCACCAACTTGTTAACAGTTGTAGCCAACTCTTATTGGCGCCGAGGTTAACCCATCTCCCTAGCTCCAGCAACTGCCTTGCCTTTGGTGTTGCGCAAGTTTTAATAAGGCGTCACGATGTCTTGCTCACAAATCGCAGCCTGTCGGCGTGTCTGTCGACACCGACTCCGGAGTCCCTTCCCTAGCACGAGAACAAACTTTGATACCACTTGTCATGGGCCTATTTCCTTTAATGGGCCAGCGCGACGCGACGGTCCTTCATCACCGCTGCAAGCCTACTCGTTAGCTCGCTTGCCGATCGCGAAAGCTTGTAATCAGAGTGCAAGAGAGCAAGAGAGAATAGAGGGAGAGAAATTGCCATCACAAGAAGCAATAACAACGAGGGTGAATAAAAGAAAGCTCAACGCATTTACTTCATTCACAATTTTGCCCGCAGGCTATTACAGTTCAAGTATACCGGCTGCTCCTTCGGGGTATTGATTCACCTGAACCGGGCAACTTATATCAGACTCAACAAAATCAAAACAGACTCTAAGCGCAACTGTACACTGTAAGTCGCAAGGGAACAATATCATCAAACAAGTAAAGTGTTTGATACAAATTAGACAGAATTTGCGGCGCAAACAAATTTGTGCTTTTACACTCTTCAACGACTGTTAGGATTGCCATTAAATAGTGATTGCTTGAATTTTTTTGGATGCACGATGCTTGATTGCATATTTGACCTCGTCTTATCTCTATGATATACCTGGTTGTGTGTGTGGTTAATCTATCATTAAACATTTAACATTAGGTGAATTCGACCTTATAAAAATGACTAAAATATATTATTTTTGAAAATGCAAGTTTATTTTTTTAGGTAAAAAAAGGTAATTTTGATAGCTTCATAAATCTACTTTTTTTGGAAAAGGTATTTGCCTCTTCAGCTTCTTTCAAGTTAAAAAGTTGTACAATGCTTTAAAAAAACCCTTAAAATTTTAAAAATATTATTATTTTTTAAAAACATTTTAGTCATTTTGATAAGGTTAAAATTATCTTATGTTAAACTTAGATGGTTTGATGGTAGACTAACCCATATATATATAGTCAAGTCCAGTGTTATACAATGAGAGATCATAAGAGCCCAAGTCGGGCCGGGATCCAAGCCTGACCCTGACCCTGACCCGATAAGTTGTCAAGTCGGGCCCAATCTGACATTATTGGGGTATGTTCCTCAATCTTGGTTGCGAGCCCGACCCGAGTTGGGCTGGGTACTCGAGAGCCTGACGGGTACTCGACAGCCCAAAGAAGGATCTGAAAAGTTCATGAAATTTTTGACATTATTTTAAGGCAATTATTGTTTCTTCCTCGGGGAAGTTTCAACCATTCATAAGGATGGCCCTTTATCAAGTGAATAAGATAAGAATGCAAGACAAATTTGATATATCCAAATTATCTGATGGTTTGAAAACATCGCACTGGGCTTTCTGTATAATATCGTTATTTATTTATATTTTTTTAACGTTGGCGATATTCAAAACCAATGATGTTGGGTATCGTTGCAAGTCGGCTAATTCGTACGATATCGGGCTAAATATCGATACGAAATCAAGCTGATTCGACTTATTTTAAAAATTAAAAAAATGGTTTAAATTATATATTTATAATAGTATTTTAATATTTGTTGAAGCACATGCTGGTTAAAATAGGTCGATTCGGTTCAGAATCGGAATCGGCCAATTCCCCCAATCGTCTTGAAAATTGATTCAGGACCCGAATCGGCATATTCAGATTCAAGAGAGGCCGATTCAATTTATTTTTTAATATTTCTTAAAGGGGTCAATTTCTTCATGACTGGTTATTTTAATGACACGTGTCATCTATTGCTGAAAAGTCCCATTCAAGATTGACTCAATTTTTTTGCAACCGATTCACGTAGTGAACCGATTGTAACAACATCGTTCAAAACAGCCGCAACCTCAAGAAACAGGAAACGCAGTGGTAAGAATGAGGATAGTGAGATGCAAAAACAAGAAACAGGAAAGGGATGGAAATCGAGATGGGAAAACAGTAAATTTGAAACGAGGAGAGATAGAAATTCAAAAGTTCCCCCGAAAGGAGGTCATTATTTTGAGACGGAGCGAGAATGGAGACCTTCTCCCGCACCTACCCCTGTCCCAGCCAGGCATTCCCTAGACAAAAGAGACAAAGCCGGACCTGACGTGGAAATGTCCCAAAGTCAGCAGTACATTCGCAACGATCCCATCTCCTACAGCAACGTTCCTTGCGGGACGCGACGCAAAATCCCACGATTACAAATTGTTTTTTCCCTCGGTGAAATCGGATTCCGATCGCCGGAAGCAAAATTCCATTGGAATCCTGGCGGTACGTGTTCTCGTTCCTTCTCCTCTCGATCAATCGGCGTGGATAGAAGAACATGAATGTTGGTCTCCATTGTTTTTAGTTCCTTCCTTTTTATGCATCGGTTTATGCAGTGATTTGGTATTGACCCTTTGTTACTGAAAAGAGGAGCTATAGAGAACGGCTAATTGTTGTTTGTTATCTTTGCGGCTTGATTTTGAATTCGTAGATTCTCTTCACGTAGTGGCACTACCCGATTGCTTTTTGAAGAAAACTTTGAAGTTTGTTTAGGTTATTGGGCAGTATTCAACAGAAACACTAATCTGCAGTTCTTTTAATTGGTATTTTCTCGTTAACAGGATTATTATTTTTGATAACATGCACGCTTATGAATTATTTTGCATGGAGGAATTGGTTGAAACAGATTGGCCAATTCCCTAATTGTGAAAACCAATGCACCAGTGAGAATCTGAAGGAGTGGATTGTTTTTGGTATGTATCTTTATTATTTTGATGGATGGTGGTTACGAATTGCTTTGCATAGAGGAATTGGTTGAAACACATTGCTCAATTCCCCAATTGTGAACAACAATGCAGCAATGAGAATCTGAAGAAGTGGATTTGTTTTTGGTCTGTATCTTTATTATTTCGATGGATGGTGGTAGGCGGGGTCGGGTGCATTGTCTGTAAGGAGTAGGTTGAGCAAAGAAAATGGCTGTTATTGGATCAGCAGGAACACTGACATACCATATGAGATGGATTAATAAGTTGAGTTTCCCTTGATACACTGGTTAAACAATGTGAATTTTGGTTTCGTCGATCCCGTTGTTCTTCCCTTTCGATCTATTGGATGGACTGGAAATAATTTTTTCATATTGGAGGAATTAGTGAACAAACAACATCCAAGAGGCTGGAGGATTTCATAATTCGAGCATATCGAGGAGCATCTGAAATCTGATTACTTTTTTTAGCTAATCGTTTAATTGGTGGTTCTCCTTTCATTCCTTTTTAAATATAAAAAGCAAAGCATGAAAGTATTAAAGCAGTTATTGATGTTTGCCTCATCATATTTTTATGCGGTTGTTTTGGAGTTCATTTGTGAGTGGTACTTTGGTTGCAGGCTATGGCCTTCTCCCGATGTTTGATTTTGGCATTTCTCATCTGTTTACCTTTGATCACCAGAGCAAGAGGTGCTTGTTCTTTTTCCTCACTTTTCAATATATTCAACTACCAGTGCAAAACACGATACTTATTCTCAACTTATTGCTGTCTATGTTGCCGAGTGGTTGTTGCTTGTGGGCAAGCTTCTCATGCTGCATTTATTATTTCTAAGGCCATATTTTAAATTTGATCTAGAGGCTGTCACATATACATGGACATGGATATGGGACTCAAAATGGGGATGCTTGGCACGATATGGAAGTTCTATAAACCTGAAAAACAGAGACATGAACACACACACACAACTAAATTCCTATTTAAAGCAGTAAAGCATGAAATGTCTCAAGTGTAAATGGGTTCTTGATTAACAATTCTGAATCACTATGATTAATGAATATTAGAAAATAAATCATAGTTGAAAATTGAAATGCATGTACTGAAATGACAAACTAAAAGAAAAATAACCACAAAATAAAGGATCAACATTGTAAAAGAAACAGATGAAGTCAAGAGCAATTGACCCTTTCCTACATAGGTTTGTGCATGCTCATTGAGTGCTATGGTGTCCGGTGTCATGCTCAATGTCGTAACTTCGTAATGTGTCAACATGGGACACACATGCTGTGTCCATGTGACACATTCTAGAGGACTAAGTTGTATTAATTTTCTTCTCATTTGTCTGTATATGTTTTCGTGTCATAACTTCATAGTGCATTGGAAACAGTTGGTATGTGTTGTTTCTCTCAGAATATTTGTTTGTACTTTTTAGTAGATCCAATATCATAGGCTTATATACTAACTAGATCCATGACACCACTATAATATCCAAGTTGAATTTGTATCCAAATGGACCCACTCTTCGAAAAACTGATATAGTATAATGTCTGCATGACCTGATTCAACCTATTTGTAAAATGGGGTGTATTGAATGAAGGGATATTAATATAGTATAATGTCTGCACGGGTCTGTGTTGGGTATCTAACTCAACTCGAACCTGAAATCATGGTTATGCTCATAAAATACCTACCTGAATATTATTTAGGCCTAGCCAAACCTAACCCAAATAACAGCAGTCCAGGTATACCTATGATTTGTATTGGATATCCAATTGGACTTGAGTTTTCTGATATGTATTTTCAACTAAAAACATATCTTTTAAATGATAGGGTCTGGTTTCCATTTGGCATAACTTGGATCCAAACATCACTACATGCTATTTGGGCAGGTATGAGTGCATCATGATGGGTTCGATATTCAATCCATTGATAGCCCCATTGGGTTGTGGGTTTGAGGTGGGGGAAAGGGTGGGTGGTGGGGGGAGGTTGTAATGAAACACTAGTGCAAAGAACATTACAACGAATTCTCAAGTACATAAACAAGAGGTCACTAATAGGCAAAATACAAGCCACAAATGGCTAGACACCAAACACACACAATGTGTGTGAGAGAGAGCATGAAATATAAATAATAGTATATTGAAATGCTATAGAAAGCATTAGAGAGGAGTGGGGGCAAAGCCCCTTTTAATACACTTTATGGGACCAAGGGGGCTCCTATAGCGTGGTTGGGAGCTCTCCAACAGTCACATTTGTGACCGTTGGGAATGTGACTGTTGGGGAGGGTCCCAACGACTCTATGAGTTGAACCCTCTTGCCCCTACACAAATGGAAAAAGAACAAAAGAAAAAAATTAAAAAAAATAAAAATATCCCTAGTGGACATGTTTATTTACATAATAAGAAAAAGACTAAATTGCCACTAGTGGACATTATAAAGATAATAGAAAAATTATATATATATATATATATATATATATATATAAACACCCCCCAAACTGACGGTGAGATCATTGAAAGTTTGCTTAGAAGAAAGGAGAATCTAGGGAATGGTAAAGCTTTGGTAAAGAAATCCGCAAGCTGCTACTCTGAAGTGACGTGTGGAAGTTCAATAGTGCCATGTAAAAACTCATATCGAACATAATAATAGTCTATCTCAATGTGCTTTATTCGTTCATGAAATGTATGATTGCTAGCAATGTAGATGGCACTTTTGTTGTCGCAACATAGCTTCGAACGAATGGAGATGATAACTCCCATATCTTTGACCAAATTTCTTAACCAAAGAAGTTCAGTTGTATTGGTGGCCATTGCCCTATACTCGACTTCTGTAGGAGATAGAGAAACCTTCTGCTGTTTCTTACATCTTCAAAAAATTAATGATTCTCCAAGAAAAACACAATAACCCGTGGTAGAAATACGATCATTGGGGTTTCTACCCCAACTAGAGTTAGTATAAGCAATTAAATTTGAAGATGAAGAAGAAGATAATATTAGCCCTTTTGTTATAGTTTCCTTCAGATATCAGATAATTCATATGACAACTGCCATGTGAATATTAGTAGGAGCATTCTGGAACTGACTTGCGATGTCTACAACATGAGCAATGTCTGGCCTGGTAATGGACAAATATGTTAGAGATTTGATTAATTGACGATAAGGAGTGAGATCTTCTAAAAGAGGTCCATAATTGGCTCTCATATTAGCATTGATTACTTCTGGAGTCTTTAATTTCTTTTCGTCAGTCAAGCCGAACTTAGCAATAATATCTGATGCAAGCTTCATTTGAGAAAGAACATATCCCCAAGGAAAGTATGCAACTTCAATCCCTAAAAAATATCTTAGAAATCCAAGGTCAGACATATCAAAATTGTTTTTAAGAACATTTTTAATAGACTCAATGCCCCTTTTATCATTCCCAGTGATGATCATATCATCAACATACAAAAGTAAGATAGTTATGTGGTCCTTTTCATTTTTAACAAAAAGAGTAGTGTCAGTATAACGAGAAGTAAATATACTATTAAGACCAACTTTACTGAAGCAGTCATTACCAAGCTTTTGGAGCTTGCTTAAGACTATAAAAAACTTTATTATGCTTAAGTGTTTTTCCTTTTTCTATTTCAAGACCCGACGGAGGATCCATATAGACTTCTTCACAAAGATCCTCATTTAAAGATGCATTCTTTACATCTAATTGGTAGATAGGCCATTGTATGATCGATGTTAAGACTATTAGAGTTCTAACATTCGTTGTCTTCGCAACTGGAGGAAATGTTTTTTCGTAATTAATTTCATATTCTTGTGCATATCCCTTAACAACTAACCTAGCTTTATATTTTTCTAATGACTCATCACTTTTAGTTTTTACTTTATAGACCCACTTACAACCAATAACCTTTTTACCTAAAGGAATAGTTACAATTTTGCAACTATTGGCCTTGTTGAGTGCTTCTAATTCTAGGTGCATGACATCTATCCAATGAGAGTATTGCTTAACTTCTTTAAAGTTTGAAGGCTCTTGATAGGAATGGATCATCATTAAACAAGATCTATAATTTATGGAAAATGAGTCATATGATGCAAATTTTTGAGGAGGTCTAATACTCCTAGAGGATCGTCGAGGTAAGGATTCCTCAACTTGGTCATTTAAAGGAAGATTTTGTGAATATATGTTAAAAGCATTTTGATGCTCATTTCCCTCACGCCGAGTATATACATGAATATCATTAGGATTCTCATTAGGAGAATCATCTCTTTGATGAGAATAGTTATCACAAACATTCTCATTATCACAAACAATCTTACTATCCCAAATTGTATCATTAGATTTTTTAGAGTCATCTCTAGGAAGTAAGTCAAATAAAAAAGAATAATCAACATCTTCCTTGGTTTTTTGATGTTCAAATCCATTTTGATCTTCAAGAAAAGTCACATTTCTTGAAACCAAGGTTTTAAAACCCGTGACTCGGGACTCAACTCGTTCTTTATTGACTCGTGACTCGGCGGGTCAACTCGGTGACTCGGACCGGGTTTTTTTAACTTTTGATTTTAAAAGAAAAACAATATATAAATATGCAATAGAAGATAAATAGTTGCTTCGTCCTTGTGATTTGAGGTTTTAATTTGGTTGGTGAGTCTGTTTGTCTTGGATCTAGTCATAATGATCATTCTTGTAAAGGAACATGAGAAATTCTCAAAACTGTTTGATCACTTCTCCTTCTAAATCTGTTCTTTTTCTCGTGCTATTGTAACCATCTATTTCTTTTCCCCTGCTACCTTTATGTTCATCATTTATTTCAGAGAAGCTTTCTATTACAGTTGATCTGCAATTTCTATGTTCTCCTTCATTGAATTTGATATGGTAAGATGAAATGATTTGGAATTTTGGATGTGTTGTTAAATGTATTAGGAATGCACATCTATGTTATGTGTTGTTAAAATTTTATTGGTGTATTGTCTTTAATGGAACCTACAAGTCACATGTTAACAGAAAATACACATACGTAGAATTGCAACAAAAAGAGATTGTGTGTAACAACACAATACAAGAAATACAAAGAGTGCACAAAGGCACAAAGGAGAACACTCACAAGTGCACGGATACACATGCACAAAAGCATGAAACAAAATGAACTTCAATTCATAAGTTCGCAAGAGGGGCTTTACAAAAACATTGATATTGCATATGCTCTCACAAAAAAAGATATGTTTACAAGGGCCACTAAGGCCTATTTATAATGCAGAAAGAAGCCACAGGGTGCAACTCAATATGACTGTTGGAGCTGCACCCAACGGTCACATTTGTGACTGTTGGGGCAGCTCCAACAGCTATATGGAGCTGTCCCTTTCACAACAGTCAAAAAGAAAAGTGTAAAAAGAAAAAGGTGTAAAAGGTAAAAGTAAATAAAAAAAGAAAAAGTAAAAATGTGCCCATTAGGGTGGCTGACACCTATTGAGTAAAAAGACTGAAATACCCCTGATGGGTATTTCAGTTTACACTTAAAAGAGACATAATATTTTAACACTCCCCCTCAAACTTAGGGTGTCACAACCGAAAGTTTGCCAAGAAGGAAGTTAAATCTTGGAGAACACAACGCCTTGGTGAAGAAGTCTGCCAGTTGATATTCTGATGTAACATAAGGAAGGTCAATGGTTTTTCTTAAATATTCTTCACGAACATAGTGGCAGTCCATCTCGATATCCTTCCTGCGCTCATGAAATGTGTGATTTTTGGCAATTTAGATTGCACTTTTATTATCACAACATAATTTTGTGGGCCCTTGAACTTGAATATTCATATCTTCCAACAAGTTGCGAATCCAAACAATCTCCATGGTAGTAGATGCCATGACTCTATACTCAACTTCGGTGGATGAAAGCGATACTTTTTGCTGTTTCTTGCATTTCTAAGAGATTAATGATTCACCTAAAAAAATACAGAAACCAGTGGTGGAGTGACGGTTATTTGTGTCACCTCCCCAATCAGAGTCAGTATAAGCAATTAAACTTAATTTAGACGTAGAAGATAGAAATACTCCTTTGTTTACTGTACCCTTTATGTATCTGATGATACGAAGGATGTTGCTCATATGGACTGTAGTATGTGCATGTTGAAATTGACTAGCAACATGTTCTGCATGAGAAATATCAGACCTGGTAATGTTGAGATACGTTAGGGATCCAACCAGTTGCGGGTAAGGTGTGAGATCTTTTAGGAGAATCCCATCATCAATACTCATCTTTGAACCTACTATTTCAGGAGTTTCGCAGACCTTGTCATCTGTGATTCCTGATCTATCAAGAATCTCACAAGCAAGTTTGGTTTGAGACAAAAAATAGCCTCTCTGAGAATAGGCAACCTCAATTCCCAAAAAATATATCAGAAATCCTAAGTCTGACATTTCAAATCTTGAAGTCAAAATAGATTTAATGCTCTTGATTCCTTTGATATCATCACCTGTTATTAACATATCATCAACATATAATAATAATATAACAATCCCTGCATCAGATTTCTTAACAAACAATGCACTATCAGTATAGCATGAAGTGAAACCATTTTCAGTCATTACATTGTTAAACCTATCGTGCCAAGCCTTGTGTGCTTGTTTCAGTCCATAAAGAGCTTTACGAAGACGAAAAACTTTATTTTTAGGGATTTCCATACCAGGTGGAGCATCCATGTAAACTTCTTCATTAAGATCTCCATTTAAAAAGGCATTTTTGACATCCATTTGGTAAATATTTCATTTTCGAATTGAAGCAATGGTGATAAGACATCTGACAGTAACCATATGAGCTACTGGAGCAAATGTCTCTTTATAGTCAATCCCATATTCTTGACCGTACCCTTTAGCTACAAGACGAGCCTTATACCTTTCAAGAGAACCATCACTCTTAGTCTTGACCTTGAACACTCATCGACATCCTATAGTTTTCTTGCCATTGGGAAGATATTGAAGCTTTCCTAAGAGCTTTGAGTTCACTCTTCATGGCTTCTCTCCATTCAGTACATTGTTTGGCTTCTCCAAAATTTTTTGGCTCAAAATAAGAGTGAATGACACTCAAACAAGCTCGATATTTAGGAGAGAAAGAATCAAAAGATACGAATCTAGAGGGAGTCCTTCTAGTTCTTTCAGTTCTCCTAGGATGAGAATCATGAGTGGAAATAGTCTCACTAGGTTCACTATATAGTTCAATAGCACTCCCAAAGGTGCTTCTATCTCTATGAGAATAAGTGATGGGTTCTCTAGATACATTTTCTTCTTGAGGGGTAGAAGGGTTAGAGTTATTGTTGATCACAACCATTTCATTTTCACTATTATATGTTGATTCATCATCACTAGAGATATCATCATCATTAGATAAAAGGTCAAAAAAAAGGAGTAATCTGCATTTTCTAAATGAGATTCATTTTTTTCAAAACCACTATAATTTTTTCAGAAAAGTTACATTCCTTGAAACATAATTTATCATTCTTAGAGTCATAACATCGAAAACCTTTTTGAGTTTCCGAATAGCCAAGGAAAGCACAAGGAATGGCTTTTGGTGAGAGTTTATCATTTTTATCGGTAAGAACAACACACTTACAACAAAAAACTCTCAACCTATTATAATCGGGTTCTTTTTCATATAGAATCTCAAAGGGAGAAATTTTATCTAAATTTTTGGATGGAAGTCGGTTGATAAGATAGACGGAAGCAAGAGCCGCTTCAGCCTAATTTTTTTTAGGAATATTTTGGGAAATGAGAAGGGTTCTAGTGGTTTCAATGATATGCCTATGCTTTCTTTCGGCCAAACCATTTTGTTGTGGGGTCTTAGGACACGATATTTGATGGACAATGCCACAATCCTCAAGATATTTCTTAAACTCATTAGAGAGATATTCACCTCTGGAATCAGTCCTAAATATATTTAAATTACTATTAAATTGATTTTTGATCATCATATGATATGTTTTAAAACATGAAAAAACTTCATGCTTATGTTTGAGAAAATATATCCAACAATATCGTGATAAATCATCCACAAAAATCACATAGTAAGCAAAACCACCTTTGAATATGAATGGTGCCGGTCCCCAAACATCCGAGTGAATATTCCATCAAATATGGCCCTTGTTTCAGTTGGATGTCAAGAATGCCTTTTTGTATGGGGATTTGCATGAAACTGTCTACATGCAACAACCCCCAGGCTTTGAGGTTTAGGGAGAGTGTCAGAAAGTGTGCAAGTTGAAGAAGGCTATTTATGGCCTGAAGCAGAGTCCG
Organism: Nuphar pumila; assembly: GCF_984573655.1. NCBI lineage: Eukaryota > Viridiplantae > Streptophyta > Magnoliopsida > Nymphaeales > Nymphaeaceae > Nuphar > Nuphar pumila. Next base: position 102,396,704 of record NC_143250.1, on the reverse strand, counting down.
CGGGCATGGTTTCACAAATTATTTGAGGTAATGTCGAACTTTGGATTTGTTAGGTCAGCTTCAGATCATTCCTTGTTTATCAAGAAAACCAGTACTGGAATTGTTGTTATGGTGGTATATGTCGATGACATCATATTAACAGGGAGCACTGCCTAAGATATTTCTGCAACAAAAGATCACCTTCAGAAGCACTTTGTTACTAAAGATCTTGGTCACCTTCGATATTTTCTGGGTATCGAGGTTGCAAGAAACAGAGAGGGCTTAGTGTTGTCTCAAAGAAAGCATGTGTTGGACTTATTAAAAGAGACTGGAATGCTAGGAGCTAAGCTAGCTAATATTCTAACGGATCCCAAAACTCACATGTTCGATGAGAAGTCTGACTATGCGGATAGTGCCAACTTTAGATCCTTGGTGGGTAAGTTGCTATATGTGACTGTTACTAGACCTGACATTTCATTAGCCGTGAGTAAAACCAGTCAGTTTATGGACAAACCTACAAAAGTTCACTGGATGCAGCTATGATGGTTCTTCGGTATTTAAAGTCATCTCCTGGTAAAGGTCTGTTGTTTAAACGGAATCCATCTTTGGATGTGGTTGCTTACACTGACGCAGATTACGCAGGATCTGTCGAAGATAGGAAGTCAACATCTGGATTTTGTGTGTTTGTGGGAGGAAATCTTGTTACCTGGAGGAGTAAGAAACAAACCGTTGTAGCCAGGTCGAGTGCCGAATCTGAATACCGAGCAATGACCCAGACTGCAGCTGAGATTATGTGGGTAAAATCAGTCTTGACCGAGCTTCAGGAGAAAGTATCCCTACCTATGTTGATGATGTGTGACAATAGGCCTGCTACATATATTGCCAACAACCCAGTGTTTCATGAAAGGACTAAACATATTGAAGTTGACTGTCACTGTGTTCGAGACCTGGTTCAAGCTGGGTTTATCTGCACCGATCATGTATCTTCCAAAGATCAAGTAGCAGATGTTTTTACCAAAGCCCTGGTGAAACCAAATTTCTCAAAATGTTATGACAAGCTGAGCATGATTGATATCTATGCTCCAGCTTGAGGGGGAGTGTTGAGATTAAGAAGTTTTAAGTTTTAAGTTTATTTGATATTGTTGAGAATATGTGGTTTTTAGTTAAGTCTTTTTATATTAGAGGCTATTTGAAATTATGTTTTCATAATGGGCTTTGATGTAATTATTCCTTTTAGCCTCTCTCTATTTAACATAGAGAGAAGCCCTAATAAAAAGTTAACGTGTTTTCTTCTCTGTGCAGCCGTCTCTCCCTCTCACTCTCTCTTCTATCTTTCCCTCTCTCTCTCTCTACCTAGGGTTTGGTGCTTCTTTTAACAATGAATAATGCCATCTTGTTTAAGATAATTTTGAAATTCTTTTGACATGTATTCTCTTCCGGAGTCAGATATAAAGATAGCTATATTATATTGAAATTGATTTTGAATAAGGATATGAAATTCTTTGAAAGTAGAAAAAACATTGGATTTATTTTTGAGAAAGTAAACCCAAGTATATCAAGTGAAATCATCAATAAAGACAACATAATATGAATATCCTCCTTTAGACATAATGGTGTCGGTTCCTATACATTTGAATGCATTAACTCAAAGGGTCTTTTCAAAATGAAGTTGCTATGTTGAAAAGGAAGAAAATGCGTTTTTCCAAGGATACAATCATTGCATGTTCATTACAAAATTTCTTAAAAAGAGAAAAGAGATACATCTTAGAGAGACTTGGATGACCAAGTCTTTTGTGCCAATTGGCGACATCTTTTGCTTGAACGTGATTGCAAAAAGACTCAGATAGTAATAACAAAAAATCTATATAGTATAGGTCTCCTCTTCTATGGCCTTGCCCAATCCGCTTCCCGGACCAGAAATCCTGCACATAGCAATTTGAAGATGAAAAAGAGACACTACAACCAAGATCAGATATTTAAGAAACTGAAAAAAGGTGTAAGTTAAGTTTTAGAACAATTCTAATTTTTGGAACAAAGAATTTTTTGTCATTGCTTAAAATGGTTTCAAGAGTTCCTATTCCCTTAATATCAAAAAATGTACCATCGGCCGTAGAAACAAAAGATTTGAAAGAATTAGTGCTTGGTTCGGATAAAAGTGATGCATTTAGAGTTATATGAAATAGAACACCCGAATCAAGAATCCAAAAAGACATACCAGGAGTTGATGAAAGCGCGTCACTGAAAGTAGAAGGTGTGCAATGGAGTCCTTGATATCTCCATCTTTTTTTTTATCTCCATTTGAGTTGCTTGAGTTCTTCCAACAAAAGCTACTTTTTTCTTAGGACAATCAAATCTAAGATATCGCGGTTCATTACAATGATGACACAAATTTTCTTCCACCAACATTGTTGTTATAGTTATTTTTCCAAAAGTAAGGAAGCTTATATGTCCTCATATTATTGCCCAATGTAGATACCACATGTACTTCATCAATATCCTTTTTAGAGCCAAGTGTGTTTCTTCTTGGCATAGATCGACAAGAATTTTACTAAGAGAAGTTGAAACCCTATGAAGTAGGGATCCTCGTAGTTATTCAAATTCGGGCCTAAGTCTATGAATGAATTGAAAGAATTTTTCTTCATTTGTTCTTGCTTCATGGCAATAACACTTCCTTTTCATTGGGGTTCAAGGAGATCAAGTTCATTCTATAGAGGAGATAAAGTGCTATAGTAATATCTAATACTCATAACTCCTTGCTTGGTTGCTCTCACGTTTTCTTGCAAAAAAAAAATGTCTAGCAAGATCTCTTTGAGTATACATACCTTTCATGAAGAACCATGCTTCATTTGCCTTCTTGAATTTGGCTAGATTAGCACAAATTTTGATCACATTATTCATGAACCATGCCAAATTGACATGGTTACTTTTCCAATCTTTAACTTTGGATTGATATTCATCAATGACCTTGGCTTTTTCTTCTTTATTCAAGTTTTTTTTCTTTCATTTCCTTCCTTCTTGGTGAGCTTTAGTTGGGGTTCCGGAATCGTACCACATACAAATCCCCAAAGTTTTTTTACCTTTGAAGCTTGTTTTCCATAGCGGCTACTCACATTTTATAGTTAGTTCCATTCAATTTGAATGAGAGATCAATCTTTGCATTCTTGTCGGATATTACGAAAGAAAAGAAGGAAGGAGGATAACAATAAGTGTGCAAAATACAAGCACACAAAAAATAGAATAAAAGAGAGTCCCAAGAGTGCTCCATCACCTAGGGGCTCGTATACCATGTAATGAAACACTAGTGCAAAGAACAATATCACAAAGTGACTACAACGAATGCACAAGCACATAAGCAAGAGACCACTAATGAGCAAAATACAAGAAGCCACAAAGGGCTAGGCACCAAACACACACAATGTGAGAGAGAGAGCTTGAAATATAAAGAATAGTATATTGAAATGCTATAGAAAGCATTAGAGAGGAGTGGGGGCAAAAGCCCCCTTTTATACACTTTATGGGACCAAGGGGGCTCCCATAGAGTTGTTGGGAGCTCTCCAATGGTCACAACTCTATGAGTTGGACCCTCTTACCCCTACACAAATGAAAAAAGAACAAAAGAAAGAAAAATAAGGAAAAAAATAAAAATGTCTCTAGTGGACATGTCTATTTACTGAATAAAAAAGTCTAAATTGCCCCTAGTGGGCATTACAAAAGATAATCAGGAAATTATATATGGTATACATATATTCTAACAGAGGTAGGGTAAGGCTGTGGAGAGAGAGAGATTAACAAGCACAAATTTGGTATAGTTTAAATTTTATTGATTATTAACCATAGTCAAAAGGGGCAGTTACAGTGTGTATACATTTACATAATTGAAGATAAGTGTAAGTATGACTTTGACTTATTGAGTATTTTAGGTGTGAATCTAAATTGTTAAAAGGACTGGGTATGTTTCATAAATGCCCTTTAATCCTTGTGCTTTATCTGATTATTTTTGTTCCTTTTTCTCTCGTCTTTCTCTTTTTTTCTTTAATGGTTTTCAGTGTTGCTAGTTCAAGGTAGTTCATTGTTTTATTTATTTTAAAAGGCGCCCATTTGTAACAATTTCAAGGGTATAGAATTTCAATTTTTCTTCCTAGAACCGTACGTGTCTCCTTGTTAATTGTCTGAAGCTTTCTAAGTAACTGGTCTAAGTTCAACATTTGTCTGTGTGCATGCATATGGTGGCATCCATGGCTCAACATATATGTGAGGGTCTATATCTTGGTCTTGGCAGATGTATCTTCGAGGAAAAACTTACTAAACATTTTCCTTTCCCTTGTGATATAGAACATTTATATAGATTTTAGTTTAATTTTGAAGTAGACTGATCACATTTTTATCAGTGCATGCATGAGTTCGTGAGTATATCTACGTATTCAATTTTTGATAGCTTGTTCCTTTTATAGCCTTGACTGAGCATCTCTTTTGATGTTTCCCATGCTTGAAGAGCTTGAAGTTAAGCACAGACACCATCCTTCTGGTTACAACCACACACTTGCAAGAATACTGGTGGAGTATGCCTCTGCGGTGAGCTTAACTATTTACTTGCATGGCTGGTGATTACAAATTTCTCCCAGATAGAGTTCTCCTAAGGCCCAAAGATCTCTTTGGAGTTTTCAGTTATTATGACATTCTTATTCATTGTGTCCCTCTCTGATCAATGTTCGAGTTTTAGATGTTCATTTAAATACATTATTTAGTTTGGTTTCTGGCCATGTTTCAAGGAATGATTCTCAGCATTGATGAATTTATCCTTTTTCCAACTTATAGGTCTACATGTCAGATTTAACTGCACTCTTTACATGGACTTGCTCAAGATGCAGTGATATGACTGAGGTACGTATAAATGTTGCTTTGCTTTGCTGCCCAGTTAAGCCCACAATAAGGCTCAAATGTGCTTACATCTGTGTACCTCAGAATTGTGGCAACAAAATTGATATCTTTTATTTTTCTTACAGGGGTTTGAAATGATAGAGCTTATAGTTGACGTTCAGCATTGTCTACAGGTGCAGTCTTTTTAATTTGATTCTGTTTGCAGAATAGGAAAGTGGGACACATGTGCACACACACACACATACTCCAAGGAGGACTGTCAGTCCTTGGTAGCTACAGTATCTGAATGTTATCCTACTTTAGAAAAATGATGTTCAAGTCAACTTTTATCATGTGGCATCGCTGGATGCAGTTACCTTCCTAGGTTTTTTTACAATGTATCTAAATCACATTTATAGAAAGCATCTCTCTCTCTCTCTCTGTTCAACTGTTCATAAGATCTCCTCTATCTGGTCAGCTCTTCGTAAGCTTTACCCATCAATAACACTCTCTTTTTGGTTGATCAATCCTGTCCCTGACTCACATAATGAACTGGGACAAAAAACACAAACCTAGGGGTTTGGTTTTAAGGTCCAGAGTCTAGACCCAATATGAAACAGGTATTGACATAATTCAATGTCATAACTTTTTTTGGGGCTTGATAATGCATAGTGGATTCAGACCTTGGATTGTTGTGATTTGGATGGGGGATTGTTGCACAAAAATGGATATGGTTATGGATCAAACATAGTCACGTACGTTGTACCACTTTATCCTGACAGGTAAGAGCGAGATGATCAGTGAAGACTGAACCTTTTCACATTTCGTAGGTCTCATCAATTACATTCATAACTTTTAGGATGGTGACTAAATCCATATCAGGGATATTAAAAAAAAAATTCTGAACCTGTCAAGCCATGTTAACATGGCCTACCTTCTTGACCTTAGGATTTTTCTTTATCCTGCAACTAGCAAGGCTTAGGGTCCTCCCTTTAGCAAACAGTTTTTTGACACACATGGAAACGTATATATTTTCTGTTTTTCAGTTGGTTTTTGCTGGCCTTACACTGTTTAAAATAACTTACCATGTGCATACTTCAGGCCTACGCAGGGGTTGCTAAAGATCTCAATGCTATTGTGATAGCATTCAGGGGAACGCAGGAACACAGGTATGCAATCTTTGGTTGGCCTTGTAAAATAACCATCATGCGCTTCTTAATACCTTAGCTTTAAGAGAGATCTATGCAGTTAAAAGTGCACTTAGGTGCTCGTCTAGGTGACCTAGGCATTGGTCTGGTGTAACTAACAAAAAAACAGTGTTTTCTCTATGTAGACTTAACAAATTATAAAATCTTCATTTAATAACATTTTTTAATTTTCATTTTTTTATTTCTGTTTAAGAATTAAATTTTATCTGATTTCTGGGAGACACTAGATTTCATCTAGCATTTTTAACTGCATAGAGAGAGATTCTATAGAGCAGTGACAATAATCTGAAACACTTGTAAGTTTGCCACTGTATTTCTGTTGGTTCAATGGTAGCCAAGAAATGTTTGAAGATCTATTAGCCTGCACATAACAAGGCTCCTTTTGCCCCTAGTTTTTGTTTTTGTGGTTGTTGTTTGGGTTTATATTTGACACTTTGAGAAGTGCTTCATACCTTTGTTGGATTGTTGATTCATTTCTTTTAAGTGCCCTAAATGAATTATCAGCTTGTTCAAAATCTAGATCATAAATTTTAAGCTTAAACATTTTATTCAGATTTTTTGTCCATAATAAGCAATCATATATTTCTCAGTAGAGACCAGACTGAATATTCTGTGACTTGGTACAGGATGTGTTTCTCATGTTTAATGAACAAAAGTTTCAAAGACTCATGAAACCAGAGCTGCTGAATATGTAAATGCAATTACATGAAAGAATTCACTTGTTGAAGCAGGACAATTAATCTGATGATATATTTTTCCATATTTTCTTAAAAAGGTGTTGTTTAGATTATCACTGAAAACCATCAATCCTGTCAGTTATTTTAGGCATGGCTTAATATATTTACAATACTATAATTGATACTGAATCTTTAGCAAATGCCTCAAAGGGATACTGGACATGTGGTTGAATAGTAAAATCTTACATCAATTAGGCCATATATAAAAGCAAAAATATCCCGTAGGCTGCATTATCTGTTCTATGGGTTCAGTTGTAATCTGAATGCATTGCTTGCTGTGGGATGTCTGTAAGAGTTTTATCCATTAAATAAAGCGAGTCAGATAATCTGAAGTTTAATATTTCTATGCCACACCACTCTCCTCTCTTTGAGCTTCTTCTAAACTTTTTTCCCCATTGGATAAAGTGTTGGATCATCTGAAGTTTCACATTTGTTTTCCACAACCCTTCTCTCTTATGAGTGAGGTTCTTGTTTCTAACATGCTTTTGTTTTTAACAACTGTGCACAGCTTACAGAATTGGATTGAAGATCTGTTCTGGAAACAGCTTGACCTAAATTATCCTAACATGCCTTATGCAATGGTTAGTTATCATCAAAGCGTTTTATGGTTAATTATGAATTAGCATTCTAGGAGGAATAATTGGTTTGGGTTTTGTTGTTTCAGGTGCACCATGGCTTTTATTCTGCTTACCATAACACAACAATACGTCCTGGAATTGTGAATGCTGTACAGAGAGCTTGGGAATTGTATGGAAAAATTGGTATCTTGGTTACTGGTCACTCCATGGGAGGGGCTATGGCTTCCTTTTGTGCACTTGATCTTAAAGTAAGCATAATAGGAACCCTGTGATTGGCAATAAAAAGCATCTAATTTCTTCCCCTTATTGCTGCCCATACACCCACATCCTGCAATCCCTCTCCCCCACAACCAGACATACACACAGGATAAATATTGCATGTTGGGTCAAGTTGACTAGTTCTGTGCTCAAACAGATGTCGCATGACACATAACTGTTCAAAGTTAATTGATTTTATATTTCCCAGGTCAATTATGGAGCAAACATTGTTCAATTAATGACATTCGGTCAACCACGCATTGGGAATTCAGTTTTTGCTTCCTACTTCAGTGAACATATCCCTGCTACCTTTCGAGTCACCAATGATCATGATATAGTGCCACATTTGCCTCCATATTATACCTATTTTCCCCAGAAGACATACCAGCACTTTCCACGTGAGGTAATTTACTCCAATGGAAAAAACCATTTTATTGATGCATTCGGTGATAGTTCAAAGTAAAGAAACCACTTTGTTTGTTGGATCAATGTGATAAGAGTAGTGGAGACTGAAAATCGGACCGTTGGATAGGGAACATGGTGTTATTTAGAGATCTCTGGTAAAGGCATAAAGCAGAAGCAGGCAAGCAGTAGCAAGTGGCAAGCATGAGTCGTAGTACTTTAAAATGAAAAAGAATTGTTTCACCCCTGGTGGGAGAAAATCCCTTTTTCATACGAAAATGGGCTGTTTCCCACCATTTTGTGTGAAACATACAGGATCCAACTAAAAAGGGCCAGCATGTGAAGACTCCTTAGTTTGGCCAAAAATAGAGTTGAGTAGAAAAACGAGCTTCCTTTGTCCATATCATGCCTTCAGGCCACACTTGGAAGTGTAGAATTTTCTTAGAAAATCTGAGTATGCATATCATGTGAAAAGTGTGGGACTGGGATATGTGTATGAAAAAAATTTCCACCATTTCTCCACTTCTTTTGATGGAGAAGTTTTTCATACGTACTGTTGGAAAAAGCATACAAAAACATGACACTTGTTTATATGGAAAATTTTCTTTATATTAAAGCATGCACTAGAAGTTCTATGGTCTAAACTTGCAGGTCTGGATTTACAATATTGGCGTGGGAAGCTTGGTCTATTTGGTTGAGAAAGTATGCGATAGTTCTGGTGAAGACCCAACTTGCAGCAGGTCCGGCTTTTGTTCCTCCTTCCCCATTTTCTCTTGCATGCAAAGCTGCTCAGTTCCTTGGTTCAGTGGCATCACATTTTTCATCTGGGTGCTTTTCAGGTCTGTGTATGGGAACAGCATTTCTGACCATTTGCGATACTTCGGTGTCGAATTACAAGCAGAGACATGGGGCTCGTGCAAAATTGTATTTGATAGCAGCATGATCAGGAAAGACGGCACTGAGAAGGCCAACTTCGTGCTATCAAGGGATTCTTTGGTCATAACGTTGAGGAATAGCTATGCAGATGTTTATGGTTATAGCTCTTCTCATTAGCTATGCAGATGTTCAGGGTTGAGTTGAGAGGTGACTATCAAAACTGAGGAAGTTCAGTGTTCCTCAAGAGCACCTGACGCTGTTTTCTTCAAAGGCAACCAATGCCCGCGCCCACTATGTATATTATACATGTTCATGACACTCCAATTGTTAATATGTTGTACAAAATATTCTTAAAAAAGGTATAAAATGCAATAAAATATTGGGCTATTAAATTTGTAAGTTTTGATGCCTGATTGCCACCCTCTCTCTCTCTGAGGAATTACCATCCTAGCCACTTGAAAAAAATCATGGTCGCAGGTGTCCTTGAATTGAACAGGTAATATGTTTATCGTTGCTTATTAACTAAGAGATGCTTTGGATCATCATTTAATGAAAACACTTGAAAGTTTTAGTGCAATATGAGCCATTGATCTATCTCTTGAAAAACACATCTAATAATGTAATGCATGTTTTTCTAGTAGCTATGAAATTTGTGACTGCAAGAAACAAATAACTGCAACTGCAAGCGTGCCCTGCTTTGTTTTTAGTTTTTCCTGTGTTTGAATCGGTTACGCCCGTTAGGAGATTAAATTGGTTTGCTGCCAATCTCTCTCTCTCTCTCTCATATATATATATATATATATATATATATATTCAGACTGTATATCATTTGTTATAAAACTTTATATCCAAATCCAAATCTGAATTTAAATTCAACAGATATTTGAATAGCCCATTTGCTATGACTTTTTCTTTCATTGACTCCAAATCTGATTAACCAATATCCGATTAGGTCAGGTTCAGTAACCAAACCGAGTCTGATCTATTTAAATTCCCACAAATGTGAGTCAAACATTGTTTTTTTCTTATTTTTTTGGATAATCAAGGAGAAATCTGCCAATTTTTTAGTCACTGGTAGGTACTGTCGTTTATCGAGCCCTGTGTCCAAACAACCTCGGCATAAAATTCCCGGGAACATTCTGCCCACTGAGTGGAGCCCCCAGCTTCGGCCTTGCGATGAACTCATGACATCTCTTCAACTTGAGACACATGAGCTGACCCCCCTAGCCAGGAGAATGGAGCACTCATGAGCATACTAAAAAAAAAGGGGAAGATTTTAAACGGTTATGGATAAAGGTACACTTGAATCCCATCTTGGAAGATATTTGCCGTTAAAAAGAAAAATGCATACAACAATTAGGTAACCAACCGAATTCTAATCCCATGGGGCCAAAATTAGAATGACAAAAAGTGCCCTAATCTAGGCCTTCCCTCTTGGGCATTAAGAAAAGCCTTAAATACAACAGAAAGTGCAAACGGTTGCACATTTGAAACTTGTCTAGTAAATCATACCATCACAATTCTACATTGTACAGCTTTCTTATGTACCTTTTTCTGGGAACTGATTCCCCTTGCACCCTCTCCCAACCAAAGAAAGATAATCTGCAAACATCTAAATTGCAGGCAGCACTGTTCACCTGATCTGAGAAAACATACATGAGGAGAGGGGCAATGATTATGGACTAACTCAATGCAGCCATGCTTTATAATCAATCTACCTTATTTCCTTGGCTTGAAACTGGGAAACCAAAATGGCCTGACAGAGTGGTTTGCAGAATCTTTTCTTGTTCCTTCTTTATGGGTGGCAACCATGTCCAGTAGCATCAGATGCCTGCACCACAGACCATTAGGACGAACAGAATGACGCTTTATCACATGGACAAAGCCTAATTATTTGTTCCCATTCAATCATTTGTGCTGTCAAAGTTTCCTTGCATAGCCGCCCGCTTACTGTCCCTCCAATTCTGCCCCCACACTTTTGCCTCTGCAACGGCTCTCTCCCGATCAAGGTCCCAATTGAGATTCTTGGCTCTCTCACCATGTATTGGACTGTCCCTTTGAGAATCTGGCTTGTCTGATCCATCGAAGTCCCATTTCCTTCCAGACCAACCTCCAGATTCAGCTCTGCCTGTCTCTGGACCGAACCCAGCTGCCCGACTGGAGTCCCTATGTCGAACATCAGGAGAATTCTGGTACGATGATTGGATGGAGTGTCTGCTATTGGGCGATTCTGTTCCACCAATCATATTCTTCCTCTCATCCCTTGCTCTTGGTGTGGATGGACCACCTCTGCTATGTTGGGCAGCTTCTGCAATTGGCTCATAATTTTGGGAAGCTAAATATGAGAGGGCAGTGACAACATCCCCAATTAGAGGACGAGTCGCTGCTTGCTCTTGCAAGCACATAGCAGCAACAGCAAGAGCTTGGTAAAGGCCTCTCAATGGGTAACGGCCTTGCAACAGTGGGTCTGCCATCTTCGGGAACTTCCTACGATCCCTGAACAGTGGACGGGCCTGCACATTGTACGCAAAACCAGTAAACAAAAATTTACCTACAGCTGTTGTGACAAAGATTTGGTTTCACATTACCAGCCAAACCGCCATAGACATTAATTCAATATCATCTGTTCCTCTAGGCAGAACCAATATAAAACTATGAAATAGCAACTGCTTTTCACATGCACATCAAAGAAAACAGTACTTCTATAGCAAATTATTTTCTCTAGTAAACTATATTGGCACACTGTTCACACTATAGGGACTACAATCATCTTTAAACAGGATCAGATCTATTTTATCCTCTTATTTTGAGTTTGATTTCCAACATATCAATTAACCATGTAGTTAAAAGAGTGGCAACTCACCCATGCAACAAGATTTTGCTCTCCAGCAGCTTGAGTGTTGTCAATGGCTTTGCGCCCAGTAAGGAGTTCAAGAAAAACCACCCCGAAACTGAAGACATCAGATTTCAGTGTCAGCTGTCCTGTCATAGCATATTCTGGAGCACAGTAACCATATGTTCCCATCACCCTTGTGGAGACATGAGTCTTATCACCAACTGGACCCAACTTCGCGAGCCCAAAATCTGATAACTTAGGATGAAATCCTTCACCGAGTAATATATTGGATGATTTGAGATCCTTGTAAATAACAGGTGGATTTGCTTTGTCATGCAAATATTCCAAACCCTTAGCTGCACCTGCTGCAATCTTCATCCTAGTGTTCCAGTCGAGTGGCTCTTTGTCTGGTGGAAGATCTGCAATGGAGGAAAGCAGATAGTTAATAGTGTGAACTTTATAATCCATAATCGAAGAAGGGTTGCAGAGCTTGCTTTTTAAAGCACCACAGAAAATACTCTAATTTTTGGCTTTCCATAGCAAATTCCACAGTTTTTCTCCCACTAGTAGGGTGCAATGAGTTATTTAAGCAATTGAAAGTTCTGGCTGTTTCACGAAAATAAACCTCTCAATAAAAAAAAGGAACACATCCAAGCAGAAGGAACTATTTTTGTCAGCTGTTTTTAGGCTATCGATTTCTAGGAGAAGCACTATCTATCCCTCAGTATACATGACACTTTGAGGAAAAAGAGGAAGCCAAAGAGGTACAAGGAGAAAAGGAGATGATAAAGCACGACAAAGGTTTGAAAAGGAAAAGAAAAATTGAAAAGAAAAGCTTTCTCATAACGCCACCAAAAGGTCTAAAAAAGAAATCATGAGAATACCATAGTTCTTTTGGACACATTAGATTAGATTGCTAAAATTAAAATTCTGTTTGTGAACTTTTTTCTCAAATGTCCACCTATGTAAATAACACAAAGAATCCTATGCAGAAATCACCTATGTTTATTTTCAACCACATCATCAGACCAATGTTGTGAAAAGCATTGAGGCACAGCGAGGCGCTCCCCAAAAATTGAAGCGAGGCCTAAAAGCCTCAATTTTTTTTGAAACTTAAAAAAAACTTTAAAAAATATCTAAAAATACAAATAAACAAAAAAATGCTTTATTGATGAAGCAACAACTAATAAGAAATAGAAAATCTCAAATAAATACCAAATAATATGAGATTAACATGTAAAAGTAATATTAATGCAACAACGTTATCTATGTAAGTATCTAAGAAATAAAATATGTGCATTTAATAAAAAATTAAGTAACAAAATCTCTAACAATCAATAAAATCTATTAATTTTTTTCTTTATTATTATTTGTATTCTTTTTCAAAATTTAATATTATTGCTGACTAAGGTATAAATATAAAGGATATGTGGCAAACCAAGTACCACCATAGTTTAGCTTGAGAAATTTTAGAATTTGATGCATTTAAACAAAAGAAGAAGAGATAAAGACAACACCAACTTATTTATAGGCAAAGAAATACACGTCAATTTCATTATAACACTTGTGTAGGCTTGCATTTAGAGAAGGAACAAAAAAGAAAAAAAAAAGATCACCCATTTGGGTTCTCTAACTTCTTAAAGTTTAAACTAATGATTTTGTTTTTCATTCATATAACTTTTAGAAAACAACAATGTCATGCTTCCTTGGTAGTGGGAGTCATCATGAGTTGACTAAGTACAACCTTAGTCATGGTGGCCTTAATCCAACTTAGGGTTAACTAGTCTGGCCAAACCTACGCAGAAAACTCAGGATTTATGAAACGAGTTTCTCCTTCCTTGACACACACAGATATTGATTGGGAGCAGGACATGTCCCATCAAATTTTTTAAGTAAATCTTGATTGATCATCACATATTCAATTTGTGATCACCATAAGTAATTATTATGATCAAGTTTTATTAAGACCAAGCTTAAGAAGGAGTACCACTGAATTGCCCCATTCGAAACAAGAGAAAAACTCATTTTAACCAAAACACATGCACCAACATAGTAGGGATCAACCAGACCTCTCAACTTACTCTTCACTGAAAGCAAAAACAATTTGAGAACCAACAAGCTTACCCCACGGTTCCACACAACTGACAAATGATTTTCACAAATTCTTGATGTCAGATGACACTGGATCAACAACCACAATCGGCCTTGCACAGGAACTACTTCCTCTGGGCTCAAACGATCATGGCTCTGATACCATGAAAATAATTTAAGTCTGACATTGGATCAGACCTAATCAATCAACAACATCACATAAAGAAAACATTGACACACAACTTTACATGGTTCGACTGGGCTTAGCCTACGTCCATAGTTAACTCTCTCTCTCTCTCTCTCAATGAGTTTTTCAAAGAGAGATGTATTTATAACTACTTAAGGTACAATAGAGAATAAGGATTTTAGTATTTTCGTATTTTATGTTTTCTCAATAGAAGGTTTCTCGATTATATAAGATTTTACATTACAATTAAATACTTTCATCCCAAGATTACAAGCTTTCTTTTCCATATGAGAACTTGGTATGTTAGAACTTGCACTTTCCAAAATGTGTGGGCTTCCAGCTCTTGAACCAGAACTTTACAAACGGTGTGGGCTTTCTAAACTAGAACTTTTCAAAATATGGGAATTGGATTAGGGCGTCCTTATGGATATAAATCTTGTTTAACAAATGCATGGGCATGGTGATATGATGCAGTCATGAATCCAGACCCAGATCCAACTCCAACGAAAGGCAAGAAGAAAAATAAGAAAAATAGAAGGTGATTGGATCTGATGAATCCAATGAGAGGGGATCCAGTGGGATCCATAGTTGCATGTTAGGCTTGAATTTTTTGTTTTGGATATTTGTATCATATTCAAGATACGATGTAGGGTAGGGATTCTATATTGCTATAAATAATTGTTATGGGGTTTCAGTTGGGGTCAGTTGAGAGTTGAAGTTGATTTGAAAATATTAAATTAAGTTATTTTTTGTTTTTCCAATTCTTTCTCATCTCGTCATAAGGTCACCAAGGGAAAAATATTCAAGAAATTATGGTTGAGGCTAAAGGTTTGGTGCTAGATCTTCGGTTTGGTGCTAGATCTTCCTGCCGAAGTGACCAATATGAATGCTGATATGCAAAGACTGGGAACAATGGTGATGGATACGAATCAGAGGCTTGCAATGTTTGATCAATGGTTCTCCAAGATTAAACAGATGCTTGAGGCATTCATGCAATGATCGGGCGTGGTTCGTGGAAAGATGCCCATTAACTAGTAAGAAACAGAGGTTGTGACATTGTGCAACGTCTCACGTCTGCCACCGTTGATGAACAGTGGCAATGCCCAACAGACTGTCCTGATGACAGGTTCAAATCTCCCCTTGTTGGTGTAGAATGATGAGAGAGGAGGGCATCAACCCTCTCCCTCTTTTCTGGCAAACCCCTTCGTGGCAGCTCTACCCCTGCACGCCCTCCGTTCAATCGATCCTCTTATCCATTGAAAGAATAGTCTCCGCCAACGCCGACCCACCCATCTCCTCCGTGTTGATAGATGGGAACCAGTGGGAGCCCGTCGTCCCGACCATTGGGCCCGACAGTGGGATTGGCTCACCGTCTAGCCCTTCATGGGGATGACCACCATTACGCCAGGGTTCCCTATTGCCAGACTACCACTGTCTAGTGGGTTGTCGCCGGACGGGGTAGGCTGGCGAAGAGCGACCACCGGCAGACGACCCTCAGCCACCACCTCCTTTGTGACGTCCGGATGTACACAGTAACCCCTCTCGCGGGTTCCTTTTGCATCTAGGGCATCATGGGATGTGAACCAGTTTTGCCCAGGAATCGATTCACATAATCGAGTCAGTGCAGAAACCAGCATCCTAATTAGTTTCTATACCCAAAACCCATTTTCAGGTGTTTGGGTCTCGGGTCCAAGCCAGTTTTCACTGGTTCCAACCCCAAACACCTTGGTCTCGGGTACTATAGGTCCAATCTAAGGTTTTCTACCTCTGGATTGGGCCCAAAACCCTGATTTTAGTCTAACTATTGAGACCTAAACCCAAACTGAACTTAATCGGACCTGGGCGGAACTCCAGTTCAAATTTGAACTGGGTCAAGACCAAACCCAACATAATTTTGGATATGTATTGGGTCTTAACTAGACCTTTTACCCTCAAAGCTCGATCCAATATATGACCTATACCAATCTGGGTCCAAACGATCCAATATCTTCCTAATCTGGTCACAATCCAAGCGAATCCTTACCAAGCCTATTATCCTGGCCACCCAAACCCAGTTCCAATCCATGAACCAAACCAAACCCATCTACATCAGCCTGTAACCTACTCGCAGTCACCTATTGGTCCTATGAATCCCCCACCTAGGCCTCCCCCAATCAACCCCAAACCCTGTTTTTGTGTCCAACCAAAACCAGGGTCTCTTTCACAGTGCTCGTCTGTGACCCGTTTTATAAGGGGGTCATTTGGACGAGCATGCTCATGTCCAAGCAAGTGTACATCGAGATCAAAGGCAAGCAGATATCCCTCGTGTCTATGAACCTGAGAGGCTACCCCCCAAGACATGTGGTTCAAGGAGATCCACCTGATCAATTTGTAGACTTAGACGATGATGACAATTTTTTGTATGAGCACCCTCCAGGACCAGTTGTAAACGCAACCCATTTATGAGGGCTTGCACTATTGTGGTGGAATGACTTACACTAGAATCGTGAGGGTCATGGGCTAGGACCTATAGAGACGTGGGTCGAGATGCAGCAAGTCATGGAAGCCAAGTTCATACCCCTTAGTTTTGCTCAACAAGCTTATCGATGGTGCCTTTTACTTCAGCCGGGCACGAAGTCAGTAGCTGAGTATACTACGGAGTTTCATCCCCTAAACCTTTGGAGTATGCTTGAGGAGACTGAGGACCAGCAAGTTCGAGGTATATCACGGGTCTTCATCATGATATTTATGATGATATGATTTGCCTTGTAGTATCAAACGTGGATCAAGCAATCCAACATGCCATGTCTATTGAGGAGAAGCTCAAATCAATGAGTGATTTATGAGCATCCTCCTCACAGCCTAAAGATGCTTTTCCAACCCCAAGACCGAGTTCAGACCAGCATGACTCTAAGGCCAGCAATCACAAGGACTTCAAGCCATTGACACAATGTGAGGATTATGGGCCTGCTCACAACACCATGTCTCATACACGAGCATCTAAGGGTGAAACAAAGTATTTTTGTTGTAATGGAGTTAGGCATCTAGCAGGCCAATGCCCAACAGTATGCAAGTAGGTTCAGTTCGCTAGGCATGAGGAGCATGAAGAGATAGATCCAGATACTACATATGAGGGTCAAGAATCAGAACATGATGGTGACACCATTATTTATAATGCCACGACTCTTGTATGCAGACCCATATCCAGTTTTGTGGATGATAATACCTGTGATTTGTCAGATACGAATCCTTTCCAACGTAGAAAGGATGATGTAGTCATGGATCCAGAGCCGGATCCAACTCCATCGAAAGGCAAGAAGACAAAGAAGAAGAATAGAGGATGATTGGATCTGATCTATCCAGTGAGAGGGGATCTAGTGGGATCCGTAGTTGCATGTTATATAGGCTTGAAATTTTTAGTGTGGATATTTAGATCTTGAATATATTCAAGATTTGATGTAGGGTAGGGTTTCTATTTTGCTATAAATATTTTTTATGGGGTTTATGTGGGTGAGAGTTGAAGTTGATTTGAGAATATTAAATTGTCATTTCTTGTTTTTTCAATTCTTTCTCAGTTTTTTCTACTTTTCTTTGGATTCGTGCATAGAAGCAGGGTAATGTAGTTTTATCGTAAATCGAGTTCTCTCGGTTTATATCAAGAAGAGTGGTTGCAGTTTGAGAACGACATGGAGGGGAGGTCCCACAGGCATTGGCTGGGTAGGAGGTGGTTTCACAGACTTCGGAAGTGGTGGTGGCCACCACGTTGGGATGGTTATCCTCTGAAGTAGGGGTGAGTCCTAACTGCTCACCGAAAACCGTCACCTTTGGCAAGGTGACAACTGAATACTCCACTTCCATGGCTGAGTTTATGGCCGAAGCGATGTCCATTGCATCCCCGTCTTGGGAATGGGAAGTATCACCATCAATAAGGTTGTTATTCACTTGTAGGATCGAGAACCAATTCTCAGTGGTATGAGTTGTGAGGGTTGTCCTTGCCACATAGGGAGCTTTGCCATTGTCACCGTCTTCCAACCATCATTGTTGTTTGATGGTTCTGGAACTGTATGTGGCTGAACAGGTCTAGTAGCAAGAAAGTGAGAACTCTAACCACAATAGAAGCAATACTTAATGCGCTATTCTCATTGTTCCCTTGCGACTTACAGTGTACAGTTGCGCTTAGAGTCTGTTTTGCTTTTGTTGAGTCTGATGTAAGCTGCTCGGTTCAGGTGAATCAATACCCCGAAGGGGCAGCCCGTATACTTGAACCGTAATAGCCTGCAGGAAAAATTGTGAATGAAGTAAATGCGTTGAGCTTTCTTTTGTTCACCCTCGATGTGATTGCTTCTTGTGATTGCAATTTCTCTCCCTCTATTCTCTCTTGCTCTCTTACACTCTGATTACCAGCTTCCGCAATCGGCAAGCGAGCTGACAAGTAGGCTTGCGGCGGTGAGGAAGGACCGTCGCGCCGCGTTGGCTCATTGAAGGAAATAGGCCTGTGACAAGTGGTACCAGAGCCCGTTCTCGTGCTGGGGAAGGGACTCCGAAGTCGGTGTCGATAGACACGCCGACAGACTGCGATTTGTGAGCAAGACATCGTGTCGCCTTATCAAAACTTGCGCAACACCAAAGGCAAGGCAGTTGCTGAAGCTGAGGAGATGGGTTCACCTCGGAGCCAAGAAGAGTTGACTGCAACTGTTAACAAGCTAGTGGAAGAGGTGACTTCGCATGAGGAAGCAATTTCATGCGCATGTGAATCATTCAATGGACTGAATGATGTGGTGGCGAGCCTGCAAGAGCAGGTAACCTTATTAATGGGGCAGATCACTTCGTTGACGACTACAGTGGCCGACTTGCAGACTGAAGTAGATGAGCTTCAGTTAAAGAACCGTACGTTGCAGCGGACAGTGACCCTAAATGGCAGAAATGGTGAGAGGCCATCAAGGATTGATGTGCCAAGACCCGCAAAATTCAATGGTTCTCGTGACAGCAAGGCCATTGAGAACTTCTTGTTCGAAGTAGAAGACTACTTGGATATCCAGAATGTGACCCTCGAAGATCTGAAAATTAAGGCTGCAACGACCTTACTTGATGGAGATGCTATCGCTTGGTGGAGGCGGAAGCGCAATGACATGGAGAGAGGTCAATGTGTGATAGACACCTTTGATGACTTCGAAATGGAGTTGCGCAACTACTTCATGCCAAGAAATGCGCAGAGGCAGGCTTACCGACTGGTTCGTGAGCTCAAACACACTGGTTCGTTGTAAGACTATGTCAGAATGTTCCAGAAGCTTATGCTGGAGATATCTAACATGCCAGAAGACGACATGCTCAACTGGTTTATTGTGGGACTTCAGCCATGGGCACAGTCTGAAGTGAAAAAAAGTAACCCCCGTATTTTGGATGATGCATATGTGGCGGCAGAGCACTTAGTTGACACTCAGCGCAAGCCTTTCACCCCATCAACCAAAGTTGGGAAGAAGCCTGACCACGGAGGCAAGAAGGATGAGCAGCGCAATGATAAAGATGAGACGTCGACACGCCATCAATCCAAAAAGAAACAGAACTTCACAACGCATAACAATAGCAACAAGGGTGCGGTTGTGACATGTTGGTTCTGCGGCGATAGACATATCGCTAGGCAGTGCCCAAAGTGCCTTGTAAAGGACGACGGGCAAGCCAATGCTGCACGGGAAGAATGCAACGATACTGAATGCAGTGACACTGAGACCATGCAACCAAGGATGGGGGCCATGCGACCGATTAACGCAGCTAGAAGTTGCGCAACTAAGAACATGAAGGTCAGTAAGCAACTTATATATGTAGAAGTCATTATGAATGAAAAGACTACTTCAGCAATGATAGACTCCAGGGCCACACACAACTTTGTCTCGCGGGAAGAGGCAAAGCGGTTGTGCTTGAAAAGTGGGCCAAAGCAGATGACTATCAAAACAGTAAACTCTGCGGCCAAGACCATCCTTGGTGAAGCAAGAGATGTGACTACTTAAGTGGGGAGTTGGGTCGACAAAGCCAACTTCTCTGTGGTGCCTATGGACGATTTCAAGGTGATTCTGGGTATAGAGTTTCTGCAAAGCCAATATTATGATGCTGCCAAAGTTTAACATGTTGACGATTATGGGGTCAGACCTGTCCCACACAGTGCAGTGCCTTACGCAGAAAGGCAAGTCTTCAGTGTTATCGGCAATGCAACTGAAGAAGGGTGTCAAGCACGAGGAGCAAACATTCTTAGTTGCAGTGCGTGCAGATAAAGGGAAGGTAGAAGCAACAATGCTGCCGACCCTAGCCCCACTATTGGAGGAGTTTCGGGGGGTGATGCCTCCGAAATTGCCAAAGCATCTT
This sequence comes from Nuphar pumila, assembly GCF_984573655.1. NCBI lineage: Eukaryota > Viridiplantae > Streptophyta > Magnoliopsida > Nymphaeales > Nymphaeaceae > Nuphar > Nuphar pumila. Next base: position 102,376,359 of record NC_143250.1, on the reverse strand, counting down.
CCGCCAAGACGTGAGGTCAACCACAAGATTGAGTTGACCCCGGGAGCAAAGCCTCCCGCAATGGTTCCATACCGCATGGGGCCAGCTGAACTGAAGGAGCTGCGCAGACAGTAGACGAGATGTTGGACGCAGGCATTGTTTGTCCATCAAAATCCCCATTTGGTGCCCTAGTCCTTTTCCAGTTGAAACATGATGGCTCTAAACAATTATGTGTGAATTACTGTGCCTTGAATAAGGTCACAGTGAAGAACAAGTACCCATTGCCATTGATAGCGGACTTGTTTGATCAGCTAGGCAGTGCCTGTATCTTTTCCAAGCTAGATCCGCGATCGGGTTACTGGCAGGTAAGGATTGCCGAAGGTGATAAGCCTAAAACAACTTGCGTCACCCACTATGGTGCTTACAAATTTCTAGTAATGTCATTCGGGTTGACAAATGCTCCAGGCACGTTCACAACTTTAGTGAACCAGATCTTCTACCCTTACTTAGACAAGTTTGTGGTAGTCTACCTGGATGATATCGTGATCTACAACAGTAACATGGAGGAACATGTCGGGCACTTGCGAACAGTGTTTCAGGTGCTGAAGGAGAATGACCTCTGTGTCAAATGAGAGAAGTGTCTCTTTGGGCAGGAGGAGATCAACTTCCTTGGCCACGTTGTGGGGCATGGTGTGCTGCGTATGAATAGGCATAAGATAAGGGCCATCCAGGAATGGGTTCCGCCAAGCAAAGTGCCAGAATTGCGGTCATTCCTCGGTTTGGAAAACTATTATTGGTGTTTCATCGAAGGTTATTCCCTCATTGCTGCGCCCCTCACAGATTTGTTAAAGAAGAATCAGGTATGGCTCTGGACAGGAGCGTGCCAAGATGCCTTCGATGACTTGAAGAAAGCCTTAGTAAGGGAGCCAGTGCTGCGACTGCCTGATCATTCGAGACCCTTTGAAGTCCACACTGATGCCTCAGACTTTGCCATTGGCGAAGTTATTATGCAAGATGGTCATCCGATCGCATATGAGAGTCACAAGCTGAAAAATGCAGAGAGGCGTTACACAGTGCATGAACGTGAGATGACCACAATTGTGTATTGCCTCAGGACCTGGCGGTACTACCTTTTGGGTGCCGAGTTCGTCGTCAAGACGGACAATGTGGCCACGAGCTATTTTCAGACGCAGAATAAGTTGACGCCTAAACAAGCTCGATGGCAGATGTTTTTGGCTGAGTTCCACTTTGCCTTGGAGTACAAGGTTGGAAAGACCAATGTTGTGGCGGATGCCCTGAGCCGTAGGGCTGAACTGGCAGCTGCGCGTGTAGAGTCTTTTGAAGTGCATTTAGAGGGTGCATTGCTGAGCCGCATCCGCGATGGTACGCAGCAGGATCTGACCGCACAACACCTTGTTTCTCTGGCGCAGGCAGCGAATACTTGGCGATTTTGGCTACAGAATGGCCTCCTCGTAACAAAAAAGGGACACATCTTTGTGCCACGGTGGGAAAGCCTTCGCCGAGAGTTACTTAAGGAGTGCCATGATACACTATGGGCCGGCCATTCTGGTCAGGAGCGGACCTTAGCACTCCTTGAGCGCTGTTACTATTGGCCGCAGATGAGAGATGACATTAAGGGGTATGTGCGGACATGCCTCATCTGCCAGCAAGATAAGGGGACAAACCAGAATGCTGCCGGTCTCCTTGAACCTCTACCAATTCCAGAACATCCTTGGGATAACATCTCCATGGACTTTATTGTTAGTCTGCTGAAGGTAGAGGGCCTCAATTTTATTTTGGTTATGGTGGATCGTTTCTCAAAGTATGCCACCTTCATCCCAGCTTCCAAGGAGTGCCCTGCAGAGAAGACTGCAGAGTTGTTCGTAAAGCATGTGGTGAAGCACTGGGGCATACCAAAGAGAATTGTGAGTGATCGTGATGCTCGCTTCACGGGCAAGTTCTGGCGTGAAGTATTTCGGCTACTTGGCTCTGGAGCAGTACCATAGGCACTTTGTTAGTGCCAATCAGAAAAATTGGGTGAAGCTCGTTGATGTGGCGCAGTTTTGTTATATTCTGCAGAAGAGCGAGTCTTTAGGCCACAGTCCGTTTGAGATAGCCACGAGGTAGCAGCCACTGACCCCACACACTCTTGCCACACAAGAAAAGGGAAGTCCATCCTTCGCCTATCAGTTTGTTCGCGACTGGGATGAGCAAAATGAGTTGGCGAAGGCATTCTTATACAAAGCGGCAAAGAGAATGAAGAAGTTGGCGAACAAATACCGTCGGCCCGCAGGGTTCCAAGTTGGAGACCAAGTGTTGGTGAAGTTATATCCTGGTCGCATAGGCATCTTCCGCGGGCGGCACCGCGGACTACTCAGAAAGTATGAGAGACCCTTCACCATCACAAAGAAGGTGGGCAAGCTGGCATACAAGCTGAAGTTGCCCCCAGACTTCAAGGTGCACCCGGTGTTCCACGTGTGCAACCGCAAGCAGTTCCATCCAGATGATGGAGACCCGGAATGCAGTGTGCCACAACGCGCTCCCATCATGCAGAGGGCCCCGACAGCACAACGGGCCGAGAAGCACCTCAGTCAGATCCTTCGCCACAAGGTCAACTACTTGGGACAAGCAAATAAATACTTGGTGCAGTGGGAGAAAACAACGGAACCAACGTGGGAGCCTGCATTTCGAATGAACAACCGCTACCCGACTGAAGTCAGGGCTTACCACAAAACAGATGGCGCCGAGGACGGTGCATGATTTGAAGGGCGGAGCATGTTCCCTTGCGACTTACAATGTACAGTTGCGCTTAGAGTCTGTTTTGATTTTGTTGAGTCTGATGTAAGCTGCGCGGTTCAGGTGAATCAATACCCCGAAGGGGCAACCCGAATACTTGAACTGTAATAGCCTGCGGGCAAAATTGTGAATGAAGTAAATGAGTTGAGCTTTCTTTTGTTCACCCTCGTTGTGATTGCTTCTTGTGATTGCAATTTCTCTCCCTCTATTCTCTGTTGCTCTTTTGCACTCTGATTACAAGCTTGCGCGATCGGCAAGCGATCTGACAAGTAGGCTTGCGACGGTGAGGAAGGACCGTCGCGCCGTGTTGGCCCATTGAAGGAAATAGGCCCGTGACACTCATAATGATTTGAGTAAATGACCATCCAATAATGATTTTGACCTCTATTGATGGCTGCAACACGAAAGACAATGACACATCTACACAAATGTGGGCATATTGAAGATAATCTTGAGCACTCGTATACTTATCCACAACCCACAAATAGCCCTATCGATACTTTGCAACACTTACAAAGAAACGACGACCATATCGATACTTTGCAACACTAACAAAGAAACGACAGTTCCATATAGCTCTGCAGAGAGTCCTAGAATTCTGATTCAGGCTGGAACTAAATGTGATTCTTTGGTATTGAAATCCATACCAGGTCGCCAGCAGCTAGCAAGAAGCCGTGCGACCCGCGACTTTCCACGCACTGCATGGAGGACCATCTGAAAATCCTCTTTGAAGTCACCCTGATGATAAAGAGTATGATCGTAGCAATAGATAGTTTAAGGCCTTTTATTGATCTCCACATGCAATACAAATCAAGTTTGCCAGACTAGGAAGCGAAAGCTAGAAGCGATGCATTTTATAATTTATAGGAAGCAGAAAGCAATAAATAAAGAAATAAATATAAGAATTGAATGTGAATCAAAATGAAACACAAATAAAAACTAAAATAAAAGTGATTAATATTAAATTTCATTATTTTTTAGTGTAAGAATTAATTTTTTTTAAAACATCTAAAAATGATGACTACCAATTTAAAGAAAGCGCATTGAAGTGAGCGAGAAGAGTGAGAGGCATAAAAACATGAAAAGTTGAGTAAGAAAACATATAAGAACATATGAGGTGTGTGAAAATCATAGGAGAAGCATGGGGGAATCGAAGTTCTCATCAAGTTTCGGAAGCGAAGAGTATCGCGCTTCTGAAGCGAGTTTTCAAGAAGCGAGCTTTCCACTTATCTAAGAAGCTTCCTGTAACTTTGATACAATTACTCCAATCTCTTAGACTTTTGGCCGTCCTAGCAACCCGCCGTCGCTACCCAACGATACAACAAAAGTACCACCACCGCCACAGTAAGGAAGGGAGAGGGATGCTCATCAAACCCTTGAGATTTCAACTGTCTTTCTATTTTCTTCTTACACTTGTACACATGCTAGATTCTAGCGAAAGCAGGTTCCCACTAAAAATAGCATGTAGATCACATCCATGAGATTCAAGGGAAAAAATATAAACTTAAAAAAAAAGAGTTTCCTAAGTCTTTTGTATATACAAATGATTGTAGCAAACTTTAACTCTCCAATGATTCTGTGGAGCACAATCACTACCTAAACAAGCAAAATCATTGTATCCGCAATGCACATCGATTGTTGTGTTTTGGTGTAGGCCTAGTACTTTGTCAAGTACTAGACTCAATCATTAGATCTCTTCTTACTATGGGTGAATGATATAGTTGGATGATTAGGTTACCTATCATAACCCAAGGACCTCGATTTCAAATCCTACATGAATTATCACTACAAGAACACAATTCATTGCCGACGATATTTATCGTCAACAATATATGATTTATGGTGGCCAATAACATAAATGATAAATATCATTGACCCAATCATCAACTTTTTATGATTGTTTATATTACTATAAATGGTGATATTTTTTTATCATTATTTTTATAAAAATAAATTCAATGATTTTATATAGTCGGTATAAAATGGTCGGCTCTAGAATATCGTTGGTAATAGTAATTAAAGGCGACGATAATTATCGCCAGCTATACTAGTTAAAACCGACAATAAATACCGTTGCCTATATATTGTCGCCTATGGTAAGTAAAACCGACTATAAATATAGTCAGCTTTATTATCTCATGCAGACGATAAATATCATCGATTATATATTACAGGCGACGATAAATATCGTTCACTCTTTTTAATATCAACGACAATATTTATCGTCGGTTCTATTTTAAAGGTGACAATAATTATCATCCTATTTATATTGAAAAAATCATATATTCCAAATAGTTGACGACAAATATCATCGACTATGTTACTTAACCAACGATAAATATCATCACTCATTTTATTTTAAGGTGACGACAAATATCGTCAGTTAGATATTAAAGTTGACAATATTTATTGTCGGCATTGATTATTATTTTTAAAAACCTGACGATATTTATCATTAACATTGACTATAATTTTTTTTACAAATTTAGGAGAGAGAGAGAGAGAGATGCTAGTGGGAATAGAAAAACCAATGCATGAGGCTTTGACAAAAACAATATGCTTGCCTTGACAAATATGTCCTGAATGAACTCGATGGGACCAAACTCAAGTATCCACCCAATTTAACATCAGTATACTTGGATGTACTCGTAGCATGAAAAATGATGTTTATCAACAAAAGGGAACCAATTTTCTGACTCAACATTGTCATATTACATAACATAGAATAAAAAAGGAAACCTCCATGGAACCCTTGACTGCATGAATGCAAATGCTGAAATAGGATGGTCTACTGCTTATTGATTTTCAAATACGGCAGAGCACCAATCACATTGTTATAGTCACTCATGCTAACTTATTGCTGCAATCAAACAAGCAAAATAGAGTCAGCAGACACCAACTCAAAATGAAGCACATCAGCATCATGATTTTGGAGAAGAGAAATCTACTAAGGCTATGCTAACATCAGAAACAAAGTAACAAAATTCTTGAAAGTACTTTGTTTAATAGTTCTAAACTTTGAACTGAATTTCTATATCTATCATTTTTTTACCTATGCACCCAAAATATGAAATTTAGGTCCAATACACATCAATTTTTTCTGTATGTACATCCAAACTCTCTTAGTCTCCAGTATGCTGGATACTATAAAAATAAAAAAAGGAAAAGAGTACAACAACCATAACCTAAACATGAGAACAGATAAATTTACCCTCTGGATTAAAGGCAACTGCAACTTTTCTTATAGCAGCTATTCCAGTGAAGCATGCTAAGGTACTAGGGAGAGCCAAAAATGAGGTTGAAAATATTATAGGCCTAACACCTAAACTGTTCACATGCATTAGAATTCAACATAATGTTTAAAGTATACTAATAATAACAAGAACAATTTGCACTTCACTTTCATAGAGAATTTACATATGAAATGATATGGTAAACCGTTAGGCACAATGAAAAACTGTTAAGTTTCAGCCATCAAAGTTATTGTACAAATGTACCCACTAGAACACTGCTATAACCAGCAGAATTACAAAGTTGGAATAAAAAATGACCTAGATACCTGATCTCTAATGAAGGGATATTATCATGATTAAGTGTGTAAAAAACAGGATAAACAAACAACAACCTGCGCAATAAGTTGGACACATAAATAGAAGTTAACAAAATTAGCTTTCTAGTAATATATAACATAAATGCTTGAAGCATCCTAAATGTTCAAGCAACAAGTATGGAAGTTAAGGAAAAGAAAATATATGTACAAACCTACAAAGTGGCCAAAGAACAACAAAATTTAGATGACAAGGCACTCCTTTGTGCATGACAAACCATTGAAATGTACATTATCCAAATGCATTAGCAATCTTTAGGAGTAACACAAAAATGATAAAAAACTGAGAAATCAAACAAAATAAAAAAAATGAACAAAAAAAAAACCCAAGAATGAACAACCTTCTTGTATCCATCCCAATCGGCCTATGTGGATGTTGCGCCAACTGCATATTTAACACCTCATCTCCAGATAATTCTTTTGGTGTTATGCTACTCTCGACAGTGCCATCAAATAAATTTTTTTGCTTTCGCCATGGATGATCTCAAGGTAAGTATCACTGATATTCCATGTAACACGTCTTTCTGCCAATCTCTAGTCATTTGTATTCTATATCTATGTTACACATGGAACATACAAGTTTACCCTTAGTAGACCACCCAAATAGGTTTGCATATGAAAGAAAATCATTTATAGTCCACAAGAGTGACATATGCAATTGAAATGTTCGATATGTGGATGCATCTTATGTATGTAAGCCATGGTACCATAATTCTTTCACATCTTCAATCAGCGGCAGCAAATAGATATCTATTTCATTGCTAGGTGCCCTAGGTCCTGGAATAAGCAGGGACAACATCATGAATAGTGATTTCATACACCTCTAGGAGAGCAAATTATACAGAATTAATACCACAGGCCACATGCTATACGATGTGCTCATAGTTTTGAATGGATTGAATCTATCACTTGCCAAGTCAAATAGTACATTGCAGGGATCTACCATGAAAGAGTTATATCTTTGTCAAACTCTTTCCAAACCATAGAATCAATTGAATTCCTTAGGTGAATCTCATAGTCTACATGTCCTTCCTTGTGCCACCTCATTGCCTTTGCAGTATCTTTTGACATAAGCAATTGTCTCAACCTAGGCTTAATAAAAAAGTATCGCAAAACCTTTTAAGATAACTTTTTATGTTTACCATCACGACATTCTTCATAGTGCCATCTTGAAGTTCCTCACTTCGGGCATTCGTTGGCATTAGCATTTTTCTTCCAACACAACACACAATCATTTTTGCAGTCATGTATTTTTTTATAGCTAAAACCCAAGTCTTTTTTATACCTATCTGCTCTGTAAAATGACTTTGGTAAGCCGACCCACTCAGGGAACGTATCCCTTAACAAGTCAATCAACATATCAAATGACTTATTACTCCAATTGTTAAGTGTCTTCAAATGAAGTGGCCTAATAATGGAAGAGAGTTTTGAGAACTTCTTACATCTTGGATAAAGTTCACACTCAGACAAGTCTCATAATTTGTCAAATAATTTTTCTTCGTTATCATTGGTTGTTACACTTAGTATAGTAGAAGACTGGTCGAGGTTAGAAGACACGTGTGTCACCATATAAACATCATTCAACATTTCATTTACATCATCATCAATGTCCATAGCGCCCTTGATCATATCATCATTTTCGGCATGCTCATACCTATCCCTTGGTACCTCTGCTTCACCGTGATAGATCCAATTTGTGTACTCTTGATAAAATCCATGTTACATTAAATGCATGTCTACCACATTTACTTTCAAGTACAATGTATTCTTACACTTTATGCATGGATACTTGATCCTACCATGGCTATCCATGTAATTACGCGCTAAGTTACAAAATGCCCGAACTCCATCTATGTATTTGAGTCTGTCTCTCTACAAATAATCCAACTCTTATCTATCCAGTAACTCCTAGTACACAAGCATCAAACAAATGAATTAAGTCACTGGTTTAAAGCAATATATTGGCTAAAATATTCACCATACTTATAAAAAAGATTGAAGAATGAGATAAAAACCACATCACAAGGCAACTGAATATTATTGGCACAAGTGCGTAAAAAATCTTTTACATATGTGTCCATAAATTTCTTAGAACCAAATGAGTTTAATAACACTTTCATGGCAACAAGGCATATTAACCAAGAAGGTGATCAATATCAAGATGTTGACAGTCAATAAATGCAATAGGCCGATAAGTGTATCACCTACTTTCACATATTGGCTAACTAGCAGTGATTAAAATTCCAGGCGATAGATATGAAATCCTTGAATCTATACAAAGATGCAAACAATTTTTAGAAGAAGAAAACACTGAAGGAAACATCATTGCCATGGCCCATTTCGGAAAAACAAAAGCAAAGAATGAACAAAGAGTAAACCACTGAAAAGGTTTGTATACTAAGGAATCGAGTTCACTAACAAGGTTTTGAGAATGTTCAATCATTGTAGTGTTCATGGGGCTTAGTATGGATAAGTTATAGTATAATTATCGTCAATAAGATTAAGGATAAGTTTAACCTCAACAATGATATTTATCATCATTAATACTACAGTAATGATGATGATATTTATTGTCATTGATTTTATAGTACTGACGACAATAACTATCATCGTCAATAGGATTAAAAATAAATTTAAGTTACACTATGGATGACGATCATTATCATCATTACTAAGATTAAGGATAAGTTTAACATCGATAACAATATTTATCGTCATTGAGGTTAAACCAATAGCAACGATAATTATCGTCATCAATAGAAATAGGAATAATTTTAACATCAACGATGATCTTTTATTGTTGTTGATGTTACACTATTAGCATCGATAATTATCATCATCAATAACATTAGAGACAAGTTAATATCAATGATGATATTTATCATTGTCAATATTACACTATAGGTGACAATAATTATCGTCATCACTAATTTGCATATTGACAACGATAATTATCGTTGTCATTGTGTTGATCATTTATAATCTATTGTCAGCATATGGACGATAATAATTATCATCGTCAATAGATTACAAACAATAGCATATTTACGATGATAATTATCATTGTATATCATCGAAAATAATAATATATGTGACGATAATTATTGTCGTCTATACTACAAAAAATATAAAAGATAATAGGCGATAATTAATTATCATCGTATTTGAAAGGTGATAATAATATCATTGGTAATATCCAGTCTCGACCATCTTTGGCTTGTTCGTATATATTTATATTATCGACGGAATAAGAGTGTCAACTATAAGTATTTTAAATACAATATTTTTTTATCATCGGGATTAATGTATTATAAACGATAGGTAATAATTGCAGTGTATCTTATAGTTAAAAAGAAAAAAAAGAGGAGTTATAGTCACCCTGTCGCTGGCTACTGCAATGATAGCCAGGTAGCCGCCCTTCTGGACATTTGATTCCCAGATGAACATTAGACTCTTCATTGCAAGTGACATCTGTCAAACTATATCACGCTGTCATCACAAAGAATCAATATATTCTTGAAAGATAATACTATAAAATTTAGGGATACATTTTCTATCATTTGGAAAACAATATCTTGTTTCCAGCTTACATTTTTAAATAAGAAGTATTTATCTATGAGAGACAGTATGGGTCTAAACTATTTAGATTTGAAATAATGAGGTACAAGAGATATAACTGGATGCAAGTTTTCATCCTGATTCCCAGAGAGGGACTAGAGCAATGCTATCAAAATCGGTCTGAATCCGTTGATTTAGATCGAATCGGCCCTTAGCTGATTCACCTATCATTTCAATTCAATATTTTTTAAAGAGTTACAAAAATTGTTTAATATTTATTTAATACTTGTAATCTTATGGTAAAAGGTTGCCAATTCACAAACAATTTGATTCGATTGTAATCTTAAGTTTTTTTTAAGAAACCGACACATTTAGTGGACCGATTGTAACATTGGACCGATTGTAATCTTAAGTTTTGTGATCGGGCCCCCCTTCTTAATGGAAGGGGGCAGGCACTACGTGGAGCATAGTGGTTGAAGCTGAACACATATAATGTGTTCGCCCCGATCACTGAATCTGTGACCTTTACCAGATATGGGTGGGATTAGCTTTTAAATAGTAATTGGCAAATTAATTGTAAATTTAGATTGGATTAAGAGTTTTTTAAATTTATCTTTTTCCGTTTCTTTCCTTTTTTTTAACATAACATCTTTTATGTTATCCACAACCATAGTAGCCTACCTCGTCTTCGCCAATTCCTCGGGAGCTCATGTAATCGTCAAATCGAGATTAATAGGGAAAAAATCAGTCAAACTTGCCAAGTCAATTTCTCGTAAAATCTTGATTAATCGGAAAAAAAGTGGTTCACCTCGGCATATAAAATCTCAATCTTCTTCATTTTCTAAATTTTAAATATACTTTTTGCAAACACCGTCAATATGGGACTATTCCATGTCATCAAGTCTAACCTTTTTCCAAACAACCCATGTTTTCATATTTGAATTCTCTCTCCTCTACTTCTTACACCTAACACGGGTATGGGAAGAACATTTATAGGTCTCTTTCATTTTTCTCACATTTTCTACTTTGTTTTACTCTTGCTATACAACCAAGCGAAAAATTTTCACTTAGAAAAGTTATCATATCAAAACTTCTAGTAAGTAAAAAAAAAAAATCCTGTTAGAATTTTTCTTGCTTCAAAATGTGCCCATAATGTAAAAGTGATACGCTGGCACAAGTAAGCCCCACCTTTTCCCACCAAAGAGTCTTTCTTTCCATAATTAAAAAGAAAACGGTCATGTCATTTTTTAAATTAAACAGCTTCAAAAGTGGTAAATGCCTTTAAAATAATGGCTTAAGTTGGAATTATAGTTGCATAGAAACTATATTTTTTCCCACTAATTCCATTTCATGCTTATGAAACTGGTTTCAAAAACATTGAAACCAATTTCAGAGACTCCAAGAAACTTGTTTTGGAATGCATACCAAACTTGTCCTTAAGAATATAAGAAACCAATTTCTTATATAAGTGAAACTATTAGTATACACATAAATTTCATCTCTAAGAATGTAAGAAACCAATTTTTTATATAAATTAAACCAGTACCAAACTTGGTTTCATCTATTATGATAGCAATAATTGTATCTCGACATAGGATGATTGGACCTCCGCATCTCCCTCTTATATCTTTCTTATATGTATAGATCTAGCTTGCTTTCATTGAAACCATCAGCAGGCTTAGCTACTTTCATTGAGGTTGTAAGGGAGTTTTTTTTTAATGTAATTATGATATTTGCATTTTTATATCAATTTAATTATTGAGATTTGAGAAGACATGCAATAGATCATTCTCGTACTTGATTATACCTTTCATAAATTCTTGCAAGAGGTAGCTCTTATATCATTAGCCTGAGATTGTTTTATGTTTTTTCTTTATTTAATTGTTGTCTTAAAATATATTGATTTCAACATTTTGTTTTTACATGTTGCTATGTTTATACATAATGTGATATTTTGTTTTTTAGTGATTTTGTTTTTTTTAACATTTCTTTTATCACAATATATATTATGGTATTATTTTTATAACATAAATGATAAGATGTAATTTCAAAAAAACTCGCACCTTTCATGTACCAAAATCTGCTATCAATGTCTATTAAAAACTCATATCAAAATTTTTAGATATAAGTTTCAATTAAATTTTACCCTAAACTTTTGAAGGCCTTGAGTACCTGTACCATATTCTCGTACCCGTACCCCTCTTTCGCAACTATGAGATGGATTCTAAAGAACATTTCCATTTGCATCTCTCATGAGGGTAAATTCGTTATTTCAAGAACCGTATGAGCACCGGCGTGACTATTCCACCTTGTCTTCCACCACCTAACTCCCGGAGTGAAACCCAAGGGCATTTACGGAACTAAAAAATGTCCTACGCGTCTCAAGTAACTTCCCGGTCAACATGTCACGGAACCAAGAAACCGCCGCGATGTTTCCTTTTAGTATTTTTTATCGGCTAGTTAATGACTAAATTGCCCCTCAACATAATGTGCTGGATCAAGCAGGGTAATGGATCTCCCACATTGTAAGGTGCTTCAGGTATGCAGATCCGATGCCCACCTTCGTCATCTTGGTGGTGGGTCCGGATCCAGCTTAGATCATATTCCTTGTGGTGGCCCAACAAATGCAATGAAGATTAATGCCTCTCTAATGGTGGTACTGTGGATACATCATCAATCACATTATGTGGTATCCAACTTAGGGTGCAAATCGATGGCAACTGATCCGAGTCCAAATCTAAATTTTAAAGGGATTGGATTTGACCCGAATTTGAATATAGATCAGGCAGAAATATTGATATTCATCCAAATCTGAATCCAGGAAAAACAACTGTGCAAGTCCTGATCTGATCCGTCCAACATTAAGATCTTATCTTCAGATCCATATCTGAGAAAATTGATTGGATCTGGATCATAGTTTGGACCAGATCTAATTCATTTGTTTGATTCGTAACAGGCGAAAAGAGACTTTGACTAGTCAGAATCTAGATCAGATCCTGCCCAACATCCTATGAGAAAAACCTAGGACCCAAATAATTAATTGGACTTTGGTCTTGCCCAATCACTTTCAATTTGGATTTGGATTCAAGCCCAATTAATTAAGCTAATGCCTGACTTTTTATTAAAAGAACATAAGCACTACAGTAAAAAAACAAGTGAGCAATGCACCAAGCATAAAGAAAGAAGTGAAGATCTAACAAGTGATTGGATATATAAAGTGAAGCACTTATTAAGAGAAAGCAGATAAGAACAATGTAAATTAGTATGAATAACATAATGCAATTAAAATCATGTATTTTTTAATTAAACTGAATTTAAAACTTATTCTATACATTTTATAATGAGAAGTATAAAACCGAAAAAGAAAAAGTGCAAACTTTTTTAGCATAAAAATATTCCAATGTGAAAAAGTTTCATTTACACACTAAAGGAAGCAAGCTTTTTACTGTTTGTGAAGCGACCTTCTCACAAAGCTTCGAAGGCATTAAAGAAATATATAGATTCTCAATTTCTGGCTTATAAAGCCTTGAAGCTTTATGAGAACTATCATGTAAATTGTGCATTTCAAACACTTTTTTGTTTTGCAAATTCAACCATGATGTGTTCTACACGGTGAATTTGCTAGGAATCTACTGTTGGATGATGTATTTTTTAATGAAAAATATAATTCTTTAATAGTTAAATATTTATAAAGATTCAAAGTCATTGATTTTAAGGCTTAAAAAATCTTATGCATCATAATTGAATGATTCAAGAGCTAGTCCTTGTACAACAAATTAAACATATAGATTGCATCATGGTTGGATTTAAGAGAAAACAAAACAAAACAAAGAACCTATGAAAATTTTGGTTCGCACTAGTGACCTACACGAGCAATAGCACGTTGGTTCCTCCATAGCTTGTTTCTTGGCCACAGAGATGTGATTTATCATTACAAGGATGTAGGTCAAGTAGTGATATATCTATATCTTGCTGCTATTGTCATGTTTCTCGCCGCTATAAGCTTATAATGGCGAGAATTCGCATTGACAAGTCATTGAAAAAAATTGACCTTTGTTGAGTAATAACTGCGATATTTATAGCTTATCGTTAAAAGATGAATCAATACCATTGGAACTGAAAACACTGATAGCCGCATAGCAATCTTTAACGATGAGATCCCTGACTTGTCAATGCGAATTCTCGCCATTATATATAAGCTTATAGCGGCGAGATCCCTATCTCACAGTTACAGGCTATAACAAAAAGAATTGACTCACTGTTATAGGCTATATAATATATGTTACAAGGATTTTTTTCTTATGATGATAAACCGTATTAAAGATGCAAGTCATTATGGGAACTAGGGTTGTAAATGGATCGGACCTTGAATCTCAAAATACAATGGAAAGTTGGACCGATTCAGATCCAAGACAGTCAAAGTTTGCAAATTTTGCTTCCTGAATCCGGCCCGTTTGCAACCCTAATGTGAACCGGTGAAAGCTGTGGGGGGTAAGCAATGAGGTTTGATATGACATTAAGTTTTGCTCTCGTGTCATGTCCTATTATATGATGTTCATAATGTAAATTTTTGCTAAATAATGCCTCCATTGTCCTTTTTCACCGTGTCCTTGTGACATAAGATGTAACTTTAGGTCACTCAACTATGTACGTCATTATGCTTGGTTCACTGTTACAGGCCACCTTCATATGGCCGATATTTGATTGTGGATGGTAGGTGAGAACCAACCACCAGCACACCAACCTCCACGTTTTTTCACCGTACACCTTCTTGATGGACGATGATAACAAATCGTGCATGACTTCCACCAATTCGGGTTTTATCACTTTGAATCCAAACTTGGATCCGAAGTCAGCTTGGGCAGCTATTAATCTAATTCACAAAACAATCATCAAAGAATGAAATAGACGAGTAAAGGTACATGTAAAAATTGATTAAATGGACTCGAGCCCAAACTATACTAAAACGATTCCTGACCTCAATTGGGTTGGATCCAAAACTTATAACCAATTCCAAGTACTAATCTGATGAAGGACACATCACAATGAAAATATCGTCGATATCTTGAACATGTGAATATATAGATTTTTCATAAGTGCATGCGATCTCAAAAGAGTTCGTGATATTAAAAAACAAAAGAATCCTACTGAATACCGATTTTTTCACGTTATTAACGATTTTCTTTATGTCTTACTTTTTACTGTTTTCCTATATATTTCTTATGATCTCAAATGTTACATATGTCGATGTTTTCTGGGGATTTTGAAAACAATTTTGAATTTACATTGAGTTTTTTTTTCCTTTGCAAAAAATCTCATTAATAACGAGATTTGCGACATTGAGGCCCACCTAGCAATCCGATTAAATGGATTCGGGTTGTGGATATCTGATCCAAGACCGCATCATATCAACAGTCTCTTCCCTATGGTGACACAAAAAATATATATCAGCTAGCGATTTTGAAAATATCATGAAAAAAAAGTGATATTTTAGTTGCCATTCTGAACAGCATGCATACATATTTTTCAAAATACTATTATATTATCTTTTAGGTGAAAATATCACGATTTAATAACGATATTTAGGTTTATATCAGTTATATGTTGGAAAAGGCCTATTTTATATGTTTTTATTACTATGTTAACATATTTCATTACTTTTAAATTTATTTATTTTCCCAATAAAATTTCAAGGAAAACAAAAAAAAATAATTTCTCACGAGAAATTGGAGGCGTTATTTTGACGTTTTAGTCTTGTGTCACTAATTCTTCCAAATGGAAAATGGTACTATGCTAATTTATAATTTAGTACGAAGCATGTTAGGGGTAATTTCGTAATTTAGTGTTGGTTTGTTGTTTTCCAGAGGCCGTCATAAAGCAAGAAAATTGCGGGCGTTTTGGTAATTTGGTTGAAGCGGTTAGAGCACTATAAAAGAGGTACCACTTCGTCCGTGAGCCTTCCGGCTTTGGATCTGCTGTTTGGGCTTCCGCTGCAGAGAACGAAGGAGGGCTCCCGTCTTCTTCCTCTGTCTCGCTCGCTTCTGAAAGAAGGAAGGAAGGAAGGAAGGAAGGAAGGAGAGAGAGAGAGAGAGACGATTTGGTCGATCTAGGGTTCGAGTGGACGCCGGCGTGCCGATACGGTACCGAGCATCGTCTCGTAAGGATCTCTCTTTCGTCGATATTTCGGCTTCTTTCTTTAGCGCTACCGCAGATTCCGTTCGATTTCGTTTATCCTCCTCCTTTGTTCCATATTCCCTTTTAGCCGTTGTTTTTCCTTGGTTTTTTCAGTGAAACAATGGATCTTTGATAATTATATGTGATTATGGCTTGTTTTCGCAACGATCTTCGATTTTATTCCCGTAATTTGCCTTTCTTTTGTGTAATTTGGCCGTTTTCGATAAATATTATGGGATTATTCTGATTTTTGAAGGATCGTTGAAGAATTTCTTGAATTTGATTTCATGTTCTTGTTTTTTCAGTCTTTCTGTTCCCTTTCTGATCTTCAAGAAGCTACGTCAATTAGTATGTTTTCCATCCCTTTTTCTGTGTTTAATTTCAATATATTTTGGTTATATGGCTAGATTTGTGGATTTCTGTCTCTATTTGCTTGAGTTTATGTATCAGTTAAGGTCTTCGTATTCTTGTTTATTGTCGCTAGCTTTTGCAGCATTCTTTTTGACATTTTAGTTTAAGTTGTTAATATTCTGATGGATCTTTGAGGAAATTCTCAGCTGTCGGTTTGTTATTTGTTTTATGTCAGCCTTTTATGTCTTTCTTATCTTCAAGTGGATACTTGTTCAATTTTCGTATTTCCATGGATCTTTAGATTTTCTCTTTTCTTTTTCCACAGGTTTGTGATTGATTTTTGTTCTTCTAGTTCTTATCTTGCATTTGTTTATTCCTGTGATTTCCTGTCTGCCATGCTTGTTGAAAGGGTTTAAATTAATAGTTCTTATTTTACTTTTTAAAAAATCTTTGCTGAATTTCTCCGTATGTACATATTTTTTCTGTCTTGACTGATATCAAGCCAACACTTCGTTTTCTATTTTTACGAGTTCTAATATTCTCTTTTTGCTTCTTAGTTGCTTTGGCTATCTCTGATTGTATCTTGTTTAGCCGTTTATTCGGTTTTAGCTTCTTTTGTTATTTACTTCTTTTGCTTTTAGGGTTTTTCATTGATTCTTGCATTTGTTTTCCCTTGGAGTTCTTTTCTGGAGTTGTTTATAATCATGTTTGTTCAACCTGCTCTTTATCAGGTGTATCATAGTTTCCCTTGTTCTATTATGGATCTTAATCATTCTATCTGCAGCTTGTCTTGCCCGTGTATTCGGCTTTGGTTGGTTACATTAGGGGCGAGTTTTCTTAGCAACCTTTTGTGATTTTATGGAATGTTATATTTTTCCAGCATTGAGTGTAGAAAACATGTAGAATGCTTATAGCTGCTTCCAATCTCTGAGATGGTGTCGTCTACTAGTGTCTCGGTGCATATCATGATGACTTCTTTAAGCTAGTTAATTTACTACTTTTGTTTTCATTTTCACTGGATTGAATCAAATTCTTCTTTTTTAACCCCTAATGGTTTGGCTTATAATTTCTAGGTGAATCTTATTATTATATGCTTTGTACCTGGTGAAATTCGGGACTCATTTTATTTTTGAATGCCAATTCCCATGTGCCACTTTGTCTATTTTTTTATTGTTGATGTTAAGTCCCCATGTTTGTCCTCCAATTTGTTGTCCTTTTCTTTTGTCACATGTGAACTTTGTGTTGAATTTTCTATTTGGATAGAATCTTTTGTATGATCTATTTTTGGGCTTTATTTGTGCTGCTCTTTGTTGGCCACTTTTTACCTTCCTGTATTTGCTACTCTGCAGAATTTTGTAATTTTCCTCATTAGATTTCTTATTCCTCCGACATTAACATATTATTTCTGTTGATAATTCAACCGAATTTTCCCTTTTCTGCAGATTCACATTATTTTTCACTTTTTTACCTTTATGTTGAAGTTCCCTGAACTGCTAACTTTATCTTGGCTTTTGTTGTTAAATATGTAGTTTGTTGTTTTTTAGGCAAAATGGATTTGTGTGAGATTAAACCCTCTACAATTTTAACATATTTAGTTAATCAAGGATTGTTAAATCCTTGGGATTCTCTAAGCGTAAGCTAAGATATTCAGAAGTTTGGTCCAGGAATATTGGTCCATCAACCAACTGAATATATGGTTCTGCCATGATCTGTTTTTTATGTGTGCAGTTCCTTTCTTATTTGGGTTGTACCACAATTAAATCATTTTTTCCTTGTTGCAGATGACTTTCTCTCACTGTCACAATCTTGTGCAAGTGATCTGATCCTATGAAGTGTTTGCATCGTTGGATTTCTTGGTTAAATGAGTTTCCAAATGTTGTAGACTCCTCAATATGCATGATGGCAACCATCAGAATTCCAGTCACTTCCTTGGGCATCAGCATTAGAAGGGGTCAGTAGCCGTTGCTTTGAGATGTTGAGATGCACAATGGATACATTGGACTGCCGGGCGTGAATACTGTACAGACACACCTTATTGTTTAACAATAACCTTTAGGATACCCAGTTAAAAACTTATACATATTCGTTGATCATTTTGCCCTGCATAAACTTGCGGCAGATCTTTCATACTCAGGAAACAGAGCCTCAGACTGGAAAAGGTTACCCAATCGTCTCTCCATTTTCCACATAAAAACTGTTGAAGAATTGCAATAATGTCAAGTGAAGATCAGGTTGAGATCAAATTCCGTCTATATGATGGATCAGATATTGGTCCTACTTTATACGCACCATCAACCACAATCCAGGCACTTAAAGAAAGACTAGTCTCAGAGTGGCCACAAGGTTAGATTTGAATTTTACCCCTTAACCTGCATTTATCTCTAAGTTTGCTTAGCTTTATATGATTCCTTTATACATTTTCTCTGCTGAAAGACCTGGAGTTAAATTAGACAAATATCTTTTGTTCAAAGTTGTGTTTGTAGCATACATAGGTCTGTGTTTTGCTTTTAGATTGTGCTGTTGTTTGATTTCATAGCTGTTACTGTCAGTAAGTATACAGGGAATAGAATGAAGATGTCTTCTGTAGATTCTAAATGCATAACCAATTCATATGTTAAGGTATGATGCACAATATGCATGGACCCTACACATGGCAATTATATTTTTTTGTGCAGGTGAAAATGTTGAAAAGTGTGAGTTTCATATCGAGAAGCATTGATAGTTGTGCTGAAACATGAATATAACTTCATACTGGGCCGTGCATGACAAAAAAACATTACCCGGAAGCTCGAACACAACCCTTCAGAAATATAGAGAAGGCATGATACTAGCCTACAAAATATGCCACTGATGTTCCTCCTATGTTAGATATGAGATGAGTGGATACGTGTGAAGTAAGCAACTGCAGCACCTTCGGTATTGCAATTGTTCCCTTTTTTCTCCAACATATAAGCTTACGCAAATTGTATGGTCACAAAAATGGAAGGATTAAAACCGGATGAAGCAGATCCTCTTTAATAGTAGGAAGTAGGATTACCCTTGCAGATGAATCATAAATTCATTGTACTGTGTCCATGTTTATCTTGGGGGAAAAAGTGGCCACAGTAGAACATACTGTGAAAGTGTCATGGAATGTACCTTTATCTTTTGCTAACACTTACATACCTAACATGTCACGTACTGCCAATGGACGGGTGGCCACTACTTTTGATGAACTCACTTCGTTGTAGCGAAAAAACATCAGGGGATGATGCTTCATTGATTGCAATTATGACTTAGCTTGCATTGTGAGATGTTGGAATAATTTTTATTATAATTTTTGTGAGATCTTAGCGTCTAGTTGAATTTTCGATGTGGACATTCTATCCAATGAAGGATTCTCCATGTCATTGCACCATGTGATTGAACCTGCATTCTTCTTTATGGATGTTGCTAATTTGTGTGTTTCTAGTGACCTGAGCATGATACTTTTGTTGTGTTGAGCATTGTTCTCACTTGGTTTAGAGTTACATTCTAATGGTGTGACCTTGTCAACTCCAGATAAAAAAATTATGCCCAAAACTGCTAGCGATTTGAAGCTGATAAATGCTGGAAAAATATTGGAGAACAACAAGACTATTGCTGAGTCTAGGGCACCCATGGGTGAGTTTCCAGGTGGGATCATCACAATGCATGTTGTGGTCCAGCCTTCACTGCCGAGAAAGAAAACAGGTACTTTTAGTTTCTATTGTAGCCTGTTGAGTATGCATGTGTTTAGCTAAGCGTATTTCATCTTTTATATTCATCCCATGCTTGAATGATGCCTATTTTAAGAAAACTGTAGGTGCTAGATGCATGCATGCACATATACGCTACACATAAATGGAATGCATTCAGGTTTTCATTTCATAGAATATTATTAACAGTCAGCTTATCTATCTGGTTACCATTTAGTTGTGCATCCATTTTCGTGTTCAGAATATGTTCATCAAGCTTTTCCAACAAGAAAAATAAAAAAAACTAAAAGGAAAATAAGAAAATTGAATGAGAAATGGAAGAAAAATATTTCTGGACATGCATAAGCTTAAAAAAGGAGGATGGGACTCCTTGTGTTTGATTATACTGAAACCCATACCTGGTTGGACTTGATTTGCACTTGTGTGGCTCATGTAGGGTGGAGGGTGGAAGTCCCTCACCAATTTATATTTTGGCCCAACATTATAAGTACAGGACTAAGCTCAACAAATCTGTGAATGGAGACCACTTGGATCCAACCAACATGAAGCTTTATAAATTTCACAGATAAATCGGGCCCAATTTGGATCTTAATATGATTCCACTTCCAACTGGATCTTATGTTGAACTAGGTATGCCTGATCTCCTCAATTTCATTTTAAGATCCAACCTATCTTTCTTCATGTCCAATAGGACTTTTGCAATCAGAAGTGCCTTCTATTGTCTACCTAGTTATTCTGCAACATTTTCTGCAAATGTTAGGTTGGTTCTTTTTGACCTGTCTTATTGTGTGCCTAGGTTTCTTCTTATCTTAGCATAGGTTGCCACTGGTACAAAGGAATTCACATATATTGGAATTTACCTAAAATTTGGCAGTTGGCCTTTCCTTAGATTTTGTTACATCCAGAGTTTCAGGAGCAGAATGGACAGTAGCATGCAATGTGATAGGTTTGCTTTCAGGCTTTTCTCAAAAGGACAAAAGATTCTCCTATTTCTGGCACAATGGGAATGTGATCCTTTTTTTGTATAAATACTGGGGAGAAACCACTGCTAGACGACACATTACAAGATGAGAGGTGTCACATTCACCATGCTCCTGTTTCAGTGTCTGCGGTATAGAACATGATTACTCCTCCTCTGCCCACCAGGGGTATTCACCAATGGCTTTCGTCTTGCATCAAGATTCAAGCACCCTGGGTGTTGAACTCTTGACATCCTTCAACTTAAACACCCAAGTGTCCCACCTAGCCAGGTGTGCAGAGTCCCTTGTGGACAATTGAAATATGAGCCTTTGATATGCTCATTCTCATATCTGCATCCAGTTTTCTTAGTTAATTTATTGCATATCTAATATTTGCTGTTAACAAGAAAAATAAATGGATATTAATGAGCATCTGAATTAGAGTTACCGGAAGCGCCATACAATATAGGGAAGTGCACTTCCCGAACGGCGTTTCAGAAGCGGGAAATGTGTTGCTTTTGAAACGTGAGGGGAGGTGCAAAAAAAATTTGAGAAGCGTGCTTCCCCTTATTTTTTTTCTTACTTTTTCTCTTTTTTCGCTTCCCCCTCACTTCCTATGTCGCTTCCGGTTCGTTTCCTAGGTCGCTTTCGAGACGATTCCTAGTTCGCTTCTAAGTTGTCCTGCGCTTCCTGATTCCTACAATTTTTGAAGTGCCTCGCTTCCCGCTTCCCGCATCGCTTCCCGTGGCAACTCTGATCTGAATGTCCACTTTGGGCTAGTCATCAAGACTAAGACTGAAGGCTGCATTATTTCTCATTTTCACTTTAAATTTCTCGTTGGTGTGTCCTTCTGGACTGTTATCGTGTTTTTTAACAAAGCAATTATCCTGCATCCAGTTTTTCTAGTTGAAATATGAGCCTTTGATATGCTCATTCTCATATCTTCATTCAGTTTTCTTAGTTAATTTATTGCATATCTAATATTTGCTGTTAGCAAGAAAATAAATGGATATTAATAAGCATCTGAATGTCCGCTTTGGGCTAGTCATCAAGACTATGACTGAAGGATCCATTATTTCTCATTTTCACTTTAAATTTCCAGTTGTTGTGTCCTTCCGGATTGTTATCGTGTTTTTTCTCAAAGCAATTATACTGTATCCAGTTTTTCTAGTTAAATTGTCGGTATTCATTACTTGTGTAGTTAGAAAAAAATTTAAGTTTTGACTTGAAAATGTGCAGATAAGAACCTGGATGAGATGCCAAAGAAGAGCTTTTGTTCCTGTACCATTATGTAGAGTTACACTGTGAAAGTGGATTTCTATCACCATTTTTATCCATTTCAGGTTGGTTCAGTTGCCATTGTCATTGAGTTATCGATCTTGTTGCCCCTGTTGTAATTATATATTATCCCCTTAAAGTATTTTTACAATCAGAGCCTGTTGCACAAGGTGGAGTTTTTCTTTTTCCTTTTCTTTTTGATCTTAGCCAAATGTTCAAAGAAAATGGCTGTTAGGCTCAAATTCCACATTCATGAGACCGAAAATAAAGATTGCAAGTATAACTGCGGCATTTTTGGTCTGGTGGCAACCAGATTAGAGACCACGGGCTGATTCTATACCTGTTGGCGGGCCATTGGATAGATGCCAGATGCTGCAGTTTCGGTCAGTTAAACCCACCAACCTTGCATGAATATTCTCCTGGTTGTTCTCCAGGAGGCTGACCATGTATCGTGTTTAGGTGTGAGGATTGGTGCTTCTGATCTGTGAGCTTTGTTATGCATGCAACTTTGGAGGATTATAAGGATTTCTGTCCTTAGATGGCCTTGTCTTGAGTCCTTGACATGGTAAGGAAGCTAAGTTAGATATAGCTTGGCAGCTTATAGGCGTTTCTTCAATCGATGAAAAAGGAACGGCAATCTGCTGGCTGAATGATTCGTTTTATGTTTAGGGTCTGTTTGGAAACTGGCAGCTGGGATGGGAGTTTATGCATTTGATAGATACATGGTCAAACTACCTTGGTGGTGGGATCGGTGTCTATGCATTTGGGAGAGGAAGTGAGACCATCTTCCCTTTATATTTTACACTAAATAGTGGATTTGGCAGCTTCCACTTTTCCAAATGCATAAACTCCCTCGGACTGCTAGTTTCCAAACAGAGCCTTACATGGCCTCGATTGCCTGGTGTAGATTGTTATGTTAGATAGACCATTCAGTCGGGCTGATTGGTTCACGTTTGCTGCTGCTTGGCTTCTTTCATGTTGTGGAAGATTCTACAAGGAAAAAAGTGGCGCATTAGCCTTTCATGAGCATTATCCATTCTTTGGGATGGGCAGCTGTAGATAACCGTTCAATCTAGTTGGTACGCTTCTTGATATGCATTGCAGTTTGAGGAGTAGATTCTTGTTTATTCTGAAGCCTTCGTGGAGCCTTACCCAGTTACTAGTCAGGTTGGATCTAGACCATTCACATTTTTGGACCAGGGGGGTGTCAATGGATGGAATTCAGGTTCAGTATTGGAACGTATGGTAAGCATAAGCAGTATCCGATTAATAACCAAATCTGAAATGTATAAGGTGTTGCATCCCAGCCCGAATCAAAATCCAATAAATATTCTAATTCCAAATATATGTAAATGCCATACCCGATTAGTCCAATCTGAATCTGACTTTCAATCATAGTATATCTGGTTAGGTTACCACCACTGTCTTTATGTCCTTATTGTCAAGGCTTCAAAAGGTGGAAACCATATGGTGGAAGATAAAAAAGAACCTGGTGGGAAACGGATAGGATGGTTTAACAACGCATGGATGACATATCAACCGTGACAGAGGCTTCGTATGACTCATGAGTCATTTCAACAAGGTGTCCTTCAAACTATGGAGCAAATGACTTGGGTATCATAAGACAAACCGTTCTAGCGACCATAATTCTGGGCATTTGTCAATTATTATAACCCTGTAAAATAAAAACGATTCAAACAGAATTTATCTCCTTTAACACAGAGTATGATGTATTGGGGGCCATTGATGCCAGTTTTATATCTAATCTATAGCAATTCTAAGGTGAGGTCTGAGAGCATCTGTGGCAATTTAGCACATGCTAAATACCAATTAAGTAAAATAGACTGTAACTGCTCACGAGGTCCCTACACACCTGGCTAGTTAGGTTGACTTAAGGCGTTCAAGTAGAAAAGAAAGACATCACGAGTTTGATACCCAAGCTGTGTATGTTGCTACAAAATGGAAACTAGTAAGAAACCATCCTTGTTGGTGTGGAGGCAGGATCAGGTGCAATGTGATTACACATTTTTGCTGTGCTGCTACACCTGGTCACCCTCCATTTTTGTGATACACCCTGTCAGCTGTGGGGCCCAACAGCAGATGGAGGGTGATCAGGTGCAGCAGCACACCAAAAGTGTGCAATCACATTGCACCTGATCTTCCCTCGTTAGTAGGGGGAAGTACTTGCACTGAAATAACCACACAAGGCCTATATCGGGAAGTCCTAACCATAACTGTGGACTCTCCTTGGTATACCAAGCTGCTTGCATCTGCTTTCCTGCGCTTAACTTGGTCAAATGATAAAAAATTGGTGGGACATGCTGCATGTTGCTAATCATTCTCAATTCTGGAAACTCAATAATGGCTTGGCAGCTGGCTTGCTGCTTCCCATGGTGCCATGTATTGATTGTCAATGTGCTTCTGTACCAAGTGTGGGAACTATATCCTGCTTTCATGATTGTCATGTATTGATTGCACGTTGCACCAATGAGTTTGTGAGTGACTGAGATGGTTTTCCATTAAAAGAAAGAATCACAGTGCAGGCTTACTGCTTACCCAATTTCTTTCATTAATCAGGTGCACCAAAACAACCCCTTAAACAAGAACAGTTAAGCCAGAAACTTGACGGCATTGCACTCAGTTGCAAACCACCACATTATGACAAAACTGTCCAAACTAAAACTCATGGTCCTTTCTGAATGGTCATTTAAGCTTTAGGTCTCAATATCACGTTATGACCTCACATTATGCACTTAACCTCCAAGTGATGGTAATGTGGAGATCCAGAACCATATGGCCTCAAAACTTTTGTCACTGTGACGGTAACTATTGAGGAAAACATTATTTGGAAAAGATTACTTCGACAGATCCACATTCTAAACATGACCCTTTGTTCCCCATTAGGCTAAGCAAATATTATCCTGTTGCCTGCAAAAGCAGGATAGAGTTCCACACTTGATACAGAAGCCATTGGCAATCAATACATGGCACCATAAGAATCAGGAAGCCAGCAGCCAAGCCATTATCAAGTTTCCAGAATCTAGAATTATTAGTAACATGCACCATGTCCCACCAAATTTGTTCTACATTTGTCTAGGGCTGGGAAACGAGATGAGCTGCACATGGCCCGGCTTTCGTTCGGCTCTTAAAGTGCTTGTTCAAATTAGTAAAATAGGCTCGGTAAGCTGAATACATACAACAAGTGGTGGCTTGGCTTGTATTGGATCATTAACTGGTAATTAGTATATTTTACATATATTTTATATCATAGAGTGCAGATGATTGAAGCATTTGGCTTGCAAGTAATAAGTTTAGAGTTGAAATCTTATTGCTTGCAGTTTTGAAACAACTTATTTATTTTGTAAATCAGTCAATTTGAGCTTGGTTTAGAGTCCAATTTTTATTATTTAAACTTTTTTTTTAATATATTTTGTTTGTTAACGAGCCAGCTCGAGCTTGACTCATTTAACTCGGGCTTGCCATGAGTTTGAACTTGGCTCATCTCACCACAAAAATGACCCAAGCCTGAAAGCCCTCTATTCGGTTGATTCAGCTCATCTACATTTGTCTAAGATTAGCGCAGCAAGGCAGATGCAGGTAGCTTGGTATACCTAAGTTACCTTCAGGCTTCAGCCACGTCCATCTTATTAGATTCATCCTTGTTCAACCAATTCATATTTATCGATATTTTTGGTTGTATATAAAATGTGAATTGGATACAGGGTCACATGTGGATCCATGAATACATTGTTAGTACTTTTATTATCCATATCCAGTTGTGCATTGGATGACATAATCAGAGGAGATATTCTAAGTTTATGATTATTTACGATGATAAATTCAGAAAATGTTAAAATACTAATAAATTGCACTAAATTTAACGGATTGACTTTTTAACACAGAGTCTAAGCGCTCACAAGGGTGTGTCCGGATCAGGTGCCATATGATGGCACAAAATTTTGTGCCTTACGCACCTGATCACCCTCCATCTTGGGGATAGGGCCTGTCAGTTGTGGGGCCCAAGACCTGATAAAGGGCGATCAGGTGCGTAAGGCACAAATTTTTGCGTCATCATATAGCACCTGATCTAGACTCCACAAGACAGCTAGGGATATAGATGTCGGATCTAGACATTATCGAGTACTGCTTAATCATGTATGGCCTAATCGGATTTGGTTTTGGATTTGGATTCCCATGAAATTAGATAAAATAGAATGTGGATCCAACTAGCATAAAACCCAATACTTACATTTAATGGGGTTGGATTTTAGTTGGTTCATGTTCTGGTTTGAATGCAAAACTCAATTTTGAACCCGAATCCGTGAAAAGTCCATGATAGAATATTTGAACTATGTTAAATATCCATCTGATTCTTTGAGTGCTGTTAATGAAACAATTTTTGATGTTGATCTTGTTTATTATACTTTGGATGGTCTCACCCATGAGTATAAACGTTTTACCACTACCGTGACTACTCTTGAGAATCTTCCTTCATTTTATAGATTATATGATATGTTACTAAATCAAGAAAATATGATCTAAGTATTAAATCAGAGATCCTCCCAAAACACCTCTTGGCTGCTTTCTTTGCTCGACAAGAGGTTGTGGTCAAGGATTTTTTGGTCAGTTCAGAAGAGGAAGAAGTGGTGGCAGCAGCAGGCACATGAACACTTGAAAATTTTGTTAGTTGTGCTAATGAGTTTTCTACAAGAAACAACTAATGCAGGGGTAATGGTGGTCAGGATAAAGGAAATCTCAATCAACAAGTAGTTATTTGTCAGTTTTGTGGTTGAAAAAATCATTTGGTTAAAAACTGTTGGGATATTCCCAAGGCTTTTGTTGCAGTTTTGAACGTGTCATCAATTGAAAACTCTGACTGGTACCCTGATACATGAGCAACTCACCATATAATTGCAGGAGGAGATATGTCAGAAAAAAATATCAGTCCAAAAATGGTTATGGTAGGTAATGATGCTAATCTTACCATAACCAGGTCATGTATTATTACTCTTCCTTGTAAGTTGTAAGGATAGATCTTTTTTCGTTCCTCACATTAAGAAAAACCTTCTTTCATTAGCCCATTTCACTCGTGAGTTCTTTTGAGTTTTTTACATTTTATATGCAGGTTGTCGTCTTTGCTTAGTATAATTGATGATCCGTACTTCATTTGAAGTGTCTAAATAAACCTTTGGGATAGTATCGATGCATGATTGTTTATCTCTTCTTAATATTTTATGGCTAATCTATGCTTGTCTTTTGAACTTTAGTGGTCAAATTCTATTATGATCAGTATTTATGTTTTCTTGAAAAATATGTTGATTTTATGATTATGATTAACTAAATTAGATTTCTTAAAATTGTCTTTGAGGTGTGCTCCTCTTATGTATCTTAATGGCTATTGTGTCTTGCTTGCATAGTTACTACTTTTTCTAAAATTGTTTTAAAATTTATATTTTTATTACGTTTAATATGTGTCTAGTTTGTTTCTACATAGTATCCACTTTGTTTTCTGTTTGCTGATGTGTTTGACCATCTTCTCTCCATAATATATATCATTATTTAAATTTATTTGTTGTCAAAAACAAATCTAACTATTATTATAATAATTTTGTTACTTATTTTTTTTAAATGTATTTTGGGATATATATTCTTTTATATAGTTGAGACATTTGTCTTGCTCTATTTACATGTTCTCAAAGAGTTAATAGTTTGAGCAAATGATTGCCAAAAATCTTGAAGATTTTATGAAAGTTTTTGATGCACCCTTCCATGAAGGCAGTTAATGAAGGCATTTGGTGAAGATAATGAAGACATTTGAAATAAATTTTTTTTGGTATTTGCAATCTTTCACTCATCATAAATTTGGGGTGGGGGAGGGGGGTTGTCTACCAATCACTCTCACCCCTAAACACACACACACACACACACACACACACACATAAAATAGGAGAGTGAGTGAGAAAAAGAGAGAGGACCTCCTCCAACTAGTAACTAGGCATAGTCCTAACAACTAGCTGGTCAAAACAATTTAACCATAATAAAACTAAAAAACAAAAAACAAATAATAGTCATTAAATAACGAATAAAAACAAAAAAACAAAAGTATAAATGAAAATTCCTATTCTACCCTTACAAGTATACTTAATATAAAGGCTAAATACCTAATAGGTATACCAAAGATATACCTAATATACAAAGAGAATGCAAAGTAACAAATACAAAGTACCGATAAGTATACCCAAGTATACCTCGGTAAGGGTCTATATGTTTGAGTAAAGGAAATGATGAGTCAAGAAGAGGAGTTGATGCGCTCTTTGCGCAGAAGGACACCTCACCATAAATATGGTATTGTGGGCTTGGACATCCTAGTAGGGGTTCATGGATATATTTTGTTCTAGACATTTTTTTCCTGATAATAACTTGCATTTATCTGTTTTATCTTCTAGTTGTATGATTGGAAAGACACATAAATTACCGTTTGGATCAGCTAAGACTATGGCTTCTTGTCCTCTTAAGATTTTACATGTTGATTTATGCATCCTGCACCTGTGATGTCTAGAGAGAAACATATATTTTATTTATTACTTGTGGATGATTATTCATGTTTTCTTGGTTATTTTCACTGGTGAGAAAATCATATACTTTGAGTTGCTTTGAAATATTTAAAAATATTGTAAAAAAATAAATTAGTTTTTCAATCAAATTTTTTCATAGTGATGGTAGGGGCGAGTTCATGAGTCATGCATTTTCAAAATTTTTAAACCGTCATGGCATTAAGCATTGGGTGTCATGTCTTTACACTCTCCAACAAAATGTGGTTGTTAAGAGAAAATATAGACATTATGGAGACAAGATTGAGTATATGCCTCTATGAGTATTAGATTCCAGGTAGATGCCTTTAGAACAATCATATATCTCATAAATAGACTTGACAATCTTAATCTTGGTAACATGTCACCCTATGAATTAATGTTAAAGCGAATTCCAAATTACTCATCTCTAAATGTTTTTGGTTGTACATGTTACCCTTATCTTGTGCCCTAAAACGGGTCTAAATTGGCTCCCAAATCTAACGTTTGTATTTTCATTGGTTATAGAAGTAATTAAAAAGGCTATTTGTGTCTTAATCCTGTCTTGAATAAGATTTATATATCAAGACATGTCATATTTGATGAAACCAAATTTCTTTACGTTGGTTCCAATGCTCCTATTTCTATTAAAAAGATCTCTAGTTGGTTACGCCAATGTTGATAAAAAATTTAAAGTTGATAAAGAAATGACTTATTCAAATTCGCAAAATCTTTTTTGAAATATGTGGGGATGCCATATATGAGTCTTAATCATCTTTTGCCCAGGAAAAAAAGAAAGTCTAGACAAGTTTTTCGATCTTCGTAGCTCGAATTGCATCATCGCGTATTCAAGTATACAAATAAAAACAAAATGTTTATAAACACCAATCAAAAGATTAAATAAAATTGAAATAAACAGACCAGGGATCTGAAAAATAACTTTTTTAGACTCAAGGGTCCGTTTAGTTCTTTTTAGGCTTCTTTTGGTTGGTTAACACCTCTAAGTAGGTATGATGGTTCTTTATTGGTGCCAGAACAGAGTGCATGTAGGGCTTGGATATGCTTTTTTGACAAGACTAACACCTAGGTATGTGATTTCCAAATGATCGGATTATAGGGGTGAGCCTCTATTTATAGAGCTTTTGAATGGGATACAAATAATTGGATTTTCAGATTTAGATCCAATCTAAATGGATCAGAGTCAATCCCAAATGGGGATAGAAATCATCCAAAAGTGTCCTCTCCTGAAAAATGTGTAGGAGGGGAGGAGGATAGGGATAAAAACAGATCAGGATAAGCCAAATGTTTTATCCCCTCATCCGGGTCATGGGATGGCAGAGTGTTGGATGACTAAACTAAGGGGTCATCTCAAGGAGGGATGACCAAATAGTGGGCCCATCTCAAGGATAACAGGGAGGAACGAGGTGGGACCATGTTGGACTAGGTAGAACGGTCTGGCCGTCCTGAGGTGGGATGACCAAGCATTGAGGCCGTACTAAGGTGGGCTGACTAAGTACTGTGGCCATCCCAAGGAGGACATGAAGGACGGAAAGACATGCAGGATAAGTCAGGCCATCCTAAGTTGGGACAACCAATCATGAGGTTGTCCCCAAGTGGGACGGCTAGTCATTGAGGCCATCCCTGGGAATGAACCAGGACCAGGACTAGGCAGCTGGGATAGAGTGGCCATCCCCATGTGGGATGACTAAGACTGATAGGATAAAAAAAGGTTGGGACGACACTGTCTGTGTCATCTCAGGTCAGGACAGGGGCGATAAGGCTTGGACAAGGCGAAACAGATGGGACACTATAGACAGTGTGGACCATCCCAAGATGGGATGGCTGGACACCATGCTGTCCCAAGGTGGGATGGCTAAGATAGGTGGGACAGAGGACATGTGGGGTTATTCCATCTAGGACAAAAGAGACAAGGGACATGTGGGGTTATGGGCATTCTAAAAATTTGGGTGTCTATATATGCCCCTCTTTATCATTAATCGATGTGATTTGATTCATGATAAAGAAATAGACACCCCAAGGTTTGAAACACTAAGTTGTCGAGACTAATGCTTAGTCTCGCTGAACGGGGTCAGGCCAATGTTGAAGACAACTAGGTTATAGGGACTGTTTAGGTCCTGCCAAATGATGTTAGGTCACTGTTGAAGACTACTGGGTTATGGGGTTTGTTTAGATCCCACCGAATGAGATCAGACCAGTGTTTTTGGAGAAAAATTGGGTTATCAAGACTATGCTTGGACTTGCCGAACGAGGTCGATGTTAGCATCCAAAGGGAGGAGTTGGATTGTCGAGACCGTTATGGGTCTCACCATGCGAGGTCAGATCAGTCCATGAACAACTGGATTGCCAAGACCATTTGGTGGTCTTACTGAGTGAGGTTGGTGCCAATGAAGATACAATTGGATTGCCGAGACCATGTAGTGGTCTCACCGAACGAGGTCGATGGCACTATAAAAATAAGAAAGAACTGGGATGTGGAGACCATTGTAGGTCCCGCCAAACGAGGTCAGACCAATGTTTTTAAGAAAAAAATTGGGTTGTCAAGACCATGCTTAGTCTCATCGAATGAGATCGTTGCCAACATTCGAAGGGAGGAGTTGAACTGTCAAGACCATTATAGGTCTCTCTGAACGAGGTCAGATCAATCTGAGGACAACTGGATTACAAAGACCATTTGATGGTCTTGATGAAGTGTCAATGCAATGACAATTGAATTATTGAGACCATTTGGTGGTCTCATCGAACGATGTTAGTGTTAGTGTCAAAAAAGGAAAGAACTGAGATATGGAGACTATTGTAGGTCCTGCTGAACAAGGTTGGGGCAGTTCATAAACCACTTTATTTGTAGCAGAGAGAAAATGTTGGGTTTCAGGTAGGGGTATCACAAAAAGAATGTAGCTCTCTTTCATGCCTTTTATGACTATTTTGATTTTGATGGCTTTTGATAATTTTCTTTTGAGAATTTATGGGGGTAAGCACCAAGAGATACACTTCTTGTGGGTTCACATATAGGGTATAGTTGCTTCAGTAAGGCCTTAGGTTGAATATTCTCTTCCTAGGATAATCAATTTTGACATGAGACTTCCTGCCTCTAGTGAGGAGAGTCAGTCGTGCTTCGATCATGTGGCACCAAGAAAATGTCAGATCTTTCTGTATACTTCTCAGGCTTAGGATATGTATAACTAGTCTCTTTGATGCATGCAATAAACTTTTATGATATATAGTGGGGCTCATGCACTTGTAGCAGAGTTGGTAGCTTATGACAACCATGACTGATTAATCATTTAATGTCAAAGATTTTTTCTCTTTTCTTTCTTTTAAAAAATTAGAATCTTTCTAACAAGTTGATTTCTGCATTTTAGATTCCTATACTTTAGACTTTTCTTCTCTCAGGTTGGTCTAAGATAGCGATACTTGACTTTAATCGAATTTTCTCCTCTAATCATGCCTTGGTTTTTAAGTGACTAGTTATAGGGACATGAGATAAAGTCTCAAGACATTCCTATTGGGTCTACTGATCCTCATTAAGGCTTGAACTTTGAAGGACTAGAGCATGATGAAAATATGTTCAATTGCACCATTTATCTTTTGGCGAGTTTCTTGGAGTCTTTGATTTTAACTTGAGAGGGCTTTATTACTCACTTTACCATCCTTTGACCTGAGGCCCGACAATCATGGTTTTATGGCTTTTCAGTCCAAGAGAGATACTGCTATCTATCCAACCTCTGTCTCCAAAAGTCCATATGTCCGGAGCCTGTCACCTTGCCATAGGTCTAGAGGTAAATATTGACTTTATCTTAGCACACACTTTTCTATTCTAACCTCTACCTCTAAGGCGGTTTCATGACCTGAGCCTGCCTCATCGTCATTAGGGTTGCACAATGAGCAGAGCTAGCTTGAGCTCAGCTCAGGCTTGACTCGTTTAAACCAGACCTGGACTCATCCGAGTAAGTAAAGGATTCGAGCTTGATCAGGCATTCAAGCTTGATTAAACTCAATTAGCCCTATTAAGTTCATCTAATTGTGTCATATGGTGACTAATTTTAGGATATATATAATTTTTATTGACCTATAATCACAAAATCTTCTTTTAGCTAAGTGGGTAACTTGTATACCATGTATGCATGAGGTCTTGGGTTCAAATCCCACCCTCTATGCAATTGATTTATTTTTTAAAATGTAAGTTAATGCGGCTCGAGCAAAGCAAGGCTCGAGTTGAGTTTGTACAAAACTTTTTAAGCTCGGCTCAATTCGAGCCAAGCTTTTTGAGACTAAGCTCGGCTCAAGCCCGACTCGTGTGGACACCTACTCACCATGGGTTCAAAGTAGGTGTTAGCCTAAATGCATAAATGACTCTTTTATATTTTTTCCTCTTTTTATGCCTTTTCAATATTTTTCTCCATCAAAATAAAAGAAAGAGGCTCCTTAAGGAGAGCCAACCTATGAAGTAGATTAGCATCGAAGGTATTCAACACCCAACCCTTTTTCTGGAGAGTCGGTTGCCTTAGTGGGTTTCACAAGACCTATAATTATGCATTGATGATAATTTCATGCCCCTATAATTCATCCTTATAGACTCGAGCTTACATCACTAGAGTAAAATACTTTAGCCTCACTGTGTCACTTTCTTATTTTTTTCCTAAGACTTGAATGTCTTATTTGATAGACTCTCAGATGAAAGGATATACTTGGGGGAATGACCATTTTGAAGAGAGTTAGATCTATTTTGGGACAAGATCTCTGGCCTTTAATGATCTTTCAATGATATACCTTGCATCATGATGAAACTCTATCTTCTTCCTATGACTGTTGGAGTCAAGGTGAACTAGACTGTTAAGACCATTTTGGGTCTTGCTGAATAAGGTCAGACCAATTCAAGGATGACTGAGGTGTGGAGACCATTGTGGGGCCCACCAAAGGAGGTCAAGCCGGTG
Source organism: Nuphar pumila (assembly GCF_984573655.1). NCBI lineage: Eukaryota > Viridiplantae > Streptophyta > Magnoliopsida > Nymphaeales > Nymphaeaceae > Nuphar > Nuphar pumila. The sequence goes on along the minus strand of NC_143250.1, from coordinate 102,342,420 downwards.
TTCAGAGGTAAAATCAAGCTTTCAAGACCATCTAGATCTCGACGACGAGGTTGGGTTGGGTTGGAAGCAGATGTTTGGTTGCTTGACTACTAAATGTCCCTTCTTGCCTAAGAGATTTTGACTTTAGATGGCTTTAATATGCTATATCCCTAGGTTTTAGATATGTTCAGACTTCTTTAACATGCTCCTGCATGATTTTGATAAAAAGGCATTATTGTGAGTGATAAAAAAAAACAAAGAAAGAAGTTTGACAAAGGCTTTCTTAGTCTTGTTAACAAGAAAAACATACTCCTACAACAAAGATGATAACTTGGACCCCAGGAAAAGAAAATTCTTTTGCATTTTCTTGGCTTTTTTTATTTTTATTTTTATTTTTTGAATATTTTAATTTTTTTGGATATTGAAAACTTTTTTATTTTTTTGGGATTTCTTATTTTTTGTTTTTCAGAAAGCTATTTTACAAAATCTAGGTTTTGAAGGTTTACCTGGGGCTGTGGGATAATGACCCATGCATGAGGTCTTTCTCCTCCATACCCTTGTAGTTCTGCCCTGACTTGTAGTCGCCTTGTTCTGAGCACATTGGTCTTTTTCAAATAGAGAGGTGGAAGAGCCCAAATTGTTGTTTGGCCTTCGTGAGCCTAGACTGAGTTGATGTAAAAGAAGTGCTAATCTTATGTTATCTGATGCAACCGAGCTGATGATGGTTGCTCCCTTTCTGAAGTAATCCTTTAGGACACATGAGAGCTTTTCCCTTTTGCCCATTTTTTGTTCAGGTCCTTTGTAGAGTAGACCTTGGATCCTTACTTTTGGCACTACTAAGAGAGACTCTCTTATGTCTTGTTGGCTTTTTCCAGTCCTTGAAAAGGTTGGTACCCCATGTATAAAGTGATTCTCCATCAATTGCCATATTTTTGCACATGTGGATATAATGGGTGACTCTTGAGGTGAGAGTTATCTATACTTCCTTTGAGCCTGAAGATCTTGGGCCTCTTAGAGAAGTCCATGACTGACACTTGGCTTGAACTGGATGATGTCCTATTCATGGTTAAACTTGATGATGAGGTTGTTTCCTTCTTCGACCAAACAGTTGGCATGTCTGTTTGCCCCTCAGGTTTGAACAACACAGATTGTACAAAGAGGTTACTCTTTTATGTGGTGGTCATTTTACGCTGAGACGTTGGAGGAGGAATCTTGGTGTAATTATTATTTGGAGTGTCCAGATGAATCACACTTATTTGAGGAGACTCTCTTAGAAGTTTTTAGCTTTTCTCTAGAATCTGCCTTCTTTGTACCTTATCCCTCCTTGGTAGGGTGAGGGCTTGTGGAGCACACATCACCATATTGACGAACGACCCTTGTCCCATACCTTTCTTCAGGAACTAATTTTCTCTTGTTTAATAGGCCCAAACCACTTCTTCTGTGGTATTGTCATTGTTGCTCTACGTTGGATGTTCTTCATTCACCAGCAGTTTTCCACGTCTATATAGTCTTGGATAATATGCTTCACGCTAAAGCATTCCTTGTTGTCGTGACTCATAGTTCTATGGTATTTGCAATACTTAGTTACGTCTTTGTCATCTAACACCTTAGGCAACTTGAATAGATCATCTTGTAATAGAAGATCCAAGACTTGTGACTGAGGTTGTTCAAACTTGGTGAATGTTCGATCTCTAATCCACTTGTGATTGCCGCCATGTCCTTTCTCATTCAGCTTCTTTGGGGTGACCTTCTGGTTATCTGCCTTTTGTCCCTGGCTACCATTCTTCTTGACCTTTTGTCATGTGGCCCACACTGTATTGACTTGGCCTTTAGATGGGGTTGACTTCCTGTATATGTTGTTGTCTTTGTTGCTCTTCAGGAACTTGTCATATACTCCTCTTTTGATGCCTACTTAAAAGGTTGTAACTTTGTTAATGAGTTTGGCATATGTGTCATCCTGAGCCATGCTGATTGGTGTAAATTTTATGAAATAGATTTTTTAAAATAATATTTTCAATAAAATTGGTTTATGCATGCCAAATACCAAATAATAAAAATCGGCTCGCACGAGTGTTGGAGTTCGAGTCGATCTCAGGTAACGGGAGAAAGTACTTTGTATTCCACAAAATCTAAACTACTTTTTATTGCCGAAACAAAATGAATTAATTAAATAACTAAACTAAGAGTACAACCCTCTGCGGAGGGCTTACAAAATAAATAAATAAACGATTTTATTACAGACCCAATGAATTAAATAAATAAAATAAAATAAATCCTAATCTAAAAATAAAAGAAAAGGTCTTCAGTGCTCGAGCTTTTAGTCCCTTGCATTTGGTTGTGCTCTTCTCTTTGTTTCTTCATCATTGGTTTTCTTTAAGAGATTGAAGGGTCTTTTGAGGAGACCTTAGAGGGCTCTTCAGGGGTACTTTTGAGGACTCACCGCATGTTTAACCACTTCCCTGCAAAGCAAAAAGACAAAAACAAAACACAAACAAAGAAAACTATACCGAGAAATAAAGGTTAGTCATTTAAAACAAGAAAACAAGAAGTTAACTAACTACTCTAACAAACTTGTAACAAATAACTAACTGAATAACAACCTCAATAACAAACTATGAACTAACTATGAAACAAACTAACTACTTTGAAACAAATTAAGAACAACTAACTAAATCAAAACAGGAAAAATGTGAATTTAAACTAATAATTAAAACAAGAAAGAACTGCTATTTCAAATCAATAAAGACGCGAATCTAACTTAGTTAAACTAAAACCTAATGACATCTAATTGAATATGGAATACAATAATCAACCTTTAACTAACTAAAATCTAGAAATCGTTAACTCTAAACTAACTCATTTTAACAATTGAATTTGACTAATAAGCTAATCTAACTCTAAATAAAGGCAAGAGATCAATTCAAATAAACTACTTAGAAACAATGATTACAAATAAACCTAATCTAAACAACCTAAATACTAATTTAACAATCATAATTACTATGACTGAATTATTACTTTATTAAAAGGCTCTATTATAAACCGAGTTATACTAATTGAATATAACGTAAAAATCTAAAACAAAACTAAGCTAATAAACAACCTATTCTAATAGTATTCAAAAAAATAAATTAATGTTAGCTGCACAATACAAAACAATTAGAACGTTATAGCTAATTAATTGAAGCACAACCTTATAAAAATAAAAATAATTAAAAAGAAGAATCCACATGGTTGGCTGCAAATTGGGTTTCAAGAAATAACTCATTTTAGAATTCATGAGCTGGGACCTGATTAGATGGTCGACTGCAGCAGCTCATGTCACACCAACGTGGTCTGATCTGGTCAATGGACGACCGATCAAATCATTAGCCGAGATAAAGAAAATCTATTCAAACCAATCGGCCTGCAACCAATTCACATCAATCGAAGATTCGGGTCTCACTTCAGAAATATGACCAGGTTTATCAATGATGACAAATCTGGTACAAAAATATAAATCCGCAACCCACAGTGTACCGTGTGTTCTCTTGGAAAAAAAAATAACGAAAACAAAAAAAATGAAAGAGGATCAAATATGAAAGCAACTACTATGTGCTATGTTAAACACAATTTTTTTCCTTTTTCTTTTTGCAATGAATAAAAGCAATCAATCTAAATTAAATGTATCAAATATACAAAGATCAAACTACACTAAATGCAATGATGAAGTATTAATCATGTATTCTACGAAATAAAAACTAATCTAAATAATAAACTATGGAGAGACGGGGGAGAAGAAACATATCTCATGATCCGTTTCTGACAGAGGGGTTAAGAAAAAGAAAGTGGTCTTACCTTCGAGCTGCACGTACCTCCGACGGTGGGGATAAGGAGAAGCCAGTGTTATCAGGGATTAGACGCAAGACGAAATACGAGAGAAAGGAAGAACCAAGGGAAGAAGAGAAGAGGGGGAGGGAGACAGAGGCCTGCATTTTCTCTGAAGGCAAAAACATGGGATGCAGGTCTAAAAATATCATCTATACTAATTCCTAGGTCAAAACACATTTTTCTATGGAAGTCTGATTTTTTTTAGAAATTCCAAAATAGGACTTCCTCTGAAAATGTGTTTTCCATAAAAACTACTTCTAAACTAATTAAAATTAATTCATCAACTCCTAATCTAATTAAACTATAAATTAGAAACTTCTAAACTAAACAAAACACTGAACAACGTAGTGCAAGTTCTAAAATATGTGATTTCTCGATATTTTCAATTTCAAAACAGTTTCTCCAAAACACTGATAAGAATGAGTTTTTAATGCATTTTTCACTGGATCATGCATAAAATAGTATGAATAAAATGCAAAATATATGCATGATCACCATTTAAGCTCTGAGAGAAGTTGTCCATGACTATCATCATGACATGAGAGTCTAAGATCGACTCTTTCATTCGATTGGCCACATACCTCCATCTGTTTATGGATTCATTACCGCCTTCCTCTTTCTTTTGCTTCAGGATATATAACTGACTTATAGTGGGGAGGGCCTCAAGATTGTAACATTAACAGTCCATAAATATGTTCATGGTCTGCTTGAACTCCCAGACCTTTTATCGTTGTTTCAATGTTTGGCTATGCTCTCCATGAACAAGGTCATGAGTGTTCTTACATCTCCCTTTCTACTGAACTTTCAAAACTTGGAGGGAGTGTCTTTATCATCCTCATCACATCCATCAGGCAAGAAATCTTCTAAGGAGTACTCTTTTCTATCTAGATCCATGTACTTTATTCTAGCACTGAGGTTTCAGACTATGTTCTCCATAGACTTAATTTTCTTGTTCGATTCCAAAAATGTGGTTTGGATAAGGTGAGTCAACCGTGGTCCATGAACTTTTCTGTCCTAGTCAGACACCTGGGACTCACTATACTGACTATAACCACTTTCTAAATCTATCTCCTGAACTCTCTTGTCCTTCCTATAGGAACATGCTTCTTTGTGTTCAAACCCTTGGGCACTTTTTACCCTTCGGTTGGCTCGTGCTTCTTCATATTTAGACCCTTGGGCTGTTCTGACCCTTCTGTTGGCTCATGCTACTTTATATTCAGACCCTTGGGCCCTTCTGGCCTTTCTATTTGTTTGTGCCTGTTCAGATTTCCAGGCTCTTTTAGCCCTTTTATTGACACATACTTGTTCATGATCCAACCTTTCTTGAACTTTTCCCACTCTCCTCTATGTTTTGTCTAGCTTGTATTAACGCATCCTTTTTTTTGTACCGGGCTTTAAAATGCGAAGTCCTAGGGGATTGTCTCTTGGTGGACTCACCTGTGTCAGAGTTGTCTATCTCGTCATTCGCATATGGACCTTTACAAGACTAATGAGGGTGCTTTTCTTTGGACCAAGCTTTGAAATGCAAAGTTCTTGAGAGTTGTCTTTTGGTAGACTCATCCGTATTGAAACTACCAATCTCGTAACCTACATGGGGACATTTACGAGATCGATGAGGGTACCGATTGCGAGCTGGACTCAGGAAACAATGAGGCTTTTTCCTTTTTTCGATCATCCATGGACTCATCAGGAACGTCATTATGGATCCTTTCTTTAGGATCATCATCAAATATGATGGTTGACATCATATGGGGTAGCATATTGTATGAGGGATTACCCAGAGGTGGTTACTTTGAGATGGATTGAATTTGGAGTTCTTGGGCTTTGAATCAGGTATTTATTATACCCGAAGCAATTAGTTTACACAGGTCCAAACAAGTAACAAAAGATTTTCAAAATTGGTAGGTACCCTAATTCTTCTAAAAAATTTCTCCACGGATCTATGTGGTCTCTTTGGGTTCTATGGGTCAGGGCCCCCTTTTGGATCCACCACTGATATACCTAAGCTAACCTATTAAAGAAATTGATGAATGAATTATTCAGCTTTAAGTTTCCACCACCGATACACCCAAGCTCATCGCTTAAGAGTACTAGTGGGGGAATTTGAAGATCCAAATGACACAACATGATTTTTTTTTAAATTTCTCAATAAAAGAGAGATAAAAATCAAGAACACACAAAAGAAATTCAGATGAGGTCCCAAACAAACCCTAATTTGCTAGAGGTTGTATTTTTCTTATTTTCTATGTGACATAAAAATCTCTAGCAAGGGTTTCTAATATATGATAAAAACCTAAACCTAATGTGTATGCACGCACCTAATACAAAAGACCTAAAACTAATAAAATCAATCAAAAAAACCTATGGATGGTTATGCCAAGGATGACAAAGATCGGGATGGCAAAAGCCAATGAACGGTCCTGTCTGAGATGACAGAGTTCGGGATGACAAGGCTACTGAACGACAAAGGGTTAGACGATAAATCTACATGTATGAGTTTTTATCAAACAACAAAGTCTGAAGAGGGTGTATATAGATGGCAAAGTCTACGAAAATTGCAGATGGCAAGGTCTGCAGACTGAGGGTTCAAATGGTCAAACTTGTAGAGGCAACAAAGGGATCAAATGACCAAAGGTAGCTAGATGGCTGAACCTACAGAGAGACCAAATGATTGAATGGGGCCGGATGACGAAACCTGTAGACCGAGGTCTAGGCATTAAAGAGAGTTCAGACGACCAAAGGGGATTGAACGACCAAACCTATAGAGGGACCATATGATCGAATGAGACCGAATGGCGGAACCTACAGACCGTGGTCTGCAGATTGCAGATGACAGACTCTGTGGACAATAGACAACAAAGGTCTGGACGACAAAAGGGTTTTTTGCCACCCGAACCTAAAAAAACTGAAATTTGAAGATTTTTGGGCTTGTTAAGACCCAAATCTTCCTGGCAATGCACTTCTAACTACAAGAATTAAAAAAATAATACATCATCCCATCATGATTGCAAAAAAATATTGATAAAAATTTTGAAGTTGGGGAAGAAATGACTTACTCAGATTTACAAAATCCTTTTTGAAATATGTGAGACACTGTATACGAGTCTTGACTATACTTTTTCTCAGGGGAAGAGAAAGTCTAGACACGTTTTCTGATCTATGTAGCTCGAATTGCACCGTCACATATACAAGTATGCAAATAAAGATCAAATGTGTATAAGCACCAATCAAAAGATTAAATAAAATTGAAATAAACATATTAGAGATATGAAAAATACATTTTCAAACTCAAGGGTCCGTTTAGTTCTTTTTAGGCTCCTTTTGGTCCATCAACACCTTCGTATAGGTATGAGAGTTTTTTAATGGTGTCAAGATAGAGTGCAAGTAGGGTTTGGATATGCTTTTTTGACAAGACCAACACGCAGGTATGTTATTTTCAGAGGATCAGATTATAGGGGTGAACCCTTATTGATAGAGGTTTTGAATGAGATACAGATCACCAAATTTTTTGGATTCAGATCAAATCTGAATGGAACAAAGTCTATCCCAAATGAGGATACAACTCATCCAGAAGAGTCCTTCCCTCCTAAAAAATGCATAGGCAGAAGGGAGGATAGAGATAAAAATGGATGGGCTTATCCCCTCGCCCGAGTCATGGGACGACTGAGTGTTTGGCCATCCTAAGATGGGACAACCAAACCAAGGGGCCATCCCTAGGTGGGACGACGAAACTAAGGGGACTCCTTAAGGAGGGATGACCAAATAGTGGGGCAGTCCCAAGGTTAACAGGAAAGAATGAGGTAGGAGCGTGTTGGACCAGGCAGGACAGTTGGGTCGTCCCGATGTGGGTTAAACAAGCATTGAGGTTGATGAACAAGCACTGAAGTTGTCTCAAAGTGGGAAGGCCAAGGACTAAGGTCATCCCAAGGTGGGATGGCCAAGTATTGTGGTTGTCCCAAGGAGGACGGGAAGGATGCGAAGACATGCAGGATGCTCGGGTCATCCCAAGCCGGGATGACCAAACATGAGGTCATCCTAAGGTGGGACAACCAATCATTTAGGTTATCCCAGGGAATGAGCCAGGGCTTGGACTAGGCGGCTGAGATAGGGTGGTCGTCCCTAGGTGGGTTGGCAAAGACTAATAGGACAAAAAAAGGCTAGGATGACACTGGTCAGGACAGAGGCGACAATGCGGAACAAACAAGATGCAATGAACAATGGCAGCCATCCCAAGATGGGACGACTAGACACCATGCTGTCCCAAGGTGGGACAGGGGACAACTGGGGTTGTTCCATCTAGGACAGAAGAGACAGGGGACAAATGGGGTTGTGGGCAATCTAGAAATTTGGGTGTCTATAGCCAACAAGAAGTTGCCAGAGGTTCAAGTGCAATACATGAATTGCCTAAAATTATTTTTGGTGTTAGCCTTCCAAATCCTTTACATGTCACAACCAATGTCAGCCCCATTTCCTCAAGTCATGGTCCTTTCTCTCCACCACTCAGTAATCTAGTCTTATCTGAGTCTGAATCTGAGTCCTCAAGTCCAAGCCCTAGTTTCGAGAGTGTCATCTGCTAAACCCATCAATCCCAACTCTGAATCAAGTCCTGAGTTGAGTCACTCTTCAGGAATAAACCTAGTTGTAGATATTACTCCTCCTAAAGAAGTTCCATAGTATGTTTGAACTCACATGGTTACACGATTCCAAGATGGAACCTTAAAACTAAAATTGTTCTTGTCCACCAAATATCTTTACTGATAAGTGAGCTTTTTCAAGAGTCTGGACCTGTAACCTTTGTAAAAGTTAATATAGATCAAAAGTGAAAAGTTGCCATGCGAGATGAATTTGATTCCCTCACTAGGAATGAAATTTGGACCTTAGTTCCTCCTTCACCTACCTAGAACCTGGTTGGATGCAAGTAAATTTATAAGATTAAGAGACATGTTGATGGGTCAATTTCAAGGTACAAAGCTAGACTTGTTGTTAAGGGATACAGTCAAAAGGAAGGAATTGATTATTTTGAGACCTCCAGTTTTGTGGTTAAACCTACCATTGTCATAATAGTATTGTCCTTGGCGGTGAGTCATGGTTGACCCATTCACTAGTTAGATGTAAATAATGCTTTCCTCCATAGTTTTCTACAATAAGAGGTATATATGGTTCAACTACAAGGGTTTGAAAATCATATCATCCAAATTATGTCTATAAGTTGAGTCATGCACTGTATGGGTTAAAAAAGCTTCGAGAGACTGGTTTGATTGATTAAATAAGTATCTTATTCAATAGGATTTTGTATAATCCAAAGTTGATGCGTCTCTCTTCATTAAAAGAAGTGAAAAAAATCTTCTTCTTGTGCTTGTATATGTGGATGATATAATTGTTAAAGAAAACTCTCATGCTAAAGTTCAAGGTCTGATAAATAAATTTGGAAAAGAGTTTGTCATAAAAGATTTGGGCTCTCTACGGTGGTTTTTGTGCATAGAAGTTATTCTGGTTTCTAATGAGCTGGTTTTTTCTAAAAAAAAATATATTCTAGATGTGTTAAAACATATTTATATACTTAAAGCTAAATCAATGACCACACCAACAGTAGTCAATGTAACTCTCTCCAAGTTTGAAGGAGAACCCTTTGAAGATGTGACACATTATTGAAGTGTTGGTGTTGTAATATTATATTCACTCATCTATATATATTTTATACAGTAAATAAAGCCTGCCAATTCATATATGCCCCAACTCAAGATCACTGAAATCATGTTAAAAGGATTCCCATATATCTTAAGGGAACTATTATGTTTGGATTACATGTACATAGAAGTACTTTCTTCCAAATTTCAAGATATGCTAATGACTAGGCAAGATGCCTAGATGACATGCATTCCATAAGTGGCTATCTTACTTTTCTTGGTTCTAATATACTCTCTAGGAACTCGTCCAAGCAACAAACCATTGCTAAGTCTAGTACTGAAACAAAATTTAAAGCATTGTCATGAGTTGTTTATGAGCTCACATGGTTGAGCTATCCTTTAAAAGAGTTACATTTTGAACAACAAAATGCATGTGTTATATGGTGTAATAACCTTGGGGCTATATATCTCGTAGCCAATCCCGTCTTTCATGCTTGCATGAAGCATATTGAGATTGATTTTTACTTTGTTAATAAAAAGGTTATAAGGAAAGAGCTTGAGGTTGATTCATTACTTTCGAGGAACAATTAGCAGATATTATGGCTAAGCCTCTATCTATTGGGCAGTTTGAAAGTATTCAGACCAAGCTTAATCTCACCATTCAAGAGATTAGCTTGCAGGGGGATGTTAAACAAGATTCAGATCCACAAGGTTGCCCCGATCCAATTGCACACAATCCACACATTTTGGGAAGTTCCAGTTTGGAAAGCCCACACCGTTTGGAAAGTTCTGGTTCAAGAGATGAAAGCCCACCCATTTTGGGAAGTCCAAGTTCTAACGTAACAAGTTCTCTCATGTAAAAGAAAGCTTGTAATCTTGGGAAAAAACATCTAATTGTAATGAGAAGTCTTATATGATTGAGAAACCTTCTATTGAGAAGACATGCAATAAGGAAATACTAAAATCCGTATTTTCTTTTGTACCCGGTTAAGAGGTTATAAATACAACCTCTCCTTCATGAGCCAAATGGGTTATAGACATTTGTTCATGTGTTACATATTGTGATTCTTAATAGAGCTCCCCAATTGGGAATGGACTATGATTACATTGTTAGGCATTATACTCCCTCTAAAACCATATTACGACATTCCATCCAATGAGCCATTCATATTAAATTTCCTCCTTCTACATGGCGGAAGACGCTATGGCATGGAAAACATCACCCCCATGTTATTTGGCTATTGAGTTTTGACTCCCTACCCTCGACCATCTCCAACATATGGACATACCTCTAGCAAATAGATGTGAATTTTACAAGCATAAAGAGATATCAATTCAACATATTTTCATTGATTGGCCAATGGTGAACAATGTTTAGAAATTCATTATTAGCTTCTTTGAGATCAACAAATATCCATGTAGATCCTAGGGAAGGAATTTTAATGGTGAACCTAGCTTCTTTAAAATATCTAGATATCCATGGACAACTAGATTTTCTAAAATAACTGTAATAGTGCTGAAGTTTGGTATTTCATGTTGTTATTTGGTGAGTTTGGGGCATTCATAATTTAATCTACCATGAGAATCGTCGGTATTCCATCTGACGCCCTAAGTGAGAGATTTGAGCTAGTTGTGTTGAATGTTATCAATGCTCACAGAGGGATGAAAGTCTACATCAGCTTGTTCATGTTTGGAGCAGACATCACATCCTCCCTAGTCCTTTCCAAATAACAAGATTATGGAGTAACTTGAATGGGTGAACATGCCATCAATTTAATTTTTTTTATTTATTGTTCTGTATAATTGCCTTGTTCATATACCTCTTTTGTATAATAGGTCGATTGTAAGTACGTTGCTCTTCAATAAAAGGAGGGATCCTTAATATTCCAGGAAAATAAATTTATAAGAAGAGGGTGTGTTCGCTTTTGCAGTGGGACATGAGGTAAGTGTTCTTCATTTTGGTATTGAGTTTTGGTGAGAAAAATGGTGGTTTTGTTGTCTTGGGTAGTTTTTTGGTGTTCGGGACTTCTCTTGAATTTTTGAGAGGAGTGTGAGAGAAGGTGTCAACATCTTCTTAAGAATGAAGAAGAAGTTTTATACTACATGCATCGATGCTCTTGGTGGGTTGAACAACATGTGTGATTGTTCCCATTTATGACTTTATTTTGTTCACTTTTGCATCAGTGATTGATTATATTAATAAAGGTTCTCGGTTCTCTCCCCATGGATGTAGGTGGTTTTGCCAAACCATGTAAAATTCTCTTGTCTAGTGGTTAATTATTTTTTGTTGGTTTTTATTATGATTGTCTGTGTTTTATAGTCATATCAATATCTGATCCAACCTAGTGTAATCCTAGGCATGAGCCTCAAAATTTCAACAAGTGATATCAGAGTTATTGGTTATAGAGAACATCAAATATGACTTCAAGGATGATGAATATTAAGTTTGAAGTGGAGAAATTTGATGTCAAAGGGAACTTTGCATTATGAAAAGGAAGCGGTAAAGATTTGTTGATTCAACAAGGTGTGTATAATTGTTCGATAGACTGAGTAAACTGATGACGTCAGCTAGTGATAAGACAACATCCAATGAAAACATCAGTTATAAGCGATGAGGATTGAGAAAATTTAGATTTTAGAACATCGAGCATGATTTGATCATGCATTGCTGATGAGATAATGTATAACATACTTGAGAGATAGAGTCTACGAAAGAGTTGTGAGAAAAGCTAGAGAGTTTGCATATGATGAAGTCCTTGATAAATAAACTCAATTGGAAGCAACAATCCTATGATTTGAAGATGAAGGAAGGTAGTAGTGTGTTGAAACATCTGAATGCCTTCAACAAGATCGTGAGTTAGCTATTGAAATTAGATATGGTACTTGAAGAAGATGATAAATATTTAATTTTCTTGGAATCATTGTCTATGTGGTATATAAATTTAAAAATTACTCTTTTGTATGAAAAAAAGAGTTCCAAGTTTGATGATGTAACTACATCGTAACTTTCTAATGAGATGTTTGAGAATACTAGCCTCAGTAATCGGTAATATGAGAGCATGGTGGTGAAAGCATTAGATCATGATCGAAGATGGTTCAAAGAGCATGGCCAAGACATGTTTCATAATGGGAAGGACAAGTTCATTATGAGGTGCTATTATTGCAGGAAACCAAGTCATAAGAAGCTAGAGTGCAAAAAACAAGAAGAAGATACGAAGAAAAGGAAGGCTAAGGGTATTGATCAAGCAAGTATTGCTACAAGCAGTAATGGGGATGATGGATAAAGTTTGGTTGTCTCCTTAGGTATGAATTTATTTTATAATTCAAGGATTTTAGATTATGATTGTTTTTATCATATGTATCATAATATGGATATGTTTGATTCATATACTACATGTGATGGCGGGATGATTCTCATTATAAGGTAATATGAGTTAGTATGGTTAAGATAAGAATGACTGATGGAGTGATTCAAACTCTTGATGGTGTCAAACATGTGCTAGAATTTAAAAAAAATTAATTTCTTTGAGTGCATTGGATTTCAAGGGTTGTCTCTTCATTGCAAAGAATAAAACCCTAGTGGTTAAGAGGTATGCACAAGTGTTGATGAAATGGAAAGGGATTTGAAAACCTATACTGACTATTTGAGAATGTTATAGTCGATGCAACTGAAATATCTTCTAAAAGCAACATAGAAAATAAAGAGTTTCTTGAGTTGAACAAAAAGAGAGTGATTGATTGTGATGTTGATGCCTACAAGAGCTCTATGGTGAAGTCTGAAAAAACAAATGTTCAAAGTGATAAAAGGAATGGGAAAACTTTGTTTCAGGTGGAGCATGAAATTGAGAAGAAAGGAAGATGTGATGATTCTTCATCAAGATATTCTTAGGTTTAATTATGGAAAAACTTATTGCAGAAGTTGGTTAAATTTATGAGGAAGACCACTCAGGCTCATGAGTAGTATGCATGAGATAATGATGTGATAGTGTATGCTTTGTTAGCTGAATATGCAGGTTCGTGCATGAGAAATATGACTTTTGCAGATGAAAAAACTAAAACAATCAAAATTGTAGAGTACAGGGTTGGCTTGAACTTGATCCCTTTTACGAGCTAGATTGTTTGGGCCCTAGGGATAGGGGGTGTTTAAATAAAGTTCGTTGGAGAGAATTCAAGTTAAGGTGGAGAATGTTGATTATGACTTGAATGAATCTTTATTGAACTGAGACTTACCTTGTCACATAAAGAAGTCTATTTTTGGACTCATTTTAGAAATCCATATGAAATGAAAAATATGAATCGTAAAAAGTGAATTATAAAGAGAGGGTGTGCTCTTTTTTGAAGTGAAAAGTGAGGTAAGGGTTCTTCCTTTTGGTATTGAGTTTTGGTGAGAAAGATGATGATTTTGCTCTCTTGGGTGGTTCTTTGATGTTTGGGGCTTCGCCTCAATTTTTGAGAGGAGTGTGAGAGAGAAGGTGTCAACTTCTTATTGGTGATAGAGAAGAAGTTATGGGTTATATTCATCAATCCTTTTGGTGGGTTGAACGGCATGTGTGATTGTTCCCATTTGTGGTTTTATTTTGTTCTTTCTTGCATCAATGATTGATTGTATTAATAAATACTCTTGATTCTCTCCTTGTGGATGTAAACGGTTTTGCCAATCCACATAAAATCCTTTTGTCTAGTGGTTGTTTGCTGTTTTTTATTGTGATTGTGTTCCCTAGTCACATTAATATCAGATCCGACCTAGTGTGATTTTGGCCATGAGCCCCCAAATTGCAACAATGTAAACATTGATGATTGTAAATGCATAGATTTTTCATGACTCCAAAAAATGTTTTTTCATAAAAAAAACATGACCCAAAGGTCGTTTTCCACTAAATCGACCATGCTAAACAAAGCTACAAGGTTGCATCATGGGATTTTAACTAGGTTGTACCCACAATCGTCTGTATTAAATATGTAATCATCGTTGGATTTACTATCAACAGCAATGCATCATATATCATTCGACTTAGAGGTAACGTGGTCATTCTCTTAATCAAATGAAAAATGTACTAGACTACAAATCCAAATCAACATGGTAAATATTGTTCTGGGGAAAAATTTCATGATAAGTTATTTTTTTTATTATTTCAGGAAAATCTCAACAAGAAAATCAATATATATATATATAAATCATTTAAAAATATATAAATACATAAAATCATAAACAATATACCAAAATATAAAAATGCTAAAAAATTGTTTTTATCACATCATTACGAAAAAATGTGGTAAGTATAGGCGATATTTTGAAAATATCACATTTTTTTCGCAAGTGTATCGGCTTTCAAAATATTACTAGCATTTGTGGCATAGATCCAAAGCATGAAAAGAGCTAGAGCAGAAACTGATAGAAAGAAGATACTTTATTTACTCATTTTCAAGTTACACTCACTTTCTCAAGTGGGATATTTATGTCAGCATTAGTTTCTTGGAACATAGCCAAAACAAAAAAGGAAAACATTTAAGACGTGCTTGATTGGAATATCTAAAACTACATCACTAGGACTCTCTCTCTCTCTAACATAAATCTTTATGAAAAACTCATACTACAACTCAAAACGTTTTGTTATGCTCTTCCTAGTGATCAATGGGACTGAACGATCCAGATTGCCCCTGCTTCTCTAAGCATGTGCACCAGCGTTCCATTGAGGTGGTGGGCCATGACTCTCTCTGTGGGACCCACAAATCGGCCCCCGATGAACACGGCGGGAACCGGAGGTCCGCGGCCCATCAGGCGTGTGAGCACCCTCTCCATCTCCTTCCCTCGCGGCTCCTGGTCCAGCTCGTACACGATCGCATTGACACCGAGCTCACGGAAAAAGCTCTTCATGGCGTGGCACATGCAGCATGAGCTCAAGCTGAACATGACCACTGCATTCTGCTTGGCCAATTTCTCCACCCTGTCCATTCTGCTCACTCAAGTGTGTGTGTTGTGGTGCAATGTGCTAAGTTACACAATATAGCAAGTTACCTTGAGGCTTTGAAGGCTGAACTGATATGTTATATAAGAAGGAATATCAGGAAAATGGACGAGGGAGTCCTTGAAAATTGAGAAAAGGAGAAGAAATTCTTGGTATTGTGGGGTTTGCAAAAATGGAGAAAGGAAAAGATTGTGGTTGGATGAAAGTTTTTAAGAGAGAGTGTAGTGGGTGATTGCCCTAGAGCAAGGTGAAGGAGGAAATTGACAAAAAAAGGAAGAAATTGAGAGAGGTATGTGTGCGAGCGAACGATATCAAGTGCTAAGTGGAGGTTGAGAGCTGTGATTAAGAGTGTGTGTAAGATATCAAGTGTTAAGTGGAGGTTGAGAGCTGTGAAAGGAGTGTGTGATGCCATAGGACTCAAGGAGAGATCATATATTTATAGTCTCTAGCATGCTCGGTAGGTTGTGTTTTCTTTTTAATATTGTCAAAAGAACTAAAAAAAATATTCCCTAAGATTATTTTGAACTTGTGAAAATTCTGGAAATCTTTGTTGATAAGGACCTATCATAACAAGGCCGCCATTGTTTATTATTAAGTGTGGTGTAGAATCCTTTTTTTCAGTGGACAAAAGATGACTGTTAAGGCAATGAAGAGCAACTTCGCGTGAACTTTCGCCCCATCCCAATTGGGTAATGATTAACGAAAAATCCCCTCCTTGATTCAGTTCTAATTCAATATCTTATTGAGTTTGAGCTTTCACTTCGTTGTTTCTAATTAAGGTAACTAATTCTTATTAAGCTTGATTGTACTTTTTGCAATATAGAAGATTCTTGATCTTGGGTCTCCACCAAGAGAGAGAGAGAGAGAGAGAGAGAGAGAGAGAGAGAGAGAGAGAGAGAGAGAGAGAGAGAGAGGATAATTAGGGAACCGGGTCCAATCATACCCTAGTGCCATACCCACTCTGGGTTCGGTTCGTGTTGTTGCAACTTTTGATTAAATGTGATCTTGTAGATGGATTCAACAAGGTCCATTTGATAGGAATCGATCCTTGGATCGTATTTTTTTTCAATAAAAAAACATGATTCTTTTAAATTATTAAATTTTGGTAATTTTATAGCTGCTGATTTTTGAATCACTAGAAAATCATGCACGCATGACACATCTGATGATTTAAACACTATTCTTCATTAAACGGATTAAGTATGTATATAAATCACATCTACGAGGTCAG
Organism: Nuphar pumila; assembly: GCF_984573655.1. Classification (NCBI taxonomy): domain Eukaryota; kingdom Viridiplantae; phylum Streptophyta; class Magnoliopsida; order Nymphaeales; family Nymphaeaceae; genus Nuphar; species Nuphar pumila. Next base: position 102,325,747 of record NC_143250.1, on the reverse strand, counting down.
ATTTGATTAAAACTACTTGCAACAATACAATCCAAAGCGTGGCACTAGGGGTATGAATGATTAGGGGTGTCAATGGGTCAGGTTTGGTTCGGACCCAGGTGGAACCAGACTTGCATCAGATTTTAGGTATGGTATCGGGTCCAGACCCGGGTCTAATCGGGTATACTATAAGAGAACCATACCCAGACCTGATAAGAACTACATGAACCAGACCGAGACCATACCCGGTAAAATAGTATTTTTTTATCATTTTTACATTGAAAATTGCGGGTCTTAATCGAAACTCGGGTCCTGGTCTGGTATAAAATTTCACAAACTATACCCGGATCCATGTATTAATCGGACTTTTGAATCCGGACCCGGGTATTCTTATTTGTCACCATACCTGGACCCTATAGGGTTTGGTCCGGCTAATTAAACCCGACCCGTTGACACCCCTAGGTATGATGTTAGGGATGACTGGATCTTGTTCCGATATTTAAGAGCCTTAAGAACCATTACCTTTCTTGCTTTCTTTAAGAGCTTAATTTAGGGATATTTCCTTGACAAATCAAGGGCAGGTATATCAACAAAAATAATGGGAATCGTATTCATTGCACGTGTGATGTGCCTTATCATAAACACCTGATCTTGGGGGTGGTTTCGCCTTTTAAATAAATAAAAAAAAATCATCCAAAAATCGTTTTTTTTCGTATCAATTGATTAAATTTCCATTTTGGATTACTATGGCTAAAAGTTGGATCCTGCCACTATGGTTCAATTATCATCATACATGTTCTCACTGAACAGTAAAGTGATCACGATGACGATGGCACCCAACGTTTGGATAAATCTTTTTGAAAATTATAGCACGTGCATAATAGTTTGATTTGGGTGGATGCGGAGGGGGTGGTGGTTTTGTTATTCCTTATATATGATAGATTTTTGCTTGACAAAATAGTAGATAGGATAAGTGTCGAATCCGTGTCACAGATCTCATTCTCAAGATTTTGTATTGGAAAATAGCAGGGTAGTATTTTTTGCCAATTCTGTTTTTTTTTTTTGTGAAAATTTAAAAGACTGAATGTCTCAAGGCCCTCAACTACATCTTCATTTCCTAAAAAGTCTTGTCAATTTCTTTTTGCCAAACAACTATTGTCTTACCACCAGTGGTTAATTATCCACGTAGTCAGCGGGGTCCTATGACAAGCTAAAGGCCCAAGATCGAATCTTGTTGGTGCATAAGAGCCGCCATTGCTTTATCACGGTGAGCTGGGTGGGTGGTCGTGTCCTCAACCTGGAGTTTTAGCTTGCAGAGAGGCGAACCCATTAAGTGACTTGGTTCTCTGTGAAGGTTTTCCTTCATTATTGAAAAAAAAAAGCAACCATTGTCTCAATGGCTTGACCAAATTTCAATTCTTACCTCAAATAACATCTCATGACTAGTAAGAAATGAGAATCCAATGCTCACAAAGGCTCTGCTTTTCTGGCTAGGGGTGACCACGATTTAAAAAACAGGCATTCTTTACTAAAAGACCAAAGCTGGATGATCTCTCCAATAGACAGAAGGAACCTCGAGGGTTTTATCAATCACAAGCCTGCCAATTTTCAATCGGTGATTTGCAGTTTTCCCTCAGCTTAGTTTAAAAAAAAAGAACATATTGAATTAGATTGATCATGGTATTCACTTCTTATGGTTGACCCAGATCTGGTGCAATTCCTTTCTGCGCCAGAAAAATGAGTTTTACAATGGCGCTACCGCCAACATGCACCAGTAAAACCTGTTTTTCTTGTAGTGACAAAAAGATGATATCCAATTCCAAATTAGAAATAGGCCACGAAATTGAAAGTTTGTTGAATTATATTGACCATGGCATTCACTTGGTTGTAGCCAGACACCTTTTTCACTTTCCAGTACCAAATTTTCATGTCATTTGCTGGTGTATTCTAGTTTCTTACAGAGAGAGAGAGAGAGAGAGAGAGAGAGAGAGAGAGAGGATTCCGTCGGAGTTAGTAGGTAAAAAGATAGAAATGCCCACAAATTTCTATACATAAAACCAAAATAAAAAATATGGTTTTAATGAATTTTTATCTCTTTCAAAAAAAAAAAAAAGGCTTCTCAAAAGTGACAGAATCATATCCATCTTTACAAGCAGAGTGATGCGTTTGCTTAAAGTGAAAGATACTAACGCCCTTGTAACATATCCACAGAGCAATGTGACCTCATGTCACAAACCTCAGTCTCGAGATTCGGGAGAACATCAGTTTTGCAAGATATTGAAAAATGGGGTTTTATAGCAAATCTCAAGTAAAACATCAGCATGTATAGAAAAATGTAAATATAAATATAAAAGAAAACAATATAAACATGATATTTTGAAAATATATGTCATGTCTTGGTGACAAACCGAGGGTTTGGCTTGTTATAGGACTTGACTAAGCATCTTATGACATGAGCTAACAATAGCCAACTTGTTCAAATCATAGTCACAAATGTCCTCGATATTTTGACATTATTGCAAATTTAATGTGATATTTTCTATGGTCAGATGTTTTAATAATAATGTCTACTATAAAAACATCATGTTTTTACATGTTAATATCACTTAAAAACCGCCTTTTGATTTTTTTTGAATATTTTAATGCTTACTACATAGTTTTATATAATGGGTATGTTCTCTATATTTTTATATACTGATATTTTCTCAAGGGTTTTTTTGAAAATGTCGTATGATTTTCCCTAACCAAAATTTTCATAAGAACCAGATTTGCAACCATGGTTCATATATGTCACGGTCTCTCTTATAAGGTTTCACACATCAAACCATGGTTTTAAAACTCATTGACTCGCCATTCAGCTCGTCCTTGAGTGACCCATGACTCGGTCGGGTCATGTTAACTTTATATTTTATATAAAATATATAAATATATGTATATATTATATATATACTATGTATATTTAATAGTATTTTATCAATATATTATATATAATTTGCATTATATATTTTTTTTAATATATGTATAACCATATTTTATAATATATATATATATATTTATTTCTATTATATTTCATATAATATATGTAATTATATATAAATCATATTATATATCCATATATATATATATATATAGGCATGATTCGCCTATGACTCGACCGAGTTTATACTCATTTTTGACCCAAAGCCAGAGCGAGGCCGATTCAACCGAGTCATTGGGTTGACCTGACAAGTTTTTAAACTATGCATCAAAGTACTTCTACTTGCACAGCCCTTTACATTTTTCAAAACATCATCGATATTATGACATAGTTCGAAGTGGGGGCAGATTTTTTTTTTGAAGCTCGATATCTCTCCTGGATAAACCATACAGCCATCATAAATCAGAATAGATGAGCTTGCGTCACATAAGTAAATATTTAATAGTAGTACCAATGGCTTGGCTTGTTTGGTGGGAAGTTGAAAGTTCAAAACCCAATGATATGTTGTGTAACTAGTGGGGTTCCATAAACCGAAACATTCTAGAATATAGTTAAGTGTAATTTAGCCAAATAAAACTTGTATGCGACTTGGACATCATCAGAGACAAAGATTAGTGCTTATTTATTTGGAGAGGAGGATCTAAAAAAGGAGAATTGGAGAGGGGAATGGTCCCTTAGGAATGACGACCAATTGTACAATATCCGTACTCACCCACTGGTTGGTGTGATGCTACGACCCGAGGGCGCACTCCTTACTTTTTTTTTTTTTAATTTGAAAATTTATTATTATTTATTTATAAAAGTTGACATTCTTTTTTCCACTAATGTATGCTATGCATTGCATTGCATTGCATGCGTGCTTTGGTTATGCTGCCGGAATGTTGAAGTGGATTTGTATGAACGCACTCATGCACAAAAGGGAATGCAAGCGGTGCATTCTTTCCTTTATTCGTTTCGGCGACACAGTCCCGCCCCCCACTTGCTTTGTTTGATGCTCAACTCAACTCAACTCTGCCGACCCAATTTGAAGCCAGACCGTAACCAACCTGGCTGATTTGATACTTCAATCCCTGCCTGACCATTGACTCTTTCTCTTTTATGGCAATCCAAAATACTCTCTCTCTCTCTCTCTCTCTCTATATATATATATATATATATATATATATATATATATATATATGTGCAAAATTTATGTGGTAAATGAGTTTTTCTGCTCTTTTGGTGTTTTTTTCGGAAGTTCCGTCCCTATAAATGTGTTGGGTATGGTCGAATTATGAAGAATCCACACCTGAACCATGTGTTTTAGATGAAAAAATGATATTTGGAGCTTTAAAAAATTTATAAAGATTTTAGACTGTTGATTTTTTCGAACCTTATAAAAACCCACCCGTGTCGGAATCGAACACTTCAAGAGCTGATCCCTATAAAATCAAGTACATAGATCACATCTGTACTGTCAGAATTTAAAAATAAAATAAAAAACCTTGAAAAACTCATTTAGCACATATCATTTTCCACCAACCCATTACTCTGTATATAAATATTTACTATAATTAATGAAGGTAAGGAACTAATGAGCTAAAAATCATAAGTGAAGTTGTATCTACTCAATCTAACCACATAATGTGTTCAACATAGTTTGTTTGCTAAAGATCATGCATTTCTGATGTAAAAATGTGATCGTTTGAGATTTTTGGAATATTGTAGGTTGTTGATTTTTTGGACCCCTTTAAAAACCTAATTACTTGTCATAATCACATGGTTCAAAACAAGTTTACTACTAAATAAATCATGTAGATTTGATCTACAAAAAGTAAAAAAAATTATTTTGAAGAAAAAAGTGATTTCTACTCCTTAGTTCCTTACCTTTAATAGTAGCCAATATTTACCCTATATATATATTCACTAGAATATGAGAACTGAAAATATGAGAACTAATGTATGAACTGTGACTTTCATGATTTTTTTGTTCTTTTCTCTTAAATCTAATCATATGGATGTGATCTACATGCTTGATTTTATAAGAATCCTCTCACGAATCATTCTATTTTTATGCATAAACAAGATTTTTTTAAGGCTTTAAAATCAATGGCTCATAATCTTCATAAATATTCAAGCATTCAAAAATCACATATTTCATAAAAAAATATATGATGGTTGATTCCTAGCAAATTCATATCAAACAAAAAATACTTGAAAGTGTGATTTTTGAGGGTTATATATATATATATATGACTTGTGAGCTTTATTTGCCATGTGACGCTACAGTTGTGTTCGCATAATCCATTTATTAGGAATCATGCATTTGTTCGAATGCATTTTATGATTTTTTTTTGTCATGAATTACTTGAAAAAATTTCTGCTTAATGCACCACACAATTAGAAAATTCCAAGCCATGTAGACCGTATGTATATGTGGCGGGGCTGAAGAAAAATTACAAAAAAATTGAAATTGGGTAGTTTATACTAGACTGTATGGTACATTAGACGGTAGCAAACCATTCATATATGTAATGGATTGGAAAAAATGGTTGTATGTCTGTCTCTGGAACAAAATTTCTGAGAGAATAAACAGATTTGATTTTTCCTTTTGGTTTTTAGTTCTCATTTCATCAAATTCTTCTTCTTTTCTTTTTTCACATCTTTTTTTTTTGGGATTGGATGGGAATCTTCTAAACCAAGGAAAAAGTTGTCTCCATCGGATAAACCCCATCTCTATTGACCACATCAGCAAGATGCCCATTAGATCTGTGCAAAAGAATCATAAGAAAAATAAATAATGAAAACATTAAAAAGGACGTCACAGGTGTCACCTCATGGGAGAATCTTCACACGTGTGTTCGATTTGATGTTTGGAACCCAAAAAAGTGGTTTCTTTACGAGACATGCTTGAGAGTGATGGAAAACGCCAATTTGGGGTACTTTTGTAAATTATAAAAACTGTGAGGTGATTTCACTCTTTTCATTCCTGAACTATATCTCTACGAATCACCGATACGAACCGCGTATCGGGTGCTCTTCAATTTGCTTGGTCCGAGTCTTGGATGCATTGACTTGGGTTCGGGCCATGTTGCTGGTCAAGTTGGGGTTTTACTCAGTCTTGCTCCTGCAAAGTATAGCCAAAGCTGACTTGGTTTGAGTTGAGCAGTTGGACGTGAACCTTGACCTGTTGGTCGCGCATAGATTTGACCAAGCCAGCCCACCTGATTGTAATGACTCACATGAGTCAATGACTAAGCCCTTATAGAGACTCGACGTAATGGGCTCTGTATCTCTTTGACCTCAAACTGGACCCACTTGATCGTTTTTTTTTCTTGACTTGGTATGGGTGTGGTCCTACACTTGGGCAAAGGGGATCAATCCATCTGACCCAAACCGAGTTGCCGGGTGGCTCAGACCCAGATTCTCTGTTCTTTTCACAAACCCACAAAAGAATTCCATTCGGGGACCCAACGTTATCCACAAGGAAAACGAAATGGATAACCCGGGAACACTTTTCTCTCACAAAAGGTATTTTCTTATTTTGACAATTTCCTAGATTCCGTGACACGAATAAATAAAGTAAATTGTGTAAAAATAACCCTTGCTTTATGCATTATTACGAACTAAGCTTTAACCAGAAATAATCAAATCATTTTTCAGGATTTCTTATGAACCTAGCTATATCCAGATTTCTCCAGATAGAAAATGAAGGGTTTTGCTGTCCATTAACCCTAAGAAAATATGGCTTAGATTGCACAAGCTAGTTTTCATATTTTAATCTTGGAAAGAGATCTTTTGTGTCATATTATATATTAAAAATTGGGAGTTCACAGTGGGATTCAGTCGCTATCATAACTGATTGCAAGAAGCATCATGATCACCAGCAAATCATCTAAAGGAATATTTCATATTTCTTTTCAAATAAAATAATGCAATTCATGAGCCACACAAGACACTATAAATATGATATCTTCATGAGTCCAAACTCATCATTCACTCTCTTGCAATCCCTGAGCTTCTACAGTTATCCAACAGCATTCATACTCTCCCTTCCCAGTTTCGCTCATTGACATTCTCTCTCTCTCTGGATTTTTAGCCTACCCATAATCATACCTTTTTTTTTCCTTCCCTTTTTTGATTTGTTGCTTCCTATTGCTTCCCTTTCTTTGAATTTTCTTAGGTCATTTTATTTTAGTTTCAGCCATTAAAGGTCGGATTTAGTTTGCTTTACTGCATTTTCATATCTAAAGTTTTCCTAAGGTATCTCAGACTTTTAAGTCCTAGCCAAACAAAGAACAACCACATAAGCGTGTGCACAAGCAGAGTGAAAATGGAAAGGGTGGTGAAATCGGCAAAAGAGAGTGCAGTGGTGATCTTCAGCCAGAGCTCATGTTGCATGTGCCATGCCATCAACAGGTTCTTCTGTGAGCTTGGGGTGAACCCAGTTGTACATGAGCTTGACCATGATCCGAGAGGCAAAGACATGGAAAAGGCACTCGCAAGGCTTATCGGACGAGGTCCTCCGGTGCCGGCCGTGTTCATCGGAGGCCGGTTGGTTGGGCCGACTGATAAGGTCATGGCTCACCATCTTAGTGGCACCTTGATCCCTATGCTCAAGGATGCTGGGGCACTGTGGCTATGAGTCACTCATCTCCTAACAAATAAGCCAGCCATGGAGACCTTAGAATAAATTCGGCTCTATGCATTCTTATAGAGAGATCGGTTACATAGGAATTAAGGCTATAGAGTGTAGTTTGAATGGTCCCATATGTGGCTCTAGTTTTGTAATGCCTTTGCCTCTTAATTTTTTGGCTTGTTTCCCCTTCTATATATGTTATAAAGTATTTAATGTAACGCAACTATTTCTTTTAAAAAGTATATAAAGTGAAGTGAATAACATTGCTTTAGTTGATCAGTCTTAGAGAATATTAAATGTATTACAATGCTATGGCTTGAGAACAGAGAAACCAAGAACTATTCAATATTCCTATAATCAAGAACATAATCCTAATTATAATAAGGGTGCGTTTGGTTACAGGAAATTCAGTAGATTTGGAATCCGTAAATTCCACCATGCATGTTCCCGTTTGTGGTGGAAAAATGACCAAAGGATTAAATGCAGTTGGATTCCCACCCCACTGAATTCCTTGAATCCAATCATACCCTATGTGCCCTGGTGGTAGATTTGAGGTGGCCAGTTCATGGTTGGGTTGGATCTAGATGGATACAATTGCTTTAAGAACACCTATGCCACAAAGGGACGGGTACCATGCAACATGCGATGCCAGTATGATGCACAAATTCAAATTTTTTTTTTGGAGAAAGGACACGAAGATACAGAAATTTTTTATTTTATGGAAAAACTTTTTTATATATTGTAATGGATAAAAATACATTTTAGTAAAATATTATTACAATTGATTAAAAATTAGTAAAAATATTACAACAATATCTATTCATGTCAATGTCTATATCATTGTGTCCAGGTGTGTCACCAGGGACACTCCACCAAAATGACATATCACTGTGACACAGTGAACCTTATAGATTGTAGATCAGGTACAATCACATATTCACCCGATCGGCCATACAGCTGACAGGCGGCTCAAAGTATTAAATGTGATTACACTTGATCCTCCCATGAACCCTCTAACCAAAATGCTGAGCAAGAGATCATAGTCTCACAGTTTTTTTTTCAACCCTAAAATACACATGCAAATGGGTCAGACTGAGATTAGACCTCAGGCCTGATCCAGATCCAATGAATAAATACTCAAAAGTTCATCAAGGTTCTAGTGGGCTGTGGATCTTCCTCCACATTCAATCTGATCAGCACTCTGTAGTGGGTGTGGCCCCAACCATATGGCAAGGATGTGACCAATTGACAACACTATATTTGTGGTTGATATCTATCTGATTCTAATCTTCTTCCTTTCTTCTACATGAAAATCAGATTCCCATGGGCTAGATTGAATGCTTAATTATGTTATAGTAGTTCTTTCAGAATTGCATGGACAAGAAACCTATTTTCGAAGATGATATTTTCTACTGGCAAAGACATAGATGTCACTCACTTTTGGTGCCATTCTGTATTTTTGGCCGAGATCAAAGAAATATGTCCAACGTGGCCATTTCACGACCCAAAATATGACAAAATCTGGCTAGTTGATTTTTTTCTTGACAGTGTTACCTTTTTGTCACCTGAAAATTTAGGCACTTTGATCAAACCACTTATCACCATGTAAATTGTCGCTTGAAAAAAAATCAGGCGCCATTATATTTTCTAGTTCATGGTTAGTTATGGTATTGTGCTAAAAATTACGTTATTGTCTATATTTTTCTATATGGTATGTTGCCTTGTCAATGCACCCCTGTTCTCAAATCTCAATGTTTTTTTTTTCTTTCAAGGAAAACCAATCGGTCGAGAGACCCACCACTAGAAATTAAGTCTCCACCACTTATGGTGGACATGACAATGCCAATTAGGGGTGTCAAAGGGCCTGGTTTACCCAGACACCACCCAAACCAAACCCTCTAAGATCCGGGTATGGTGATAAATAAGAAGACCCTATTAAGACGGACCCAAATTCGAATGTCCGGTTAATACATGGACCCCAGGTATAGTTTGTGAAATTTTATACCAGACCCAGACCCGACCTGAGTTCCAATTAAGACCCACAAATTTTCAATGTAAAAATGCTAAAAAATATGGTTTTACCGGGTATGGTCTGGGTCTAGTTTATGTACCCGATTATAACCAGATCTGGACCCGATACCATAACCGAAAATCTGGTCCAAGTTTAGTTTCACCTGGGTCTGAACCAAACCCGACCTGTTGACATGCAGTGTAAAACCTCAAGGCCAGCCCCCTTGCCCTTCAAAGAGCCTGCTGCTTTCGCCTTGTGGAAAGGGATGAATGCTTTGAGTATCGAACTCGACATCTTTTAGCTTAAAGTTTTAAGCCTATCCACCTTATAACCAGGCGTGTGATGCCCTTGCGGGCTTGTCAGACAAAGCTTAATTTGCATGAGGTTTATATGGCTCGAGTGATTCCTTGCTGAATATAATCTACCTCCTTAGCAGTAGGGATGACAATGGATCGGGGCTGGGGATAAGGTCTCCACCGGGGCCCCGTCTCAAAATTTTGCTCTCCATTCCTGCACGAGTTTTGATTTTGACCTTCATCCCTGGTCCATTCCTCGTTTCATGTCCTACATCCCCAATCCAAATGGGGCGAGGTGGGACAGGGCTTCGTTTCTCTGATCATTCTGCCTTCCGCCGTTAGAGGAAGGAGAAGAGAAAAATGGAAGCTCGAGCAGCTTGTTAAGATATATATATATATATATATATATATATATATATATATATATATATATATATATATATATATATATATATATATATATATATATATATATATATATATATATATATATCGGCGGGGCAGAGCCCCATTCACGCTCCCCCCTGTCCTCCCTACTTAGCTGGGAGGGTTGAGACCAAATCAGCCCTGAATTGTTTTGGCCACCCATTCAGCTGTATCGGGGGATACCGATACTCAACTGAATTGTTCTGTAGCGGCTCGAAAATAATAAAAATTATTATGTGTCAATCAACGTGACACGTTGTTAAAACAATTAACATAATTTTAAAATAATATAAAAAATATTTTTGGTATTTTTTATATTTATTAAAAAAATAGCCGATTCAGGCTTGCAGCGTATCGAATTGCCAAAACTATGCATATCAGATACTCATAACGCTAGGGTAAGATTGGATTTTGTATATTACAATGTACCCCACAGGAAATATCCAAGTTTCTGGATAAGCAGGTGCACCTGAATTAATATCATCTAAGAGTCTCACATAGATGCCAACTCTTGCTATCATCATTTGCCACCAGTAAACGAACTTACCAAGACAAGCTTGAAGCTTGACTCATTCTTGGCCAAGTCGAGTTTGAGCTCATAATCAGCCTGGGTTAAACGAGCCAGAGTTCGATCCGGCTTGTTTATGAAAAAAATACACTATTTTCTAGCTAGAAAAAAATAAGATTATAAAAAATACATGTAAACTATATCTAAAATATATTTCTTACTACTTAACAATCTTATATGAGTTGAGCTGAGCTGATACCTATTATTCATATTCAGCTGGACTAGCCTATTCTACGAGTTTGAGCGGTCTGAACATGAGCCAAATCATGAGCAGTTTGAAACTTAGGGCTAAGGCGGACGTCTTACTGGATTCAAATCCACCAATTGAGGATAATCTGAATCTAGATCCAAATTTCTTTATTTCTTTATTTGAAATATTTTAACATATTCTTTGCATTTTTGGATTTGTAGGATCCCACCCGAATCCGACCCATTTGCAGCCCTGACCATGGTTGGATAGTTTATCCCAGAGATGGGTCCCACAAAAATTTTCATAGCCATTCATCTTGTGATGAACGATGTCTGAAGCATAAGAAATGAACGGCTGAAAAATAAGGAAAATGTGGTGGTGTTTGGGTTGCTGTTCATCTCATGGATGAACGACATCCAAGACACCTCTGACCTGATACAGTTTCTCTTGAATTTTGTGCCTCATGTCGCTGCTAGGGCATCCCTTGGTGTCCCTCCTTGTAGGCATCACCATCAATTAACATGTTTATATATGTGTTAGGTTTGCATGAAGATTGATTTAAATTTAACATAAATTTATCACAAATGATTATGTAGCATCTAGAAAGATTCATAATCAGAATTGAACACATTAATGTACGAGATGAGGTAACAGAAAAAGGAATTATCAAGGATCATTTACCTTAACACATGGTTCTCAATGATTCTTGATTGCGATAGTCCTATTTTTCTCTCGACTCACATAAACTAACTGCTAAGCGTTATTGTTAACAACAAATGATTGCCAATTTCGAAGGGTGATTTGAGGCTCATTCTTTTTTGGAGAACCATTACTTGTAGTGTCCTTTTACAAAATGTGAAAAGGTATTATTTATTATAGTGTATTGATTCTCTGTTGTATACTTATATTTACATTTACACTACATATGATGCGCGTTATGTCTTCAACCTGATTTATGTAATAGATCTTAATTCCTCTTAAGTAGGACAATCAACACTGAATTATTTGAGAGATGAATAAAAAAGCAAAGGAGTTCAGGCTGTACAATTTCATGGATACCATAACGCATGTAGATAATGACATCTGTGATCTAGTATGAACTTATTACTTATTTAATAATATCTTTATTTTACTCTCAAATTAGGTAGAATTAATGTTGGATTTCAAATTTATTATATTATAGAACAGTTTGGTTATGATGTTTACTCTGATTGGCAAGTTTGTCAGATGCAAGAAATTCCTCAACAAAATAACAAGTAATTACTTTCGTATATGATTGTTAACTCAATATATACATGTATACATTTTTTACAATACAATTGTTACATATATGATTGTGGTGTATTTGTGCTAATGTACATAAAGTACTTGGGCAAGGGAAAAAAATCACTTTCACTCAGGTACACTATCATGTATAGTTTTGTTGGATTTTTAGAATGTAAGCTAATTAGTTATTTGCTAATAACCTTTTTTAGGACAATATAAAATACATAAGGGAGTCCATGATAAGCTATTACAAGAGACCGAAGAAGATGAAGGTGATGCAAGAAGAGGCAAAAAAAATGCGAAAGCAACCATGTCAGTGAATCTAAAGGCCAAAGAAAAGTGAAGTCAACCATGACAGTGCATTTTTTTTTCAAAAAAATAGTACAAGAGGACAAGACAGACACTTATAATGAAAAAGTTACTATTGAAGAAATATGAAGCTTTCTAATATAAATTGTTATGTACTTTAATTCACAAAGAAACATCAAATGTATTTAAATATATTACCTTCTTTATACTATGATTAATATGTATGAATTTATTAAAAATTATTTATATTGTTGTCATGATGATTCTTTGTGCTTATTAAAAGTTACTTGAATGTATTGGCTAGTTTTTTTAATGTATGAATAAATTGACAACAGTTATAAGTGTTTTTTTATGTATGAAGGTATTTGATGTATTTTTATGAGGAGTTGAAAGAGTGGATGTATTAGATGCATTGGAAGGTTAATGAACTGCATGAACTTCAGGACATTCGCGTAAGTTGAAGTCTTCTAACTTTAGGACCTTTGCATTGGTCATGGTGTGCTAACTTCAGTACTTTCATGCAAGTTATTAACCTTCTAATTAGATGTTGCTTGCATATGGACCTCAAATACAAAATAGAGCTTTTGTAAATACTAAGAGTCACATTTAATGTGTGTACAAAGGTTTGCAAACGTTATCACGAGGTAAGGAGATTCACAAAAATATCATGAGTATTTGTGAATCTCATGTTGAATATGCAAATATTTGTCATATCTGCAATTAAGCTCAAAAGTTTCACATGTACAGGGTGTTCATGAGTCATCTATGTGAATGTCAGGAGGACATTCACAAATGTATGGTACAAAGGTAAGAACATTTGTGAAAACAAAAAACATGCAAAGGTAAGGACATTTGCGAATGTGAGACATTTACAAATGTGAGAGTTTTGTAGACGTACGTTCAGACTTTATGTGAGCTTTTAATTAAAGGAGGTTCAATGGTATCTCTGTGAAGGCCGTGACATTCACAAATGTGTGATGTGAACCTGCAAATAATCAATAAACATGCGAAGGTTAGAACATTTACAACAAATATTTGTGAATGTCATACACATTTGCAAACATACATCTTGACTTTAATTGAGTTTTATTTATAGGAGGTATGCATGACACCTATGCAAATGTTCTGATATTCATGCAGACGTCATGCAAACCTCCTTTAACTGAAAACTCGCTACATACGTCTATAAATATATTGACTTTAGCAAATCATTTTTGTGAATATTGCCAAACTTTGCACGCTTTCTTATTCAAGCTCGACAGATTCACATCCCATATTTGGAGACCTCGTGACCTAATATTGTGTGAACCTCCATTAACTAAAATCACATAAGGTATGGGCATAGATCTGCAAAAAGATATTCGCAAAAGTCTTACATTCATAAGTGTTATATACAAAACTCTTGTTAATATAAAACAAATATAATTAAGATGTGAATGTCCTTACCTTCACATGCAAATATCCTCATACATTTGTAGACGTCCTCTTGATGTTTGTTAGAAGATTCACGAACATCCTCTGTATATGTGGTCCTTCTAACCTCATTTGCAGAAATTTTGAACATTTGCTTATTCAATATGATAATAATTTTTTTTTATGACTGTACTGCAAATTTCCTCATCCTTGTGCATAACATTTGTGAACCTAAGTACGTGTATTAAATGTAATGCTTGGTATGTATAAAAGCTCTATTTTCTTATTTGAGGACTATTTTTTGCAACAAATTAAGGTTTTTGTGGTTTCCAACTTGTTCACCCCAGGAATATTTTATGATGAGTTTTCTAGTGAATGTTTATCATTATATCTTTTTCTCCGTCACATGGCAGCACATCATGAGCGACTTTTTGACTATCTGGCACATAATCAGTGGTGAGATATTTTGGTAAGCACACGTTTCGCTTCTTGTAACAATGTTATTTTTTGAAACAGTGTCAAGAATCAGTTATTTTTTGGAACATTAGCATAAAACAATTATTTTATAAAACAATTATATGATTCTCACGTTATTTTTGTATGTTCAATAGCCTATTCTGTTTTTTTATTTAATTCAATTTCACATGAGTCTCTTTTGCTCATTTTTTTCTCTTAATTTGATGTCTCTATCATTGAATTTAGTTGTTTATATGTTGTTTATCTTGTATTATAAAGATGATTGGAGAATAATTGTATGATTTTCAATAGTATATTCTGTTTGTTTTTTTGTAATTCAATTTTATATAAAATAGTATATTTCAATATCCTATTTTATTTCTCCTTTTCCCATTTGTTTGTATAAAAAAATATTTATTTATTATAAAGATGATGAGTGAAGAGACTATCATGGAGGCATCAACACATATACCAACACCTACTGATGAAACAAAACAACAAATTGATTTTCCACTGGTTGATCAATCCTACAATAAAGCATGGAAGCGACTTGACATATGGATACAAAAGGAACATTCTTTGTGGCCAAGAGCATAGGTGTCTAATATATTTCATAAAAAATGCAGCATTAGTAAGATGAGGCCGAGATTGCTATGTTCAATAAAGCCTCAAACATATTCAGTGTTATTAAGAAAAGCTCTTGCTGTAGAAAAGATTATTAAGTTTGTGTCCATACTCATGTCTCTCATCTAGGAATCATCTAAGGAGGGAGATATTAGTGAGCAGTCAGTGGTGAAGAAGTGTAAAGAGTCATAAACTTTATAGTCTTCGGTAGTTGCTAACATGCAGGCCCGACAGAAGAAAGCAAGAGACATAGCCATCTGCAGTGGCAGTGGTGAGATGGAGAGGGAGAATGTGGACACCGTGAGGGTGGACAAGGCAGAGAAGGTAGAGATTGAGGTTGATGGTGGTGAGAGGATAGAGAAAGAACCTTAACAATGGAGGAGGCAAAAGTTGCAATTGAGAGTGAGGGTGTGGTCAATCCGAGGGTAAAGAAGGATCCTCAACAAAAAGAGGAGGCTTAGGTGGAGACGAATCCTCAAAGGGTTGAGGTGGAGAGGGCAGAGAAGGAAGTGAAAGATCATCCCTTGCAGGAATAAGTGCATGCTCCGATGAACGAGCAATGACTCATAAGGTCCAATGCTCGTGATCAAGTACTTTCTCAATTTGTTAGTGTATGCAATACTAAAGCATGTTTGTAATCAATTTTAATGTTATATTTTGATTAAATTATGATATTTGTGTGTGATGCATGTCTGTAAGATAATCAGTTTGATTATTGCAATTCATAATCGTGTATTCAATCATTGATATATATACAATTGTGAGTCAATATTTTATTGATATGTGCATATGATTATAATAAACTTAATTATAATCAAGTTTAATGTTTTATTTAATGCTTAAATTATGATATGTTAGTGTGTGTAAAGCATGTTTGTAAGATAATCAGTTTGGATAATGCAATTCATGATTACATATTTATTGTAATAATGGATCAGTTATTTGTTATTGTGTGTAGTTGTATCTAGTATAATAAAATAAATCAATGGAGTGTGTTATATTCAATGATTGGTGTGTGATATGTGACTATTTTCATTCAAATTCTTGTTAATGTCTACAGTTATAACTAAGCTACTAAAACAAATAAATTTGAGTGTTATATTTAATGATTAAATTATGACATGTGACTTTTCATACAAATTTTATTATCATTACAGGATCTGCATCCATAAATAGTAGAGGATCCACAATGTTTGTCACATCAGTTCTACTAGTTCGAAGCACACAAGTGATTTTTAATGCTATTAGAGGATACAAAGGACTAACTCGATCTAATGCACTTTGATTATGCATACATATTCACATTTTATTCATCTTTATTTATTCATGATCCATGATAAAATCGCATTAAAAACCCATCTTGATCGTTATTTTTGAGAATCTGCTTCAAAATTGAATTTTCGAAAAAAAATTACATTTTTCGATTCGGCTCTGCTTTTTGGTATTTTTATTAGATAGAATTTTCTGATTTATAATTTAGATTAGATTAGAACTTCATTAATTGTCTTTAATTAGTTTTATGAAAAACCCCTTTTAAAAAAACTCGTTTTTCAAGAAGAGACCTTTTTGAAATTATTAAAAATTTATCATATCTATTTTGAAAAGCTGATTTTTAACCTAATGGGAAATATAATTATTGATGGCTGGAAACACGTTTTTTCCAGCAGCCCTCTGGCTTCCCCTCCTTCTTGCCTCCCTCTTCTCTCTCTCCCTTGCTTCTCTCATCTCTTTTGCCGATTTCTCTCTCCTTTTCTCCCCTTCTTCTTTTTCTTTTCTTTTTTCTTTAAACTTTGAACCCTTTCGTCATCAACAACTTTTTCCTTTTCGTCGGGGCAGCGTGTATACAACTGGGATCAACCACTTTCTTCTCTCAACCAGTCCGTCAGAGGCAATCCATGACAGGTCGCTTCTTCTCCTTGTTTCTTCATAGTTTAGGACCATTAATACATGCATCATAATTTCTTTTAGCATCGCATACATTATAGTTGATTCTTTGCATTTGCATAGCATATGAAAGAGTTTGATTCTGCGTTTTATTTTCTGTATCTAGGTTAAAAATAAATCTCAGACATAACTTAGGACATGCTATTTTATTCAATCAACGTTTTTAGGTTTTCTTATCAGTCGGTTTTCAAGCAACATTTATAGTTTTTTTATTATTAGTCTACATACAACATTTTATTTTTGTTATTTATTTAGATCAGCATTTTTGTTAGTTTCTTTTGTTTCAGCGCCTTTTGTTATTCAGGTCAACATTTTTGTTAGTTTTTATACAACATCATTTTCTTTGGCATCATAGCAACATCTTTGTTAGAAACGTTTTTAGTTTTTAGTGGATTCTTTGTTCAGCACGTAGTCTAAGGCATCGTTAGTTTACATACCATCAAAATAATGGGTTTGGTTGTCTTCTTGGTAGTAGACGTTATGCTATGAAGATGCATTAACATGTTCTCTTGATATTTTTTGTTAAATGCGTATGACATGCTAGGTTGATAGTGATATACAACATCTCATTAATTATTTCACCCATTGTTAAGTTCACGTGTTTCTTGGCTTTATCAAGGTTGCATTTGCTACTTGCTTAATATGGTACTAACTACTTTATTCTCTTAGGTTGTCTTCCGTAGGTAGTTATTTTATATGTGGCTGTAGTAGTTCATGTCATGATGATTGCATTAGTCATTGTTCAGTTAGCTCATTAGCTATTTCATTAGTTAGTTATTGCATTATGCATTTATTTCATTAGCTAGTTGATTTAGTTATTTAGTTCATGGTGGCATTGACTTATTTCATTGGTGGTTATTTGTTTTAGGCGTTGGTTGCTTTCGTTATTATTTGTTTCAATTAGTGATTTCATTAGTTATTGATTTCATTAGTTACTGTCTTCAGCAGTTTATTTCATTCATTGTTTTTAGTTTTTAGTTTACTAGTTCTTCATTTAGTGGCTTACTACTTTAGACATTGTTTGTTTCATATGCTGGTCATTTCATAAGTATTATTTCATTAAGTGTTTCATTAGTTGTGTTAGCCCACATGCCCTTTTATTTCATTAATATTTGTTAGTTGGTTGATTTAGCTATTATGTCTTCTTGTTTAATAGTTAATACTTTATTTTGTTAGTTGCTTAATAGTTTAAATAGTTTCAGATTCTAGGTAGAGTTAGTATAAGTTTCTTTTGATTTGTTCTCAGTAGATTTAGTTAGTTTGTTATCCAGTTGTTTCATGTTTGTCAGGTAGTTTCACTAATTTGTCTTTTAGTAGTTTGTTAAGAGTTAATTAAATTTGGTTTTGCTGAATTTTTAGTGAATTACCTCTTAAAATTTGTGTAGTTTTGCTTTGTTGATGTGTGTTGTATTTTTTATTTTTGCAGGAAGCGTTGAAACGTGCAATAGAGAACCTTTTCGTGCCTTCTAAGTACCCTTTGAGGTCCCCTCAGGCCCTCAAAAGAGCCCCTCAGAGAACCCTCAGAGAGCCCTTTAGCAAACCATACAAAATTGTTCAACCTAATTACCCAAAAGGTACACATAGGGAAGGATAAAGGGAAGCAAATCAATAAAAAAGGGGACACAAGGACTCGAAGCACTAAAGACCCTCCTTTTAGTTTTAGATTAGGGTTTTAATTCTTTTATTTATTAATTGGGTTTGTAATAAAACTATTTATATTTATTTTTTTTAAGCCCTCTACGTAAGGCCATACTCCCTTAGTTAGTTAATTATTGAATTATTTCTTTTTATGTTGACAATAAAGAGTAGTTTAGCTTGTGTGTCTGAATACAAGTATTTTCCGTTTCCTGAGATCGACCCAGACTCCACCACTCGTGCGAGCCAGTTTTTATTATTTGGTGTCTGACTTTCACACTTGTTTTCATTAAAAATATTATTTTAAAAAACATTTTCATAGAACTCACACCACACTTCTTACGATTCCTAGAGGTTGCACCATGAACCATTGGTCATAAACTCATAAATTTCATGGTGCAGTTTTGGAATCTTGCAACGAATATGTTTCAGTTTGCTGATTTTGAGGTGACCATCACATTGGAAGATGTGACATGCATCACATGATTAAAGTATTACAGGAAGCTAGTAAATGCACCTCAGTTTAAAAATTTCAATTATGAATATGAAATTTTATTAAGAGCAACCAAAAATGCATTCAAAGGTGATAGGTTAAAGTTGTTATAGATGAAGAAGACATATGACAACAACAAGAAGAAGGGACTGAAGGGAAAGATACACTCTGCAGGAGAAAAGGCTGATTATAGGCGAGAGAAAGAGTTGAGGGCATTCTTTTTCTTCTTCTTTGATACCTATGTATTCATCGACACTGATGGAAATAAGATTTATGCATCCTATGTGCAACTAGTGCAAGACCTGGATTGTGTCGATGAATATGCATGGGGGCAACTTTACATACACACCTATATGCAGGGTTGAGTCAAGTGAAGTAAGAAAGAAAAAACTTTGTTGACATGATGGTTTTGTTAGAGGTACAAAAAATGATTCATTAATTTGATTTGATTTATATGATCATGCATGAATTTGTTATCTTTATATACTAATTTGTGTATTGATCCTTAAAGGTTTGCATATGAGAGAACATATCAATTGGAAGACATCTTAGACATGACCAAGTCCCTAGGTTTCCACATATGACTATATGGAGCAAGTCATGTAAGGAATAAAACAAAGACGAAGAGGGAAAAAATGGAAGAGGGAAGGGTCATTCTATAGGAGTGTTCATTTGGAGTGCAAAGTTGTGTATGTTAACTGAAGCATGAAACTTTATTATGTGGTGCCCCTATAAAGAAGATGCAAATGATTATGAGAATATGGTTGTCCATGCCATGGCGCTTGTGAAGAATAAAGTTTGGTTGCATAACATGAATGAAGTTAAATGCCAAATGGCGAACTGAGTGATCCGACAGTTTGGATATAGTCAGCCACAACCCAGTCACTCTCCTTGTGTTAGTAGAAGTGTTTCATGCTATTTAAGGATCAATCGAATGATTACCCTGCCTTGTTCTTCAACGAACTATAAAACTAGCATGATGGCAGTGATGAGATCAAATATTATTTCATTGTACGTGTCCGTAAAAAAAATATAGATGCTCACAACCAACAGTTGCTAACCAATTCCAACACCAAGACAACCAGTTAAATGGTAATACACTTATATATATACTTTGATTTTCTCATACACTTTGATATTCATAATGTTAGTATCAAACTTATATATATATACCTTGATTACAAATTTAGTATCATTACCTTGAACACTTTTATATTCATAATTTTAGTTATATATATATATACTTTTATTATAAATGCAAGGGGACCAAGCAAATTAGGGCTAACCACTTCATCCTAGGTTTGACTCCCACTGAGTGTGGGAGTGCCTTTCTCTTGTGGGTTATGTAAGGGTTTGGGTGTCGGTGACCCTACTTGGTGCTTGCCTCACATGCGAGAATACCCATTAAGTGACTTGGTTCTTGGCGTTGGATAGGGTTTCTCATCATTAAAAAAAACTAGATTTGGATGTAAACTAACTAAATTCATATCTCAATCAACTCTGCCTAAACATCTAGATTTCTCATCTTTTTATAGATGAGAATTTCTAATCAAGACAAATTACGTAATTGATAAACTCTAATTAAGATAAGTCTCTATCTTAATTAACTTTCTAATTAGATATGGATCTCATATAGATCTAATATCCAAAATATATTCTAAAAAAATCCAAAACTGAAAAAGAATGATTCCAAAATGAACCTTTGGACCCAATGCTTCTGCTTCTGCATCATTCTCCCCGGGTTGGAGAAGACTTGCCCTTAAGTCTAGATCCCACTTGCACTTTTTCCAATTTAGTTTCACCTTGTGGGTTATGGTCCTACAATATGGAACCAAATGTTGGTGTTGCTTTATCAACTAAACGATCTAAGCTAGACCTACCTCAATACACATACTGAAACCAGAAACATCCTTTCCAAACCAACCAAAGTCATGTAAGATGCCTCCAAAGTAAAACATGCCAAACGAATCTGGAGCAGATAGATTTGACAAAATTTGGATAGATTCTAAAGGAACCTCATCCATAGCTATTTATGGAAACCTATACTGATCTAATCCAAGCAAGAGGAAAGATTGGAGTAGGTTGGGTTAGGCAAGATGGCTATAAGATATTACAGTTTGGATCTTGACTAGTTTTAGGCATAGATGGGTTTTTGAGAGGTTCAATTTGGATGGTGTCAATAGGGTTTGGATTGAATTCTAAATTAGGTCCATTTTAGTGTGGGTGTTGGGGTCTAAGTTGGGCTCAAGTAGATCTAATAAAATAGGTTTGGGTCCATTAAGATGGTTTGGATCTAAATCCTTTTTAATTGGATATGGGGTTTGAGTAGGTTTTAAAAGTGATTCTAATGTCAACTTTTGGATAGGTATTAATGGAGGTTCACTTGGGATATGTTATAATGAGGTCGTATCAAACTGGGTTTTGGTGTTTTCTAGGTCAAAGGCAAAAATTGTATCTTCTACAAACATGAAAAACATCAACTTCTTCAATTCGATCAAGGTTGGCATTCCTTCTAGTCCTTTGCATTTACAGTTGAGTTCCACGCCCATCCACCATAGCCTGACTGCATCTGCTAAGAAGACTTTTTGGTGTTCTCGGATATGATAATGTTTAAAGGTACACACCATTTTATAAATTCATTCCAAAAATGCACTTGGACCATCTTGGCATGTGAATTTAAGAGCTTACCATACTCAACATGAAACCAATATTTCGACCCATTGCTCTACAGTTCTTGGTGGATGTTTGGATCACAGGTCCTGTACAAATTTTGGGTGGTTGTGGTTAGAAGGAGTTTGGGTCACATTCAGATCATAGGTGGAGTTGAGGCTTTGATGGGTATGATGAGGGTTCAAACTAAAATATTCAGTTTGGGTTTGACCAAAAGGGTTTAGGTGGGTTAATGGGTTGAATTGGGTCGAGTCACCACAGACTCACATGTGTAACAAGGTTTAAATGGGTCAGTTCTAGCAGGTTTGGATCCAAACCAAGTGTAAATGGGTTTAAAATGAAGAGAATCGATTCTGAATTTCAGAACCAGTTTTCAATGGCCGTTCATGCAGACAAGGGTGAGGAGAAAGGGGTGGGTTATTGGGAAGAACCGGTTCAGTTTTGAACCAGTTTGTTTCCCACACTTCCACCCCCTGATACGGAGAGGAAAAGGAGGTGTTGGGATTAGGGTTTTGAGACCCTCCCACTACCACTAACATCAGAGGGCGAATTCTTGATCTAAGGAAATTGAAGAAAACTGGAAACTAAGGAAATAATATAACTGAATTCATATCCCAATCATCTATGCCTACGCCTAAACATATAGATTTTTCATCTTTTTATAGATGAGAATTCTTGATCAAAACAAATTACATAATTGATAAACCCTAATTAAAATAAGTCTCTATCTTAATTAACTTTTTCATTAGATATGAATCTCATATAAATCCGATATCCAAGATACAATCTAAAAAATCCAAAACTGAAAAAGAAGGAATCCAAAATGGACTCTTGGACCCGATGCTACTGCTCCTGCACCAAAGCATATGGATTCAGATGCACAACTTGATATTGAATCTGGATAAGATTGTTTCAGATCCAACTTTGGCCACAACTTGATAATGGATCTGTATAAGATTGTTAATTAGATCCAAATTTGGCTACCAAATCCAACTAAATGGATTCAGATTCTGTCAGGTATCCGACTTGAACCTGAATTCCTTTTAGGTTGTAAATGATTATTTTTCTAGAAATTGCAGCATTATAATTTGACAATTATCATGACCTTGCTTTTTATGAACAATAATTAACGAAAATTCCTTTTTACCACCATTCCCCGTTTACACAAACAAAGCCCAAGAATAGTCATTCTTTTCTCTTGGAAGATGTAACATCATGTTTAGTTGTGGATTCGATGTACTCGAAAAAATATTGGTGAGGAAAAACAATGCTGATTATTCAAAAAATCTAGTTCTCCATCAAGAAAATCTAGAAAAATACCACCATATATAAAATTAAATTACATGTAAAAAAATAAATAATATAACAAAGGCTGTAAGATTCATTTTTTATCATGTTAACACCACGATAAAAATGTGGTATTTTAAAAAATAAGCATTACATTTGAAAATATTCCATTCTTAGTATAATATAGGATTATAGGGTCTAACCGTACAGATTGATCTACATGTTTGGTTTTATAAGGACCAACTCTTGAATCATCTGATTGTGATGCATATATAAGATTTTTTTAAGGCTTTGAAATCAACAGCTCAAAATCTTTATAAATATTTCAGCATCCAAAAAATCATATTTTTTCATCGAAAATACACAATGCAACAGTTTCCTAGCAAATTCACCATGAAAAACACATCTACAAGGTTGGATTTGCAAACATGTGTTGAAGATGTCCTGTTCACATGATAGTTTTCATATTTCTAGTGAGGGATCGGGTATTTGAAATGATTGGCATGCAAGGAATGACCAGTCTTAGTTACAGGAATGTCTCTTTTTCTTTATTTTTCACTAGAATATGCACTCGATGGGGGCGTTTGTTACACACCCACCCATGGGAAGACGCTTTCTTGTGAAAGGAACACCTACGAGAGAGAAAGTGCTTTCCTATGATGGGAGGTGGGACACAGTGTTTACAAGAAAACGGGTTTTTGCATTTAATGAGTGGTCCCCACCACCGCCGAAACAAATGCCTCCTCTGATTCATGCAATTCTTTGCAACGCTTAGTTCCAGGGAAAGAGAGTTCTTTCCCACAAGGCACACATGCAACTTGGAGAATTTATGGAAATATTTTCCGTGGAATCAATCAATTTTCCACTCCAGAACCAAACAGGGCCTCTGGGAATCTATTCTCCCCCTGTTTTTCCGGCTCAAAACAATAAACCCTACGAATCTCTTTCCCTCTCAACATTCCGCTAAACATCTTCCCGCGGGTACTGATGCTTTCTTCCTTCCACCCATCGTTGACCAAGAGATTATGGGTTCCCGAAGCCTAAGCAAGCATAGATACGTAGCTTCCATTGTTAAATACGATGGAATTCTTCATCGCCAGCCATTCTTGGCTCAATCTCGATCGATTTCCTCGACACCCACAAATTTTAGTTGGTTCGATAAGATCAAGGGGGTCTTTACGGGCCAGAAATCCTCGACGGAATCGCAAATTTCTTCCAAAGATTTCACTTTGTTGAGTAAGTATTGCTCCTTTGGTCCGCCTTTTCTGTTCCGTCAGAACCCCATTTTCTCTCTATCAAAGATTTTTTGTTTTTTAACATTTTGTATATTTTTTGTCCCAATTTTATTCTCACCGTTAAGTGGGTTTTGCTTCTTTCATAGATTTCATTGAGACCCATGTTTTGTTTCTCAATACTTCATTTGATGTTTCATGTTTGATCTGGGGGCTATTTTCATATTGTTTTCATCTTATATCTTGTTTTTTATTGGCACCCATTTTATTATGTTTCCAGTTTTCGGTTCGTTTATTCAAATCTTGAAATAGATTGGGATCGTTTTGAATATGGGGATTGCGTATATACTTCAGCTTGATTAATCTTCTTTTCCTTTTCTGGAATTTGATGCTTAGAGTTTGCTGATGAGTTGAAGGCAGCAAGGAAAATGGGGTCTTTTAAGCAGTATGTAGTAGGCCGTAGCAGTGCAGCTACTTTCGCGGACGCATTCGAGAAGCAGGAGGCGATAATTCGACACCTTGGTTCTTTTGATCCTACTGGAGAGGTTCATTGGGTTTGGTTATTGCATTCTGGTCTTGCTTTGTTTTTGGAACTCGTTATAGAATTGCTTTGTCAATTACCAAGAAACAGTAGTTTGATAAGTTGTGTTCTTTTAGTTCCCACTGTTGTGGTTGATCTTCATGTTGTTTGTTCTGCCGCATTCTTTTTCTAACTCTTTGTTCCCACAGTACACTGCCTCTTGACTTTATATAACATCTGCTGTGATCTTTCACAATATATTAAATTAGCAGAATGTTCAAAATTGCTTACTTCCTTGTTTCAGCTTCTTGTGTATTACTTTCAAACACTAGAATGATAGGTAGTCTATTTGTATTATGAAAAATTTAAGATTGATGTTCAGAGGTTTCTGTGCTATGCCTGGAGACTTCAACACATACTATTTAACAATCTAGATGTAAGGTCTTTAAGAAGTATTTTGTATACTATTACTTTCTATTGGCAATTAGCAACCTTAGATGATTGGGTAGCCAATAACAGAAAGGCATGAACAATGCATTCCGCACTATATGCTATGGAACCTCAATACATTCCTTTTCTCCTCTTCTTTTTTTGTTTGGTTGGTAGTCTTTTGTGGGCATGCACCAAAGGCGATCTGCTGCAGAGCCTCAATACAAATTATTTTCTTTGGAAATAAAGAGTTGAAAACTGCCAATGGGCTTCTAACAGCTCAAAATCTTTCAGTCTATGCCTCTTGATAAGTTCAGGCTTTAGAGAATCCTCTCTTCACATGTTGCTTCATCTTTACTTTCTCAAAGTAAGATTATCTCAAAATTAGTTGATTTTATGGTATCTTAGTTAGTTCTAATAATCTTTTGTTTTCCATTTTTATTGTTTTTTGATCTCTGATTACTGTTGAGAAGAAATTTTTGAATTTTTGAAGGTGAACCATAAGTGCATGTGTGCATTGCATGGGATGACCTTTTTGGCATGAATACTCATGAACAGAAGGTGGCTAAGAGTGATGGTTTCTGAAAATTGGTGAAGGGACAATCTGACGATAACATTAGATATGCCCCTTATCATTGTTGCAACTCACCCATGACTCGCAACAGTCACCTTTTCTTATCAACATTTTGTGCTGGTAGCAGTTAGATTGCATATAGAAGTCATGTGATTCCCTTTAATATGGTCCTGCCTAATGACATCGTTCCTGAACACTGAAGAGTCATATGAACTTCGCGATAGATGATGGTCTCATCCTTTGTATTGATGGCAGTCTGTGGATATAGAGATGTGCTCCATAAAGAACTGAATAAAAAATTATTTGAACCGTTGAACAAGAATCCTTTATCCTTCCAGTTATTTTTTGAGTCTTTAAAAAGAAATTTTCTTGAGGCTTTGGGCAATGTCAGAAACATTTCTTTGGCAAATTTTTGATTGAGTCCATTTTTTTGTTTGAATAAGACAAAAAAGGAAAAACAAGTAGTGTAAGATATTTGTTGGTTCTGCTACATACTGAAGGCAGCTTCAGGCAATGTTTGAAACTTTTCCTTGATCTACATTGATTATTTATTCTAATACAAACTCACACTTGTGAAACTACATTGCTATTTGTACAATCTTCAATTTCAATTGTGTGTTTGCCACTTCTTCACTCATTGTTAACACCATAAAGTTCATTAATTCCTTTTTGCTTATTTTTTCAACTCGGTAAGTTGAGATCAATACTTTGTTGCCTTGTATTCTCTAATGTGTAATTTAACTGGCTGTTACAAAAATATATGCTCGTTGTTTTAACAGTTGCAACCAGTGATTTTGATCTTATGTTGTGGTGACATATATAGCAGTTCCACTGTCTTCAACCAGTTTTTTAAAACTCATGATATTGAGCCACTTTTATATCAGAATTCATTCATTTAGCTATATAATTAGGGTGACTTAACAAAGACAGCGATCTTGATTCATTGATGATTTGTGTGAATGTTTTTACATATGAAATAATAATAGTGACCATTTTGAGTTATATAATGCCTGTGTATGAGTGCACCCCTAGTGCAGGCATGCACACCAGCTAAGACACCTCTCCAAGAATCTCCCTTGAACTCTGGATGGTCAGCTTGATTGGCTTTTGCATAATAGTGGTCTGGACATTGAAATTTTGGCTTATTTAATTAATATTCTCATGAGCACTACCCACATCTCTGGGTAGTTTGGTTTAAGTTTTTTTTTTCTGCCACTGGACCAAATGGGATTGACAGAAACCATAAGTCAGATTTGGACCTAGCCAATGGTCATCCCGAATAGCCACCTATATAATTGTCAAATGGATGATTTAGAATCACTTTTGAATCATATCTTAACATCATAGTCACGTGTATCGTTAAAGGTAATTTCTCGGCGAGGTTATTTCTTGGAGAGATTTTCAAAAATTGATAAATCTCGGGAATATCTTGGGAGTTTTAAAAAATTGAAAAAAAAATAACAACAAAAAAGCTAAGAAAATAATAAATTTTACATTAATTTTATTTCAAAAATATAAAGAAACATGTTTTAAAGGTTTTAAAATATAAAAGAAACAAAAAAAAATAGGAAATGCAAACTTAAAATTAATTTTTTTTCTCAAAAAATATCGCGATATTTTGTTTCTGGCGTTATTTTGAAAATATCGTGATATATTCATGATATTATTGGCTACCTTGAAATAGCCAATAATTTCATGATATTTTCAAAATATTGGCGATATCGGTGACAGTGCTTAACATGTTTGTGAAGAAAAAAGTGCGATGATGTTAGGATATTAGACTTTGTAGAGAAAAAATGTGCTATTACATTTGAGTTCATATGTTTAACATTCTAGATATTTATAACGAGTCGTGGTTTTGTATTTAGAATTTTCAATGATTTGATCCCTTGGTTCTCTTTATTCATAGCATCTGGAAACAAGCCAAAAAAAAAGTGCAGCAGAACATTGCAACTGCACAATTGCTGATGTTGAAAATGCATTGGCCAAATTTGTATGGGCAAAGGAAGCACATAAAAAGATGGAGAAGTTAAAGGAAGAAGGGAAACCAATGCCTAAGACTTTGGGTGAAGTATGGATATCCTCTTGCACTTGCTGTAATTTTGTTGGAAGTGATCCAGAAACCATAAATGATGTTGAATTTACACTTGCAGGTCCAGAAACTGATGGGTTCAACACCACTAGATCTTGCAAGATCCAATTTAGCAAAGAGTGGACAAATAAGTAGAAATGCACTGTGTCCATGTGGATCTAAGAAGAGATATAAAAGGTTTGGTTTGTTTGATCGAAAAGGCCTGGTATTTCCTGCCATTGTTCTAAGACATTGTTTATATTGGGTTGATGCTTTTACACTAAAAAAATGTGCCTCTGCATAATCATTTAGTGGATTATCGGATTCTTATTTTTGTTGCAAGATCTCTTTGAAAGTTCATGAGCATGTAGCCACTTTGCTATACAATCAGTTTTGTCCTGTTATCAAGAAAAAGAAAAGAAAAGAAAATGTGCTAGAGTGTGGTGGTTTGTAACTCAATGATGTTTGTCATTACTCATTGTCCATTCGAACTAAAGTATGGCCGCCATGTCAGCTCTCATATTTGGGTGTTCTTCTCTTCTGATTCTAAATCTACTGTGAAACTTAAGTGTCATTCCTCGTGAGATTTTATTTTGGATAATCTAGATTGCGTGAGAATTTGTAAGGAATCACACTTGTATTTCACATCCATTCCAAAATAGGTAATTTTTGTTTTGGGGGTTGAGTTGGCTCAGGGTCTTACATAGTTGATCCCATCATTGCTCTTCCACTTGTACTAAAAATTAACAACACAATTAGTTCAGAAAAACAATATCGAATAATGGTTAAAGAGAATAATTTGTTGATGTTTCAATGTATGCAGGGAACAAATATATATTATAAAAATGTCGTCCCCTCAATGCCACTCAGATTTCTTATGATGTGGCATTGTTAACTAACAATTGCTACTGAATTCATTTGGATGAAAAAACTAAAAGAATTGTGAACTTGTTCCCAACATGGCACAGCCATGGGAAGATGTTCTATATATTGAAGGCTGTGCTGCATTCTGCCAATTTTCTTGGTGATAACTGCAATCCCTTTTTTGTTGGAGATCTTTCATCTTGGTGCAGTGCTAAGTTCCTAAAAGGGAAGAAGTTGCACAAATAGTTTTATCATACTTTTTTAATGCCTTTATTACCCTTAAAAACAACCACCTACTGTTCCTAGCCCATGGCAAATATTGCTGTATCTAACATGTTTATTGATAAAATTAACTGACCAATTGATGTAATATGGGAGGTGACTGTACAGTCTCTTCGTCACCTGTGGTGAAGAAGTATAACCTATAGAAAAAGAACATGAGAACAATGTCATTTGAGCTCAAAATGGGCTGAAAGTTTCATTAGTTTCTGCCTTAAAACTTTGTGGGAGCAAAAGACAAGGCCCTGAATCAACAAAAATCCACACAGAAAACACTACAAACAAAATCCTGAAAGGAAGACCACATGTACAAAAAGGAAAGTTGAGATCTGATGAGCCTGGGATTTATCTCTATCCACAAAGAACAATAACTAACAGCAGTACTATTTGGCTGCATCTTGCAAAGCAGAGATTCATGGGGTTTCAATAAAGGATTCAAAATGATGGGGAAAATGTTGTTAAATTGTATCTCTCTTATGTAAATATTTACATATATATATATATATATATAAAGAGATACATATACATATATACATGATGTATATATGTATTGTAGAATAAGATGGGATGTACAGCCACCTGTGTGGGTAGAGAGAGAGAGAGAGAGAGAGAGAGAGAGAGAGAGAGAGAGAGAGAGAGAGAGAGAGAGAGAGAGAGAGAGAGAGAGAGAGAGAGACGGCTGCACAATAGAACTTGTTAACACATTTGATTAGGGCTTCTCTCTATATTAAATAGAGAGAGGCAAAAAGAGAAATTACATCTAAGTCCTTATGAGGACAAAATTTCAGAAAACCTCTAATATAAAAGAACTTAAAACAAAGAACCACCTATTCTCAACACTCCCCCTCAAGCTGGAGCATAGATATCAATCATGCTCAGCTTGTCACAACATTTTGAAAAATTTGGCCTAGCAAGAGGCTTTGTAAACATATCTGCAACTTGGTCTTCCGACTTTAGGTATTTGGTACTGATATGACCAGCTTGAATCATATCTCTTACATAGTGGCAATCAACCTCAATGTGCTTTGTTCTCTCATGAAAGATAGGATTGTTTGCTATATATGTTGCCGCTTTGTTATCGCACATCATGGTCATTGGAGATGGAACCTTCACCTGGAGATTATGAAGAACAGTGCAAACCCACATCAATTCAGCAGCTGTTTGGGCCATAGCCCGATATTCTGATTCTGCACTCGACCTGGAAACCACATTTTGTTTCTTACTTCTCCATGAAATCAAGTTGTCTCCAAAAAACACACAGAATCCTGTGGTGGATTTTCTATCTACTACAGATCCTGCATAGTCAGCATCAGAATAGGCTACTATCTCCAGAGTTCCACCTTTCCTGAACAATAACCCTTTTCTAGGAGATGATTTTAGATATCTGAGAATCATTATGGCTGCATTTCAGTGTACCTCAGTTGGTTTGTCCATAAACTGGCTAACTTTGCTTACTGCTAAAGCAATATCCGGCCTGGTCACAGTTACATATAATAACTTCCCTACTAGGGAGCGATAGCTTTTGCTATCAACTGGTTTCGACCCTTCTTCAAACAACTGAACTTTATGGTCCATGGGAATATTTGCTGGTTTAGCTCCCAACATGCTCGTTTCCTTTAATAAGTCAAGAACATACTTTCGTTGAGACAAAACCATCCCTTCACGGCTCCTAGCAACTTCTATACCCAGAAAATACCTGAGTGAACCAAGGTCTTTTGTAACAAAGTGTTTTTGAAGATGAGCCTTTGTGGCTTCAATAGCTTTCACATCATCTCCTGTAAGAATGATGTCATCCACATATACCACCATAACAACTATGCCAGAGCTAGTTTTCTTTATAAAAAAAGTATGATTTGCTGCTGATCTATTAAAGCCAAAGCTTGACATTACTTCAAACAACTTTTGAAACCATGCACGAGGACTTTGTTTCAAGCCATAAATCGCCTTTCTCAATCTACACATCTTCTGACACTCCCCCTCCACCTCGAAGCCTGGAGGTTGTTGCATGTAAACGGTCTCAGATAGATCCCCATATAGAAATGCATTTTTCACATCTAATTGGCACAAGCTCCAACCATGCTGAACAGCTACTGAGAGAACAAGACAGATGGTACCCATCCGTGCAACAGGAGAAAAAGTTTCAAAGAAGTCAATTCCATATGTCTGAGTATACCCTTTCACGACTAATCTGGCCTTGTACCTTTCAATAGAACCATCAGATTTGTACTTTATTGTATATACCCATTTACATCCAACAATGTCAGCATCTGCTGGGGAATCAACTAGATCCCAGGTATACTGAGATACCAAAGTTGTTATTTCTTCTTGCATAGTCAGCTTCCAGCGATTATCAAGTGCTGCCTGTTGATAGTTCAGAGGAATAGTTTCAACAGACAAGGCTGAAATAAAAGACTTCATCTGATGTCCAATTCTGGCATGGGAGACAAAATGAGATATGGGATATAAGGTACATTGTCTTGTCCCCTTTCGTAGAGCAATAGGCCTGTTATCATCATCCTGAGGATCACTATTGTCAGTAGAACTTACCTCAGGAGAAGAAGAAGATGAAGGCTCTTGCGGAAGTGGAGCTCTACGCACATATACCAATGGAGGATTATTAAATCTGGAAGAGGATGAAGTTTGGTTCGGTAATGAGGGCACAGATTCCAAAGGAAAAGGAGGTATAGGTAATGGAAAAGACTCAGCTGGATCAACCTGCAGCGGGGAACCGGAACTAGAGTAATATGGAGAGGATTCCAGGAAAGATACATCCGCACTGACATACTCTCGGCGAGAAATAGGATCATAACATCGATAGCCCTTTTGATTTTTTTGGATAACCGATAAATATGCATTTTGTAGCTTGAGCGGCTAATTTATCACGGTCAGGGCCAAGTTTGTGTACAAAACAAACACATCCAAATATTTTTGGTGAGAAAGAAAAAAGTGGGGCATTAGGTTTTAGGATATGTAATGGAATTTGATCACCCACAGAAGACGAAGGCATGCGGTTGATCAGATAGCAAGCAATGGTAATCGCATCACTCCAGTATAATACAGGAACATTGTTTTCGCATCACCCCGATGTTTTCGCTCAACCACCCCATTTTGTTGAAATGAATAGGCACAGGAAGTTTGGGGTTGAATGCCATGATCTTGGTAAATTTGTAACAGACCTTTTGATTTAAACTCGAGAGCATTATCAGTGCGAACAATCTTGACAATAGATTCAAACTGAGTTTTTATTTCAAGAATTAGGGATTTGATAAGACTTGGAACTTCAGATCGTTCTTTTATTAAAAATACCCATGATAACTTAGATAAATCATCAACAATAACAAGATAATAACGACACTGAGTCCTAGTAGGAATCTTACTAGGACCCCATACATCTGCATGAAGAAGTTCAAAAACTTTATTACTAGACTGACTCTGAACGAACTTCGATGATGCTTGCCCAACTGACATGCTTCACACTAAAATGATGTGGTGGAAGGAATCTGAGGAAAGACCGACCGAAGCTTTGACAATGAAGGATGACCAAGACGACGATGCCACTGAACAGGACTGAATGAATGTTCTACTGCAGCATGAACAGAACCCATTGGATGATGTAGGTAGTAAATTCCATTTTCTTCATAGCCTCCACCAATCTTCTTCCCCGTCAGCAAATCCTGAAAATGACAACCCATTGGATCAAATATTACTCTATAGTTTTGTTCTTTTATAAGGCAACTAACAGAAAGTAAACTTTAAGGAAAGTTTGGAGCATGAAGAGCATTTTTCAACTGTAATGAGGAGGATATAAAAATATTTCCCTGACCAACAACCGGGGAGGAGCTCCCATCGGCTAATGAGACTCCAAGCTGAGCTTTAATATCCTTTAGATATGAAAAAACATGTGAATTTCCACACAAATGTCTGGATGCACCAGAGTCAATAACCCACTTACTATCAGTCGGATGAAGATGATTTTCGGTCGAATAGGCAACACCAGCTACAGGAGCGGTGGAACTTAAAGGTCGAAGAGCGATCAACTCATTATATTCCGCATGACTAAGGGTGATACTACTTTCATTTGCAGTGATATTCTCTTGTGCATTTGTTGCCTCAATAGTAGTAACATTTGCTTTAGGAGTATATGACTTTGATGAAGAAGAGGTTGGCCGACCATGCTTATCCCAGCAACGATCTTCTAAATGTCCAGATTTTCCACAGAATGTACATTGAAGCTTTCCTCTGCCTCCCATACCACGTCTACGTCCTCGTCCTCTGATATTCTGAATATTTCCACGCCCATAACTAGATGGGACAACAAGAGCAGATGATTGAGTCACAGACTGAGATTGTGGCAGAGAGATCGCAAGTCTACTCAGACGATTGTAAGCATCAGCAAGAGTGGAAACATCTGATCCAGTCAACATTTGAACTTTTGCAACAGAAAAATCTGAAGAAAGACCTGTAAGAAAACAAGCAACCATGGTTTGTTCTTGATGATCCTTTTGCTTCGAGCAACAAAGAGGCCTGTGAGCATTAAGTCTTTCAAACACAGCTTTGACAGAGGCATAGTACTGGGCCAAGGTCTGATCTCCCTGTTGCAAGTTATATATTTCCTGTTCGACTTGCAGGATACGACTCACATTCGTTTCTTGTGAGTATGTATCACGAAGATTATCCCACATCAGTTTGGCTGTATTATAGTAGATCAATCCATCTGCAATATGAGGTTCGACACTATTCATGATCCATGACATAACTATGTCATTATCTTCATCCCAAGTAATATATTTTCCCAATTTCTCAGTGGGTTCGCCTTCCAACAAAATATGTTTTCGACGATGTCCAGATACCGACATCATAAAAGTTCTGGACCACCTGGCATAGTTGGTTTCATTCAACCTTACGGAAGATCCGTACGAGAAGGGGTTGGCAAAAGCCTTATACTCCCCAATATGTTCCATTTTGGAATCACATTTCGAAGTTTCAGCCATACTGAAGATGTGATCCAAAAAATAAAAGAAATTACCTCACTTGAACAACAAGTGTTCAAGAGGAATTTTCAACTTAGCAGGAAATCACACCTGCTGTTTCCACAACAAACAACAGCCCACACACAAAACAAAAAATCAACACAGCAGGAAATCACACCTGCTATTTTCCACGACAGAAGAGTAACTTAAGCTACCATGCTTCCTTAAAAAAAAACTTGACACAGCAAGGAGTCACAACTGCTGAAAACTACATTCTGAAATATACCAACCCACTAAAAACAACTAAAGTTCAGTTGCTGTTGATACCACAGAAATGACGAACATTGCTGCACCCAAACACATCACGACCAATGATAGAATGCAGTCGCAAAACAAAATATTCACTACACCTGCTGTTCTCCAACATATAAGGCACGACATCCAGTAAGTCTTCAGGGCACAGTTAGACAGATCAATTATATTTCGATCACAAGCAATCAGCACAGAAAAGAAATCTGCATTCACGGCAGAATTCTGATCACACGCAATCAGCACAGGAAAGAACTCAGCAAAATTCTGATCACACGCAATCAGCACAGGAGAGAACTCAGCAATCACGACAACACAGAAAAAAAATTTTCTACTGCTCCCAAACAGCAGGAACACACCTCGTCAAGAACTCAGCAATCACGGCAACACAGAAAAAAGAAGATTTTTGCTGCTCCCAAACATTAGGAACACACCTCGACAACTCACGAACCCAAAAAAAAAATCACGTCATAGCAGAAACAGGACTCGGCAACACTAGGTCGCAGCAGGAGATCCAGATGAGGAGAACAGATCTAGATCTTCTCCTTAGATCTGACGACAGATCTGGGTAACATCCCAGATCTGTTATCAGATCTTCCCCAATCAACCACCACCAAACCTGATTTTAAGAAGTCGTAGGGTTATTGCTCCTCGTTGATGAAAATCAGTCCCTGTTGATCACGCTCCCACGATCGAGGGCTCTGATACCATGTAGAATAAGATGGGATGTACAACCACCTGTGTGGGTAGAGAGAGAGAGAGAGAGAGAGAGAGAGAGAGAGAGAGAGAGAGAGAGACGGCTGCACAATAGAACTTGTTAACACAATTGATTAGGGCTTCTCTCTATATTAAATAGAGAGAGGCAAAAAGAGAAATTACATCTAAGTCCTTATGAGGACAAAATTTCAGAAAACCTCTAATATAAAAGAACTTAAAACAAAGAACCACCTATTCTCAACATGTATATGTATCTATCTTTATATATATATGTAAATATATATGTTTCTCTCTCTTCTTGTAAAACCCGCAAGGGTATTTTAGTCATTTCCCTTCCTTTTGCGCATATTCATAATTATGAATATGTTGTAATATTTTTTGTACTTTTACTTTTTCTTTTTTCTCTTCATTTTATTTTTTCTTTTTTGTTTGACTCAAGTCAACTTGGAGGGGGCTCAACACTAGCTGTTGAGCCTCTCCAACGGTTAGAATTCTAACCGTTGGAGGGGCTCCAATAGCTAGTGGAGCCCCTCCAAGGCTCCTTGCTTCTTATAAATAGGAGAGTTCCCCCTTTGTAAACTTCACTTCTTGGAGCTTTTGTTCTCCATTCTTCTCAATAAAATTCTTTATATTTTGTATGCCTTTGTGCATTTGAGTTTCTTTATTGTACCTTCGTGTACATTCGTTCTAAGTGTTCTTGTGCATTTGTGCACATTGGTGGTGTTGTGCTTATCGTACACTTTATCTCTTTTTTTGAGATATTTTCACATGGTATCAGAGCTAGGCTTAAAGGAAAAGAAGATCATGCATTTTTCTCTCTTCGTTGGAGTACCTCGTAAAGCGTGCCATTAAGTTGTGGTGGTTGGAGTGAAGACTCGGTCCTTCATTCTATATTTTAGAAGCTTTCTACATCAAGAAGGAACTCATTTCGCATTGTGGTATGCATTTATTTCTCTTTGTATCCTCTCTAATGGGCGAAAAGGATTCACACTTCTCTCTTGGCTTCAAATTAAATGGAACGAATTATCATGTATGGGCCAGGAATATGGAGGCCCATATAAAAGGAAATGGGCTTTGGGGATATGTTCAAGGAACTATTCCCGAACCCGAACCTAAAATTACTACCCTTGAGAGAGGGGAGATCAAGGTTCTTGAGGGAGAAGAAAGAGAAAAGGCTTTTGAAGATTACAATAAGAAGCATGAAGAGTGAGAAATGAAAAATTACAAAATACTCTCATGGTTCTTCTCTTTGGTTGAGACCAAAATTAATGCCAACATTCTAAAGTTCAAAAAGGCATATCAAGTATGGAAATATCTTGAAAGAATGTATACTTCAAGAGATTTGTCCCATAAATACTATCTCCAAAAGAAGGCTTTAACCCTTCAACAAGGAGAAATGTCCGTTAGAGAGTATTTTGCTGAGTTATCCACTATTTGGGATGAGCTTGCTCTCCAAGAACCTAAATGGAGTGGTGAGGCTATTGAATTAAGGGCCAAACAATTAGAAGATGATCATTTCTTTAACTTTTTAAATGGGCTTAGACCCGAGTTTGAACAAACTAGATCCTCTCTCTTGTCTTCTTTCTCTTCTCCTCCATTGGAAGATGTGCTTACCAAATTAAGTGGAGAAGAAACTAGATTGGGAATGAATAAAACCAATCTAAATGTGTTGGCCGTTCCCTCTAAAGATGAGGATGAGGGTGCTTATGCTGTCTCAAGACCGGGGAATAATGTTAAAATCTATAAACCCCCTCATTTTAACAAAAATCAAGGAGGAAGAGAAAATGGTGGGCATTATGGAAGAAGAGATTATAGTAAGATCATATGCCATTTTTGCAAAGAACCGGGTCACATTAAACCGGTATGCCCTAAATGGAAGAAGATGGTGGCTATGTCTACTACTTTCCAATCAACCAAGGAGGAAGGTCCATCAACTTCCAACCATGCTACTTTGTCTCTCAATCAAATCATGGAAGCTCTTCAACCACTCCTCAAGGGATCCGTTTCCGGAGCCGCCATGTCTACCTTCTCTCCTCCCGGTAAGACTCTTTGGCTCTTAGACTCGGGTGCATCCTTTCATATGACTCCAAATGTTTTTGCACTTTCTAAATACTCAAAGAATTTGTCACCCTCTTTTGTCTCTACCGCGGATGGGGTTTCTCTTGAAATAAAAGGAATTGGTGATTTTGAAAGACAAGGTTTTTTTATTCCTAAAGTTAGATTTATACCAAAACTAAATTTAAATTTGCTTTCCGTCTCTCAACTATCGGATCATGGGTGTGATATCAAATTCTCATCAAATAAATGTTGGATACAGGATCGCCGGTCCGGGAAGTTGATTGGGGAAGGCTCTAGGAAGGGAGATCTTTATCTCATGGAATTTCTTCAAATTCCAAAAACCTCTTTTTGTAATGTTGCCCAACATAAAGATATAAATGTTTGGCATAAATGCCTTGGGCATCCAAATATTGTCAAGCTTTCTTATTTACATTTTGCTAAAACTTTATGTAAAGACAATTTCAATTGTAATGATTGTATTCTTGGTAAAATGAGAAGCTTACCTTTTGGATAAAGAACTATGTTTTCAACTAAGCCTTTTGAAATTGTGCATTCGGATGTTTGGGGACCGGCACCCGTTGTGTCTAAGGGAAGTTTTTCGTATTATGTTATTTATGTGGATGATTTCTCAAGGTATAGTTGGATATACTTCCTCAAACATAAACATGAGGTTTTCTCTACTTTTAAGGTTTTTCACATGTTAATACAAAATCAATTCAATAGTAAATTACAAATTCTTAGAACCGATTCCGGGGGAGAATATCTCTCAAATGATTTCAAAAGTTATATTGAAAATAATGGGATTGTTCATCAAAGGTCTTGCCCCAAAACTCCTCAACAAAATGGGTTGACCGAATGAAAACATAGACACATAATTGAAACTACAAGAACTTTGCTCATTTCTCAAAAAATTCCAAAAAGATTTTGGGTCGAAGCGGCTCTTGCATCGGTTTATCTCATAAACCGACTTCCATCCAAAAACTTGAATCAAATATCTCCATATGAAATCTTGTATAAAAAAGAACCCGATTACAATAGGTTAAGAATTTTTGGTTGTAAATGTTTTGTTCTCACCGATAAGAATGATAAATTATCTCTCAAAGCTATTTCTTGTGCGTTTTTGGGATATTCGGAAACACAAAAAGGTTTTAGGTGTTATGATATTAAAAATGATAAACTATATGTTTCAAGAAATGTAACCTTTTTAGAAAACATAAGTGGTTTTGAGGAACACAAAACTCATGAAGATAATGTCGATTACTCTTTTTTGTTTGAACTATTATCTAGAAATGAAGATTTTTTTAGCGATGATGAATTGAATGAGAATGAGGATATAAGTGAAAGTATTCCTCAAACCATTCATGATGAAGAAGAAATGATAAATGAACCAATTACCTATACACATAGAGATAAAAACACTTTTAGAAGTGCAATAGAGAAATATAGTGACCTTAGTGAATCTTCCAACCACTCTCGAAGAACTGAAAGATCTAGGAAAAATCCTTCTAGATTTATATCCTGAGTCTTTTTCTTCAAAGCATAGGGCATGTCTTAGTGCCATTCACTCATATCAAGAACCTAGAAATTTTAAGGAAGCTAGGGAAATGATAGAGTGGAGGGATGCCATGGACAACGAACTTAGAGCCCTCAACAAAGCCAAAACTTGGGTTTTTCAATGTCTTCCAAAAGGAAAGAAAACAATAGTATGTAGATGGGTTTTTAAAGTCAAAACCAAGAGTGATGGCACTCTCGAAAGATATAAAGCCCGTCTTGTCGCAAAAGGATATAGTCAAGAATACGGCATCGATTACGAAGAAACCTTTGCTCCTGTTGCACGAATGATTACTGTAAGATGTTTGATCACCATTGCATCTATTAAAAAATGAAATATTTACCAAATGGATGTTAAAAATACCTTTCTAAATGGGGACCTTAATGAAGAAGTCTACATGGATGCTCCTTCTGGTATGAACGTACCAAAGGGGAAAGTCCTTCGTTTGCAAAAAGCGCTTTATGGTTTAAAATAAGCCCCTAAGGCTTGGTATGATCGATTTAATGATGTGATGGTTTAAGATGGTTTTACCTCATGCTACACTGACACTGCTCTGTTCGTCAAAAAGTCTGATGCAGGAATTGTGATTTTACTGTTGTATGTTGATGATATGTTGATAACAGGTAGTGACATAAAGGGCATCAGAAACATTAAAACCACTTTAAAAGAAAGGTTTGAAATGTCAGACTTGGGGTATCTGACTTACTTTCTTGGTATCGAGGTAGCCTACTCTCATAGAAGTTATTTTTTGTCTCAAACTAAACTTGCTTGTGAGATTCTTGACAGATCAGGTATTACTAATGATAAAATCTGTGAGACCCCTGAAATTGTGGGATAAAAAATGAAGATCGATGATGGGAAACCTTTGGAGGATCCTACCCCCTACCGGCAACTTGTGGGATCTCTAATGTATCTTAGCATCACAAGGCCGGACATCTCTCATGTCGTGCATACTGTAAGCCAATTTCAGCATGCTTCTACATCCGTTCATATGAGTGCCGTTCTCCGAGTTGTCAGATACATAAAGGGAACTTTAAACAAGGGAGTTTTCCTTTCCTCATCTTCTGAGTTAAATTTAATTGCATATATTGACTCTGATTGGGGAGGTGACCCAAATAATCGTCACTCCACTACAAGCTTTTGCATTTTTTTAGGTGAATCCCTGATCTCATGGAGATGTAAGAAACAACAGAAGGTGTCTCTATCGTCCACCGAAGCAGAATATCGAGCCATGACTTCTACAACTATGGAGATTGTCTGGATTCATCAGTTGCTGCAAGACATGAGAATTCCAATTCAAGAACCCACAAAGTTGTGTTGTGATAATAAGAGTGCAATCTATATTGCTAAGAATCACACTTTTCATGAGCGGACAAAGCATATTGAGATGGACTGCTATTATGTCAGAGAGGCATATCTACAAAAAGTCATCGATCTTCCTTATGTGACTTCAGAATATCAGTTGGCAGATTTCTTCACCAAGGCGCTTTGCTCTTCAAGATTCAACTTTCTCCTTAGCAAACTTTCGGTCATTGTGCCCTAAGTTTGAGGGAGGGTGTTAAATTGTATCTCTCTTATGTAAATATTTACATATATATATATAAAGAGAGATACATATACATATATACATGATGTATATGTATCTATCTTTATATATATGTAAATATATGTTTCTCTCTCTTCTTGTAAAACCCGCAAGGGTATTTTAGTCATTTCCCTTCCTTTTGCGCATATTCATAATTATGAATATGTTGTAATATTTTTTGTACTTTTACTTTTTCTTTTTTCTCTTCATTTTATTTTTTCTTTTTTGTTTGACTCAAGTCAACTTGGAGGGGGCTCAACACTAGCTGTTGAGCCTCTCCAACGGTTAGAATTCTAACCGTTGGAGGGGCTCCAATAGCTAGTGGAGCCCCTCCAAGGCTCCTTGCTTCTTATAAATAGGGGAGTTCCCCCTTTGTAAACTTCACTTCTTGGAGCTTTTGTTCTCCATTCTTCTCAATAAAATTCTTTATATTTTGTATGCCTTTGTGCATTTGAGTTTCTTTATTGTACCTTCGTGTACATTCGTTCTAAGTGTTCTTGTGCATTTGTGCACATTGGTGGTGTTGTGCTTATCGTACACTTTATCTCTTTTTTTGAGATATTTTCACAAATGTCACTAGCACCATGTAGCTAAAAAACAATGAAGTGGATTACAGACATACAAACATGATAATGCTCATTTAAAGCAATGTATCATGGAAATGAGTCAAAACACACACTCTAAGAAGAACATCTGGAGAACTGATTATTATAGTTGCCTAACTAACTAATATAACACTATTTCTACATAAATGTTGTATGACAAGTGAGAAATCTATGGAACCAATGGGGGCTCCATCGTTTGGTAGGAGGCTAGGAGCAGTTTGTGCAAGTCACCATGTGACGGGACGTTGCAAGTTTGAACCCCACTGGTATATGGGTGGTTGAATAACCGCCTGGTAGTATGAACAGGCCTCTGGCCTGTCTGAGTTGGCTAAATGCTATTTGTAAAAGGCAGGGGCCCTTATTTCCCACAGCTCTGTTATGAAAAAAAGAGTGAGAAATCTATGGACCTCTTTGATGCAAACGAAGGAAACATGGCATTACAAGGGCACAGATTGTACTCCTGAGAAATCATTAATTTAATCCTTAATGTCTGGTATTGATACCAATACTTCACAGAAGTATTATAAGAATGGCATCTAACAAATGCTAGAGGTATTTATATTTATTGGACAATTTTATTGACAGGTTACCGTGATCCTGTTATTACCGAACAAAAACTAAATTTATTGGACGATTTGTGACAAAAATAATAAAGCTTTTGTGCTTTTGTTGGTTTGATAGCTGAAAGCTGGATTGATAGATTGGCTCTAGATTATTATCCATGTCATCTTAGGTTCAAAGCCCACTTGGGTCTATTCCCAAGGTTGGCTATCAAAAATGAAAAGTCCGTACATTTTCCTTTTGTTGCGTGGAAGGCTATATTGATTTCAAGTTCATCATGTTTGCATATGTTTTGTTATTGATTTCCATTTTATTGTTTATTTTCTCAGATGCTGCGGGAAGGACTCAAAGGACTGAGTACCCAATTGCTCTTTCAGACTCAATTTCTTTTTACCATCTCACTTGGTATCTCATCTTGTTCAAATGCAGTATTAAATGGTTTCCAATTTTCCAGTTTATTGTTTAGTTTCAATGCAATTTATATGTGAGAAATCTGTGATCTTGCCATTTCTTAGAAGGAACTTTCCATGAGCCTAAGATCTCCATTTCTCAAAAGATGAGAGTCTCAATTACAATTTCTGACAAGAATTTTTTCCATATTCCAGCAATCTGATTCAGATCACAGAGGTCATTGCAGTGACTACTGTTGTATACTGCATGAGGGCACAAGTTTGTGTGTTGGCACACGATGTTATTTCCCGACAACGTAAGTGAAGGTATCTCTCGTCAAATTAACATGCAAGAGGTTGCAATAGATCCGTCTGTTTGTGGTCATGCATTGGCACATGATGTTATTTTCCGACAACATAAGTTAAGGTATCTCTCGTCAAATAAACATGCAAGAAGTTGCAATAGATCTGTCTGTTTGTGGTCATGCATACTTTCTCCTAGCCTCTTGCCTAGTTGTCCT
This sequence comes from Nuphar pumila, assembly GCF_984573655.1. Classification (NCBI taxonomy): domain Eukaryota; kingdom Viridiplantae; phylum Streptophyta; class Magnoliopsida; order Nymphaeales; family Nymphaeaceae; genus Nuphar; species Nuphar pumila. The sequence goes on along the minus strand of NC_143250.1, from coordinate 102,283,349 downwards.
CTTGACAGAATGCTTGTTCTCCAACTACTCATCAAATATGCCAGAGCATTTTCACTGGCCTTCGACTAATCATAGTTTGATTTTAGACCTTGTTGAAGTTTATAAGGTTAGGTGTTCAAACTCTTTGAATTGTATTTGGCTTTAATTTTCTCATCCAATATAATGAATTTGTTTATTTCAATCAATAAAATGTAATAGTTGGTTCTGATTTTTGTAGTTTCTGTGGTTTAACTTGTAATCTTTAGCATTTCATGACAAAGTTAGTGTACTATTTGACCAAATTGAGGCATGAGTAATATTTTTGAAGTACCTCCCAATAAGGTAACTGCTGAACTCTAGAGATTATTTTGTGGAGGTCTTCTGGTGACTGCCGAATCAATAAGATCTCAGTTATCAATTGTCTTCTGGTCTCCGCTCATCTGGTAGGGCAACTTGTGAATGTCACTAAGTTAATAGGACATCACCAGTTTGAAACCCACGGATGGCGTCCCTTGCTGCAAACGCAACTTAAAGGGAACACAAGTTCACTTCTGAAAGAGGTGATCATCTAATTTTGTGATGGATCTGTGTTCATAAGTTTAGCAAAGTTTGGTTAGGTGTCAACCTCAAAAGTCAAGTCAGTGTTTGAGATTCTTGGATCTCAAATCCAAAGATTGAGTTGGCACGGGAAATGTTGTTGTGGTTCGTCCCTGCCAAGATTTTGGTTTTGCAAACATGGAATCTCAAATCGAGAATTTGAGATCCCTCGTATAAAGAGATTGAGTAGAAAACCATGAACCTAACAACAGATAGAATGCGTTCTATTCTCAATTTCTCGAATCTCAGATCTGAGGATATGATCTGCTGGGACTTTAGGGTGTGTTTGATTCACGGGACAAATGCAGCTTGGACATAATGCCTGGTGTTTGTCCTGCATGCGTGCGACCAGTACACAGCTTTTATAAAAAATAAAAGGTAGGACAAAGCGGTCCCTGCTGGGGCTGCTTTGTCCCTGCATATCAAATGCAGGACATCGCCCGGGCATGGACCGCTCGGGTGTGTACCGCGATTCAAACACGCTCTTAAGGTCATGGCATGGTTTAAGCAGAGTGCCTTGGTCGACTGTCAAGCGTAGGTGTTTGAGTCATGCATCCTCGCTAACCTTGAGTGGTCACTAGATAATTCCAATGGTTGGAAACGTTTGATCACATTGAGGTGGCTTCTGAATCAGGATGCGTATGGTTGAGTGACCCATGAGCTGGGCTAGGCTTCGGTCAGGTTTTTAAGGTTTGGCACAATCCAGACCAGTACTAGGCTAGACCATTTTTTGTCTGGTTGGGTTTGACCAGCCCCAGCAACATCACCCTTTTAAGAAACGGACCAAACCAGCCCATAGACTACCCTTTTGTTGGCTTCGGCCCATTTAGACTCGGTTTGGTCAGCATTCCTGAACCTGGCTTGGCTGTTTCACAGGCCGGTTTGAGTTGTTTGACCAAGATGTGATTCTGACTGACTCTGTCCTCAAGCCATAAATAATAGGCGGGAAAAAAACAGAGAAAAACATGAGCTGGCTTTAAGTAACGGTGTCAACGGGTCTGGAATGACCCCTTAATGTTTAGCACCAGATCCAGTAGTGCCAGGGTTTGGTAACACAAAAGGGATCCGATTAACTATTTAGGTCGAACTTGTTTGGTCCAGTTACTATACAGAATCAGGTATGGTTTATGAAATTCTATACCAGACCTTTGTCTGACCCAAGTTCAGATTAAGATCCGCAATTTGTCAATATAAAAGCCATATAGTATATGAACCAGCTACAATTTATGTAATCCTTATAAGATCTGGGTATGGTTTTTCTATGGTGGATCTGGTTACACAGATCTGAACCTGATACCAGCACCTTAGAGTTGGATCTGGGTTTGGTAAATGCCGAACCCATTGACACCCCTAGCTCTAAGTAATTGTTCATAATATGTTTGGTTCCTTTCATTCATATTGTTCAGTTTCAACTTCTTTAAATTAGAACAGAAAATGACCGTACTACTCTCAAAATTTGGCCGTGTTTTTGCAAATATCAAGCATTATGTCAAAATTTTTTTGCATATCCAAAATCACTGATTTTACTTATTTAGGACCATTTTATCCTTTACATATAATTTGTGCGGATTTTCTGACCTTCACATCAATATCTTGTGAATCTCCAAAAGACAAATCCAACTAAGGAGATTCACATGATATTTGCATGAATCTCCTAACCTTTGGATCAATATCTTGCGGACCTTCGCATAAATATTTTGCGAACCTCCTCAACATTAAAATCTAACTAAAGAGATTCACATGATATTTGTGCGAACCTCTTTATCTTCATACAAATATCTTATGAACTTTCGAAAGACTAAAATTCAACTAAAAAAATATGCATGATATTTGTGTGAACCTCTTGACCTTCACACAAATATCTTGCGAACTATTGAAAGACTAAAATCCAATTTAAGAGATTCACATGATATTTGCATGGACTTCCTGACGTTTGCACAAATATCTTACAAATATTTAGGGATGTCAACGGGTCAGATTCAGGTCGGATCTATGTATTACCGAATCTGACTTAATCGATTTCAGATTCGGATGAAAAAAGATAGAATTGGATCCGGATCCGACTAGTCCAAAATCTGATATTTACACTTAGTCAGATTCAAATCTTAGTAAGATTTTGGTTTTAATCGGATCCAGATTCAATTTTTATTAAAATATTAATATCGAATCCGACTAATAAGTTTTGGCTCCAATATCGGGTTACATCCAACCCGTTAACATCCCTATGAACATCCAACAACTATTGTATCTATAGTGAGATAGGCTACAATAAGCGAAAGCATACTTAATATCATGTTTTGATACTTACTCAATGATGCTTATGTACAATTGTTATCCCGTTTGCATAAATATCATGTAAATCTTATTTTTAACTTTCCTATTGGTCTGCAATGTATTTATAAGAATGTTCCAAGGTACACACAAAAATCATGTGAATATCTTTAGTTTGCGATTTTAATTTCGGAGGTTTGCAAGATATTTGTGTTAAGGTCAAGAGGTTTGCACAAATATTATGCAAATTTTTTTAGTTGAATTTTAGTCTTATGAAAGTTTGCAAGATATTTATTTAAAGGTCATAAGGTCAGTGCAAATATGATGCAAATCTCCTTAGTTGCATTTTTAGTCTTTTGAATGTTCTTAAGATATTCATGCAAATGTCAGGAGGCCTCCACAAATACCATGTAAAATTTCTTAGCTTGTGATTTTAATATTTTAAAGGTTTGCAAGACATTTGTGCGAAGGTTTAAAGGTCTACACAAATGTCGTGCAAATATCTATAGTTAAATTTTAATTTTTTTAAAGGTTGACACAATATTTGTGTGAAGGTCAAGAGGTCTGTGCAAATTACATGTGAATCTCTTTCATTGAATTTTAGTCTTTTGGAGGTTCACAAGAGTTTTGTGCGAAGATAAGAAGCTCCACACAAATATCATACAAATCTTTTTAGTTGGATTTTAGTCTTTTGAAGGTTCACAAGAAATTTGTGTGAAGGTCAAGAGGTTCACATAAATATCGTGCGAAGCTCTTTAGTTTATAATTTTAACTTTTCAGAGGTTCGCAAGATATTTGTGCAAAGGTTAGGAGGTCTGCGCATATATCATGTGAATCTCCTTAGTTGTATTTAAGCTTTTTAGAAGTTCAAAAGATATTTGTGCGAAGATCAGGAGGTCTGCACAAATATCATGTTAATCTCCTTAATTAGATTTTAGTCTTGAGGAAGTTCACATGATATTTATGTGAAGGTGAGGATGTTCGTACAAATGTCATGCGAAAGTTCACAAGATATTTGTGCAAATCATAAGATATTGATGCAAAGGTTAAGATGTTCGTGCAAATATCATGCGAATCTCCTTCGTTAGATTTGTCTTTTGAAGATTCACAAGATATTGATGTGAATATTAGGAGGTTCGTATAAATTAAATGTGAAGGGTGAAATGGTATTCATTAAGTCTAGAATCAATGATTTTGGATATGCAAAAATTTTTGACATATTTTTTGGTATTTACAAAAACACACAAAATTTTAGAAATAGTACGGTCATTTTCTGTTGGAAGAACTTGGCTTCCCATGTTTATTACCTCTCTAAACTGATCGAGATATTTTCATTTGTAATGAAAAATCACTATTTACCCAACTCCTTACATAAAAAAAAGTCGTGTGCCCTATAAAGTAAAGGTTAGTATGATCTCTTGAACAATAAGCATTACATATAATCATACTTTATCACAACCTTAGACATATGGGCGCGCAACGGGCCAACCCAGCCCCGACCGTTAATTAACTGGGCCGTTGACCAGGCTAAGCCTGATCAAGCCTGGCCCTTTAATTGATTGGCTGAGCTTAGGCCGGTTTGGGCCAGCTGATTGCCGAATGTCCAGCCTGCAGCCTGCCTATTAGGCCCATGGGCCTAATTGGGCTGGGCCGGGCCGGGTTGGGCTGGGCTATAACACACACACACACACATATATATATATATATATATACATGAAAAATGGTCATACTGTACAGCGTTTTCAACACTCTCCACAATTTATCAAATTCACCTAATGGACAATACCTCAGGTTCTCAATTTTTTCTGGGCACTTGTACCCTTGCAAATGCGAATTAGGATTTTGGAGATCTTGTTTGTATCCTCCTGTGTTGGCATTCTTAATAATGATGAAGATCATCCTGGTCTATAGTTTTTTTCTGGTTCCATGATCCTAGACATTGTTTTTTAATTTTTTATTTGTGTGCAACCTTTGAACTTTTTGGTAATGTCACTTATATTATAGAAGTTTTTTGTTTTTTGTTGCATGTCAGCTTTTGCTTATGTTTTATTTTTATTTTACCCGTATCTTCAAACGGTTAAAGTATCTGAACATTTTCAGACACTTGTGCATCGCTAATTGCACGCGCAATCAGTGGTGCAGTTTTTTGCTTTTTTTAGTAGCGGTCTTGACCGCCGCAAAAGCCTAGGGCAAAAAGCTGGGCTTTAGGGGTGGTCAAGAACTATTGCTAAAGGTCCAAAAATTCAATTTTTTTTGGGACGCGAGTGCACAACTGCACGTTGAAATCGAATTTGACGAAAACCCGTTCTAAGATACTGGTTTTCATCCAGCTAGTTTTAGATGTAATTTTAATTGTATTCATACCAAATTGAATTGGTAACAAAAAAATGATTTAGTAAAATCAGAATAAAATAAATAAAAATTCCACCCATGTGAATAATGAACACTAGTTTTGAAATCCAAGTCTTTTTCCAAGAATTTTCTTTTCCTTTGTTTCATCTATTGTTTTTGGAAACATTAGAATTAGGGGTGTCAACGGGTCTGGTTTCGTTCGACCCAGGTGAAACCAGTCTTGGACCATATTTTTTAGTATGGTATCGGGTTTAATCGGGTCCAAGAAAAATCATACCCGGTGTAACGCTCCAAAATTTATAACTTATAAAATTTTAAAAAAAATAAAATTTTTGTAGTTAATCATTTTTTAGAATTTAAAATGATAGTACAACAGAATGATTTATTGAAAAGTTCAAGTTAGCGAACTCTAAGCTGATTACAAGAAAAGTATCCAGTAAATGAAATGGGTCTCCAAATGTCTCAGATTTGGGCCTCCATACATACAAGTCACTCAAACCCATAATGATTAAAACCAAAGACTTTTTTATTGAAATAGTTTATGCAAATGTTTATAAACAAAACACCAAAATGTTTCAAGAGTGAACATTACATCACGGCATCATCACGCTATCTATAGCAACTATCTACTCATCACATTAATTCTATAAAAAAGGGGCAGACTCATGAAAGTCTGATAGGTATAACGATATCATATACATATATAAAACTAATATATACATGACAAATAGTCAATATAATCGTACATGCATGAGTTATATTAATAATATCCTAACACATGCACCTAAACCATCTACTAATTGTATAAGCAAGACAAACATTTTCATTTCGAATAAAAGTGTGAATATCGAGCCTTTTGTTTCGATATTATCTTACTCGCGGGTACTCACATGATGAAAATGTAGAGCCAGACTAAGACCATTCAGGGGTTTATTATTCTATATATTTTGATACCCCAGATGACTAGGTGAATCCGCTCTAAAAAAAACAGTATAGTTACCAAAAGAGATTTCTCCATAGGCGACTTGTTTGGATGCATCATAACTTCTGCAAAAATTGCAGGATCTCTACCATATAGGACAATTATTGATAGCCCAGGTCTCTTACTTTTCGAGGACTAGAGTCAAGTAAACCGCGATTCAGCAACACTCTCACTTATAGTTATAACAATGTCACATGAGGCTATATCACTTACCATCTCTCTAGGTAAGAACCAGGTATGAATAAGTTATTGGGTCATTTATTATTAAGGGCATTTACCATTTTTGCTCATGCCACATACTGATAGGCATCATCTACCCGTTCTAGTTGGGCTCTCAAGTTTGTATATTAATGTAAATCATTTACTATGCTCTAGTTTTTTAAACTAATCGAGCATCTCGGCTGTGAAGGCGATATTAGATTTTGCATGTGTTTTTTCATGGTACGATGCATTGTCGCACCCTGAGATTTGCCATAAACCTTTACTCATTTATAACATAGTACATTATTACACTGCAAGGTTTGTCATAAACCTCAACTCATTCATCAATGTGTAGGCATGTCTCACATGACTTATAGTACAACAATGATGATAATCAACCTGATTTTCAAAAAGATCAACATATTTGTATTTGAAAACCAACATGGTTATTCTGGATAATTATTATTGTTAAAATAATTTCCTAAACCTTAGGTTGATGTGAATCCAGGTTGTTCTCAGAGGTATATCAGAGAACTTGATGTATGTGTGAGTGAAGTTCACGTAATCGAAGTCCCGAATTTACTTGATCACAATAGATTCAATTGCGTATATCTAAATCGTATCAACAATTATTCTTTTGAACAACCTTATAAGTTTGAACCACACAGGGTTAATGTTTCTAAAAATCTGACATTTGAAACTGTCAAACACATGAATATACATTATTGCATGCATGCAAACGTAAGTCCTTGGTTTATTTTATGAAATATCGGACACATGTGAACATAAAGTCTCGCACCCATGGGGATGTAAAACCATTGATTATTTCACAAATTATATGATGTGTGCGAGCTTAGGATCTCGCATGCATGCAAATGTAAATCTCTTGATTATTTTACAAATGATCATATGTGTGTGAGTAGGGGCGGCAAAACCTGACACGACCCGCCAACCCGCCTCTTAGGCGGGTTCGGGTTGGGCTTAAGCCAACCCGTTTAATAAACGGGTCGACCCACGTAACCCATTTATTAAACAGGTCGGGTTCGGGTTGGGGGTATGCCAACCCGCCAACCCGGCTGACCCGTTTAATAAACGGGTTAGGCGGGTGGGTCAACCCGCCAACCCGACCCGCCAACCCGCCAACCCGACCCGCCAACCCGACCCGTCAACCCGACCCACCAACCCGACCCGTCAACCTGACCCGCCAACCTGACCCGCGAACCTGAGAACCTGTTTACCCGACCCAACCCATTTATTAAATGGGTTGGCGGGTCGTGTCGGGTTACCCGTTTATTAAACAGGTCGGGTTCGTGTTTGCCACAACCGACCCGTTTAATAAACGGGTCGGGTTCGGGTTGAGGTATGCTGACCCGCCAACCCGACACGATTGCCACCCCTATGTGTGAGTGTAGGATCTCGCATGCGTGTAAACGTAAATCTTTTGATTATTTTGCAAAATATCGGATGTGTGCGAGCATGATCTCACACGCATGCGAATATAAATCTCTTGATTATTTTATAAATTATCAGATGAATATGAGCGTATAGGATCTCATATGCATGCAAACATAAATCTCTTGATTACTTTGCAAATTATCGGATATGTGCGAACACAGGATCTCGTACGCATGCAAACATAAATCTCTTGATTATTTTATAAATTATCAGATATGTGCGAACGTAGGATCTTGCTCGCATGCGAATATAAATATCTTGATTACTTTATAAATTATCAGATACGTGCGAATGTATGATCTCACATGCATGTGAACATAAATCTCTTAATTATTTTGCAAATTATCGGATGTGTGTGAGCATAGGATCTTTCCGGCATGTGAACATAAATCTCTTGATTATTTCGCAAATTATCGAATGTGTGTGAGCATACGATCTTGCACGCACATGCGAATATAAATCTCTTGATTACTTTGCAAATTAACAGATATGTGCGAGCATAATATCTCGTACGCATGCGAATATAAATCTTTTGATTATTTTATAAATTATCGAATGCGTACAAGTGTAGGATCTTGTACGCATGCAGACGTAAATCTGTTGATTACTTTGCATATCATCGAATGCATGGGAACAAAAAGTCTTGCATGAGAATGAATGAAAATCTTGGCTTATTTGTTTTGCAGGAGTATTGGGGGCATGCAGACTTAAAGTATCACATTTAAGCCTTTTAAAAATGAATTAAAGCAAAACTATGTATTTTAGATAAATACTTATTTTAAAGAAAGCAGAAGTATGCAAAACTATGTACTTTATATAAATGTATGCGTAATTTAAATAAAATATGAGCATCGCAAAATTACGTACTTTAAATAAATTACATATATGTGTATATATTTACACATATAATATAGTAATGTCTGCCAAAAGGCTATCGTAAATAAAGCAATATGCAAAACTGCGTACTTTAAATAATTGCATGCATAATTTAAATAAATATAAGTATCGAAAAAATATGTATTCTAAATAAATCATATGTATATATTTAAACATATAATAAAACAATATTTACCGAACAACCATCGTAAATAAAGCAAAAGTACACAAAACTATGAACTTTAAATAAGCATATGCAAAATTTAAATAAGACATGAGTATCTCAAAACTCCATAATCTAAATAAATCATATATATAATGCATACCATCATCATCACAAGTATTTTTTTTTACTATGAAATACATACAATTCTCGAAAGTGCCTCATAATTATTGTCACTTGAACGGAGTCGCATACGGTTTTGCACTATAATGCACATACTTAGATAGCGAGAATGGATCATACCACGGTGAAGGATGTGGCAGCACGGTTTCTGAAGCAGTTGCAACGGCAGAGCCCATGTGACCTGGCAGCGATTAGCGGGTTGCCTACCTTTTTTTTCTTTTCTTTTTTTTTTTTTTCATTTTCTTTCTTTTTCCTTTTTTTTTGTTCTTTCCTTTTCCTTTCTTTCTTTTCATTCTTCTTTCCTTTCACAGAACCGAGCGAACTCGATTTGGCCCAGCCGAGAAGCAGAGGAAGAGCCGGTCGACTCTTCCAGCTCTGCCGACAAAATGGAAGGGAGGCAGAGGGTGGGTGACCCTCTGCCTGCCGAAAAACAGGAGAGGAGGGGGCGGATGGCTTTCCGTCAGAGAAGAAAACAGAGGAGGAGGAGGAGGGGGTGGAGTTGCAGGGGAGGCAGTAGGGCAGCCTCCCTGCTGCTGGTAAAACGCAGAGAGAGGGAGGGAGGGAGGCCGCGAAGTAGCTCGGCTGGGACGCCCACTCTGTCTGATCAGGATGACAGAAAAAGGGGCAGGCAGGGAGGCGCGGCGTCCTTTGACCTGCCGAAAAAACACCGGGCGGCAGAGAGGCCGGGATCTCAGAGGAAGGAGAAGAGCGGCAGATGAGGCGGATCCCTCATTCTTGTCGGAAAACAGAGGACACGGGGAGGACTCCCACGGCTGCGGGCTTCCGTCAGAGAGAGAGAACAGGGGGAATTTGCAGAGAGATTCGGATGGGGAGGTGGCGCCGGAATGGTGGTCGCCGGAGGGAGCTGCAGGGTGGCGTTCGGTGGTAGTTCAACAGAAAAGGGGGGTGGTGATGGAAGTGGCGAACGGTGGTGTTCCAACCACCGTCGGGTGCGACGAAGAGGGCACAAAGGGGATGCTCCGGCTGAGGAAAATGGCGCAGCTCCGTCGGGGTGGGAAGCAGATCAGGTCATGCTGAACATGAGCTTTTGCTCATGCCAACATCGTGGCCGTCTGTTTGCATTTTGGATGAATGCCACGTAGTATATAACTGTTTTGTTGCATTTTTAACCTTTCATAATACAAAACGGACGGGAAATGAAAAAACTTAGGGGGTAGCGGGGTTTTAACGGGTTGGTTTGGTTGGGTTGAGTCCTTATGGATCCAACCCAAACCGATTTTAAAGTTTGGAGTTCGATATTTGTTGGGGTTGGATCCTTGGATCCAACCCGAACCCAATATATTTAAGTTGGAGCGTTTTGGGTTGGGTTCATTTGTATCCAACTCAATTCAATATATATATATATATATATATATATATATATATATATATATATATTGTGCATGGTTGGATTTGGATTTTAAAATATCCAAATCCAACCCAAACCTTATTTAAATGTCCAAACCCAAGGATTTGGTTGAGATTGGGTTGGATCCAACTTAAATTCAAAGTGTTAAACATTAAATAGTGTGTAAGTTTAGTTGGGTTGGGTCCGAATGAACCCAACCCCTATATTATTTTAAATAAGAGCCTCCTTGGGACTTGTTTGGATTTTGGATCCAAATAGCCATTTACCAATTTTTATTCCCATATATATATTCTTTTCAATACATGTATATTACACCTATATATATGTATTTCTATCTATGTTTACTTTAGAGTGGATTGGGTCCATCTAATGAATCCAATCCAAATAACAAGATCCTTAGCAATGATCTATTGTTAGCTATGTATTTATATATCCCCTATATATATTTTATTATTTCTGTATATTGAGAATTGGTCCGTATATTTGAATTCAAATCTAGACCCAATGTGTCTTACAATTTGGATCTCTTCTGGATCCAACTTGCTTGAGATTCGATCCATCTTATGGATCTAAACCTAAGTCTTAAGGTTTTGAGAAATTCAGATCTCTTTCGAGATCCCACTCGAAACTATTCTAGAGTTGATCTTATGGATCTAAACCTAAGTCTTAAGGTTTTGAGAAATTCAGATCTCTTTCGAGATCCCACTCGAAACTATTCTAGAGTTGGCCGGGTCCATCGAATGGATTCGAGTCTTTATTATATAGCTTTTTACAAATTTGGTTAACTCTCTAGATCCAAATTCATTTAACTAGGAGATCCAATGGTTCCTAGGCATCTCAAATGCATAATTTGAATCGGATTTCATGGGGGTCGATTCTCGTGGATCCTCCATCAAGACCCAAATTCAGAAATATTTTAAAAACCTCGTAGGTGTTAAATAATTTGATAAGATCCAAAATCTTTATCGATAATTTAACTGTCAGGTATTTATTCAGAAAATATCAGGATAATCCTATATTATTTATGAAAAATCCAAAAAATTTGCCAAATTTACACTTGGACCCGATAAGAACGACATGAACCAAACCCGATAAAACTATATTTTTAAGCATTTTTACATTTAAAATTTACAGGTTTTAATTGAAACTTGGGTCGGGTCTGGGTCAGGTATAAAATTTCACAAACTATACTTGGTTCATGTATTAATCAGACCTTCGAGTCCGAACTTGAGTCTTAATCAAGTCTTCTTATTTATCACCATACTCGGACCTTATAGGGTTTGGTTTGAGTCAGGTCTGGGTAAACTAGGCCCATTGACAACCCTAATTAGAATAACCAATGGTAGATATAACACCCAAAAGTTTTATCTCAAAAATCATAATTTTTTAAATGGTTTTAGAAATCATAGAAAAAATTCAAAAATTTGGATAATGAGTTTGGGCGAGTTATAGATCTATCACACCATTCAACATGTCAACTTAAATTTTAACATTCACATATTAATAAAAGTCCATTCTAAATTTAAAATAATAATATGAGAGTTCCTTTCAAAATTCATAGAAAATGTGAATGTCTATAATTCAAAAATCTCGTATAAATGAAAAAGATTTGCCACAACCTCCCGTCATTGTATTGGTCGTCCATTCATTACCTATAAAATTTTATAATAGGGTCAAACTTAACAAGTCCTCAGTAGAAAAATGTTATTAAGTACTCGCAAACTAAAACAAGTATGCAAAAAAATATTTCTACAACTCGCACATGTAGATAACAATCATCAATTTAAAGGTACTTTCATTAAAATGCCTCATGAATTTCAATCATACATAATTACATTTTCTTATACATAAGCATTTAAATATACATGAACAATTAAATATGCATGAGCAGTTAAGGATATATGGACTTACCATTACAGAACGGGCAACCATTTATGCATGAGTTACTTAATTGGCTTTAATTAGATTTTCTTTTTAAATGATGCATGCCATGACAAACTAAATGCATAATCAATTTAAGTGCTTACTTCTTAGCCCTATGGGTACGTCACATGCATTAACTTGGAACAGGGCCATGGCGTAGGTAGTGTATTTATACAATTTATGGATTTGGACCTGGCGAGACACCTTTCACCAATCCTCGGGTGAAGAACGACCATATCGAGAGAACACTCCCAACACCGTCATCCTGATGCATCAGTTTTTCACTCATAAGTTTCTAACCATCCACCTCACATTCTACTGTAGAGGCTTCTCCTATTTTTGTTGCTGGGGAGGAGCAACCTTCTATGCTAAAAAACAATATCCATGAAGTCAATCATACTGCTTATCCTCTCCTTATAAGCATTAATAATTTAGTGTCACATGGTTAACATTTTTAATTCATTAAGTCTATGCAGTTCACCATTCAAATCTAATTAAAGATTCAGGCTCCTTTCAGGCTTATGTATGCACATATTCAAATGCCAATCATTAGTCTTGCACCATTGCATATTTTTATGTTTTAGATTTTAACATTGGTTCATCAATAGACATTTGTCATACATAATTAGATGCATCCATATATATTTTCATTCAATTCGATAGCAATTTGAAATAAAAACTAGTTTGTGCAATGAGTACCTTATTCAATTTGTGCCCCTATTTGGGCACTCAACACCTGCATAGAATTTGTGTTGGAATTGTATTTATAGTATAAATCATTTTAGAACAAATCAAATTCAAAAATTGGTAATATGTTGTATTCACCGTTTTCTCAAACTCGCTAGGCCCTCAAACTGATGTAGAAAATTCCATCATCTTTTCGATGACGCAAACTGCTCGTAAAAATTCCTTCGAACGAGGGAGATACGACTGGTTTTATGTTTATATATACTTTTTTGTTCTGACTAACACTGTTCTATGCACAATTCGAGAATAGGGCCTAAAATTTTGTAAATTATATAAAATTTTGTTAGCTTTCCAATACAATAAACTGTTCATAAAAACTCCTTCGAACGAGGAAGACACAAACGATTTACCGAATGGGTGTCAGGCCGGTTATGCATAATAGCATATTAAGTGCATTCGAGTAAGCAAAAATATGCAAATCGAATTGTATTTTTTTTATTATTTTCACTAACAGCATATCATACATCATTAAAAAAATTTAAATACTAACAATACTAATGTTCTTACAAATAGACCACATTTCCACAACCATTAAACCGGGAAAATGGTCCATCATCTCGAAAACTATATCCTTAGAAAAGTTTTCGCTATTTTTCATAACCATATGTATTTACTTTGCACAACAATTATTTTATATTTTCAATTTTCTTTTATTGATAGTATATACTACAAATGAAAGAAATAACACATGAATATCAGTTTATTTTAGGAAAAATAATTACACAACCCCCTAGTGAATTCAAAATTCAATTTTTTTTCAATTAAGCCAACACTCACATGATTTTGCATATTTTTTATTTATTATATATATTTTTCTCTAGGGACTAAATCGACCCCCACTACGAAATCTGATCAGTCTCCCTTTCTTTACTAACCAATCTGATCCACGAAGGCTTTTCATTTGAAACCCTTTATGCATCGGTTTTTAGGCTAATCGTCTATACCATATTTGCCCATATCCTGCTAAAACACATAAAAAAATCAACTTCTTATTTTTTTTTTGCCATTGATCTAAACCAGAAAATTTTCACATGTATATGTGTGTATACATATCAGATCTGATATGTATACACAACATGTGGATACAACCTGAATTTTATGCTATTGTCGGAACTGATTCAAGTTGAAATTGAATCCTAGAAGCGGTTTTCGATTCCAAAAATTATTTCTACGCTAAATATGATAGAACCAATATCAAATCATTGTATGAGAGGTTCAATGCAAGGTTTTACCTATTCAACATTGGAATAAACTCTTGCATACGAGTTTTGATCTATGGGTAAATAATATAACCCTTACCTTTTTTGATGAATCGGTTTGCACAAACGCTAGAAAGATCAGTTCAGTAGCATGATCCACCTCCTCCGTTTCATAGTATGGCTGCAACCCATTGCTCAGCCCTAACTAGATGTGTGGTCTAGTCCTCCTAGCTTGGTGAAAGAGGAGAGAATTCAAGGAAGGAGAAGAAGAGGAAGAAGAGAAAAGAAAGTGAGAAAGAGAAGAAACCAAAACGACAAATAGGGGGGGGGGCGTGAGCCCCTCCCAGGTCTTTTATACCCTCTCCCCTTCTCTAACCCTTTACTAACCGCTAAGATTAAATCTCAGCCCTTAAAAGATTTTCTTTTCTTTTTCTTAATTTCCTTAAGCATCCACTTATGTTTATATGTATTATTTTTTTTTCTACTTAGCTAACTATAGGTTTATAGTTTAGGTTATATTTTTTTATATGATATGCAAGCTATGCCAAGAAAAAGGGGGTCTACATAGGCTGGACGTCCCCCGCTTTGTTTAACTACTTTCTAAATTCCAAAAACAAGCTATCATTGCTTGCTTGTTTGGCAAACATTTGACTTATTATTATATATATATATATATTCCTTCTTCCATATTTACCATATTTTATATTTTTTCTCTTTGTTTTTCAGCCTATCCTAGAGAATCTTTTAGGATGGGGTGCCCTGCCCTTGAGAGGGGTTTCTCATATTTGGAAACTTTAGACTTAGTTTATTTTTATTTTTATTTTTTTAGAAGTTTTAAAATATCTTATGTTTCTAAACTTTTAAGAAGTTTGAATTTAACTTGAAGTGCCAGATAGGATGGGTCCCATAGGGGGATGCCCCACCTATGGACCTCTACTAAATTACAAAACTTGGTTAATTTATAATTTTCATTCCATAAAAATGTTAATTTATTAATTAACATTATTTTCTATTTTGGTTTTCAAATACCTAAAACTAAAATTTAATTTTTGGTGAAATGACATTACATGTATGCCAAATTATTCTAATTTTATGTGAAATTCTTTTGAATTTTAAGTTGACATAATTATCTCAATTTTCTTCTCAAAAATGTCATTTCTACTGAAATTGGTTTTGAGAGCGATTTTCACTAAGGTCAGCAGAACAACTGGATCTTGTATTTTTTTATGGAATTCTTTCATTAAAATGTTGGGATTAAATCTAATTTATTTATTTCATATCTCTTATTATTAATGTTAATTTATTATTTATGAGATTATCCATGAAAAATCACAGGTATTACATCCAACCCTCCTTAAAAAAAATCGTCTTCAAAATTGAACTAAGGTTACTTACCGAATAGACTTGAATATTTCACTTTCAACTCCGCTTCTGGCTTCCACGTACATTCTTTGAGCCCATGGTGTTGCCATTGTACCTTCACTAGGAGAATGATCTTATTTTGTAACACTTATTCTCGTCGGTCCAAAATCTCTAACAGATGTTCATCGACTATGAGATCTTTCTATATCTCTACCTCCTCATAGTGTATGGTATGTGTCAGGTCTAAAACATATTTCCTCAACATCGATACATGAAATACATTGTGAATGTTTAAAAACTGAAGTTGAAGTGTCAATCTGTATGTTGTGCCTCCAATCTTCTCAAGGATAAGGAAAGGTCCTACATACCTCAGACTGAGCTTACCCTTCTTGCCAAATTGAAATACACTCTTGGTCGACGAAACCATAACAAACACATGATCCTCGACTTCAAAACTAACTTCACGATGCTTTGGATATGCATAGCTTTTCTGATGGCTTTGAGCAATCAGAAGTCTCTTCTGTATCAATTGTACTTGGTCAGTGTAGTGGTGACTCGATAGATCAATCACCAACCTCAATCCAACATACAAGGGATCTGCAGGGTCACCCATATAGAACCTCGTATAGAGCCATAGCGATGCTAGGATGATGCCTGTTATTATAGGCGAACTCTGCTAGCTTTAAATGTTTGCTGCAATCGCCCTTTCATTGCAATCGTCATCTCCGACTGTCTGTCTGTCTGTAGGTGAAAAGTTGTGCTTGACTTAAGTTTTATTTCCAAAGCCTTCTGTAGTTGTTCCCAGAACTTGGACGTAAACTACAAATCTCTATTTGAAATAATTAAAACAGGTACTCCATGTAACCAGACGATCTCATCTACATATACATTCGCTCGACTCTCTAAAGTACGATTCACCCTAGTCGGTAAAAAGTGCACCAACTTCGTAAGGCGATCCACAATGACTCATATAATGTCATACTAGTGTCCTGTCTTGGGTAGACCTACCACAAAGTCCATGGTAATGTCTTCCCATTTCGACTAGGGTATCTCAATCATCTGCAGTGTTTCGTCAGGTTTCTGATGTTCTATCTTGACCTATTGGCATACTAAGTACTTCGACACATATTCTGCAATTTCTTTTTTCATTTCATTCTACCTATAGTTCCACTGCATATCCTTATACATCTTGGTACTACTTGGATGTATAATATACTTGGTTCTATGTGCCTCATCAAGTAGCTCATTTTGTAGTTGCAAATCCTCTGGCGCCCGTAGCCTCTGATTGTACTAGATGTTGCCATCATCTTCTAGATGTAGGGTTGACTCATCCTGTTTGCATGCTGCAACTATCTTTGAAAAGCTCGAGTCATTCTTCTGTTGGGCTATAATTCGATCCATGAGTTCAGTTTGCACTACGAGACTTGTGATCTGAATGCTACTTGAATCTGAGTCAAAGGGTCACCAATCAATCAAGTCCTTTAGTAGTCTTCACTCGTTGCTGATCATGCTTGCTAGGCTTCTTGCTTTTCTACTCAATGCATCAACCACTACATTAGCTTTCCCTAGATAATAGGATATGAAAAAGTCGTAATCTTTAAAGAACTTTAACCACCACCTTTGTCTCATGTTTAAATCTTTTTGCAAGAAAATATATTTGAGATTTTTGTGATTGGAGAAAACCTTGAACTACGCTTCATACAAATAGTGTCGCCACACTTTAAGTGCAAAGACTATAGCTGCTAGCTCCAAATCATGCATAAAATAATTTCGTTCATGCACTTTCAATTGGTGAGAAACATAAGCTATAACCTTGTCATGTTGCATCAAAACACAACCAAGATCTGTACCTGATGTATCATTGTAAACCATAAATCCTCCATGGCCTGAAGGTAGTGTGAGCATTGGGGCTGAAGCAAGCCTTCTCTTTAGCTTCTGAAAGCTTTCTTCGCACTGCTGAGTCGATACAAACTTTATTCTTTTGCGAAGCAGCTTGGTTATCGATGTTTCTATCTTAGAGAAGTCTTGAATAAATCTTCTATAATATCTCGCGAGACCAAGAAAACTGCGGATATCCAACACATTCGTCAGTTGCTTACAGTCTAAGACTGCTTCCACCTAATACAATTCCAGTACAAAAGACAAAATTTAAACAAGTTAAGATAAAGATTTTAAGAAAGATTTTCCCTCAAAGCATATTTCATCGATATTAATTTACCTTAGCGGGGTCCACTGACACTCTATCTTTTAAGATCACATGTTCCAAAAATATAACCTGCTTCAACTAGAATTCACATTTAGAAATTTTTGCATACTTTTGTTTTCAATGGAGTTTCCAAAGGTTTGATTATCATGTATGTGTCTCCTTTGCATAAGCGAACACTCAACACAGGCTCTGTGGGCAGGGGTCCTGCCTTCAGAGCTTTACACTGTACAATGATAGTAGATATGGCGAGCTGAGCTAGTATAACCAGGTCTTCATGCTGGGTGCAGTTTCTTTTGTTTACAAAAAGAAAGTAGATAGGATTCTCTGAGCCCACAAAAGCTGTTGTTTATAATTTTTTCACATTTCAGCAATCTGTTGAGGCAGATTTTGCATCTCCCCACCAGATTCAGTTGGGTGTAATTGGTGGCATTGAATCTCAAACTTTAGATTTCAAATAAATTACATTTAATGTCCGAGTCTGAGAAATTTAGTGAAGGAGACGAATCTCCAGGCTTGGCAAATTCTGGATCGAACTAGGGTTGTAAATGGTCCTACTTAGGCCTAACCTGGTTGGATCTGGACCTTGGTCAGAGCTGAAACCGGATATTGGACCCACAAGACTTTGCTTAATAGGAGGGTTTGAGGCATATATGGCGAAAAACAGAACTGATAAAATCTCTCTAAAAAACCAGAACTGATAAAATCTCTCTCTCAACCAGAGACCGGGGTTCATCCACTACCCGGATCCTGTGGGTCTGGCTCAATTAACTGATTGGACCCACTTTTGTAGGTCCAGACCGAGATGGCATCAGGGTCTGCATGTTTAGGGCTGTCAACGGGTTGGGTACCGACCCATCAGGTTATATACCCGAATCCACTCAAATAACAAATTGCCAGGTCATGAAAATGAAATCCCAAACCCGGATCCACATAATTTCAACATTTTATTTTTTACTAAACATGCATGTAAAATATTCAGGTTTGGTACCCTACCCGACAAAAAAAACCAGGTCAGGTTGGATACTTGGCAAAAATCATGAGTTTTTTTCACATTGTTCAGGTCACGTTTGGGTAGGCCTGAAAATTATTCGGGTGAGCACTTTTCATACCCATACCCAGGAATTCAGGTTTTTGTCGAGTCAGGTACTCGATACAAACCAGACCCATCGACACACCCACGTTGGGTAGATCCAGCATGCATGACATTCGGAGTAGTTGATCGTCTAGTAATAAGTGGCCTGTGGGGTGCCTCGTGAAGCACTGGTGTTCCTGGATTTATACTATTTGGGGGTCACACCTGACTAGGGATGGCAGTCACTACAACAAAGCAGTAGATTAGCGACGACCACATTCCGTCGCTAATCCGTCGCTAACCATGTTAGCGACGGATTAGCGACAACGCGGCGACAGTATGCTTACGTCGCGAATATTTCGACGCTAACTGGCGACGGAATAATTTCGTCGCCAGGTCCGTCGCTAATTGCGACGGAATAACGAGCGCTATATTCCGTCGCCAATCCGCCGGTACTAAACGGCGACCACGGCTTGGCGACGGATTTAATTCCGTCGCTATGCCGTCGCTAGATTAATATGAATAGCGACGGATGGTTCCGTCGCTAAGCCGTCGCTAGATTAATATGAATAGCGACGGAATCATCCGTCGCTAATCCGTCGCAAAAATGAAAAAAAAACAAAAAAAAAATTATTTAAAAATTAATTACCGAGAACTGTACAATTTCTATTTCCTATACAATTTATATTTTCTGTAAATAAAAAACAAACCACACAAAAAAATTCATATAACAAGTATCTATAATAATTAATCGTTCCACCTTAAAATTAAGAAGTTTAATTATTTACAATTCAACAATTACAATTAGGAAAAATAAAAAAAATAGAACTTCTTCAACACAGTCCTCTAATCATCGCCAAGATTTTATGCGTCTTCTTGTTCATTGTCTTTATCTGTCCCTTCAACTCCACTACCCTGATTATCGCTAGCAGCCTACACAAGAAAAGAACAGTCAATATTGATAAACAAAATATAATAAAATAAATTACACACTATATGTGATTCTATCATGTGCTCATGTGTGATCTAAGGCAATAAAAAAACTCTATATGTGATTCTATCATCCTCATATGTGTGCTAAGGCAGTCAAAAAATTGAATATGTGATTATAGCATGTTCATATGTGTTCTAAGGCATATAAAAAAACTCTATATGTGATTCTACCATGCTCAGATGTGCTTTAAGGCAGGCAAAAAACTATATATGTGATTCGATCATGCTCGTATGTGTGCTAAGGCAGTAAAAAAATTGAATATGTGAATATAGCATGCTCATATGTGCTCTAAGGCAGGCAAAGCAACTTTATATGTGATTCTATCATGCTCATATGTGTGCTAAGGCAGTAAAAAAATTGAATATGTGATTATAACATGTTCATATGTGTTCTAAGGCATCTAGAAAAACTCTATATGTGATTCTACCATGCTCAGATGTGCTTTAAGACAGTAAAAAAAACTATATATGTGATTATACATGAGAGGGACCTAGAATCGAAGATCCCCTATCCTGAACAGTGGCCTTGATCTCATTTCGGAGAAAGGGGGCGATGGTGTATTTGAAGTAGTTATTCAGTGATTCATTAATGATCTCGCGTACATCATCACCGGAAAGAATAGTCGGCTGCTTGGAGCTTATGTCGGCGCAAGAAGTCGGTGAGCCGTAACTGGAAGAACCAATAACTGGTGAAGTGTTCATATTACTCCCAAACCCGAACACGCGACCTTTTTTGGGTTCACCTGCTGCAGTCACCCATGCTGTAGGATCAAATGATGGATGCTGAGTAGCGTCTTCGCCATATCGCTCTACCATCTGTTGCTCATATGCCTCCTACAAAATAATGTTTAAAGTATTCATTAATAATTAATGATAACATTATGATAACTTGCATATATATTGCAATGATTATTAATAGAATTAATACATACCGTTGTCGTTCTCGCCTTCTCTGATACGAAGACTCCCGTGGTCTTCCGTTTATGTGTTTCTACAAACACATCCTTATATGGTACACTGCCTCCTTTTTCTGCTTCCTGCGAAGTTAAATGACAAAAGATTTAGTACACAAGTTTGCAACAATACTTATAAAATTAATATTATATATTGATGAGTTACCATTTTCTTTAGGTGGCTCCCAAATGTCTTAGATCCACCTGTGTGTAGATGGGCTTCGGGCATCTTCGATCGATTTTGTGAAGCCTTCGCAGAGCGTTTTTTAAATGCATCTCCCGCCCACTTATCGCACATTTCATCCCAGTAATCTCTCCTGATAGTAATATGACAATGGCCCTTCCACAGTAATGGATCATCTACTACGCCAGATGCTTTTTTTGCTGCAGTCTTCATAGTGTGCAGCATATCTGCAAATCGATTGGCAACCACCTTCTGCCACACCTTCCTTGCATCATTTTCTTCCACCGTAGTTGCAAAGCGATTCGAAGCCTACAAATATTTTCAGAAAGTTAGTAGGCATTGCTTAAATAAATAAATATGAAACACATTAACTATGAGGAACAACTGTATACCATGAATGAGGACCACAATCTGTCTAACACCTCCTTTGGGTACTCTTTCCATTGAGCAACTGGTCCTGATAGATGTTGAAGAAGTGAATTTCTAATCTCCCGTACTACTTCTTGTGGCTCAAACCTCGTGCTGCACATGAATTGTTACACAGTAAATATCAATATAAAATATTTAAAAGATATGCAATAATTGAAAACAAAATACTTACGGTCGATTATCGATATACACTATTCGAATGAGTCTTCTTGTGCCAGCCTGAGAAGACCCTGTTTCCTGTGTTGGCTGTTGACTTGTGCGATCAACTGGTGTAGGTGGGTCGTGTACAGACGCAACATCATCTGTAAAAAAATATATTAGAAATTCTCAGAATGTGCATTTGAACTAATCAAGCATCTAATTAGTTATATGATATACCTATCACAGGAGCCCGTGAAGATGAAGGTTGAGCCTGGCTACTACTGGATGAGCGACCACTATAACCTCCACGAACCATATTCTAACAAATAACATATGTCATACAATACATTCAAATAATTCACATCAAGTATTACAATGCATTCAAGTCATTCACATCAAGCATTGCAATGCATTCAAATAATTCAAATCATTGACATCAAGTATTGCACTAATTCAAATCATTCGTTAATTGCATAAATTATAATACATTCAGATAATTGAAATCATTCACATCATGTATTACAATGCATTCGAATCATTCATATCAAGTATTACAATACATTCAAATAAAATTTTTAATCATTCACACCAAGTATTGCAATACAACTCACATCAAGTATTACAATGCATTTAAATAGAGGTTTGTAGTATAAGATTTTGCTCACTAGCTTGAGAATTCTTCCTCGTCACTAGTTTGACTTTCTTCTTCTTCTTCTTCATTGTTTGCCCATCCACTTGGTACATCATTTGGATCACATTCCTCTATGAATGTTTCATCAGCCAATGGAGATATGACATGCATATCATGCGTAACATCGTGACCATAAGCGAAGTCACAGACATCATCTGATTGATAGTAATCACTGTCTTCAGCTAACTCATCTTCCTGTAACTGATCATACTCGGGGTATAGTTTGGATTTCACCTTGCAAACTGCCCACCATTCATTTCTATCTGACTTTTTTATACTCGGATATGAAGTATAATAAACTTGTTGAGCTTGCGAGGCTAATATGAATGATTCATATGTTCCAAACCTGAATTTATGATTCACCTCCACAATGCCTGAAGCTTTGTCGAGTCTTGTTGCAGTTGGATCAAACCAATGACACTTGAATACCGTAACCCTGTTATTCATGCCTAAGTAAGTCAACTCCATTATTTCCTCTATAACACCGTAGTAATCATGTTCATTTTCACCGTAGCTGCTACCCTTGACACACACGCCACTATTTATCGTTGATTTGTTTATACCGTAGTCTTTTGTATGGAATCGATAACCACAAATACTTATATTACCGAGTCATGTATCCACATATAGAACATAAAAGGATTTATAATTGAGTTGCATATACATATACTTACTCGATGTATGGGTCGATCGCTGAGCAATTAAAAAGAATATAGATGTGTGCTGCATCTTGCTCTCGATCTGTCAATAGCCTTGATCGGCAACTACCAAATGCATGCCCAAGTGGTTGAAATATCGACAGCTTGTCAGCTACAGTTATTTGTTCTCCATCAAAATCGTTTCTAAATTCTTCTCCATGAAACGTCCAGTTCTGATAATCACTCACAAAACCCTTCCTGTATAGGTGATGTCTAACGCCATGAGGTTCTACAAATCGATTATTCTTACAAATCTTGCAGGGACACCTAATCCGACCTGTGGGATCTACCGTACTGACACTCGCCGTTGCAAATTCAATAAAACTATCGACACCATCCATATATTCATGCGATAACTCATTGTCCACTATCCTACGGTACATCCATTCACGGTTTGCAGTCATTCTGTCGTATGATGTTACGAATAGTATCCTAACGAATTAAGAAAAAAACAATCAGAATGCTACGATAAAGAAAATATCAAATTTATCATACAATATACTATGTCAAACAATAACAAGAATTTTGATGCATGCATTGATAACTTAATATTTTCATGTGCAAACTATTAATGACACGATACAATCATTTGAAGCATGCTTTTATTATAAAATTTCACATGGAAGTCAAAATCAAATTGAAAGTAACTACATGCAAGCATGGATACAATTACATCAAACATTGCAATACATCATAATCATTCATATCAAATAAATGGCAAACATGTACCTGCAGCAAACACACTTCAATATCTCACTAACTACTACCATGCTTAGCATGGACTCCGTACTCCAAAAATAAGAACACTTCCATATTTCTACATTAAAATCATGCTCAGCATGATCTCCGAACTCCAACAAAGCAGTCCTAGATATCAACAACTAAGTGAGTGTGTGAACAATAAAGTGCTGCATTCAATAAATTAAATAACATGTGATACGTTTGCATCACTTACTCACCACGGGTATTTACCCGATTTGCATTGTTTTTGTCATTTACTTACCACAGGTGGCCGAGCACGAGTTGGTTCTGTTGAAAAATCTGCACAAAAACAAAACAAATTAAGTAACAAACTAACTAATCATGAAACAAGATGAAACACTAACTAAAAAAATTAAAACAACTCTAACTAATTGAAAGAAGAGAAAAGAAAAATAGTATATATGTTAAGCCAAATCTAACTAGAAGATGCTAATTTAACAAACCAGCTATAACATGTTGAACCAGTCGACTAACATAAAGTCATAGACAATTTCTAATCTGAACTACTTAGCAAAGGAATAGTAAATCAATCAATTAGTTTACTAGAAAAGATGTGAACTCCGTTTAACCACCACTATCATAAAGAATTCAAATAGCCCTAATCTAACTAACTGATTGTGAGAACATTAAATACCAATCTATCTAAGAAAAATATAATTATAAAAGACTAATAGATTGAAATACTCTAACTAACCAGATTTCAAGAAAACAAATTGAAGTAAAACCAACTACCAGTAGACATTAACAAACTAACAAATTGAACAACATGGACAACTTGTATATATACATTACAAAAAAAATTTCAACTTAAAATCCATATGGACAACATATATGCAAACTACACTTAAAACCATATAGACATCTTATATACACATATTACAAATTTTTTTTCAAGCTAATCACATGGACAACATAGGGATCACATAATAACTTTTTTTTTTTTAAAAAGAGATCACATGGGCAGCATAGGTATCCATAACAAAAATTCTTTTCAAATCAGATCACATAGGCAACGTAGGTATCTCATAACAAATTTTTTTTCTTCAAACAAACACATAGGCAACATAGTATTCCTACTAAAGATTTTTTTTTTCAAACTGATTTACATAGGCAGCATATGCATTAAAAAACAGATTTTTTTGAAACCAATTCACATAGACAGCATAATATATCTCATAACAGATTGTTTTTTTCAAAAGCAATACACATCGGCAGCATGTTATTCCTACTACAGATTTTATTTTTCAAACGATTCATATAGGCAGCATAGGCATTCAAAAACAGAAAACTTTTTTTTTTGACAAGTCACTTAGGCAGCATAACTTCATTACAGATTTTTTTTGACAAGTCACATAGGCAGCATAGCTTCATTGCATATATTTTTTTTGACAAGTCACATAGGCAGCATAGCTTCATTACAGTTTTTTTTTTTTATAAGTCACATAGGCCGCATAGCCTGAATTACAGAAAACTTTTTTTTTTTGACAAGCCACATAGGCAGCTAAACGCAGGGGGTCGACCCCCCCTGCCGGAAACGCAGGGGGTCGACCCCCCGTGCCGGAAAGCACGGCAGGGGGTTAAACCCCCTGCCGGAAAGGCAGTTCCGGCATGGGGGGTTGACCCCCTGCCGTGCCTTTACGGCAGAGGGGGTCAACCCCCTGCGTTTCCGGCAGGGGGTCGACCCCCCCTGCCGAAAACGCAGGGGGTCGACCCCCCCTGCCGGAAAGCACGGCAGGGGGTTAAACCCCCTGCGTTTCCGGCAGGGAAGGGGCGTACCCCCTGCGTTTAGAAGAAGAAGAAGAAGAAGAAGAAGAAGAAGAAGAAGAAGAAGAAGAAGAAGAAGATTACCTGCGCGTCGCCGGACGGTGGCGGGAGGTTGACGGGGAGCGGCAGCTGGCGAGCGCCGGCTGGCGAGCGGTGGACGGGGAGCGGCGGCTGGCGAGCGGCGGTGGCCGGACGGTGGCGAGAGCCGACGGGCGGCGGGAGGGAGCAATACAGCGAAACAGGGAAAAGAGAAAGAGGGATGGGATTAGGGATTTACGCGACATTTAGCGACGGCTTAGCGACGGAAACATGCCGTCGCTAAACCAAAATACCAAAAAAGCGACGGAATATATTCTGTCGCTACGCCGTCGCTAATTAGCGACGGATTAGCGACGACAGAGTTCCCTCTCTAAATCCGTCGCTAAAATGGTGTTCTTGTAATAAAAAGTAGCGACAAAAACATGCAGTCGCTAATCCGTCGCTAAGTAGCGACAGATTAGCGATAAAAGTCGTTTCCTCGCTGTCGCTAAGGAGCAACGGAAAAAATCTGTCGCTAATTTCCGTCGCTAATTAACAATTTTCTTGTAGTGAGTGGACCAGGGGAAAGCGGGGCCCACCATGCCTCACCCCGTTTGGACCGGGGATGAAGGGTATGAAACGGGGATGGAGGCTGGGACGAAGGTTAAAATCCATCCCGATTCGGGGATGGAGGCGGGGATGGATGTACACTTTTCCCTGCAATATCCCCGCCTCGCCTCATGCCCGTTTGAACCGGGGATGGAGGACATGAAACGGGGATGAAGGCGGGGGTGGAGGTTAAAAACCATTCCCGCCGGGGATGAAGGTTCTAACCTTGAGGCCGGGCGGGGGTGGAGACCTTGTTCCTAAGACTACCAGAGTTATTGGGAAAACGAAGAGAGAGAGAGAGAGAGTCAAACGTATAATAAAGGAAAAAATACTTTTTTTATTAAAAATTAACAGCTGTAATTCATAGACAAAGGCCTAAAATAACTCGAATTCCTAAATATACATGCTTTCTTGAAATCCTCCCGGATATTATGGGGTTACAATGGGATGGATTCTCAAAATCGATTCCCATCAATCAAAGCCTTCCAACTTTTATGTGATCCGATCTGTCTTTTTTTTATATATTTACACCGCCACACACGATCTAGACCTAACCGCACTGGCCTGATGTACTTACTGTCCTGACAGCATAAAACTCCTTTAACTTACCCTTGCAGGTTATACGTTCTCACCAGTCATGCGTTTTACCTGCTGATTCGTGTGGTGACATTATTACAACCGGAATTTCTCTTAGGTCAGAGGATTCCTGCACAACCATTTTGTTATTTGTTAGATTAAAAAAAAATGTGTTATACTATGTAGTTTATATATATATATATATATATATATATATATATATATATATATATATATATATATATATATATATATATATATATATATATATACATATGGGTACATGCTGAATGAAACGTGCTAATAAGCCTAATAGGATTGCATATTACAATAGATATCCACCAAACATAGGAAACAGATCACAGTAGGGGAGGTTCACTTGTGTATATATTTGATACCTTGACTCTCTTGAGCAGGTCATATCCAGTCATGCCAGGCATTTGATAATCTATTATTATCAAATTTACCTTAGAGCCCTGAAAGTTGATAAGGCCAAGATGTCAAACAATAAATGAGGAATCATAAGAAGTCAAACTCTTGGCCTATTTAAGATGAGAATCGGAACAAAATCAACATTGATAGTAATGACTGATTATATTTAGAGCTGCCCATCATGGAATTACTGGATTTTCTTCAAAAGTGTAGATGGGACAAAGGCATCAAAAAACTAAAATGGTCCAGAAATGGATTCTTTGTTCAAAATTCAAAAGGGGTCATCCATATTGGTCTCTCTAACTTTAATGAAAATACAAAATGACCCCCCTTATGCAAATCTTGAAAAAGTCCCTCTTATTTTCCTAAATACAATACAAATGAAAAAAGTAAGCCAAATAACAGATCAGAAGAAAAAATAATGGGTTGCTTATTGGTATTATGCCAAATAATGTATATTTTCATCCAAACTTTTTTTTTTTCTGTTTTGCCTTCAGTCGTCTGCATCTTTCTCAGCAAGATGCACCTTTTCTATCTTGCCATGGTGGCATGCAAATGGGTTGGCGTTCAAATCATGATTGTTTGGTTTGATGATTTGATTTTATTAACCTTAACCCAAAGTTTAAATTTCATTCTTAGCTAAGTTTTATTTATTTATTTATTTTTTAATTCTCAGAAACAGCAGCAAATAGCATCTTTCTATCATGGGTTAGTGTTAAGAGAAGGGCTTCTGTTAAGGTTTAACATATAATTTCAACCAAACTTCATATTATGATGAAAGTTAATCTCAAGGATCATTGTGAAAAGACTAACAAAAAGAGACTCGAAGCTTGAGATTAGTGAGAAACTATTTTGGATTTTGCCTATAGGTTAAGAGCATGCCATCAAAAGCAGTGTTTGGTGTGTCCCAGTTTTAAACACCCACAAAAGGGTATATAAGAAAATTCACCCCAAGGGTGGGTTTGGCATAGTGAGGTGAGACGTAGGCTGTTAGACGGGTGCTCAAAGTTTGATTCCCATGAGCGTCACTTCCTTGCGCAAATCATCGTCCCCATGGGGTGATCACAGTCCTGTCTTCAGAGTTTTACACCTCTAGACTGATGGCCGTAGGTATGGCAGACTGAGTCAGCACGACAAGTCTTCAAGCCAGCATGTGGTTCTTTCGGATAATAAACCAAAAAAAAAAGAAAGATGAAAACTCTGACAATTTGGAGTGACAGATCAGTCTAGCGGTTTGCATGACATGAAGAAAAGTGTATGAATTCATGTTAGAATCTTGTACTTGTCCCAGATATTCTCCTGCCCTTAGTCCACTCTCGGCTGTGGTTACTGTAGGAACAAAGCAGAGCAAAAACTCTTTATATTTGTCAGTCAAAAGACCAATACAATTTATGTTCAAAAAATTTATGTTAAGCACGTGGTACATCTAATGAAATGATAGAACTGAAAAATCATCGTCATCTCTCTCTCATTCTCTTTCCTTATAAGATAAAGAAAAATCTGTGATTGAAACAAGACCACATGGAATAACTTAAGGCATTCACATCAATGAGAGATGATGCGAGAAACAAAAAACTCACCCCTATAAGATGATCTCCTCAGCAAATTCTCGACCAATTTCCTATCAATAAGACTGTCATCAACAGCCAGCACATGAGGCTCATCTTCATCACAGAACCCTCTGGTTGATGAACTAGAAGAGGAGGAAGCCATCCCCTTGATGCAACTAAAACCAACAAACATTACAAGTAATCCTCCAAGCACCCAACAAACAAGGTCTCTCTCTCTCTAGCAAGTGGGCAACATGTTGAAGATGTGGGGGAGCCGAGTAAGTGTTATAAGAAAAAAAAGTAAAACGGTGGGAATCGGATCACAGTTATTTCGTGATATATTTTCTTGGGAAACCAGATCTCCTGATATAAATATTCGCTCGATCTCCAACTCACCCAGTATATTTTGCTCTCTACCACTCTGATTTCCTCCATTATTTCCTTTTGCTTTTTTCAGTCCTCTCCCTTTTATGACCCACAGTCCCACCTGCCACTTGATTCGCTTACTACTTCATTGCCCCCTATTATTTTATACCTCCCATCCTCTTCATCTTTGGAAATTATGCTGTTTCCTAATTTGACTAAAGGCTGTAACATAATTGGTTGGTGCCTTCTTCTTTGGGTCCAGACCTACTTGAGCCCACTTGGTCAGAGTAGGGATGGGAAAAGTTCGTACCCGGAACGGCTAAATACATGGGGGAGTCGGATCCAGAACAGAAAAAAATTGCAAAACCTTCATCCTAGATCCGATCTATTTGCGTCCCTAGGTCAGAGGATATTTGATCTTGTTTGGTAGTAGGGCTGGTACGGAACCGAACTGTACATATGATCATTAAGTGTAGGAAAATAAAAGTGAAGAATACAAAATATTATTGAAATATTGAGCTTACTACCTTATCACGATACAACGGTTACAATAGATATAGATACACGGCTTAAGAGAGAAGAAAAGATATCTCTAACAATCGTTACATTTGCTTCTTGAATGTTGATAATCAAGGAAACAGTTTCCTTGATTATCGATGTCTATCTTCACAGGGGAGCATGAACGATAATGTGAAGAGACGATAATCTTTATTTTCATCCGATAATAACCTTTTATCTTCATCTTCACATTTGACGAAACATTTTGCTTGTTATGAGTTTCACATGCATTTTACATCTATCTCGTAATCTCTAATCTCTTTTACTCCCCCTCAAGTTGGAGCGTGAGGATTTAGGATACCCAACTTGGTTTTGAGACGAGTGAAGTGATCGGTGTCGAGCGCCTTGGTGAAAAGATCCGCATAATAGGAGTGCATGGGAATAAAACATGTTTGAATTAGACCACTCTGAATTTTTTTCTGCACGAGGTGACAATCAATCCCGATATGTTTAGTGTGCTCGTGATAAACTGGATTTGCAACAATGTGAAGAGTTGCTTGGTTATCGCAATACAACGTCATGGGTTGAGAATGATTAATGCTGAAGTCCATCAACAGGTATTTGATCCATGTGAGTTTACAACAGGCTAGGGCCATGGATCAGTGCTTAGCTTCGGCCGATGATCGTGACACGGTGGATTGCTTTTTAGTCTTTCAAAAAATTAGATTGTCCCCAATCATGATGCAATAACTAGATGTAGATCAGCGAGTCATTGGGAAGGAGGCCCAATCAGATTCACAATAACCCAACACTTGAATCTTACTAGTGAATAACATTAGAATTCCTTGTCTTAGGGAACTTTTGATATATCGAAGGACCTGTATGGCATCGTCCATGTGAGGCTATCACGGCTGACTACTGAACTGACTTAAAATATTGACCGCAAAACAATATCGGGTCGGGTTATAGTAAGGTATAATAACTTACCCATTAGGCGCCTATACGGTCTTGGATCCTCCAACAAAGCTCCATCATCGTTACTGAGTTTGAAATGTGATTCCATAGAAAGTTGACTTGGCTTGACTCCAGGAAAACCCATGTCCTCCAGAATATCAAGTTTTCGTTGCGATAATAAAATACCATTTTTAGATCTTGCAACCTCAATGCTGAGAAAATATTTTAGTCGCCCAATGTCCTTCAATTAAAATCGATGATTGATGTGAAGTTTAAGTTGCTCAATGTATGTAATATCATCTCTTGTAATGATGATGTCATCCACATAAACTAGAACAAAGATATATGCCTTATGAGTAATCTTTGAAAAGAAAGAATAATCAATTTTAGATTGGACAAAACCTTCATGAAATAGATAGTGTGAGAGCTTGGCAAACCAGTTTCTAGAGGATTGTTTGAATCCATATAATGATTTGTGCAACTTATAAACCTTACTCTCCCCTTGAATAGAAAAACCTGGTTGCAAGTTCATGTACACCTTTTCATCAAGGTCCTCATGGAGAAAGACATTGTTGACATCTATTTGATAGAGATGCCAATTCTTTATTGTTGCAATAGCTATTAAACATCGCATTGTAACCAACTTGGTGACAGGGGCAAAAGTCTCATTATAATCCAATTCTTCAATTTGCGTATAGCCCTTGGCTACAAGTCGAGCTTTATATCTTTTAATAGAGCCATCAGAGTGATATTTAATTTTGTACACCCACTTGCAACCAACTGGGTGTTTGTTCACAGGTAAATCCATAGTCGACCAAGTGTGGTTCTCTTCCAATGCCTTGATCTCTGAAGTCATAGCATCATGCCAATACTGGGATTTCATGGCATGGGAAAATGTTTTGGGTTCTAGATGTTGAGAAATGGCACATAAGAAAACATGATGTCTCTTGGAAAAATGATCATAACTTATGGCTTTGGACAACTCATGATTTGTGTTGTGAACCTTGTTTCTTGTGTTAGTCGATTAGAGTATAGGAGCAACCGTGTAACAACTTTAGTCTTTGAGATGTGGTGGCAGTTGATGGGTTTTTTCAGATCTTTGGAGATGAACCTAAATGGGTTGAATTGTTTCATGATTGAAGGGTTTAGAATTTGGATCAAGATGAATGGGGTTGGAGGTTGTCACTAGCTTCTTAAACCTCATAAGACTAAGGCTCAAATATGGAAATAGGTAAGGTACGCCCCTCCCCTTCATCCAGAGTGTTGTGATCTTGAAAAGAAAAAATGTTTTATAGAACTTTACATCTTGACTTACAAAAACCTTTTTTGTTTCAAAATCATACACACGATATCCTATTTGGCCATATAGATATCCTATGAAAACTCCTTTATGTGCACAATTATCAAACTTATGAGAATAATGTATGTTGTGGGCATAGCATAAACATCCAAAAATGTGAAAGTTGTCATAAATCAGGTTCTTCTCATGAAGTAATTCGTAAGGTGTTTTCCCCATTAACGGTTTGGAAACAATACAATTAATGATATATGCAGCCATTAAAATACACTCTCGCCAAAACTTAATGGGTAAAGAGGCTTGAAATCTCAAGGCTCTTGCAACATTGAGAAGATCTCTATGCTTGTGTTTGACCACACTATTTTGTTGGAGAGTTGCAAGACAACTATGTTGGTGTTCAACACCCTTTTCTTTTAAAAAAATTTGCATGTCATTTGAGAATAATTCAGTTCTATTGCCAGATGTAAGTCTCAAAATCTCGCTGTTAAATTAATTTTCAATAATTAAGATTTTTTTTTTTGATATGTATAATGGTTTCTAATTTATGATGTATAAGATGAACCTATGTGGTCCTAGAATAATCATCCGCTATGATAAAAAAGTATTATGCTCCGGGTAAGGAGGTGGTTTGATATCCCCTCCATATATCTTCATCTTCACATTTGATTGAACAATTTGCTTGTTATGAGTTACACGTGCATTTTACGTATATCTCGTAATCTCTAATCTCTTTTATTAAGCAAGGCTAATTCTTTTGGCTAGCCAAACTGAACTTGAGCTTAAAGTGCACTGAGTCAAACAAGCCAAGTTAGAGTTGGCCTTTTAACAAAAGAACTATATTTTTTAAATTGAAAATAGCAAAAAATGGACCCTAAAACATTAAGCCAAGCTCAAACAATCTCGTTTATAAAACAAGTACATTGTTTTAAAGCTGTAAGAAATAGAATTTGAGCTTTACTTTAATCTTAAATGTTTGTAAACCAAACACTTCAACCATCTATACTCTATGATAAAAGATATATTTATTACTAGTAAACAAAGTCTATACAAGTTGAGTCAAGTTGAACACCCGTTGCTTGTGCTTGGCTTGCAGAACGTACTTCATGAGTTCGAATAAGCTGAATGTAAGTCTAGCCACAAGTGTTGCTCATCTTGTTTCCCAGCCTTATTTTGTCATATAGAAAAGCTTATGAGGCGTGAATTGTGTGATTGAGGTGAGTTCAGATTGGGTTTGCTTTAAGAATGAGGTGTATGTCCACCTGATTAGGAATTGGTACTATTATATGGATCAGGTTATGGGACCTTAACTGATCTATGACAAGTTTCTTATGCTAATGTACACCATGCTTGTGTATGTTAAGTCTTAGTCATTATGCAGCTTGTGACATGAGCCTCATTCTGGTTGTCTAGAATGCAACTTCACTCGGCCAGTCTTAGCATTGGTCTTGGCTGGATCTAGGTTGGACACAAGAAGGTCCAGTTTCCACCAGTAGGGTCTTATTCAGGGCATTTTTTTGGATTTATAACCTAAAGAAACCTAACCCGACACGAAGACCTGGTCGTGCTGGCTCAGCCTGCCATAGCTACAATCGTCTTGCATAAAACTTAAAACTCGGAGGCTAGGACTCTTGCCCCTAGGGCCTATGCTATGCACTGGCTTGCGCAGAGGGGCAATGTCCATGGGCCTTTATTGTAAGATTTTTTGTTTTCAGAAATATGTAATTCTATGTATTTTCATCTATACATAGAACCAACTCCTAGCTTTTTTTTATAATCCTGAAAGGGGGTTGGATTATAGTGTGCCCAAAAGAGAAATTCCCCTTCAACTCAAAAGTTGCATTCCTTGGATTCACAATTAATTCTCGAGAGACATGTAACCATTGGAAGTGACCTTTCTCAATGGTTACCTTATGGCCATACATTCTCGATCATAAGGGGAAATTTTGTACCACCAAACTTATTCTCACTTCTGAGTTTTACTTTGTTACACTTATGTTACCTATATGCTTAGTCACACATTCAACAAATTTTTCATATATACCTTATAAGACTTTTATTACCTGTATGTTAGTCACGCGTTCTGCAAATTTTTCATATGTTCCTTACAAGACTTTTCATAGATAATTGGGTATTCTCTGATTCACATGCCTTAAAGATCATTTACTTTCAATCCTACTCAATCACTTTCCATATCACATAGAGGTAAACAATCTACTTGATATATGTTTTTCATTTTCATATCATGCACCAAATATAATGTTAATTTTTTAATTATGTGGCATAACTCATATAGCATGGAATTATGATATTAGTTGTGATACTAATCATGATCAATGTACCTCTCATGGATGTGTAAAATGTTTTACTCATCTCAAACTTGCTATATTATGCATAAAATAAATTTTTTTATAATAATTTGAGAATAACTATCTTCAAGATATATAAGTTTTCATGTTAACATGCATATTAAGGATTAAAACTTATTCACATACACTATAAATTTTTCATGTCATCATGAGGTCTTTTTGCTAGCATTTCACCATCATGATCTAAGTTATGTCTATCTCACATAGATATATGAATTTTTCAACCATCCTTTTATTACAATCCTTAGTGTAAATAATACATCAAACATATGCATTAAAAATCTTAATAGAGCAAACAAGCATGTACTCTTATATAGAATATCACCATGGTAAATGATCATGTATAAATTTTGTATTTTATTCATACTATTTTATGCATGATCTATCAAAAAATTGCATTAAAAACTCATTCTTATCACTATGTTTTAGAAACTGCTTTGAAATTGAAAATATAAGCAAAATTGCATATTTCAAGCTATTCCATGCATTTTTTAGAGTTTTAATTAGTTTAGGATTTTTGTTATTCATAAATTAATTAGTTTAGGAGTTTCAAATGGTAGTTTACTCTATTTAGAAGTGTCTTTTTCCAAAACACGTTTTTCTAAAAGAGTGTTTATTTAAAATTTTTAAAAATTAATTGGCTTTTTAGAAAAATCGTGTGGCAGCCTAATTTTAGAGTATAAAATAGATTTTTAAGAAGTAGAACATCTTTTTTCCTCTTGAGAAAATGAAGGCCTCTTCTCCCTCTTCTCTTCTTTTTCTCCTCCTTTTTGTTCCCAATCGGTTCTCCCTCAATCTCTTCCTTTGTCCCTCAATTTCATCTTGCTTCTAACGTTTTCTTTGGTATTGATTCTTCTTACTCCCACTCGATGGAGGCAAGTGAAGCTCAAAGGTAAGACCATTTTCTCCTTCTCAACTCCATCGTCAGAAATAGATCAGAAGATACGTTTCTTCTCCCCTGTCTCTCCATAGTTTTGTAGTTTTAGTTGTTGCATAACATACATCATATAATTGCATATAGTTTATTTGATCATTGCATATTTATTGCATATAGATTAGATTAGTTTTAGTTTTATTATCTAAAAATAAAAAAATAAAAAATAGTTTAGTGTAGCCATTTTTCTCGATTTGCATATCGAGTTAGATAATAGTATATTTTTTATATAGTTAGTTCTTAATTTTAATTCACGTCAAGTGTTGTTTTTATCAGAATTTGTTAGTTATTTTCATTAGACATAAATTGGTTTAATTAAAAGTTAGTTTAAATTACATCATGTTAGTTGATTAGGGTTTTTAGTAAATTTTATTTTTTTTCATTTTTTTAGATCTAATGTTTCCAGTTTGAATTTATTAACAAGTTAGTTTGTTTATTTAGTGAATCACATTCTAGGTATTTGTTTTTCATGTTAAATTAGTTTTGATCAAGTATCGTTAATTAACTTTTATTTGTTAAATAGTTTGATTAATTGATAGTTGAGATAGATTAGAATAATTACATTTTTTTATTTATTTCAGTTGATTTTAATAGAGCATGTTATTCTCTATTTTTTTAGTTATTTATGTCATTTTAATTCCAGCATGTATTTCTTTTATTTAGTTTAGAAAATAATGTTGAATTGTAATTATTGTTTTTAATTAAATGTTTGAGTTTTAGCCGAACTAGATAATTAATTGTTCCTTTTAATTAGTAGCTTTGATTTTCATTTACTCTTGTTTTTCCAGTAATTAGATTGGTAGTGTTAACATTCTTAGATTAGATTAGATTAATTAGAAAGTAGAATAGTAGTGTATATAAATTATTTAGCCAAATTCTTGTTTTTCTTAATTATCGGTTTTTAGAATAGTTGATAGTGATTTTTCTCTTAATCGTATTTTTTGTAGATAACCTTAGTTTAAATCTATTAATTTAGATTAGACTCATTGTACTTACGTTAGTTTTAGTGTAGCTTTGCTTTCTTTCTAGCCTTTAGAAGTAGATTAGTTGTTAAATAACAATAGTCGATTCTTGTTTTTTGTGTTCCTTTTATTCATTGTCATTAATTAAAGTAAATAGCATAAGTTAGTTATTATATTATTTTCAGTTTTATTGATTGATTCTAAAAATTCTTACAACATATAGATCATGTTAGATTCATTTAGTTGGTTATTAGTTTTTGTCTTTTAGTCAATTGGTTGGTAGTTTGTTACAAATTAGTTTCTTGATTGTTATTTAGTTAGTTTTGCTATTTTGTCATTTAGTGCTTTAGTTGTTACATGTAGTTCATTTGTTATTAGTAGTTAGATTCTTGTTTTTGTGATTTTTCTTTGAATTAACATTGAATTTATGTCTAGTTCGTCCGTGTTTTTATTCTTGTTTTGTGTTTTTGTTTTGCAGAAAAGTGGTTGATCGTACGATAAGCCCTTAAACGAGCCCCTAAAGAGCCCTCTGAGGTCCCTAGAAAGGTCTCTCGAAAGGCTCCTTTAGAGCCCTTCAGGGAGCCCGCAACAATAAGTAAAGGAATATCAAATAAAGCAGAGGCATAAAAAAGGACTAGAAGCTCAAGCATTGAAGACTCTTTTATTTTATTTTTAGCTTAGGAATTATTCATTCATTTATTCTGGGTTTGTAATAAAGCCACTTAACTTATTTTTATTTGTTTAAGCCCTCCACAGAAGGCCACACTCTTAGTTAATTAATTCTTTTATTTTTTAAGGCAATAAATAGTAGATTAGTTTTCTATAGAATATAAAGTGTTTCTCCCGTTCCATGAGATCAACCCGGACTCCACCTTTTGTGAGAGCCGATTTTTATTATTTGGTGTCTGATTTTCACACTGTTTTTATTATGAATATTGTTTTAAAAATCTATTATATAAAACTTACACCAGTAAAATTTCAGCATATTTTTACTTGTACATCACATATAGAAAATGTTGGTCTTATCTCATATATATAAATTGGTTAACTAGGGTATCTTATGACTCTTCCATGACCTCTAGACATCTTGTGCCAACATTGCACATAGTATGTACTAAGTCAGTATAACATATTTTGACTTATAGATAACAATTATATGCATATTAGTAAAAAATATTTATCATTTACATGAATTCATGACAAATACACATATCATTTTTACTGGTAAATCAAACTCCCACTATCCATGTGCAACATTCAAAACATAAAAAAAAATCAACATTATGTGCATGCACCTTTTATTTATCACATATTTACAAAATATGTTCTAATCAAGTTGATCACTGTCTGATCACTTTAGATCAATATGTATTCATATCCAAATCATCATGAATTAGACTATCAAGTCCATGTTCCACACTATTAATTAGCCTTATGATATTCAATTAGCTTTCTATACACCATTTAAAGAGCTTAGTTCACGATGATTAGTTATCATCATTATTCACATGGAAAAACAAAACTAAATTGTGCTTTCACTTTTTCCATGCATATCAATTTACCAATGGAAAGCATCACATGTCAAACACATGTATTATTTTTTAGGACAAAACAAAAGTCTTTTAATCAAAACTAATTTGATATGAATTACATCCACATCCGATGAGAGGTTTTTTTCTATCTCATTATAATAATTATGTCAAAGACTATAAACTCATTTTTTAAGCATATTGACATATCAAATGAACACTTGAACTTTTGGATCCATATATAGATCTTAGAGTAAGTTTATTGGATTCAATTCATATCCAAATTTGACTTGAGACATTCTCATCAAGCCAAAGAATCATATATCATTCAGAATTTGGTTATTGTCTAAATTTATATGATTAACATCTAAGTCAAATAGATATATTAACATATTCAAACATAAAACATATCCACTTGGTTATGCATTCAATTATGGGTCATACATGATTTGACTATAGTCCAAATCTATGTTATTAGCATACTCATTCCAATAGATTCATATAGATCATAAAATTCACTTACGATGTTATCATCAAGTTAAAATTTGATCTTCATGCAAGGCTAGATAGCACAAGCAAAACCATGGGTTATATAGGATTTTACTATAGTCTAAATCCATTTTATATGTGGATCATAACCAACACCCAACTATTTAGACACATCACATAATTCTGTAACAAATCATGAATCGTTCTCAACCTTCAAGATATATTTTTAATTTCATTATGATATTATGGATTTTACATATCCTCATCAATTTCACCGGGGAGGGGCCGAGCCCCCTCCCTATGTTTTTTCGTCAAGGAGGGGTCAAGTCTCCTCCTTATGTTACGGGAGTCGCGAAAGGGGCTCAACCCCCTCCCTATGTTTTTTTTGTCAAGGAGAGTCCGAGCCCCCTCTCTGTGTTACAAAAGTCGCGGGAGGGGATCGGCCCCCTCCCTATGTTTTTTTCGTCAGGGAGGAGCCGAGCCCCCTCCCTGTGTTACGGGAGGAGCTCAACCCCCTCCCTATGTTTTTTTTTTGTCAGGGAGGGGCCGGGCCCCCTCCTTGTGTTACGGGAGTCGCGGAAGGGGCTTGGCTCCCTCCCATTTTTTTTGTCAGAGAGGGGAGAGCCTCCTCTCTGTCTTACGGGAGTCGCGGAAGAGGCTCGGCCCCCTCCCTTTTTTTTTCTGCCAGGGAGGGTCTGAGCCCCCTCCTTATCTTATGGGATGCCCGGGAGGTGCTCGGTCCCCCCCCCCTTTTGTTTTTCGCCAGAGAGGGGTCGAGCCCCCTCCCTGTTTTTTTTTTGCCCCTTGTCTTACGAGATGAGAGGGAGGGGACGAGCCCCCTCCTTTTTTTTGCCAGGGAGGGGTCGTGCCCTTTCTCTGTTTTGTTTTGTATATATGTGTTTCGCAGGTACGTTGTTGAGCTAATTGTGTGATGCTTAGTGCTAAACATCGCATGTGACTAAAAATGTAATGCAAAAAGAAATAAGAGAAAAAGGCAAAGACAAAAGCAATTCAAATCGGGTAAATATCCGTAGTGAGTAAGTGATGCAAGTACATCACATGTTGTTTAATTTATTAGATGCAACACTTTTCTGTTCACACACTCACTTAGTTGCGGATATCTAGGACTGCTTTGATGGAGTTTGGAGATCATGCTGAGCATGATTTTAATGTATGAGAATAGAAGTGTTCTTATTTTTTAGAGTATGGATTTCATGCTAGGCATGATAGTAGTTAGCAGGATATTGAAGTGTGTTTGCTGTAGGTACATGTTTGATATTGTTTTAATATGAATGATTTGAATGTATTACAATGTTTGATGTGTCTGCATCCATACTTTTATGAACTTATTTTCCATTTGATTATGTATTCCATGTGAAAATGTATCATGATTTTTTTGTTCAAATGAATGTATCATTTTATGTAATGTGATTTCAAATTTCTAAATATTCTCGTGATGTATATAGATATGATGTGATAGTGTTACATACAAAAATCTACGTATTACTTTAAACAAAAAATTGTTCACAAACATTCACCAAACAAGAATTAATAGATAAATTAGATATTTGTTTCATTATAGCATTATTAAGACTCTCTTTTAACTTGTGATGATAATATCTGTAATATTATAGGACAAAATGGCTACAAACCGTGAATGGATGTATCGTAGAATAGTTGATAATGAGGTATCACATGAATATATGGATGGTGTTGACAATTTTATTGAATTTACAACGGCAAGTGTCAGTACAGTGGATCCCACCGGTCGAATCAGATGCCCCTGCACGATGTGTAAGAACAATCGATTTGTAGAACCTCATGGCATTAGACATCACCTATACAGGAAGGGTTTTGTTAGTGGTTATCAGAATATGTGATTTACAAAATGGTTTGTCCAAAGTTGTGCAATGTTACAACGGGTACATCATAAATAGTTATCGATTTCATACAAAAGACTACGATGTCAATAAGTCAATGATGAATAGTGGCGTGTGCGTCAAGGGTAGCATCTACGGTGAAAATGAACATGACTACTATGATGTTATAGAAGAAATAATTGAGTTGACTTACTTAGGCACAAATAATATCTTAACTTTATTCAAGTGTCATTGGTTTGATCCCACAACAACAAGAGTCGACAAAGCCTCAGTCATTGTGGAGGTGAATCATAAATCAAGGTTTAGAACATATGAACCTTTCATATTAGCCTCGCAAGCTCAACAAGTTTACTATACTTCATATCCGACTACAAGGAAGTCAGATAGAAATAAATAGTGGGCAGTTTGTAAGGTGATGTCTAAACTATACCCCGAGTATAATCAGTTACAAGAAGACAAGATTGCTGAAGAGGGTGATTACTATCAATCAGATGATATATATGACTTCTCTTCTAGTCACGATGTCGCACATCGTATGCATGTCATATCACCATTGTCCGATGGCACATGCATGGAAGAATGTGATCCAAATATTATACTAAGTGGATGGGCGTTGAATGAAGAAGAAGAAGATGATGACGAAGATGAGAAGAAGAAAGAAGAAGAGTATGAAAGTCGAACAAGTGATGAGGAATCATTCTCGAGCTTGTGAAATACATCTTGTAATACATACCTGTATTTGATCTGAATGATTAGATTGATTTGAATGTATTGAAATGTATTATAATGATTTGAATGTTTTGAAGGTATGTATTGTAACTCTTCGATAGGTATAGAGTTATAAATTGAATGTATTATAACATGTTAGAATGATTTGAATGAAATAGCAGCTATTTGAATGTCTTGCATGAAGTTTTTTTCAATTTGATTATTTATTCATGAAGATATAAAGTTGTGTAACTGATCCAATGTATCAAAATGTATTGCAATGTTTGAATGTATTGCATGACATTTTTTATTTGTTAGAATATGGTTCGTGGATGTCACAATCGTCGAGCACCCAGTGGTAGCCAGTCTGAGCCTTCATCTTCACGAGCTGCTTTGACGGGTATATCATTTAAATAATTATATACTTGATTAGTTTAAATATGCATTGTGTGAATTTCTAACTCATTGTTCTGTAGATGTTGTTTTGCCTACACATGACCCACCTACGCCAGATGCAGGGTCTTCTCAGTGTGACACACAATGAGTAATTCAAATAGTGTATATTGATAGTCGATCGTAAGTATTTCATTGTCACTTATCCAATACTTAACTTATAAAAAGTGTATATCGACAATCGATTGTTAAAGAGTATCAATTCATGTGTAGTGTAAGGTTTGAGCAGCAAGAAGTAATACGAGAAATTATGAAGTTATTACTGCATCATTTTCTAGGACCGGTAGCACAATGAAAAGAGTACCCGAGAGAGGTGTTGGACAGTTTAATGTCCTCATTAATGGTATGCAATCGTTTATCATAACAAGAAGTGTTTCATATTTATGTGTGCTAACTTTCTGAAAGTATTTATAGGCTTCCCATCGCTTCACGACTGCGAACGAGGAGAAAGACGCGAGGGTAGAGTGGCAGAAAGTGACTGCCAATCGATTTGCCGACATGCTGCACAATATGAAGACTACAACAAAAAAAACAGCTGGTGGGATAGATGATCCACTGTAGTGGAAGGGCCATGGGCCTTCTATTATCAGAAGAGATTATTGGGAGGGCATGTGCGATAAGTGGGCGAGCAATGAATTTCAAAACCGCTCAGCAAAGGCTGCACAAAACCGAGCGAAGATGCTCGATGCCCATCTACACACAGGTGAATCTAAGACTTTTGAGAGCCACCACGTGACAATGGTAACTCATGAATATATATTGTCAAGTTTGTAAATATTTCAGCATACTTATTAATCGATTTTTTTTATCATTTAACATTGCAAGAAGCAGAAAAAAGAGACATTGTGTCTTACAAGGATGTATTTGTTGAAATACATAAACGTAAGAGCACGAGAGATTTTGTATCAGAGAAGGCGAGAACGACATCGGTATGTATTTATTATATTAATAAATTTTATAATATACAAGTTACTTTGAATTACGTTATCATTATTATTGTAATTCTAAATTATTAATTCATACTCTAATCATTACTTTGTAGGAGTCATACGAGCAACAAATGATACAACGATATGGCAATGACTCCACTCAGCATCCCCCTTTTGATCCTGCAGCATGGGTGACTGCAACTGGTAAACCCAAAAAGGGTTGTGTGTTCGGGTTTGGGAGTAACATGAACACCACACCAGTCGTTGCCTCCTGCAGCCATGACTCTCAGAGTTCTTCCGCCAGCATCAACTCCTAATATCCGAATGACCCTGCTATGTCTTGGGGTGGTATCTGTCAGCGTCTTGAGGAAAAGATGCAGAACTTTTTAAATAAAACCATTCCCAACATTGTCCGTAATGAGTTGTGCAACTTTTTTCAGAACAGGAGAACTTTGTCTGCATTCAACATGAGCTCCGGTGCCCGTCAAGTATAAAGATTCATGT
Source organism: Nuphar pumila (assembly GCF_984573655.1). Classification (NCBI taxonomy): domain Eukaryota; kingdom Viridiplantae; phylum Streptophyta; class Magnoliopsida; order Nymphaeales; family Nymphaeaceae; genus Nuphar; species Nuphar pumila. The sequence goes on along the minus strand of NC_143250.1, from coordinate 102,240,743 downwards.
CATTTGTTTCATGTCGTTAGATTTCAAGTTAGTATATGCATGATTGAATACATATATGCATGATTGCCTCACTATGATTTTTTTTGACATCTTATAACATATATATGCATGATTGATTCACTATAATTTTTTTGACACCCTAATAACACATATACGCATGATTGAATCACTATAAAAGTTTTTTACAACCTTATAACACATATATGCATGATTGATTCACTATAATTTTTTTTGACACCCTTATAACACATATACACATGATTGAATCACTATGAAAGTTTTTTTACAACCTTATAACACATATATGCATGATTTAATCACTGTAAAAGTTTTTGAAAAACCTTAAAACACATACAAGCATGCTTTCATCACTATGACAACCTTAGAACACATATGAGCCTGATATTAGCATATATGAAAGTTTTTTAATGCCTTAAAACACATGTGAGCTTGATATTAGCATATATGAAAGTTTTTTAATGCTTTATAACACATATGAGCCTGATATTAACATATATGAAAGTTTTTTAATGCCTTATAACACATATATGCATGAATGAATAACTATAAATTTTTTTGACTATTTTAAAACATGATAGGCATGATTGAATCACATATAAAGTTTTTGACTGCCTTAAAACACATATAAGCATGATTTCATCACTATGAAAGTTTTTTGACTGTCTTGCAACACATATATGTATGATTGTAATACATAACACATTTATTTGACAACCTTATATACTATATATGCATACGTGAATCACTGTGAAATTCTTTGACAAACTTAAAACACATATCTGCATGATTGAGTCACTATACATTTTTTTTCCAGTCTTAGAACACATATTTGAATTCTGTTATTGTCCTTCAGTTTATTGCTATTCTCTGTGTCATTCAGTCATTTACTTTGTTGCATTAGATTAGTTGCATTGCATATAATTTATTTCATTAAATTTTGTTTATAAATACTAACATTTTTTTTCTCTTGTAAGATGCTGAAAATGATCAGCGTAGAAGAACTGATGGAGGCATGGAGGGAGACACAAATCGACAAAATGAAGAGGATGATGCCCAGAATCTTGACGAGGATTAGATTCATTTGTTTAATTTCTTTGACATACTTGTAACTAATTATAACTTGGCAAGTACTGTATTTGATTGTTAAAGTTTGCCTAATTTAGAAGTTGTGTTAAATTTGTTCCACCTGTATATGTATTTTTTATGTGTTTTCTTTTTTATAAGCAGGTTATATGAATTGTATAACGAGAATTTTTCTTGAGTTTCAGAAAAATTAAATTTTTTTTTTTTAAAATTAGCGACGGATTGGCGATGGATATTATCCGTCGCTACTCCGTCGCCAATTTGAGGCAGTCGTCGGTTTGCGACAGAATTTAAGCCGTCGCCAATTTGGTGACGACCATTAACGGCAGATACGTATCTCTCGTTAAATAGTGGCGACTGATTAGCGATAGATTAAATTTTGTCGCATAACCAAATTCAGTCTCTATTTAGCGACAGATTAACAACGAGCATGATCCGCCTCTACCTAGCGACGAATTGGCGACAGATAAATTCTGCTGCAGTTTAGCGACTGGGGTTATGCGACAGACACTATCCGTCGCTAACATATTTAGCGACGGATTAGTGACGACATAGCAACGGATAGCGTTCGTCGCTAATACACATATTTCTTGTAGTGTAAGCCACCAAGCATATAAACTAGATAGTTGAGTCGGGATGGGTCAAGACTTGGAGCGACTAAATCAAGCCTCAAAATGGACTCGATTTTGACAAAAAATTGGTCAAGACCAACTCTCAGCAAACTCAAGCAAGCTGACCAAGCACATAGCTATTTGCTTTTCCCCAATATCACAAATATCTCTGAGATTTTTCAAAATCTTCGTGATATTTTTGCAAGATTCTCACATGCCATAAAAATCCCGATATCATTGTGAGATTTTAAAAATCTCGCAAAATTCCAATGTAACATGATATTATCCTGATTTCCATTTTTTAGTTTGTGATATTTTTACATATTCTTTATTATTTTCTTATGTCTTCTAATTGTGAGTTGCCCAATATTTTACCAGTCTCTATCTCAAAAAAAAAAAAAAAACAATCCATTGTGAGATATTCGCTTGGTAAGAAAATCCTGGAAATGAGATTTGTAACCATCGCCTTAAAGTGACAATCTTGTCCCGCTCTATGAAAAGTACTGAAGTTGGCAATAAAAGGAAAGTAAGAAAGCATGCCCGGAATGAGACCATGCTAGTGGAAAATGGACTTTCTTGTCTCCAACCTAGATCCAGACTCGGAGTTATATGCTGCCGGCACGATGATCATAGGTATGGCAGGCTGAGCCACTGCGACCAAGTTTTCGTTCTGAGTGCGGTTTCTTCAGGTTATAAATCCAAAAAAATTTTGTGTCCAACCTAGATCCAGCCGAGACCAATGCTAAGACTGGGCTAGTGAAGTTGCAATTGGAGCAACCAGACGTAAGCTCATGCCACAAGCTGCGTAACGGCCAGGACTTAACGTACATAAGCGTGGTATACATTAGCATAAGCAGAACTTGTCATGGATCAGCTAAGGTCCCATAACCCGATTCATATAATAGTACCAATTCCTAACCAGATGGAGTCATGCACCTCATTCTCAAAGAAAACCCAATCAGGACTCGTCTCAATCACAAAATCCATGCCTCCTAAGCTTTTCTATGCTACTGAATGGAGCTGGGAAACAAGATGGGACGCTCGTGGCTCGCTTACTTTGGGCTTATAAACAGCTCGTTCTAACTCGTGAAATGTGTTCGGCAAGCCGAGAACAAGGAACGAGTGCTCAGCTTGACTCAACTTGTATTAACTCATTGCTGGTAATAAATATATTATATCATAGAATATTAGATTTTTTTTTGAAAGGCAAGCTGGGGTTAGGCAGACCCTACCATTCATACAACGATACCATTGGGATTTGAACTTGCAACATCCCAACACAAGGTGACGTGCACTAGCTGCTCCTACTAGACAAGCGGAGCCCCCATTGGTGTCATAGAATATAGATGGTTGAAGTGTTTCGCTTACAAGCAATAAATTTAAAGTAAAGCCCAGATTCTATTGGTTACAGCTTTTAAACAATGTACTTATTTTATAAATGAGATAAAGTTTGAGCTTGGCTCAATGCCTTAGGGTCCAGATCGAACTTGGCTTGTTTGACTTGGGCGCACTATGAGCTCGAGTTCGGCTTGGCTAGCAAAAAGAATGAGCCTTGCTTAAAGACGTCGACGGTCTGTCGGGTTTGGTCTGTTTGTTTACCAGCCCTACTACTAAACAAGATCAGATATCCACTGACCAAGTGGGCTCAAGTAGGTCTGGACCCAAAGAAGGCACCGACCAATTATGTTGCAGCCTTTAGCCAAATTAGGAAACATCATATTTTCCAAAGATGGAAAGGTTAGGTGGTGTAAATAATAGGGGGCAGTGAAGTAGTAAGCAAATCAAGTGGCAGGTGGGACTGTGGGTCATAAAAGGGAGAGGAGTAAAAAAATCAGAAGGAAATAATGGAGGAAGTCAGAGAGGTAGAGAGCAAAATATACAGGGTGAGTTGGAGATCCATCAAATATTTATATCCGGAGATCTGGTTTCCTGTGCTGGCAGGCATCTTCCAAGAAAATATATCACGAAATATCTGTGATCCGATTCCCACCATTTTATTTTTTTCCTTATAAAACACTCCCTCACATTTTCAACACGTTGCCCCATTCACTTGTTATGTTTGTTGGTTTTATAGTTGCATGAAGGGGATGGCATCTTCCTCTTCTTGTTCATCAAGAGGGTTCTGTGATGAAGATGAGCCTCATGTGCTGGCTGTTGATGACAATCTTATTGATAGGAAATTCGTCGAGATTTTGCTGAGGAGATCGTCTTATAGGGGTGAGTTTTTTTTGTTTCTGGCATCATCTCTGATCATTGATCCCCATCTACGTACATGCCTTTGAGTTATTCCATATGGTTGATTCATCATCTTTCCTATTTCAAAGGTGGGAAATGACAGATTTTCTTTATCTTACGAGAGAGAGAGAGAGAGAGATGGTGATATAATTTCATTGGAAGATGTACCATGTGCTAACATATAAAATTTTGTTTTGTTTTCAGGTAAATTTTATTTGGTCATTCTATTTGACATATATAAAGAGTTTTTTCTTTGTTATGATTTCACAGTAACCACAGCCGAAAGTGGACCAGGGGCATTAGAATACCTTGGACAAGTACAAGATTCTAACGTGAGTTCAAGCTCACACTCATCTTCATGACATACAAATCACTAAAGAGCATAGAAAATAAGCATGTTGCTGAAAAATGCCACAAACCACCGTGCAGGCCATTAAAGGAAAAACAAAAAAAAAAATTAGGTGATAATATGCTTTTGGCATTATTTGGTATAATACCACTAATTAAGCAACCCATTATTTTTTTTCTCATCTCTGTTATTTGGTATAAAACAATACCAATGTTATTTAAACCATTTAATTGGCCTACTTTTTGTAGTAATATTATATTTATGAAAATAAGAGGGACATTTTCAAGATTTGCATAAGGGAGATCATTTTGTATTTTCAATAAGGGCCTGTTTGGAATCTCGGCGCTGGGATCGGCGTTTATGCATTTGGGATGGGAAGTGAGGCCCTTTCTTATTGTATTTACACTAAATCATGGATTTGGCAGCTGAGACTTCTTCAAGTGCATAAACTCCATAAACGCCCATCCCATCTACAGATTCCAAATAGGCCCTAAAATCAGAGAACAATTTGTTTAACTCCTTTTGAATTTTAAACAAAGAATCCGTTTCTTGCTCATTTTAATTTTTTCGATGCTACACTTTTTAAGAAAATCCAGTAATTCCATGATGGGCAGCTCTAAATATATATAACCAGACATTACTATTAATTAATGTTGATTTTATTCTGATTCTCATCTTAAATAGGTCAAGAGTTTGACTTCTTATCATTGCTCATTTATTGTTTAGATTGAGACATCTTGGCCTTATCAACTTTCAGGGCTCCAAGGTAAATTTGATAATAACAGATTATCAAATGCCTGGCATGACTGGATATGACCTGCTCAAGAGAGTCAAGGTATCAAATATATACACAAGTGAACCTCCCCTACTGTGATATGTTTCCTATGTTTGGTAGATATCTATTGTAATATGCAATCCTATTAAGCCTACGTACACAGAATAACACAATATTTTTATTCTCCATCTAACTCGATGGTTGTGCAGGAATCCACTGCTCTAAGAGAAATTCCGGTTGTGATCATGTCATCTGAGAACGTCCCCACACGAATCAACAGGTAAAACACACGAACGAAGAAAACCCTTGTTGTTGCAACCAATGTTGTCAGTATCGGCCGATACTTATCCGCAGAAAATTGATATGATACTAACCTGGATTGGTTAATTATTTTTTAATAAATGTAAAAAAATTTGCTTAAAATTATTTTTTTAATATTACTTTAATAGTTTTAACACGTGTCGTGTTCTGATTGATACCAAAAAAATAATTATTTTTTTAGCCAATTCAGAATGATTCACTAGAGAATCGGTATCGGGCCGATTCAGCTGAATCGTTGCAAATGGACCTAAATAGGCCGATTTGTATCTTATTGCTAGAAAATTGATACTGAACCGGCTTATTTTCAAATAAATCTTAAAAAATGATCAAAATAGTTTTTTTTATTTTTTAAATATTATTTTAATATTGTGTCACTTGTCTTTTTGTGGTTAAAAGTTGGCCATTGAGTTCGATTCAAACACCCTTTTAGTTATTTTTCGAAAACTTAGTTGCTGATATCTGCAAATTAAATTGCTGTATTTCTCAAAATCTACAGATGCTTGGAGGGTGGAGCAGAGGAGTTTATACTGAAGCCCCTTCAGCCATCGGATGTGAAAAGGTTGAAGTCCCATATCACCAAACTCGATCAAGGATGTGGTGGGAGGCAAAGTCGAGGAAGATGAGACTTCCATAGAGAGATACAGAGGATGTTGATAAATGTATCTTTTGTTAGCATTCAGGTATGTGGCATAGGACCCTAGGCAGGCTATTTAGGTTCAAATCCCATGGGTGTCACTCCTTGTGCTAGTAGGTCTCTGATCTTGTGTAGCAGTTTATGTGTAAATATCAAAAAAAGATAGATCGGATCACATAAAAGTAGGAAGACTTTGATTAATGGGAATTGATTTGAGAATCCATCCCATTGTAACCCCATAGTATGTTGATAAGTGTATCTTCTATTAGCATTCTGCTATGGTTGATAATATTGAACACCTCCACTTGTGTGGTTGGGGGTTCATTTTGGTCGTAGAAAAGTTGGATTACAGACAGATCGGATCACAGAAAAGTAGGAAGACCAATCAAATTTTGAGAATCCATCCCATTATAGCCCCATAATATCAGGGAGGATTTCAAGAAACCATGTATTTTTAGGAATTGTAATTATTTTAGGCCCTTGTTTTCAGCTGTGAAAAGTGTTAAAATTAACACAAAAAAAAATAGTTTTTTTTCCTTAATTATCAGTTGACTCTCTCTCTCTCTCTCTCTCTCTCTCTCTCTCTCTATATATATATATATATATATATATATATATATATATATATATATATATATATATATATATATATATATATATATATATATATATATATATATATATATATATATATATATATATATATATATATATAGCGTCAGTTTCTCATTAACTGTGATAATATGACCAACGGGGACACGTGAGACAGCAAAATAGTAAAAATTCAGGGACACCTGTGCTTCACGGGGGCACCCCACAGGCCATTTATTACTGCCGACGATAAAGTACACGAATGTCATGCTGGATCTGCCCAACGTGCGGACCCTGATGCCATCTCGGTTTGGACATATTTCACATGGACACGCCATTTTGTTGACGTGTCCTTGGTGAGACGTGGACACCGATACTGACACGTGTAGACCATATTTTAATTTTTAATTGTTCTAAGGTTTTATTTCAATAAGAATGTATGTTTAACATTAAAATATAAAAAAATAGTATTTTATTGATTAAAAATTTAAAAAAAATGTGTCATAGTGTCCGGTTTTCAAAAAAAAAATCCAGCTTGCCAGTCGCATCCTCGTGTCCACGTCTCTGTCTTCGGACCTACTCAAGTGGGTCCAATCAGCTAATTGAGCCGGACCCACAGCTAGGATCCTGGTGTTGGATGAACCCCGGTCTCTGGTTTGAAAGTTTTTAAACAAGGAGAAGTGCACATGTTTCTGATAAAAAAGGGAGATTTTATCAGCTGTCTTTGCCATACGCCTCAAACCCTCCTGCTTAAGTCAAGTCTTGTGGGATTCGAACCTAGTTTCAGCTACTCGGATCAGATCAAGGTCCAGATCCAGCCAGGTTAGGCCTAGCTACGACCATTTATAACCCCAGTTGGATCCAGAATTAGCAAGCCTGGAGTCTTTTCTCCAGTCTAAGTCTGATCATCTCCTTCACTAAATTCATAAGATTCAGATATTTATTGTTATTTGTTTAAAACAATGTTTTCGGTAGGGGTGTCAATGGGTTGGGATTCACCTGGACCCGACCTGTACCAAACCCTATAGGGTCCAGGTATGGTGATAAATAATAAGATCTGGGTCCGGACCCGAACGTCTGATTAATTTTGTGAAATTTTATACCAGACCCGGGCCTGTCAGTTGTGGGGCCCAAAGCCTGATGGAGGGCAATCAGGTGCTTTTAATGCACATATTTTGTGCCATGTGATTGCACTCGATCCGGACTCGTTGCCTAGGGTTTGAATCTCTCTCTCTCTCTCTCTCTCTCTCTCTCTCTCCTGTATTCGATCCTCTTGTTCTAAGCAACAATGGCAAGGGAGCAAAATCTAGATCCTCTCTGAGTGTATTCTGTTAATAAGAAGTGAATTCTTCTTCTGTCGCTGTGATTATATCTCTTAGGGTTTGTTTTCCTGCTCTTTGTTTAGGGATTAATATGATGGATTTTCAGGTTTTCTTTCCTTTTTGCTTTTTGGATTAAGCATTTTTAGGATTTTTTTTTATTTCATGTTTGGAATTTGTTTCGATCATTCTGAATCTGTGGCAATCAGTGGATGCTTCTGATTTTGTTGTCTGGAATTAGGTCTTGCTGAAATGTTGTTCTATTTTTTCTGAAGTTTTATATTCATTTTGGTTATTAGATTGATTTGTTTGGGTAGCTTAGGGTTCTAGTTTTTAATGTCAGTCTCTGATTGCTTCTTTTATTAAACGTGTAAGTGCTTGGAGATTTCTTATGTGTTCCAGACTCCTTGCTTGTCTACATCTACCTAATGATTTCTTTTGGTTGAGGTCTCAGGTTGTATGCTCATTTAAGTCATCATCAATCATTCTTTCTGTTTTTTAATTTTCTGATCTATTTTTAAGTTTTTGTTCACGTTGTTTTTTTTTGTCATATAATTGTTTGACTTGTGGTTTGTGTTATTGTTGTCATTATGATTGTCTGACACATATGAGTAGCTTATAGTCAGGTTTAGGCCTTCATTTGCTTATTTGTTTGTTTATGTTAGTGATGTGAGCATGTTGTATGCCCCCTCGGTAGGCAGTGTTCGAGGGTCTGAAACATGATTGACTCAAATTATACTTAGACTTCAAATTCATTAGTTAAAGAACTGCAGACAAGATAGTGTGACTCTCGCAACTGTTCCAAAGTGGCTCATCAGCATCTCTAAGTAAATCATAAAATCTACTAGCTGCATCGTTTGATGATTCTTCATCTATTGCAGTTGTTACATCACTAAAACCCATAACAGAACCCAGTTTTCTTCCTGCGACATCAAATATCAAATCCATATATGGATTATCGTGCACCACATTCACTCATGCATCAAAATTGTTTCTAAATTCTTCACCATGAAACACTCATTTCTGATAATCACTCACAAAATCCTTCCTGTATAGGTGATGTCTAACGTCATGAGGTTCTACAAATCGATTGTTCTTACAAATCTTGCATAGACACCTAATCCGACCACTGGGATATACTGTACTGACACTTGCCATTGCAAATTCAATAAAACTTTCAACATCATCCATATATTCATGCGATAACTCATTGTCAACAATCCTACGGTACATCCATTCACGGTTTATTGTCATTTTGTCGTATGATGTTATGAATAGTATCCTAACCAGTTAAAAGAGAATCATCAGAATGTTATGATGAAGAAAATATCAAATTTATCATGCAATATATGATGTCATACAATCACAAGAATTATGATGCATGTATTGATAACTTAATATTTTCATGTGCAAACTATTCATAACACGATACATTCACTTCAAGTATGATTTCATTATACAATTTCACATGTAAGTCATGATCAAATTGAAAGTAACTACATGCAAGCATGGATACAATCACATCAAATATTGTAATACATCGAAAACATTCATATCAAAAAAATGTCAAACATGTACCTGCAACAAACACACTCCAATATCCTGCTAACTACTACAATGCCTAGCATGGAATCTGTACTCAAAAAATAAGAACACTTCTATTCTCATACATTAAAATCATACTCAGCATGATCTCCAAACTCCAACAAAACAGTCCTAAATATCAACAAATAAGTGAGTGCATGAACAGTAAAGTGTTGCATCAAATAAATTAAATAACATGTGATACGCTTGCATCACTTACTCACCACGAGTATTTACTCGATTTATATTTTTTTTGTTACTTACTTACCACGGGTGTCGGGGCACAAGCGGGATCCGTTGAGAAATCTGCAAGAGACATTGTATTAAAATGAAGTCACCCTCTGCCGAAAGAAAAAAAATTAGAATAAATATCGAAGTCGGATGAGATTCCTGCAGGACACAATGCCTCTCAGGCGTCGACCACCTCTCCGTTCGGCCCAACAGGTTTTCAAGTTCGGTCGACCTGTCAGTAGGCCAGCGATGTACGATAGTGGCATGAGGTCTCTAGAGGCAGTGATCGTCCCCCGGAGCGGCAGGCACAGGGTGATGCTGTAGTTCAGGAACTCGACGATCCTCGGGCGCCCTCCGACCCGTCACCCCCCTACCAAAAAAAATGAGGTAGGAGGGGCAACCCCCTGCCGAAAAAAAAAAACGAGGCAGGGGGTCGCCCCTCTGCCTGAAAATTAAAAGAGGCAGGGGGGGCGACCCCCTGCCCGAATAAAAAAATGAGAAAAGGGGGGTAACCCCCTGCTGAAAAAAAAAGAGGCAGGGGGTCACCCCCCCCCCCTGCCGAAAAAAATAAGAGGCAGAGGGTCGCCCCCCCAAACATGCAAAGCTTTAATAACCCAAACAAGTTTAGGTTCATCGACCAGTGGAAAGCTGAGCTCTCCTATTTGGCCCAACGTCAGGTCGATCTTGTTGATGTGTCAGAGGGCCAAGTGCTTCAGTTGTAGAAGTGTATCATCGTCCTCTCTACCCTCATTGCAGAATGGAGAGCACGAGATGAGCTTAGATAGAAGTTGAGGGTCAGAGTTGCATGGTTGGCTAATGGCGATGATAATATACGATTTTTTCACATGGACGCATTAAATAAATACAGTAAGAACCGGTTACTCTCGGTCGAGATCGATTGATGCCAGTTTGGTCAGCAAAATTGTCTGTTAGTTATGGCTTCTTATTTCTCCAAGCTGTATTCGACCGACTTAGGCGTCGGGGGGGTCATCGGCGATATGGGCTATAAGCGGTTGGCGGCAAACCAATTTGTTCTTCTGCAGGCTTGATTCACCGAAGTTGAGATTTCTAATGCTATTGGCGGACTCTCAGGATGGAAGACCCCAGGCCTTGACGGTTTCCACGTTCTTCAAAGCTTTTTGGTCAATTGTTATAACTGACCTGCTCCACTTGTTTAATGAATTCTATCGTAATGCAAGGCTGCCTAAACCATATCATGTGGTAGTCATCTCTTTGATTCCTAAGAGGCAAGGGGCGTCAGACATATCCAACTTCAGGTTGATTTCGGTGATGGGTACTCTGTATCATATTATATCTAAGGTGTTGGCTAATCGATTGTGCGCTGTCATTGATCAACTTGTCTCTCTGAACCAGGGGGCTTTTATTTCAGGTCGAAGTTTGCAAGGGTCTTTTATTTGTGCAACTGAGCTTCTTCACTCTTTACAGTTGATTGGAGCACCGTACTTCTTGCTAAAATTGGATTTTCACAAGGCTTACGATAGTCTAGCATGGGATTTTCTGATTGAATCTCTAACAAACATGGGGTTTGGCAGTCGGTTTATAGCATGAGTTAAGGAGTTGGTCATAAAATCTGTATCGTCGGTTTGCATCAACGGACTGAAAGGGAAAGAATTCAAGTTAGCTAGAGGTGTGTGACAGGGTTGTCTCCTAGCCCCTGTCCTTTTTAATATCGCCACAAATGATTTACCTATTCTCATGAAAAGGGCAGAACAAACAGGCTTCTTGAATTCCTTGGGCATTCCTGGTTTTGTTGGTCACACAATTCTATATGCAAACGATACTATAATATTTGGTCATGCGAATGTTAATCAGATGTCTAGGTTGTGCTTCATTATTAAAGTCTTCGCTGCAATTTCAGGCCTTCGCCTAAACGAGAGTAAGTGCGCTCTGGTCTTACTCAATGCTGGCCCTTTTCTCCAATCACCTGCTGCAAGGATCTTCAACTGTCCAATATCTGACATTCCTGTCAATTTCTTGGGTCTATCATTGCACTCACTGCAGCCGACGGGAACATCATCTTGGATGTCTACTATAGAGCCAGTGCAAGGGAGATTGCAGTCTTGGAAGACCCGATATTTATCTTTTGCGGGATGATTGACGCTAATTCGTCATGTTTTGGCCCAATTACCAGAGTTTTGTATGAGCATGTTCATTATACCGACGACAATAGAATAGACGATTAACTGTTTGCTTTCGCACTTCCTTTGGTCTGGGAATATGTCTCACAAAAAATATCCGCTTGTTTCTTGACAACAGATCGTTCTTCCGAGACGGCTTGGAGATTCCGGTTCTGAGAAAGAGGAGCATCATTTTAATCTTGAAGTGGGCTCGGGTAGCTTCCACATCTCAATCTCCTTGGGCTACGTTTGTTAGGCAAAAATATGGTAGTCTACCTGACTCCCTTCTTTCGACGCCCAGTTTGGTGTGTCATTCGTCCCTCTGACTGGAGTGGCGGAAGATACTTTGGTCCTTCAGTGGAAGTGATCTTAGGCATGTCCATGGCCGCCCGTGGCTTCACTAGGCCATGGCGAGCGGAGATAAGTTCTCTATTAAGCAAGTTTACCATTCCTTGTTGTCGTCCGGGATGGACTGGTTTTTCACTGATTGTATGTGGGGTAAGGGGCCTGCTCCAAGGGCAAAAGCTTTGGGATGGATAGTGGCTCTGGATCGTGTTCAAACCCAGATTAATGTCAGGAAACAGGGGATTCAATTTTCCAGCATGTGTGTTCTTTGCGAGAAGGCAGTAGAGGACATGACTCACCTATTTTGTCTCTGTCCGGTCGTTCTAGACTTATTTTTTCAAACTTGGGGTGCACCGTCTGTTCTTATTCAGGACCTCTTGCTTGGTCCCATGATTTTATGACACAAAAAAAAATGGAGATTATTGTGGCGGGTATGGTTGTTTTCAGCATGGTGGGTGATCTGGACTGAAAGAAACGACATCTTCTTCAAGGGCATCAAATTTGATTTTGGAAGGCTTCGCCAACGGGTCATGTCTGATGTGTATCTAGCTCTTTAATTACATAGTAGAGATGAGGGTTTGATCTGCTTGTACTCTGAACTGTGCACAATCACCATCTAGATTGTGGTTGTCTTACTCCTATGTTTCTCTCTCATTCAATATTCGGTTGGATGTAATTTGGTAATGTTGAATGGTGAATGCTCTCTCTCTCTCTCTCTATTAGCCTCGTGGGGGTTCACTAGGGTCAGTCGTGTTAAGGAAACCATTTTTGCAAATTTTGGTTGTTCCAAACCTGAACCGACCCAACTCACCAACATATTTTGGGATCGAAAACCCAACCCGTTTGCATCCCTAGTTGGCGCAGTGGGGTAGGCCGAAACTGTCATACAGGTGGTTCGGGTTCAAATCATGCCGACATCATATCCCCTGGCATAAGCCGATGGCCAACATAAGCTCAGGGGGGCACAGTCACAGCCTTCTAGTTTTACTCCTTTCGAAGTCGTTTCATGATCTACCCACCACCGAGACAAGGTTTAATCTGTTTAATAAACCAAAACAGAAAGAAAAAAAGCATCTCTCATCTATTATATATTTAAATAATCAAAATAAGAGTCACTAGAATATGAGAACTTAATGCGTGAAGAGTGATTTTCATGAATTTTTTGTTATTTTCTCTTGAATCTAACCATACACGTTTAGTTTTACAAGAACTCATCATTCAATTTTGATGCATAAACGATATTTTTTAAGGCTTTAAAATCAATGGCTCATAATCTTCATAAATATTCATGCATTCAAAAATCACATTTTTTTCATCGAAAATACTCGATCCAATGGTTGATTCCTAGCAAATTCACCATGCCAAGCACATCCACATGGTTGGATTTGCAAAACAAGTGTTGGAAATGCTCATATTTCCATCTCTCATATTTTAGTGATTCATCAAAATTATAATACTTAAAATAATCATTATTTGTAACAATGAACTTTTTCTTTATTAATGAGATGAGATCAGGTCAGTGGGATGAGCACTTCTGGATGCCATTGATCCCAAGATGAACGACATCCAAAACCTGTAAGAATGAGATGCCCTTCACTTCCAAAACCTCTAATAAAAAATCAATCAATTCAACCCTGAATCAGCAAAATCAGGTTGAATTGGCCCAATTCTAGCTGGTTCAGGGCTGAAACGGTCCATCTTTTGTAATTTTTTTCCATTTTTTTTATTTCTTGAATTTTAAAAAATTTAAATTGACTGATTCAACTTGATTCAATTCAAACCTGAAATGTGAAGTCTGTTCACCAGATCCACGGTTTTGTTGTCAAACCGTTCCGCATGAGAGGTTTATGTAGGCACTTTATAAAAAATACTGCGGAAAAACAAGCCAAACGAACCGAACAAGGGTGTTCGAGCTCAGCTTGTTCTTGTGAAAGCCAAGCTAAACGAGCCAAGTCCAAACTTGCACGTTTTAGTAAAAAAAAATACATTTTCTTAAAACAAAAATAATAAAGCTTGGACCGTAAACCTACCGAGCCAAACTCAAAATGGCTCATTTTACATTGTTTCAAAGCTACAACAGGATTTGAACTCTAAACTTACTGCTTGGAAGCCAAACTCAACATATGCACTTTATGAGATAAAACATAAGAAAAATATATTTATTTTATAATTATCGAGCCTATACAAGCCATGCTGGACCGAATGCTTGTTCTTCGCGTTCGGGTTGCCAAGCCTATTTCACCAGGAGCTGAACACAAGCCAAGCCACAAGTTGCTCATCTTGTTACCCAGCACTAGCTCTAAATGGACATATTTGCCTTATCATACTTTGATGAACTTGCGTTAACCAGCATGCCCCCAACATTGAAGGGTCTCCTACAAAACATCGAACTGGAGGGCCATGACAACAATTGGATATTGTTCAAAAGCCAAAAAAAAAAGACTAAAATGCGGATTTATTCATTAGCTCGGACAAGTTTGCTTTCAAGAAATGCAACCATAAGCAAGCATTAGCAACAATGTGGGTAATTTCATTTCACAAATTTCTCAACGCAATTAAGCAGAAGCCTCAACAAACAAGCTGATAACCTAAACAGACTCAAAAGCCATTTCTCTGTCCCTAAAGATCCAAATTATTTTAGAAATCCTGGTTCAAAATACGCAGAAGCTTCATGCGCTTTGTTCTTCAGGTTTAGCAGTAAATTGCTTCTTCAACCAATCGAATGGCTGCAAAAGGAAAACAAAATGAAAAACAAATGAATAAAGAAACAAGAAAATAATCTCTCTCATTTATGTGCAACAAAAAATGTCAAAAGAGCACGTCGGGTAAATTCATTCATCCACTTGAAGGATAATGAAAGCAAATGTGTTATCTAACAAAACGCCTTGACAGGTAAAACACACAAACACAGCATCTGATGTGGTACTTGACCACCATAACTTAAGGTGGTGTCTATATATTCTCCAAAAGCAAAAACTGACCTTGCTACTATTTTCACGTTTAAAGTCAACTCCAAAATGATATTTTGACCATTTCTAAACCTTCCTGAATTGTGAGCCATCAATTGTTTACCATTTCAGAAGTTGAATTATGGCATGTTACATATAATAAAACCTATTAATATAGTAAATAAAGCATGTTAAACACGTGTTTGGTTAAATATAACATTTGGTAGCTAGATCTATGCCAACAAGTGTGTATGACTATGGTGTGTGTGTGTGTATACCAGTCAGCTGTTCTAAAAAAAAAACATATCCACCACGCATTGTTTTGCAGTGGGATATTAGGCCCCACAGTGCCCGCGCTGCCTTTCTCTCTCACCTCACTTGTTCCACCACCAGCAGCCACCCCATCCTCCATTTCTCCCCCCCTCTCACCTTACTCCACCACTGGCACCCACCCTGCCTCCATATCTCCCTCGGTCTCACCTCACACCACCATCAGTTTCTCCTTCTCTCTCACCTCACTGGTTCCATCATCAAGGACCCTACAGCAGAAAAAGCCAGCCCAGTCACCCCCACCAATGCCCTGTATTCTCCTTTCTGCCATACCATGCCCACCACCGGGTTCCAGTCTGTCTCTCATTCTCCCTCCCTCCCAACTCACTCACTCCACCACCAGTCATCCCTTTTCAAACTCATGGAAATGAATAGTCGGAACAGGTTGACATTAATATGACTAATTAATGGATACAAACAGAAAGAAAGAACGTAAGGAATGTCAGAAGATTGTCCAGTAGGACAACATGAGCATCTACAAATATAAAGTTCTTAATCATCATGAACTATGTAGTAGTTCCAGGTCTGGATACATGCAGAAAACTATAAACAATTTGAAGATGCCTCATCGATCTCTGTGAAGCACATGATCCCAAGGACTTGTAGCAAGAAAGCCGGCCAAAAATTCAACAAACAGAAAAATGGGAAAGATAAGAAAAAGAAAAACTAATAGTCAAAAAGAACTAACTACTAGGATCATTAGGCAGAGCAAATCATAGATCAGAATGATCTCCATAAGCATTAACACGTTGTGACCAACAGTTGAATAGGATACAAGCAAGATCTCCAGTAAGCAATACCTCTAGCATGAACAATCCATGGAAAGGAAGCAAGCAAAATAGGTACATTTCCCCAGGATCAATTGATAAATACATTGGAACAATCAGAATACCAACAAAAAAATGAAAGTCTCTATGGTTGTATTGTGGTAAAAGCAATTTGGATACTCAAAGCTACAAAATAGAGTTATAGGAATAATAACCTAGAAATTTATCACTAAGAAGATTATGCACAAAGCTACCAAATAAAGCTATATGTATTAGAACTCTATGGGCATAAGTAATTAGAGCCTTTTCTAAATATGAAAATGTTTCAGGTAGCATAGAAATATGGACAGCTATATTTTAAAAGAAATAACTTGGTAGAAACAAAGAGCCCAATCTGTGTTCTTTCTGAAGCAAAAAAGAAAGATTTTGCAAATAATAGAAAACCACAGAGAACAAATCAGGTAACAATATGTTATAAGCACTATTAAAGAGGTCACAAAGCATCAAACCATACTACAGTTATTCTCCTGAAGTTCACATATAGGAACAAGTCAGTCACTAGGCCACAAGTTCTGATGATATCATATCCCCCAATAGCAATCGAGCATCCTTTAGTTGGAAACGCTACTCTCCAAGTTCTAATATTATTACATATTCAGGGCTTTCAATCAGTTGGAACTAACCTTGTCTGAGAATGATGTCCTAAAACTTTGAGACTGAAGAGATAAGGTTTGATCTAGAACCAGCTAATGGAAACTAACCCAGATCCGATGGGCTGAGTTCAAGCCTCACTCATTTTTACTATGTAAAAAGTATTACAAAGTAGAAACTATTAGGAAATGATGAAAGGCAAAAAAACGAGTTCCAACTAATATTGCCAGATTTGTGCCTGCCCAGTTGGGTTCGGATTCAGATATGATACAATCATATCCTTTGACTCATCATCCAAGTCAGTTCCAAGACCACACTACACTTAAATCCAACCGAAAACTCAACTTGTTGATAGCTATTGACCACTTTCCAGGGAATAGATACTAATGTTGTCCCTCTATCATGCTACCCACTGCCCCAGATATCACCAATACTTTTTAAAATTACTCAATATTATCATGGTATCACAAAAAAAGGGACGATTTAAAAGAGGAAACAACATTGTATTTTCAAACAAAAAACTTTATTGTCACTTTATCTTTTGAGATTTTTTATTTCTCTTATTATTTAATCTTTTCTAATATGAATTGTATTTTTTAATATTTTTAATACTTTGATTAACTTTTTATTACATTTTGAAAACAAAACAAAACATATTGTTTTGAATCTTTTCTTTTCCTTTTTTCCAATATTTGTATATAGTTTAGTTTTTTAAAAACCAAGATTTCCCAAAGATTTATCATTAAGGGTATGTTTGGTTGCTTTTTATAAATGTGAAAGTGAAATCTCATGAGAATCACAATCAAGTGAAAGTGATTCTAATGAGATTTGAAATCTCATGTTTGGTTGTTTTGAGAAAATGAATCTCATTTATATGAGCTTCATTTTTTTTTGTTTGGTAAGTTGCCATGGATTCATTTTCTCATGTTATATATGGTTAGATCATAGTTTGGATACGGACCATAGATTGGATCATGGTATTTTTTTTTTATTTAATAACCATGGGTTCGATCAAATAGTTGGATCCAGTTAGGCTTAAGTTTGGATCGAATGAACCATGAATTTTTGGATTTATTCCACCAAACCTTGCCTTGTATCAATGAATCCAAATGGGCTTAAGTTTGGATACAATAAAGTGGTTTTAAACAAATTATGAATTTTTGGATTTACTAGATTTAAAAAATGATTTACTTGATATGTACATGCATTTTTAATGCATCATATATTGAATTCATCATAGTTGGATCTAATTAGGCTTAAGTTTGAATCCAATAAAGTGATTATAAAAGGATTGAAAGGATAATAGCAATCACGATCATCCCCATGTCTAGCTTGTTCTTTCGCTTCTGTTTTCTTTTCTTCTATTTCATTTTCGTTACCCATGGCAAATATGTTATCGCCTGTAGCCGAGGCCCCTTCAAACACTTGACACAACTTATCATATAAGCTGAAGTCATTTAACCTATGAGCTTTATGACGTGCCTATAATAAGGACAAATATGTTAATTTATTGTATTGTAATTAAGATAAATAAACTAACAATATTTATTTTTTACTCATACCTTTATGAATTCCCTCGAAACACTACTTTCAACTATTACTTTTTTCTCTTCTTTGTTTCATCCAAAACTCAGATGTATTACGCATTAAATGCATCAATTCATGGTATTGCCTCAAAGTCTTTATCCTATTTTTTAACTTGGTAGTTGTAAAATCTGAACCAATAAAATCCATTTTTTCATTATTTTCTAAGTTTATTTGCTAAAAACCTTGTCTTTTTTACACCCTTGTAATTGTCGTTCAATCAAATATTCAACAAAGTGTTCATCCTGATTATGATTCCAAAGGAGATTCATCTTCTTCTCTTACTGCATGTTGCATTCTGATTGTGTATATAATCAACCTTTTCTTTGCCTGTGTCTTTTGCCATATTATAATATGCACATAAATATATCTACACACTATATAAGTATGACACAAATATATATATATATATATATATATATATATATATATATATATATATATATTGTGTGGGTAACCAAAATTCTTGTTTTCAAATTTTTGGTCACCAAAAAACTAACAAAACATCTTATTTCAGATTTTTAGTAGAGCTCACCGGAAACGAAAAAACCATTTTGGCGAGCTCCTTCCCCTCCGCAAGCACGAAAAGGGCTAGTGGAGTTCACAAAGCTCGTAGGTTGAATGACTTCTGCTTATATGATAAGTTGTTTCAAGTGTTTAGAGGGGCCTCAGAATATTAGCCACGGGTGACAAAAATAAAACAAAAGAAAATGAAGCAGAAGAGGAAGAACAAGCTGAACATGAGGATAATCATAATTGCTATTATCCTTTTACAATCACTTTATTGAATTCAAACTTAAGCCTAAGTAGAACCAACTATGATAAATTCAATTCATGATACATTAAAAATCCATGTACATATCCATTAATTTATTTTTTAAATCTAGTAAATCCAAAAATTCATAATTTGTTTAAAACCACTTTATTGGATCCAAGCTTAAGTCTAATTGGATCCATTGATACAAAGCAGGGTTTGGTGGAATAAATTAAAAAAATCCATTGATCCATCCATGGTTCATTGGATCTAAACTTAAGCCTAACTGGATCGAACTTTAGATTCAATCCATGGTTATTAAATAAAAAAATCATTGATCCAATCTATGGTCTGTATCCAACCATGATCCAATTATATATAACATGAGAAAATGAATCCATGGCAACTTACCCAAAAAAAAATGAATCTCATATAAATGAGATTCATTTTCTCAAACCAACCAAACATGAGATTTCAAATCTCATGAGATTCACTTTCACATTTATAAAAGCAACCAAACATACCCTAAAAGAGTGCAACCAAACATACCCTAAATTTATAAGAATCCCAAGATATTTCCTTACCAGCATATAGCCAAGACTAACATATTTGATTATGATGCTGATAGAGGGGGAAGAATATCACCAACCCTATACAAGTGCACCCTTATGCACTGTCTGACAAGGGTCAAAAAGATTATAAAAGAATAATCATCAACGTCAGGTTGGACAATACCAAGAAAGATCCAGATGCCTCTAGGAAGCAACAGATCTATCAACCTCAGTTTTATCCATCATTTGGCATCAAATTCTGTCATTAACTTCACCTTGTCTAAGTTGTATGTACGACTACACCAATCACAGGATTGAAGAACCATTTTGAGTATATATAACCTATTGTCGCATTCTCTGTTATTGTTACCCGATTGAACCTAGAAAATGGCTCTAATAAAAGGGTAAATTTGCTAGAAATTCTCACAAATTTGTTGGCCACTCACTACATAAATAATTTTACAATACATTCCAAGCTATGTCACATGGGTGTGGGTGCGGGGATTCGGCACTTCCAAAAAACCCGGGTGCGGGGGTGCAGCAGGGGCAAAAATGTAAAATATATATATAAGGGGGGTCCGGGGGTTCCCCCCGGCGCGGTGTTATAGGGGGAAAGTGCCCCCCCCCCAGAATATTTTTTTAAATTCCGCAGCCCATTTCATAGGGCAATTTTAAAAAAAAAAAACAAACAAAAAAGGACCAAAATGACCCTGGGTGCGGTCAACGCACCCAGGGTCGGGTTGACCGCACCCGCGTCGAGTCGCGTCGACGCGGGTGCGGCACCCTGCTAGCCGAGTCCCTGTGACATAGATTCCAAGAATATCAGCCAAACATCGAGCATTTTTTTCTATAGACAAGACCCCTAACACTATTGTGAGAAACCTCCCATCATCATGGCAGAGTCACTGCCTTCCTTTTTTTCCCTGACATCACATAAGACCACTAGGAAATGCTACTTTCAGCATAATGCAGATTAAAACAAAACAAGGGGAAAAGGGGAAGGTTAGAGAGTGCCAATATGAACCCGTATACTACAAGTATATGACAAAATGTAATATCAAGTACTTGACTGTAAACAGGTCCTCACCACACTCGAAATTATCTGAAAGTGGTGACCCTCAACTAGCATCATACACAAGTATCACAAAACTACAGCATAAAGACTAACAAGCTTAGTTTGCCGAAATTCCGAAAACAGATGCACATCTTGACAAATTATATCCCTGTCAAACAAGAAATGAAAAAGAGAATACCTGAAACTAAAAGTTTCTTTTATAAACGCTAAACTGACTGTTCCTTGACAAGTGCAAGTTTACTTCCAATGCATCAGAACTCAGAAGAATAGAATCTGATTCCATTCACCGAACATGCATTAAAAAAAATTGCCCTTGTGACCAGACTATGAAAAAAAAATCTAGAAATATATTGCCTCTATCAACTATCAAGCTCCTGAATATGATCCAAAACACACACACTTCGGGGAAGAGACAAAACAATCATATACTTGGCATAAATCAATGTTTCTACGAGAGCAATGTCCTCCATTTGTAAATTAGTCTATAGTTTTAAAGTAAAAAATGACACTATTAACAGATGCAAAGATCAAGAAACAGACACTTGTTAGGGACTCAAACATATAAGCAATCCCAAAATGATTTAGAAGGTACAAAAGACTCCTCCCAAGCTTTTATTTTCCACATGGTCAGTCTCAATACTCCCATGCCCTAATTTCCCAGTCCAATATAGGCTCCATTTCTCTTGCATTTTGGAGTCTACAAACCTCTTCATCCTAGCAAAGAAAATAATAGAAAAATGTGTGCATTTGCTCCTAGTCATGCAAATTACAGATGCTGTTAAAATGTACCCATCAATTGTTGTAATTAGATATATTTTATATATATAAAAGATGATACATATACATATATGGTATATATGTATATGTATCCTCCTATTTATATATATAAAATATATATTTTCCTTTTGTTTAGCCGTAGGGGTATTTAAGTCTTTTCCTCTGTTTTACGCACATTCACTTTATGAATGTGATTGTAATTTATTTTATTTTTCTTTTTCTTTTATTTTTATTTCTTTTTTCTCAAGTACCAAAAGGTACCTTGGGGGGCCCACTCAAATAGACGTTGGGCCCCTTCCAACGGTCACATTTGTGACCGTTGGAGGGGCTCCAACGTCTATGAGTGGAGCCCCTCCAAGGCTCCTTTTTTGTTGTTATAAATAGGGGCTCTCCCCTTTGTATTTCTTACTTCTCGAGGGAGCTTATGCTCCATTGTAATGGGGTTTTTACCCCTTGTCCATTGTTTCTTCAATGATATGCAACTTATGACTTTATGTCATATTTTTCCCTTTTTATGGGTTTTATGAGTTAGCACATTATGTGCTTGTGTTGTTTCCCTTTAATGGGTATATTTGCAGTTCACGTGCATATGTATGGGTTCATTATTGAACCCAATGTATTCCAACTCACTTTCTAACATGGTATCAAAGCAAGGTTGAGATCGAGTTGCTCTTTGGTGCATCGGGAAGCGTGGTATTCAAGAATTTGTTAAAGAAAAATGGTGAAGTATTTGTTTCTCTCTATTGTCTTTCTTATAGTTATTCGGTATGCATTCTATTTCTTTGAGTATTGTATGAAGAATGTAATATGTTCTTTTCTTTATGTGTGCTTTTTGTCATTATGTCTTTTTTGAATTACTTGCTACTCCATTGAATCGTTTTCGTATGTTTTTTTTTGAAAAACTTTAAATGATAACTTGTTTGGCGAAAAATTAGATATATGATTGCTCAAAACTTGCTTTAATGGGTCGGTAAAAATTTATGACCGTTGGAACTTTGAATTTACATTTTAAACCTAACCTTGTTTATGAAAATACCTTTATATGAATGTTTAGTCTTTAAAGAAAGGTATGTTAAGATTAAAATGCTTGTGAAATATAGTTTTTTTTTGAAAAATGTTTGGCATATATGAAAATTTCCATATTATGTGTCCGTTTTATATGAGCAACATTTAATTAAGAAAGTTTTTTTTTTTATAATACCTGTTGAATTAAGTTTTAAAATGGTCTTATGGAATATGGTGATTTTCTTTCCATCTTTACACTCTTAAGGATGTTTTCAACATTTAGAGAGTTCTCTCTCTTTTCAATAAGAGACATTTATATTTTTATGTTGTGATTGTCTCTTGTGGGTTTTGGTGTTTGCCCTTTTGTTTGTTCATTAGTGAATGTTGTAAGTGCTTAATGCACTCTTTTGCTTTTCC
Organism: Nuphar pumila; assembly: GCF_984573655.1. Lineage (NCBI taxonomy): Eukaryota > Viridiplantae > Streptophyta > Magnoliopsida > Nymphaeales > Nymphaeaceae > Nuphar > Nuphar pumila. Next base: position 102,217,647 of record NC_143250.1, on the reverse strand, counting down.
GCATATTTCATTACAAAAGTTATGGTCTTCACTAATGTTTATTGTGTACTTATTTCATTAGGAGTAGGTAATAATCTATTAAGTCATGTTTTTTTGATAAAACTTAAGAGTGTTAAATTTTTCCTCAATAAATGTTTACTTTTTATTTAAGCCATAGTACAATCTTATTTATCATAAGGTTTTGTTAATGAATCTATTTTGTTGGGATTTTTTCCACTTTAATGGAGTTTTCTCCTTCTTTGGGAGTTGTATATGTTTTTTTGTTCAAACTCTCCTTAAGGAGCCTTTCGGTCCTTATAATCTTCTTGTGAGTATATACTCTTTTATGAAGATTTCATGATTGTTTATCATTTTTAAGTTGCAATAGTAGATTTCATAAGTTTTTCGAACTTCACCATCTTTATGAATGCCTATATTGGCCTAAGTTTGTTATTTTTGAACTTCACCAACTTCACCGTTTAATTGCACCTTATGTCTTTCATAGTTAAGGCTTGTTTGTTCCAAATCGGTTCATACACATGATGTTGCTTAATATTTCATGTTATGTTGCATAGTAAGCCTTTTTTGGTGTACAAGATTTCTTTTGAAGATTAAGCATAATTCGTGTTTATGCAAAATTGTTTTGATGGATTATATTGGACCTTTGATTCAATTTGTTAATCGGTCCTCTTTGTAAAAACTTTTATTTGGAAAATGATTCCTTATGTGTTTATTGCCCTTTTGTGGCATTTATGTTTGTCCATCACATGTTATTTAATGCATCATTTATTTGGCCTCAGTATTGTTATATTAGAGATGTTTGTCGAGGTGAGTTATGGGCACCTCGTGTTGTATCATTTTAAGATTGTCCACCTTCCATATTATAGATGGTTGTTAAGGTGAGTTATGGGCACCTTGGGACTCTAAAATGATTTGTTATTTGATCTCTAATTATGAGTATGACACTCATTTTTTCTCTTGTGCCATTGATATTATGGATGCTTCTATGTAAATATGATGGACATATGGTATTTGAAACCTTAAATGTTTTAAGGTACATTTAAAATCAAGATGTTTTGGGATTATAGCCCAACCTTTTATTTGTTTATGAATCTTATGAGTGCATTTGCACATTTGTGATTCCGTATGTTGTGCTCGTTGTGCACATGTGTTCTTGTGTTTTTTCACAAGTGTTCTTGGTGTGTATGTTCACACATTTGTTCTAAAGAATATTATTTTATCGGTTGTAGTATCTTGTTGAAAATACGTTTTACTTGCATTTATTCCAAAATGTTATTATGAGTATTCTTTTTTAAAAGGAATATTGTTTCATTCGAGATTTATTTTCATTACAAGTTTATTGCCTCAAAAGTCTTTTCCTTTTATGCCCATTATCTAAGTGTCATCATATGTAGACAAGAATTTTATTACACCTTCGTGTGTTTTTAGCCCTTTGTTGGTTTTTGCTCTCTTGGTCTAGTAGCTGAACACACTTGTCTTGAGTGATCTTATATGTAGACAAGACACGTTGATTCACACCATCGTGTGTGATCCTAGTCCATGTTGGCGTTTGTGTTCTTGTTCTAGTCGCTTAGATGTATGTCCATGGTTGGCTTATTTCACTCATTTCAAGTGCCATCTTATGTAGACAAGAGATGTATTTTGTTTTAGCCCATGGTTGGCTTATTACTCTTGTTCTAGTAGCTGAACATACTTGGTTTTAAGTGTATTTTTACGTAGACAAGAGATATTTTTTAGTCCATGTTGGCATGTATTCTCTTGCTCTTATCATAGATGCACTTATTTCAAGTATTATTATATGTAGACAAGAGGTTCGTTTACACACCTTTGTGTGTGTCTTTGGCCTTTAATGGCTTTATATTCTTGATCTAGTAGCTTATACACTAGATTTATGGGTTTTGGAGGACTAATGAGGAAGTTGTTTGTAATGAATAAATTATTATTGAAATTTGCAAAATTCCATTCATGACTTGTATTTTTCAAGTAAATCATCTTTTTGATATGCATATCAAGTTGATTTCTTAGCATTTAATCTATATATTAAGTGCTTATGGTTTTTTGCCACCCTTATATGTAAAATGTTTTTTTCAATTAAGTGTGACTTTCATAAATGTTTTTAAAAAAAAAAACTTGTGAACTCTTGGGTTTATTTTGCCTAAAGTATGCTTGGAGACTTCGTTTCTCTTATTTGGAACCTCACTACATGTTTGAAGCATGTTTTAGTTCTTTGAGTATTAATTCATATAATGATTCGTATATGCATATGCTCTTTATGGCCTTTTTTTGGGCTCTCATTCAATAAAGCATATGTATGTTATGCCTCTTCGTAGGCTTCTTGTGGTATCCCTTAGTGGATCATTTTGTTATTCCCCATTATGGGGTTATATTTGTCCAATGGTGGACCTTATGAATGCATTATGCATTCTTGCAATTTTTGCATAATTTGCTTCCGCTCATTTTGTTTTAACATAATGTATGATTTAGAAACTTTGGTTTTCTAAATTTTTCGTTTCATACTAAAGTAACTATCATATTATGCATAAATTTTGCACCTTGTTAGGAATGTTCCTTTTTTAGTAAAGTGCAAAGATATTGTTTACTTGTTCTTTGTTGTTTTCTTTTCTCAGGATCTTGGAGATAGGACAAAGGGAAGTACCCTGGATGGTTCGGGAAATGGGTTCATCATTTGAAGACAATTGGAGGAAGGTTATTTCAAGTTTCACTGCATCCTTGCCGAAGCCTCTTGGAGTCGCCGAAGCCTCGTGGAGTTTTGCCCTTTTTTCAATCTTTTCGTTTCCCTGCAAAGCTTGAGGGGGGGTGTTAAAATGTACCCATCAATTGTTGTAATTAGATATATTTTATATATATAAAAGATGATACATATACATATATGGTATATATGTATATGTATCCTCCTATTTATATATATAAAATATATATTTTCCTTTTGTTTAGCCGTAGGGGTATTTTAGTCTTTTCCTTTGTTTTACGCACATTCATTTTATGAATGTGATTGTAATTTATTTTATTTTTTATTTCTTTTTTCTCAAGTACCAAAAGGTACCTTGGGGGGCCCACTCAAATAGACGTTGAGCCCCTTCCAACGGTCACATTTGTGACCGTTGGAGGGGCTCCAACGTCTATGAGTGGAGCCCCTCCAAGGCTCCTTTTTTGTTGTTATAAATAGGGGCTCTCCCCTTTGTATTTCTTACTTCTTGAGGGAGCTTATGCTCCATTGTAATGGGGTTTTTACCCCTTGTCCATTGTTTCTTCAATGATATGCAACTTATGACTTTATGTCATATTTTTCCCTTTTTATGGGTTTTATGGGTTAGCACATTATGTGCTTGTGTTGTTTCCCTTTAATGGGCATATTTGCACTTCACATTGAACCCAATGTATTCCAACTCACTTTCTAACAGATGCAGCCTCTGAAACTTCTGCATAATCTTGATCAGACACCTAACAAGCTATCCTTCATAAAAGTTCTCACTTTCAGTGGCTACTCTGAAAAAAAAAACATTGAATATGAAAATCAGACCCATCCATCATTATATGAATAAATGAAAATTTTAATGTAATAATACATATACCTAATCCAGGTATAACCCCCTTTATATCTATGACTTTCTATAACTATCTAACCTTGCTAAAAAGGATCTTTGGGTACTCAAGCCACAGTCAATCCTTCTAGGTCAATACAACTGATGAATTGTTCAGTAAATGGATAACTGCAATAATATTATATGCAATTTTGTATCATATACATTTAAGCATTCGCAGATGTAAAAATATCTACACAAAAGGAATCTATGCTTTTGTTTCTTCACTCCTACATTCCTTGAATTGGCAATCATTGTATCTTGAGGCATCGTCTTTACATGTTCATCAATTCTCTGTTTATAGTTTGACTAGTCATAAAGGGCATTTGTAATCTATAGACCAATACCCCATCAAAATATTTGGTGTTGCCAAAATTATCAGCAGTTTTAGATGTTGACTTTCCAACAGTAATCCCCAATTATTGACAACTTATCCACAGACAATCTATCTTCAAAGGGGTTATAAACTTATAAACTTATAAACATTTCCCCCGGACCTTATTGCTTCCTAGTTGTTGGCACTTCCTTGCATTGACAATCATTGTGTCTTGAGGCATCGTCTTTACATGTTCATCAATTCTCTGTTTATAGTTTGACTAGTCATAAAGGGCATTTGTAATCTATAGACCAATACTGCATCAAAATATTTGGTGATGCCAAAATTATCAGCAGTTTTAGATGTTGACTTTCCAACAGTAATCCCCAATTATTGACAACTTATCCACAACCAATCTATCTTCAAAGGGGTTATAAACATCTCCCTCAGACCTTATTGCTTCCTAGGTGTTGGCACTCCCACCTGAATTAAGTTTTGGAGTTCTAACAATTTAATGTAGCATTAATGAGCTTCATGACACCCTCATAGCATTCTTAGGTAATATAAAAATTGCTGCTAAATTAAGTGCAAGCCACTCCATTGGCCTACGTGATGAATAATAAGAATCCTTCCATCTTCAGAGATGTCCAGCAAGGACCAAAAAGTTAAATGTTATATGCTAAAGATAAATCATGAATGAGCTTGATCGCTTAAACCATTTACATTTTAGGATGAGCTTGATAAATAAAGCCACTCGTTTCCTCATCTTTCTTCTCATCTTCAATGATATTCCACATCACTCCAATGTCCAAACAGCACATTACACACTGTGTTCAACCTCTTGAACGAGGTTGATGTGGCACCATGACCATCACCACTAACCACTCAATTCCACTTTCTCTTACATTTCCTTGAACCAAACAAAACAACATCTACAAAACTCTAATTGTTGCTGGGTTTCTAGATTCATTACTTCACCAGAAATGCAGGACAAGTTGGGAAATTGTACTTCACTCGAAAACACAATTCCCCAACTTATCTTCCTTTTCTGGATAAGCAGGTTCATCTGAACACCCCCATAATGTGAAATCGTGAGCAAGCAGGATATCTATAACACAAATACATGCTTCTTTGGGATTGATATACTCATACAAACCAAATGTTCTTGAAACCAAATCGATCATGTAGAAAAGAGAATATCTATAACACAAATATATGCTTCTTTTTAAGATTGATATACAGATACAAACTAAATGTTCTCGACACCACATCGATCGTGTAGCAAATAGGATATGTATAACACAAATAAACGCTTCCTTGAGATTGATATACACATACAAACTACACGTTCTCGAACCCAAATTGACAACACCCACCGTGGAAACCAAACAAGTCAAATCAAAATGCACCAAATGCAGATAGATACAAAGGAAAGACAAAATCCTAAACGTTTCCAACGCCAAAAATTTGATAAAAATATCCAACCCAATATCATAGCACCCCTTATTCACACACATCAAGACCTAGAGAACTAAATCTGACACATCGAATTTGCCGACGGCGCATCATAAAAGAACACCCACAATCTCATAAGCAGTGAAACACTCAAAACTAGAACATTGGCACGATTGTTTCTTAGCAAGGTCAACGTCAGATTGAACCAAATCAATACGAATTCCTTCAACAGCGAGAAATAACAAAGTAGAAAAAGAAGATCGAGAGAGACCTGAACGAGCCAGAGGGCGCCAGAGGTGAAGGCGACGCCCCACATAGCGGCGGCGGTGACGTCTGTAGATTGAGGTCGGAGGCTCGGCCTCAAGAATTTGAAGAGACCAGCGTTACCAGCCATCTCTCCTCCCCTCTCGTTCCCGATATTCCAACAAGAAAATCCTAGAAAATCACTCCCTATCTCTCCGAGATTGGGAGCAAACGCAGAATTGGTATCTTATTCGGTCTTCCCCCGTAGAGGGAAATGACGTATTGCCCCCTCATATTTCAATATTTACAATATTTACTTTATACCCCTTTTCGAATTTCAGACTTTTCACTTGGTGAGAGAATTCTCCCCGTTGCACATAAAAACAAAAGGATGCTCATTGCCCACAGGCCCAAAGTGCCATTCAGAGGAGGGCTTATGCTTCCCCCCGCAAGGGATGCCATTACTCCCTCCATTTTCTCTTTATAGAGCAGCAGCAGCATCTCTAGAAATGCTGCCCACCATCTCTCCACTAACCAAGGTATCAAAATTACCCTTGACTAGCTCTGCAGGCATGCTTTCTCAGATACCCAACTCCCCAAACGCCCCAAACCATCACCAGAGACCACAAAACCACGTCGACCTCCTCTCGAAACGTGCTCCCAATCTGCCCATCTTCACCACTCTCTCACCCATTTCGTATGGGTTGAAGAAACCCAATGAATCTTTAGCAGAAGCAGAGGAATGGGCTCAGTCTCTGGTGGTCGTGTCGTTCTACAAGTTTGCGGACATCCCCGATCACGAGTCGTTGAGGAAACCATTGAGGGAGCTCTGTGAAAAACTGGTAAATTGTTACTCTGTACCCATCTCTCTCTCTCTCTCATCCGTGACACTAAACTTTCTAAATGATAATAATTTTCTCACTAATTTAAGAGAACGATTCTCATTTACCCCATTTTTCAGGTGCAACCAAACATGAGAAAATGGGGGTGAGATTTGAAATCACATTTCAGCCCATTTTACTCACTTTAGTCACAGGTGGGGATGGACAATTACAGCTGGGAAAGTAGAAGCTGTGATTTTTGGTCACAAGGTCCATCTTGTGACCAACTTTCACGAGATTCAAGGCAAAAACAATCATAGATGACAATCACAATCACAACTTGTACTTTTCTCATGTTTCACTAACCTTGAGAAAGTGGTGTGATTGTGATTTACAATCTCAGGATCTTGAGAAAATCCAAAAACCATAGGGTATTGCAAACATGCCCATATGATTTCAAATCACATTCTCCACCTTGTGATTTTGAATCATATGATGCTGGATCACATGAGAGATAGAATCACATGTGATTCCAAGTGAAATGAGATGCAAGCAAACATGCCAGGCAGAATTCTATTGGGTTTTATATCAGACTACATGAGTTTTTTTTTTCATATTTAGTTGTTTAAATGTTGGTGGTTTTTTATTCAATGATGTGGTTTACTGAGTTGCCTGCTTATAGTGATTATGCTTTCATGGTTTTGTGGGAGTTGAGTGAGTGTTGGTTAATTAAGCGTTTATGTGCAGCTTCGGATTTTGGTGATTTAGTAGGATTCAAGCCCATGAAATGTGGGGGGAATATTGAGCTCATATGTTCAACACTGAGTTGGTTTACAACTGATTTCTACAGTTGTTTCGATGCTTGAGGCGTGGCATTGAACTCCATGTACCGCTGACATTTTTAGTTGATAGATGCTAATGAAATTTTTTGAGACTGGTAATTCTTTTGATGGGGTGTATGTCTCCTTTTCCGTTTGAGATGTTCCTTATTTCATGGCTTAAAAGAAATGATCTTAATGAAGTTGCGGTCTTCAAAACTGCAACTTTTTCTGTTTGATCATATGTCATGAGCCCTTGATTAGAAGATTGGATTTATTAACCTTTTCTTGTCAAGGAGATATTTGATCACCACTTGACCGCTTGATAATAAGCTGTTCTTTGAATGACATCGTCAGAGGCATAACCTTTCAATGCATGTTTTTACTTAGTGAGAGTTCAGTCTTAATGTCTTGCCAGAGATTATCTCCCACAAATTATTTTCATTGTTACATTATAGTAAAATGTCTGCGAATCCACATTGGCATGTGTGTTCTTATGGCATATTTTGATAGGATGCCTGTCAGTTTCTTATGTCAGCTGCATCTCAATTTGTCTTTCAATATCTCAAGAGTCAAATGTTATCTGCTTTCATCAACATATTGTCGTAAACAAAGTCATATACCATTTCTGGATGCATCTCTTAATCTTTCTTAGTTCATAATCCTTTCTTTTTGTATAATGTAATGGCGTTTTCTTACCAAGCTGATCCTTGTCAGCGTGTCTCAGGGGGTATTATACTTGCACCAGAAGGAATTAATGGAAGCATATGTGGAACACGTGAATCGGTGGAAAAGGTTCTTGGATTTATTCAATCAGATAAGCGACTCAATGGCCTAAGACAGATCGAATCACCTGTTGGGCCAGAGGAGGAGGCTATCCATCATGGCCATACAAGCAAGTCCCTCCTTGGAGCTGGTGAGGATGCACCTTTTAGATGGGATCATGTGCGAGTCAAGGTTAAAAAAGAAGTAAGTTTATACAACAGAGGGATCATCTGATTCTTTCTTAAACCTTTTTTTTCTTTTAGTCATCCTTGGGAACTGGTCACTTTCTGAATGTTACTAACATTCTACTTTTTAAATTACAGATAGTTACATTTGGGATTCCAACTGTTTCATCCATTGAAAAAGTTGGAAAATATGTGAAGCCAAAGGAATGGAATTCTTTGATCAGTGATCCAAGCACTGTAAGTGCTTTGAAACTTGCATTTATGTTGCACTTTCTTTGTTAAATAAAAACAGATTTCATTTAAAATCTATTGTTATCTTTTAATCTTTTGGAAATATGTGTGCCTTATCCAATTAAACTTAGGTTCTTTTGTTGGATCTAATTAAGAGCTAGTTGGTGTGCAAACCCTAACAGCAATAATAATGTATAGCTAGTTAAAAAGAAAAAGCAATACAGGAAGCACTTGACTCATTTATGTAAGCCGCCTTTCCTAGTGGTATGCACTGAAAATGTTTCTGTTAAATTAATACCCGTTGAAGCTGTCATGCTGCAATCTAGACCAATGTTGTCAGTATTGGTGCATATCGGCCGATACGTATCATATCGGCAGAAAATCGATACACATCACTCCTGAATCGGCTATTTTTTAATAAATGTAAAAAATATGAAAAAATAAATTTTAATATTTTTTAATATTAATTTAATGGTTTTAACATGTGTCATGTTCTGATTGACAAGTAATGTTTTTTATTATTTTTGGGCCAATATAGAACAATTCACTTGAGTATCAGTATCGGTCCATACAGCTGAATCGTTGGCCAAACGATTCAGGGCCGATACGGACAACATTGATCTAGACTATTCTTACATAATGGTGATGGTCTAGGTGGGTACCTTATTGAATAAACCTAACCATTTAAAAGGTGTAATATTTTATGTCTTCTAATGACAATAAAAGTTCAGCAATGGGCTATGTAGTCAAAAGCGCCGACTAGTCCTTCTAGTCAGCCTGCATGTAAGTAAAGTGGCTAGGCTTTGCAATTCCTAGGTGAGTACCTTAAAAGGTACCATTTTTGCCAACTAAGCATTGATTAGGGCACCTAGTCTGCGACTAAGCAGCCCTCGCCTAGGCGCGACGGCAATTTAGTAATTTTTTTATTATTATTACATGTATTCTGTTGTTTTTTGTATATATAGTTACATATGTCTGTGCATTTTTGTGATTTGTTCTGTGAAATGATGAAAACATGCTTAGTTAATTATAGATATTGATTATGTTATATATATATATATATATGTATATCTGTGTGTGTGTTTGTGTTATTTTTCTTTGGGATATTTTTGTAAAACGTTGAAAGCATGCACAAATAATTTTAATTGATATATGTTTTTTGTATATGTGTTTTACTTTGTTTATGATGAATTATTCTGTTAAAGGCTGAAAGTGAGATATATGTGTATAAATTTTATTTGTATATATGTGTAAGTTTCTGTGAATTTTTCTATAAAAGCCTGAAAGCATTTTTAGTGTTACTAATTATGTAATGTTATTTATATATGTATGTGTGTACGTATTCTGATTGTACTATGAATATAATATATATGTGTGTGTGTGTTAAAATCAATTTTTTGTGAAAGGCTGAAAGCAAATTTTGTCGGTTATATTGAATATGTTATGAATAATTGAATATATATATATATATATATATATGGTGGTTGTCTACCATGATACCATATTGTGGTACACCCTCTTATTTGCATGGATCTAGCCACCAAACTATGTAACACAGACTCTTCTAAAATGCACCCTTATCCATGCGGGTGCGACACTTGAACTGGACTTCTGCAGTGTCAGGTGCAGTCAACCTCACCGAAGTCCATTTCTGTCCAAAACTAGACTCAGTTAACCTAACCAAGTCCAGTTTTATCTATAGTATATATTTAAATACGTATTCGCACACACACACAACATATATATATATATATATATATATATATATATATATATATATATATATATATATATATATATATATATATATATACGTACCTTTGCACCCAAGTTTTTTGAAACTGCCGTGTCGCACCCGCACTTATGTGACATAGTCACCAAATGATAGATCTAACCATACAGATGTGTTTAGCATCGTTTATTTACTATGTTAGAAGGTTTTATCATGTTTAATACACCAAAAGATTCTATTCTCTGATGATGAAAAATCAACTGTTCACAATACATGAAAAAGGGTGGCTTAAAATAGTATAAAACATCATATCTGAGACAACTTTAACACATGAAAATAGTAAACTGGACATACTAAATATGATCCAATGGCTAGATTTTGCATTTGGAGCTTAGATCTATGTAAATCAAGCATGTACCACTAGGGGTGTCAACGGGTCGGGTTTATCCGGACCCGACCCAAACCAAACCCTATAGGGTCCGGGTACAGTGATAAATACGAAAACCCGATTAAGTCTCGAGTCCGGACCCAAAGGTCCAATTAATACATGAACCCGGGTATAGTTTGTGAAATTTTATACCAGACTCGGGCCCGACCCGAGTTCTGATTAAGACCCGCAAATTTTCAATGTAAAAATAATAAAAAATATGGTTTTGCAAAGTATGGCCCGTGTCTGGTTCATGTAGTTCTTATCAGGTCCGGGTATAGTTTCTCTTATGATAGACCCGATTAGATTCGGGTTCGGACCCGATACCATACCCGAAAATCGAAGTCAGGTCTGGTTTCACTTGGGTTCGAACCAGAGTTACCAGAAGCTTCTTAGATAAGTGGGAAGCCCGCTTGCGAAACTTGATGGGAATCTCGATTCTCCCACACTTCTCCTATGCTTTCCACATGCTTCGTATATTCTTATTATATGTTTTCTCACTTTATTTTTCATGTTTTTATGTGTTTTCTCTCACGCTTTTCACTCACTTCCATGTGGTTTCTATAAATTGGCAATCATCATTTTTAGATTTTGTTAAAAAATTAATTTTTACACTAAAAAATCATGAAATTTAAGAATAGTCACTTTTATTTTAATTTTTATTTTTGTTCTATTTCGATTCCCATTCAATTCTTATATTGATTTTTTTTATTTCTCGCTTCCCGCTTCCTATAAATTTTAAAATGCATCGATTCTCGCTTCCGCTTCCGCTTCCGCTTCTCGTATCATTTCCTGCTTTTGCTTCCTAGTCTGGCAACCTTGGTCCGAACCAAACCCGACTCATTGACACCCCTATGTACCACCATAGAAGTACTATATATACATGGGTTAATCTGACGTTAAACTAGTTCATTCAACCTTACGAAAATGACTAAAGAACACTTAAATTAATGGTATTTTTTAAAATGCAAGGTTACTTTTTTAGGTCAAAAAGGTAACTTTGGTAGCTTCATAAAGTTATTTTTTTTGGAAAAGGTGTTTAACTTTTCAATTCCCTCCAAGTTCAAAAGACCTATAATGCCAAAAAAAGTAACCTTGCATTTTCAAAAATGCCATTATTTTAAGGGTGTTTGTCATTTTCATAAGTTTGAATCCATCTAATGTTAAACACAATTAGTTTAATGTTAGATTAACCCTATATATGTGTGTGTGTGTGTGTTCGGTTATATATGTATATTCTGGTTATGTATATTTTGTGAAAGTGTGTAATTTTGTACTTGGTGTGATGAAAACATCTTATACTAAAAGAATTGAACATATTTTTACGTATATTTTGTATACTTTTTTATGTTTTAATTGGGGTACTGACTAGTCCCGCTTAGTCCATTTAGGGGTCTACTGACTAAGCATCACCTAACGCCTTTGACTACATAAGTGATGGGGTATGCATGAGTGTGTATACATGTGTACATATCTATATTCCTCTCTCTCTCTCATTCACACATACACACATATATATATGTGTGTATATTTTGTATATTTTTTTATGTTTTAGTTGGGGTACTAACTAGTCTTGCCTAGTCCTCGACTATGTCACATGGGTGCGGGTGCGGGCGCGGGTGCGGGTGCGGGTTCGGGTGCGGGGATTCGGCACTTCCAAAAAACCCGGGTGCGGGGGTGCGGGGGTGCGGCAGGGGCAAAAATGTAAAATATATATATATATATATATATATATATATATATATATATATAAAAAGGGGGTCAGCAGCTCTGTCAGCTGTCAGCAGCTGACAGACAGCTGCTGCGGCTGACAGCAGCTGTCAGCAGCTGCTGCAGCTGACAGCAGCTGTCAGCAGCTGCTGCAGCTGACAGCAGCTGTCAGCAGCTGCTGTCAGCAGACTGCTGCAGCTGTTCTGACAGCTGCTGCTGCTGTCAGCAGCTGAAAGACAGCTGCTGTCAGCAGCTGACAGACAGCTGCTGTCAGCATTACTTTTTTTTAAAAAAAATTCGCAGCCCATTTGGGCAATTTTTTTTTTTTAAAAATAAATCCAAAACAAGAATGGACCAAAATGATCCTTGGTGCGGTCAACGCACCCAGGATAGGGTTGACCGCACCCGGTGCCGCACCCGCACACGCACCTGCGTCGAGTCGCATCGACGCGGGTGCAGCACCCTGCTAGCCGAATCCCTGTGACAAAGGTCCTCGATTAGTCCTTTTAGGGGTCTACTGACTAAGCATTGCCTAGTGCTTTTGACTACATAAGCGATAGGGTATGCACATGTGTACATCTCTCTCTCTCTCTCTCTCTCTCTCTCTCTCTCTCTCTCTCTCGCTCTCTCTCACACACACACACACACATAGACTTAGATCCTAGTCTAAAAATCCATCTTTCATTAAGTTTCTAGTGCCAACAACACCAGCATCCATTAAAAATGATGCACACGTGCAACTTACCAAGTTTCAACCCAAGTCTGTTCATGGGATCCACCAAAATGTGTTCGGGCACAGATAAATTTGTAAATGACACATTTAATCCGCAATTTGGTGGGCTTTCAATATCAAAATGAGCTGAAACTTGTTATGTGATGCTTGTGGAGCGTCACTTGTCTAATGTGAGTCTCTTTGAAACCTTTAAACATGCAGTAGCTAGAGATTTAGAGGTAGGATCTAGATTTTACATTCTCAACTGGGGTTTAGAATACAGGAAATATATTCAGTACTATAGTTTATAAATAGTACTGTATTGTCTAGCATAAGTTCATTCTTTCAGATGTTTTTTGCTTAATCTGCCACTATTGATGTGTTTTCTATTGTTTACTAGAAAACATGCTTTGTATCAAATTGTTTCAATGGAAAAAGCCTGATTGTATACTAAGGTTTTGGTACAATGTGGGCTGGGGATTTTAGTCTAAAGACTCTAAACGTCCAAACTTCTGCATTCACGTGGTCTTTTCCCTTTATCAAGATCTGTTGTCCTAATCTTCTTGCAGATGGTCATTGATGTACGAAATGACTATGAAACTCGCATTGGAATGTTTAAAGGAGCTGTTGATCCGTGTACCACTTCATTTCGCGAGTTCTCATCTTGGGTTGATCAGCGATTTCAATTAGCTAAACAGGATAACGCTACCAAAGAAAATTCTGAGTCTCAAGAAGTGAAACTGCCCAGTCGTGTGGCCATGTATTGTACTGGGGGAATCAGATGCGAGAAAGCTTCAAGTTTTCTCCTAAGCAAAGGATTCAAAGAGGTGAGTTTTCAAGTGAACATTCCCATACAGGGAGTGTGTTCAAAGTTCTTGATATCTGCTCCTACTGAGAAATATCAAAAGTAGTGAGAAATATTAAAAGTAGGAATCATGTCGTATTTCATTGGTGATTCTCTTGTAATTATAATCTCTTCTTCTAGCATATTCAAATAATTTTGGTTTGATAAATATTAAAAGTAGGAAAAGTGTTATATTTCATTGGTGATTCTCTTGAAATTATAATTTCTCCTTTTTTAGCATATTCAAATAATGCTGGTTTTAGAAAAGGGTAGACTCCTTCCTTTTCTTCCTGCCAAACTGCAAGGCTATCTTTCCTAGAAAATGCCTTTTCTCTATTGCATTATTGAAGTTTTATTTTTTGTGGTATACCATGGATAGTCCAGTAAATAAAGGTCATAATATTTGGTCATTCAGAAAAACTAAGATAGACCTTTATAAAGGAACTGGATATTTGTGCATCAAAACCATGTATCGTATACATCATAATTACAAGATGAGTTGGAAATTATGTCATCATGCTTGCTACAGCATTGGATGCACTTTGAATTTCATGTGATTTCACCCAACTTTTTGTGGAATTAACACCATGGAATAGACTTGGTTCCTTTTTTTTCGGTTTTAACCAGAAACAAGATTATAGGTGCCTTTCCCTGTATTCTCTTTCTGCTTCATGCAGGTGTAAGCTTTGTAATTGGAGTTGACTGCTTTGGTAAAACCTTGCATCTGAAACCTAAATGGCATAATATAGTTTCTAAATACTTTTCATTTTGAAGGAAAAAAATCTAAATACTGAGCAGTTCATGATATGCAGCACCAATGCTCCTTCTATTTTTCCATATGCCGTATACTTTTGATTGCAGAATGTATGGACTGGGAATGTATGAAATGTATAGTTTGGAAATGTGTGAACTGTGAAATACTCATGTTCATATTAAATATGAATCGCATCATTACGTAAAAGAATTTAAACTGAACTCTGCTAGTTACACTGACAAATATCTGAAATGGGGCTAGTGAGGGTCGCACTGCTGTAAATTCATCTTGCAATCAGCTATTAAGGTTTAATTATATGCTATAAAAGTTGAATCTGTCAGATAAGTTGTGGTAGCTGAATTGGTAACGTCACACCTGCTTTGGCAAAAAGGTCATGGGTTTGAGTCTCACTGGGGTTCAACCCCGTTTGACTGTGAAGAGAATAAAGAAAAGAACTGAAACAAATGATCTTTCTGTTTAAGACTAAGGCTAGGACTGGCAATCTTGTAATGAGGTTTAAGGTGAAAGCAGGGCCTAGATTTTGGCTTTAAAAGGAGTTTACTTTCATTTTCTTGTTATGTGTGTTCATGAGCGTGCATTGCAAACTTGTATATCTTGATGGAAAAGGGATTTCTCTTAACATTAAGTCATTAACCCACTACTAGGCAAAGCTTGAAGGCTATGTTGTTAATACTATGAAGGAATACAGTTAGGGTGCATATGCACATTTTGAGCAGTTTTTATGTTGTACAAACAGCTTTGGGCACTAGAAAACATAAAATAGGTAAAATATCTATAAAATTGCATGATGCAATGTAGGGATGGCAGTGGACCAGGGGAAAACGAGGCCCCGCCCCGCCTCGCCTCGTTTGGACCTGGGATGGAGGCGGGGATGAAGGTTAAAATCAAAGCCCGTGCAGGGATGGAGGCAGGGATGGACTTACGCTTTCCCTCGCCCCCACCCTGCTAGTAAAATAATTAAAATGCCTTTACGGATGGCAGTGGAGCAGGGAGAAATGGGGCCCTGTCTCGCCCCGTTTGGACCTGGGATGGAGGACATGAAACGGTGATGGAGGCAGGGATGGAGGGCGGAATTTTGAGATGGGGCGGGGGTGGAGACCTTGTCCCTCGCCCCCCGCTCAGTTCACTGCCATCCCTAATGCAATGATAATGCAAATGAGAAAAATATCTGTCAGTCTTGTGGCTACTCAATGTGACATGCCTCAAAATTTGTATATGTGATATAATTAGTACCTTGTAAACCATAGATTCATCAAATGTAATCATCAAGAATTGATGTCCAATATTGAGCTACACCATGAAAATGGTGGTCATGAATTGTAAACTATATTTATCGCAAGAATAAGATGTTCTCATAATAATGCGGATGACTTCATCACTTCTTGTTTTGTCATCCCATGCGAAACTCTTTGGTTTCTAAACATGAAGTTCAGTCCCTGGGCTGCTGGCCATTCATCTTTGTAATGTATTGAATGATGATTTGGCTTTAAATAGCAGCACATCCATCTAATTTTAGTCTTATTGTGGTGATCTGCATTCACTAACATGGGATGGGAAGTAATTAGAGATTCTGCAACTTGCATGCTATCATAAGTCAGTTGTCATGGGCTTGGAGCAAACTGGTGTGGCTTACCGTTCTGGCATCTGATGTTGGAAAGTACAAAAGAATATGTTTTACAATTCTTAGCCCCAAGGATTTGGTCAATCCTTTCACGTAAATTGTTGAGTTTCTTGCTTTTGGCTTGTCGTCGTGGAATTACGAGTTGCAGTTCCAATCCAACATTCCTCTCTCTCTCTCTCTCTCTCTCTCTCTCTCTCTCTTGTGTACACACAGTAAGAAGGGTACTTGCAACTATTTTACGTGCCTTACTTGCTTTATATCTCACTGGTACCAGGTTTATCATCTAGAGGGTGGTATACTGAAATACCTTGAGGAAATCCCAGAGACAGAAAGCCTATGGGAAGGTGAATGCTTTGTGTTTGATAAGCGAGTTTCGGTTGAACATGGGTTGAAGCAGGGCTGCTACAAACTCTGCTATGGATGCAAGAAACCAGTCAGCGATTCAGACATGGAAGCTCCCGAGTGGGAATACGGGGTTTCATGCCCTTATTGCTTCTCAGAAAAGTCTCCAGAAGAGCTTGCTAGGGCAAGAGCCCGACAAAGGCAGTTTGAGACGTGGGGAATCATTGGTGGTCCAGCTAAAGGTGTACTTAAACAGTTTCCGGCGAAGCCATCTGAATAGCCCAAATCAATGTAGTTTTTTTTTTTCTTGGAAAGATATCATTTTGGTTATGTTTCATTTGGATTCTTTAGCTTCAAGTGTTGTCAATTTTGAGTTGTATTAGATACCAACTTGTGCTATGGTTTACTAATGTGGCGTAATTGGATGGATGTTGAATACCTTGCCTTCTCAAGATTTCCCAGCATAGTCACTCCACATCTGGCTTCATTGTTCCAATTCTATGTGTGTGTGTGTGTGTGTGTGTGTGATAGCTTTACTCAAGTCGCTCTTTGCGTGCAGTGATTGATATATTCAAACTTTTGTGGAAGACAGGGAAGCATGGTCTCATTGTTCTATATCACGAGTTTTTCCTTTCATCTGACTTGTAAATCCCAACTTCTGCATGCACTAATTACTTGGTTAGAGGATTACTCGGACGTAAAATCCAAAGCATTCGCTCCTCTTGGATGGAGAATTTGATAAACCTGCTTCATTAGTGTCATATCATCATTAAATTATGATCATTATCCTGTGTGTGCAGTTAGTGAAGCTTAAATAATTCACCAGTCTAAGGTCAGTAAGCCTATAAAATGTGCATGAGAGAGAGAGACGCTCGGTGGGGGGGAGGGGGGGCGGGAGTGAGGCGAGGTCTTCTCACCTATAACACTGCATTTCAAATTTAGTTTTGTTTTTCTTTTCTCATGAGGGACGAGCAAACCACACTCAAGATCAGAGACCTAGTTGTGGTGGCTGCGCCTGCCATACTTATGGTCCCTGTTTCCGTCACGTGATGGTGGGTCAGACTTGCAAGTTTGATTTTTTTTTTTTTTGGAAAATAGGATAGCTTTAGCAGCACATGCCATGCAGTGCTTTCATACCTCCAAAAATTATAATTTTAGGTGTTTTATGCTCGACCTGAACAATAGACGTGTTTATCATTGTTTACTTATCAGAGAAAATGCATTAGCTTAAGCATTTTTTATACGTAAATGTGTTTTTTGAAGAGAAAAAATCAATGATTGATATTGCATTAAAATTTGATGATGAAACATTCACATTTTTATATCAAATCAATTCGAACCAAAGCTTGTTTTTAGTAAATAAAACATCTAAACGCAAGATTTTAAATAAACAATCGATTTCTAGCGAGTTTTTGGCTGCCGATATTTTGACGTTTTTAACTTTTGTCACTATGCTTGAAGGAACTTCCGGGGATTGATGCTGTCAACTCTTCTGTGATTGGATTGGCAAGGAGGCACGCAAAATGGATGTACAATGCCACTGCACGTACAAGTATGCAGTACATTTTTTTCACCAGTGAGGGCACACTTAAGGGTGTCAACTGTCAACGGGTAAGGTTTGGTTCCGACCGAAGTGAAATCAGACTTGGATCTGGTTTTCGGGTATGATATCAGGTCCAAACTCGGCTTTAATCGGGTCCACTATAAGAAAACCATACCCAGACCCGATAAAAACTACATGAACCAGACCCGCATCATACTCGGTAAAACCATATTTTTTATCATTTTTACATTGAAAATTTACGGGTCTTAATCGGAACTCGGGTCTGAGTATGGTATAAAATTTCACAAATAATACCCAGGTCCATGATTTAATCGGACCTTCGAGTCTGGACCTGGGTCTTAATCCAGTCTTGTTATTTATCACCATACCCTGACCCTATAGGATTTGGTTTCAGGCCGAGTCCAAGTAAACCAGGACCGTTACACCCCTAAAACACTGACCAATCACCCCTTGTCTTTGCCAAGGTAGAGTCTCAGATTAGCCTGGTCAAAGCCACACACCCACAGAGAAACCAAGATTTGTGTGATAAAACTATGGGTGCTCTTGATCACCATGAAATTCATATTTTGAGAATTGGATTTAGCATTGGGCCCGGGCCAAATGCATAAGAGACAAGAAAATACCCAAGTTTCGAGGGCTTTAAGGTAGGTATGGAAGGCTCGGCTCGATTCATAAATTGAGCTCAGTGAGACTAGCTAAAAGCCAGCATGTTTAGGTACACAAGCCAAGTATGAACAGGGAAAGCTCAGCTTGGCTCAATTCATATAAGCTTGTTTTATATATTATATATTTTATACATATATTATTTTATGATATTATTTATGTGTATATATATATATATATATATATATATATATATATATATATATATATATATTATATGAGTTTTATATAGGTAAAAACTCTTAAAAAATATGCATATTTTTTAAATGAGCCAAGTCATGATCGGCTTGTAACGAGCTTGAGCTTGAGCTCAGCTCGTGTCGAGCTCAGGAGGTAAGCCCGATCAGAGCTGTACCCTTGATGAGATGAGCCCGAACAGGCCGAGCTCGGCTCATTTACCATCCTTACTTTGAGAAGGGTTTGAATGAGATACCTAAATGATTAATTATGGGATACTATCATAACATATATAGGAGTCTCAAGTTACATCCCACAAGGTTATCCCCAGCTTGCCTATTTAAGAAAAAAAAGCTCTTTGAGGAGGGACAAGCGTGTGTGTGTGTCTCTCTCTCTCTCTCACGAGCAAACCACCCTGACCTAGTTGTGCTGGCTACGCCTGCCATACTTATGGTGCCTTTCTCGACAGTTTTAACCCGTGGCACACCCCTTGCCCCCGAAGAGTTGCCAAGCTTCGGCTGAGCAAGGGCTTATCCCTTGCCCTCAATGATGCAAGCGGTTGACGCTCATGGGAATGGAACCTTGACCACCCACCTATTTCCAAGGGCCTCTCCATTGCAGCAAGCCCCTTTGGGGCTATTTGAAATTTAGTTTGAGATTATCGAATTTGAGATCTTAGGATCTAAGATGCAAGATAATCAAATGCACCTGGATCTATGTTGACTTGAGTCAAGGTAATTTGTCTGTGTTTGAAGACTCTAAACACAATTGAACCCGTGCTTTCCACAAAGCAGGTTTGGGTGTATCAAGGTTAGCCTTGGCTTAGCTTAATGGTCCAGACCCAAACTAAACCAAATAAATTGAGCCAACTTCGTCCTTCCATCTGCCGGCTCAAGCTTACTAGGTCCCAACCCACCCATGTTTACTGTTGGTGTAAGTGGTCTCGGATCAGGCAAACCAAAAGGTGTATCCAAATCCACTTGGTTTAATTGTTGACCAAAGAGACCTCAAGATCCAACTTGTTTGGTTTTGGGAACGGGTATCATGCCCCAATAAACGGCGAAAGATTTATAAAGAAGGGCGCCTAGGAAGAAAACAAGACCCAAAGAATGAATTGCTTGCCGTTGCAAAAGCAAGTTTAGAAGATGGAGCAACATCCATGTCCATATTTTAGTTATATTTTGCTTCTTACTTTGGATCCAAGTTTAGGTCTGACCTTGAATCATAGTTTTATTGCAACCCTAGCTTTATACTTGTGCTATTTTAAATCTAAATTGAATAGAGTAGAGAGAATGCATCTGTAGGTTGGTACATGTGAATCACTCAGTAGATTGTTAGAAAATCAACCGAGGTTTATTAGACAGTACGATACTGCCATGAATACAATACGCACACGTGCGCCCACTTACACGGGGACATCATGATACTTAGAAGGTAAAAAAAACGTTGGTTGGACTCCTTTGTTGTCATTTTGATGGAAACTTGCTCTCTGTATTGTAACATATATTGGTAATACGTTTAAAAAATACAATATTCTACAATTGTACGATAAAAAAATGTTAAAATCGTGGCATGTTAGTATATCTTGATTTTAGCATAACATTATGTTCCTATTTTTTACATTAAATTTTCTTTATGCTTATATATATTATTTAAACTTTTAAATCTTATGTATGCTGACAATTTCATGTTTTTTCTGAAAAAAAAAAGAACTTATTACCAGGTCCCCATCGCCAAGAATATCTTCGTACCAACATTTATAACATTGTCATCTAGTAATCCTCAAAAGAAAGGTCATTTTATTTAGTACATGTGATAAACAATACATATTACAAGTCTCTCTCTCTCTCTCTCTCTCTCTCTCTATATATATATATATATATATATATATATATATATATATATATATATATATATATATATATATATATATATATATAGCTCATGGAGTTTTACACGGTCAAGACAATGGCTGTAAGTACGGCAGGCAGATCCAGTGCGGCTAGGTCTCTGATCCTAGGGGTAGTTTTTCCATGTAAATATAAAAAAAAGTCAACATTCAGGTGACCCAACAGATCATTTTGGTGGCTTCCTTTCTTTGTCAATACTTCACCAATTTAATCGTCGAACAGGTCGCTGTACGGTTCATGCAGCTTATCGACGTGGTTGGGAAACAAGTTCACAGTTGAAACGGTTGAACTTGCCAATTTTCTATTTTCTAAACCATCGTTAAGATTGAAGATTGCACAACAAAAATGATCTCTTACAGCAAAACTCTTGGCAGGTAAATCTTTACAACTTGATTACTAGGGAGAAATATAAAAAGTCTAAAATTTCTTTTTTTCTGTCTATACTTTTAAGTTGCAATTCTTCTTCTTTAACTTGTTTTTTTTTAAGTTGCCAATAGAGTCTAGAGATAAGGAGTAACCTATAATCTTGAATGACTGGCTCTACATTCCTTTTTTTTTCTGAAAGGCAAGCTGGGGTTAGGCAGACCCCCTACCAGTTACTATTCAACGTACGTTTTGAACCTGCAACGTCCCACCACAAGGAGACGTGCACTGACAGCTTTTACCAACCACGTGGAGCCCCATTGGTGCTGACTCTACATTCCTGCCGGAGTCATGGCATACTATATGCATGGAACAAATTACATTTTGAGAGTTTTTCAAGTGAGAAAACCCATTGATAGTAGATAAACATTAATGTTATGTTTTGACAACAGTTTAAATACATACATATACAAGTGAATGAAGTTTGGTTTTCAAGCCAACAGAAGTGAATGCTTCCGGTGGTTGGTGTCCAAGAAAATCCCTCAAAGCCTAGAGAGAGACTTGTTCAAGTGAACATATGCATTTGCTTGCTCGCAGTAGGACAATGATAGCTGCACCTAGCAGACAAGTATTAGAAACATGCAGGTGTAACTCGGTTCCATGAGTTGGAAGACTTTGCAAAACAGAATATGGTGGCAACTGCAGTAACTCAGTTCCATGAGTTGAAGATTTAGAAAAACGGAATAAGGTGGCAACTGCAGTAAATCCAGGATGATTAGAGCACTTCATCATGCACAATACATTGCAGAATTGTAATACAGGTCCCACAAAACTGATCTAGACCTTCAAAACGTTCTGCTTTAATTTATAAAGACGATAATCTCCAAGTTGAACCCTTCTTGGGACTACGCCCATCTGCAAAATTGAAAGAAACAAATGCTAAAGATCAGCATGTGCAAATGCATTAGCACTTTAGCAGATAATCAACATAAAACTCAGCCTCAAGCCCAACATTTGAAACAGGGCAGCATTACAGAAGCCAAGAATAGTGCCTAAATTTTAACCTGTAAGTTGTAAGTTGCCATTTACATGAAAAACAGGGATAACTTTTAGTTAGCAGAAAGGTGAAAGAGATTTTAAGAGAAGCAGACAAGAACTCCCGCATCTAGCGACAAAGCAAATGATGGGAACCAATAAAAACAAGAAACACAATTTGGACCAGACTGAAAATAAAGGTTCAGAGAAATAGAATTCTGCTAAGCCAAAACACCTTAGGAAAGCTGATTAGAAAACCTCCTTTGTTTTTTCATGCACTAGGAAGCACATAATTGGAAATTTAAGACCAAAGGCTGGATGCAGTTCTTGGAAGAATTTCTTTCAAGAAACAGCTAGCCAAAACCATGTCCTTATAAATCGGCTGTAGATTCAAATCTTTAGTCTTTGAGGGGGCAAGCGATGGACATTATGAATTGTGTTAGGTTACTCGTGTTGAACTCTTTGAGGGTTGTCGAACTAGGATAGAAGCTTGGGTGACTAGCTCTGGCTTAAATTTTATGAGGTTGAGCCTAGGCTTCACATTATTTTTCCTTGTGCCACAACAAGCTTCATAAGAACCTACTCCAAAGTAACAGATATGGGGTTTGACGCCACTAGTGCTTGTGCCCACAACAAGATTTATTACATAAAAACCTATGGAAAAGTTATAGATAATGTGCATATCAAAACTTGAGCTTGACTAAATTGTCAATAGGGCCAAACTTGGGTCCAAATAGACTCAAACTAAACATTTGGGCTAAACACAATCAGTCTTAGATTGGATACACAAACTAAATCAAGCTATTTGAAACAATGTTGGACCACAGTTAAATTTAAGGGTTCCTTCCATACCGACCTTTTAGCTAAAACTTAAAAAACCTACCAACCTTTTTGAAAAGGATATGTTGCTCCCAAGCTTTTGCAAAAATTGACAAAACCAAGTTGTTAAACCTTGTTAACCATGCAGAAATTACTTTTCAATCCTTTTATTCGATAAGATCTACAAATTTCTTTCAAATTGCATGATGTACTTAATTCTTAAAGATAATTAACAATTGATGTGATGATAATCAAAATAGGCTGGTTTTCATCAATTCCCAGAAACTTTGCAGTAAAGTGTCTTTTTCAACAAGATTGACAACTTGTTGGAATTTCAGTAAAAAGTACCTAAATGGAAATTTCCGTTAAAGTTACAAACTGATGATTACCCATCCAAGTGGTACAAATATGAAGCTAAGTCAAATTCAAGTACAAAAGGCAAATTGAATATGTATGCAGATATGAATTATTGAAAATCTGAGAGAGATCTAAATCCAAAACATCTTACATCTATGTCACATGGGTGCGGGTGCGGGAGTGTGGCACTTTCAAAAACCTTGGGTGCGGGGGTGCGGCAAAATATATATATATATATATATATATATATATATATATATATATAATTTTTAAGTTTTAACAGTTAACAACATTAACACTAATAAATGTTCATCTTGGGCATGACCGAGTCAAGCTAGGTCAATCCGGGTTGGGTCAGGTCTACCCAACCCCACTTTCATCCCTACACTGCAGAGTGTAAAACATAAATGGACATGATATTTTACCGGTCAAAGCAATTAACTTTTCTAATGCATTTATTGATTACTTATATATAGAGAGAGATAGAGTAATTAATGGGAACTGAGCAGTCCGTTCCTTTGTAGAATTAATTCCCAAGATAAAAGTAATTAAAAATCATGTAGAATTAATTCTTCTTTCATTTTCCATGAAACCCCTTTAAGTAACCATTAGTGGTAACGTCCTTATTTTTTCCATGATGGCTAGGATCATGTATCGGCTAGTATTTACCAACCAAACACAAGTTACAAGAAGAAAACACAAGTTACGTTAAAAAATTGGACGAAAACGACCCTGGGTGCGGTCAACGCACCCAGGGTCGTGTTGACAGCACCGGGTGCCGCACTTGCGTCGCGTCGCGTTGAGTGCGGCACCTGCTTTGCCGAGTCCCTGTGACTTAGCCTTACATGTGCATTTTTGCTAAAAGCTATGGTACCAGGACACTCCATTTTGCCCTCTCTACCCATGTCGACACACGTATCCCTGTGTCGACACACGTCCACACCCGAAGATGCCATTTTACCCTCCATACATACAAGTTTGTATTCAATTTATAATTTATAATTTATAATTTATAATTTATAATTTATAATTTATAATTTATAATTTATAATTTATAATTTATAATTTATAATTTATAATTTATAATTTATAATTTATAATTTATAATTTATAATTTATAATTTATAATTTCTAATTTATAATTTATAATTTATAATTTATAATTTATAATTTATAATTTATAATTTATAATTTATAATTTATAATTTATAATTTATAATTTATAATTTATAATTTATAATTTATAATTTATAATTATATTTTCAGTATATAATATATATTTTAGATACAACATATATATTTAGATTATATTCAGTTTATTTTTGGATTTATTTTGTATTTATGTGATATTTAATATATATATATATATATATATATAGCCGTGTCCCCGAACCCACATTTTTTGGAATTCCCGTGTCGTACCCGCACCCGTACCCGTACCCAGGTGACATATGCTAAAAAGGATGGCTGGATATGGACTGATCTGATAAGAGAAAGGCTTATACTGTCATACAGATGTTTATAGATAACCATATTCATCTCATTTTTGTGTTAAGCAAATGTGGATAAACTCCAACAATATCCAACCTGTTTCCAGCCTCTCTTGTTTCACACACACAAATACATAGAGTGATGCAAACATGCTAAATGGGTTTTTCGGGCTTTTTATTTTTATTTTTAGATTCTGACCATACAGATTTGATCTACGTACTTGACTTTATAGGGATCAGCTCTTGGAGCAATCGATTTTGACACGTGTGGGTCTTTATAAGGTTCAAAAAATCAATGGTCCAAAATCTTTGTAAATTTTTGAGGCTTTAAATATCATTTTTTTCATCGGAAACACATGATTTGGGTGTTGATTCCCAATAAATCAACCATGCCAAACACATCTATGGGTCAGAATTGCAAAAAAGCACCGGAAAAGCTGAAAAACACATTTAGCATGTGTGCATCTCTCTCTCTCTCTCTCTCTCTCTCTCTCTCTCTCTCTCTATATATATATATATATATATATATAGGGTGCTTCTATAGTGGTACTATACCACCATAACTCACACTTGATTTACATAGATCTAAGCTCCAAATGTGAAATCTAACCTTTGGATGATGTCCTAGTTACTATTTTCATGTGTTAAAATCAACTCAAATAAGATGTTTTATACCATTTCTAAACCACCCCTATTTTCATGAATTATGAGCCGTTGATTTTCACCATCTCAAAAATGAATCTGATGGTGTATTAGACATGATAGAACCTTCGAACATATTAAATACACCATACTAAACACATCTGTACAGTTAGATATACCATTTGGTCGCTAGATCCATACAAACAAGAGTGTGTACCACCATAAGGTATCAAGGTACAAAACCACCATATATATATATATCATTTTTCAGTTGTTTTTCATGAAACTAACCTTAAGATGCAATCTACATATTTTTCTTAGTGGGAATTGACTCTTAGATCCAATTATGACATGTAGGTAGTTTTTCATAAGGCTTCAAAAATCAACAGCCCACAACGTGTGATACTTTCCCTGATCATAAAATCATGTTTTTTTGTCAATCTATCTATGAGGTCAGATTGGATCAAAACAACCTGCGTCATGAAGGTCCAGAACGTTTGCACCTACAAATGTTTGTAATAATACATTACCCACATATATATGTGTGTGTGTGTGTGTGTGTGTGTGTGTGTGTGTGAGAGAGAGAGAGAGAGAGAGAGAGAGAGATGCATGTACTCATACTAAACGGTGGTGATTCAACACTAAAAATGGAAAAAGAAAATTGGCCAATCTTTTTGAGATATGAAAAAAGAATATAAACTGGCATGAAAACACTGAAAACAAAGGATCACAGAAATTAGTACAAATCATCTAAAAAATCTATAAGAAGCTTTGCCTATGTGTCCCTACATGTAACCACATAAGGATCAATGTGCCTAGCATATCTCAGCCAATGTGCAAGGTTCAAAGAATCCTTGATTTAAATCAAGCGCACTCACATGCATATTCTACAACAAGAAACAAAAAGGCACTTGGCGGCACACAAGATTCAGAAAGAACTTGAAGACCAAATAGCTTCATCATGATGTATCTTTGCAAGAGGTGCATAAGTACTAGAAAATTAGTGTTCTAACACTAAATAACTGTAAAAGCAACATGATACAGAAGTATTAGCATTTAAACCTTTGGATAGCAAATTGAAAAAATTGGATCCACAACAAGAAGTTAATCTTGTAATCTTGAATGTATTATACCGGCATGATGTAGGACTTCTGATGGTCACTTAATGAACAAATTTCCTCATAATTTTCTACTCTCTTTCTCTCTGTATATATATATATATATATATATATATATATATATATATATATATATATATGTACACACACACATACATTCATACATATATGTATGTATGTTCTTTCTGTCTAAATAAAAACTGGATATGGACCTAAATAAAAAAGTAAGATACTTGGACAATCTTAACCATATAGCATCCTGTCAACTCATTTACCATTGGTCTTATACTATTCATGTTCTTTACTGCAGCAGTTAAAGTGTGAATGAAATATGATAGTTTCTTCCAAGCCTTTAAGGACTTGACCTATGTCACACGAACTCGGCTGGGGAGGCGACGCACCCGTGTCGACACGCCCCAACACGGGTGCGGCTTCAGACACGGGGTGGACTCGGTCAACAGGTGTCGGACACGATCAACACACCTAGGCCGAGTCTGTTCACTTTATAGACTCGGTCAACTTTGACCGAGTCTATAAAGGTCCATTTTCAAACTCATTTTGGATCTGGGTCAGGTCCGGATTCGGACCCGACCCAGATCCAAAATGTTATATGTGTTGGGGCCGAACCATAAATAGGGGTTTACGACAGGGGGAGGGGCTTACCCTGTCGATCTTTGCCTCCCCCCCAGTCGTTCGGTCTTCATCCCCTGCAGTCACGCCGACGATCGTAGCCGCAAGCGATGCCAGCCACCGGTCTCAGGTATGCCTCCTCCCTCTTTCGTTCTTCTTCCTCTTCGTTCGGCAGGGGGCTCCCCTACATCAGATCTATTTTCCGGCAAGGGGCTGCCCCCTACCTCGGATATGTGTTCAGGTAGGGGGCTCTGCCCCCCTGCCTCAGTTTCTCAAACATAAGGCAAAAAAAAAAAAAACTTCCGGGGGGCGCTGCCCCCCTAAAGCCCCCCCCCCCCCCGCTCGCTGACCGCGCAGCAGGACCCACAACGGGGGGAGCCCCGGACCCTGCTTCCTGTAAGGGAAAAAATCTGAATTAGTCTCCACAACTCATCACCCCCTGCCTCGTTCTTGCCAAGCTGGTGCCTTTTGGGGTCTTTGTGTTTGCTTTCCCTTTGCCACAGCAGAATCGTGTCCCTACTTGGTGTTAACAGCTCAGCTGCAAGGTTCCTTGTGCATCTTTCACACTCACAAGCTTCTTTATGTGTTATATTTTGGTAAGTTTGTGTTGTTAAGAATTACTTTTTTATTTTTTCTGTAAAATTTACAATCTTTATGTGTTAATTTATTGTTATATATATACAACAACAAACAACAACAACTACGCCTTCATCCCAAAACAATTGGGGTCAGCGATATGAACCAAAAAAGAAATTCATTTTGGGTCTTCCACATGAATCCTTTTCCTCCAATCATTTCTATCCAACGCCATGTCCTCGGTGAGGTTCAAAGCATTCATATCCTTTCCTATCATCTCCATCCAAGTCTTCCTAGGCCTACCCCGACCTCTTTTAACTAATATATTTTCCCATTTCTCCAACCTTCTAACTGGAGCATCATTAGGCCTTCGCCGAATATGTCCAAACCACCGTAAACGATTCTCTCGCATCTTATTTTCAATGGGTGCAACACCTACCTTCTTACGTATCTCTTCGTTCCGAATCTTATCTTTTATTGTATTTCCACACATCCATCTAAGCATCCGCATCTCAGCTACACTCATTTTTTGAATATGATGTCTCTTGGCAGCCCAACATTCCGTACCATATAGTAAAGCGGGTCTAATAGTCGTCCTATAAAACTTTCCCTTCAACCGCAATGGCATTCTACAATCGCACAACACTCCAGTAGCACTTTTCCATTTCATCCACCCAACCTTTATCCTATGATTTACATCTCCATCAATTTCTCCATACTTTTGAATGATGGATCCCAAATATTTGAAATAATCATTCACCGGTATATCTTGCTCACCAAGCTTCACTACACTCCCATCACTACTTCGTTGCTTACTAAACCGACATTCCATATATTCAGTCTTACTCTTACTCAACTTAAAACCTCTAGCTTCCAATGTCTGTCTCCATAATTCTAACTTAGCATTAACCCCAGCTCTAGACTCATCAATCAAAACAATATCATCAGCAAACAACATACACCACGGTACATTTTCTTGAATTGATCTCGTAAGCTCATCCATCACTATCGCAAATAGGAAAGAGCTTAAAGCAGATCCTTGATGTAACCCAACCGTTATCGGAAAATTGGTTGTCACCCCTCCACAAGTGCGGACATTGGTTACTACTCCTTCATACATATCTTTAATTATACTAATGTACTTGAGAGAAACACCTTTCTTCATCATTGTCCACCAGAGAACGTCCCTAGGTACTCTATCGTATGCCTTCTCTAAATCAATAAAAACCATATGCAAATCTTTGTTCCTCTCTCTATATCTTTCAATAAGTTGTCTAAGAAGATGTATAGCTTCCATAGTTGATCTTCCAGGCATAAAACCAAATTGATTCTCCGATATCATGACAACCTTCCTCAACCTAGACTCAATCACCCTCTCCCAAAGTTTCATAGTATGACTCATGAGTTTTATACCACGATAGTTTGTGCAATCTTGTATATCACCCTTATTCTTATATAAAGGCACCAAAGTACTCTTCCTCCACTCATTAGGCATCTTATTTGTTCGCCAAATCAAGTTAAAAAGATTTGTCAACCATTCTAAACCTTTCTCTCCCAAGCATTTCCAAGCCTCGATAGGTATACCATCTGGGCCAACTGCCCTTCTTGATTTCATTTTCTTCAAAGCCTCTGCAATTTCTTTCTTTTGAATCTTGCGCATGAAGTCACGATTTATCTCATGAAAAGGAATGGAGAAGTCTCCAAGATCTTGAGCATGACTATCATTAAATAGCTTATCAAAATAATCTTTCCATCTCTCCTTAATCTCCTCATCTTTGACTAAAACCCTTTGCGTTTCATCTTTGATACATCTAACCATACCCAAATCCTTCGATTTCCTATCTCTCATCTTTGCAAGCCTATAAATATCCTTCTCGCCTTCTTTGGTATCCAACTTGTCATAAACCTCCTTATATACCTTAGCCCTCGCGTTTCGAACAACTTTTTTAGCTTCCTTCTTTGCTATCATATACTTCTCCAAATTCTCATTATCACGACTCTTACTTAGATTTCTATAACACTCTCTTTTAACCTTAATAGCTAATTTGACATCCTCGTTCCACCATGATGTATCCTTACCTAGTGGTGCACCGCCTTTAGACTCATCCAATACCTCCTTAGCTACTTTTCTCATACCACCCGCTATCTTATTCCACATTGATTCTGAATCCTCCTCGAGACACCAATCAACTTCCTTAACTACCTGCTCTACAAACATTCCTTGTTTAGCTCCTTTCAGTGCCCACCACTTAATTCTAGGATCTATCCTATGTCTATCCCTTTTGCGGCATTGTCTAATTCTAAGATCTAAAATTAAGACTATGTTGTGTAGCTACACTTTCTCCTGGTATAACCTTACAATCGATGCAACAACCCCTATCTCTCTTTCTAAGTAGGAAAAAATCTATCTGACTCGTATTAACCCCACTTTTAAATGTTACTAGGTGAGACTCCCTCTTCCTAAACCAAGTGTTTGCTAAGATCATATCATAGGACAAACAAAAATCTAAAATCCTTTCTCCACTTTCATTTCTTTCTCCTATACCATAGCCTCCATGGATATTCTCAAATCCATCCCTACTAATGCCTACATGTCCATTAAGGTCACCGCCGATGAAAAGCTTTTCTCCATAAGATGTCTCTTGTACTACTCCATCTAAATCTTCCCAAAATTGATGCTTAATGGAATCATCTAAACTTACTTGAGGTGCATAAACACTAATAATATTAATAATATCCGTACCTAATACTAATTTAATAAGTAAAATTCTATCACCCTTCCTACGGACCTCAACTACATTATCTATAAACTGACGACTCATAGCAATCCCTACTCCATTCCTATTCCTATTTATTCCTGTATACCAAATCTTATATCCCCAAGGTTCTATCACTTTAGCTTTCTCACCTACCCATTTGGTCTCTTGAAGACATAAAATATCAATCTTTCTCCTACACATAACATCTACTAACTCTACCAACTTACCAGTTAAAGACCCTATGTTCCAAGTGGCTAACCTAATTTTATGGTCTTGGACTAACTTCTTTACCCCCACCCGTCCAACAAAGTGAGGGAACCCTTGCCTATTTGACACCACACCCGGGCGCCGGTGTGACGCGTCGCTTCTGGGCGACGACCTAGCAACCCTTGCACATTTATCACTGCCTCCGGGCCTAGAGAGTACAGCGCGTCGCTCAGTAGGGAACGCCCCAACGAAATTCTCATATTGGTTCATTTTCATAGGATATGACAAAGTTTTTATGCTGGCTGTCACAGGCCTACCGCAACCCTCCTCCTTTATCCGGGCTTGGGACCGGCAGTGTATAACTACACAGGCGGAGTTTATTGTTATATATATATATAATTATATATATTTAAAATATATATATATATATTTATATATATATAGCCAAGTCCCCGTGTCCAAATTTTTTGAAATTGCGCCGCACCCGTACCCATGTGACATAGGACTTGACCAACGTGAAGGAGAAAAATAATTACACAATTCCACAAAAAAATAGATATTGGAAAAGAGCGGTGGGAGGTACTATAAGAAGTGATGACTAAAATTAACACTTGAATTTAACAGATGGAGTAAAAAAAATTGATAAAGGAAGCAACTAAGCTTTTGATAATGTTGAGCACAGGAGTCACTCACCATTTTATTGAACAAGTACTGCCTGCTGTACTGTAAGGTTGATTCCCTTCACATGTACTAGCTTCCTGGATGCTTCCAACAACTGGAGAAATACGGTGTGCAACTATTCCAACTTTTTCTTTTGCAGAACAGATCTCTTCCAAAGACTTCCATAGAGCATTCCTTGCAACCTTGTAAATATCCAAACTCCAAGCCCCTTCAGCTGCAAAGTTGATAGCCTCATGGCAAAGGTCATCATAACGTGAGGTCCGAGATTCCAGAGAACCAACTTGAATCGATCTTCCATGTTCATAAAATGCATCACCATCCATGGCATTTCTGGTCCACCGCTTAATTATGTAATGTGCTGGAAGTAGCATGACATTTTTAACAATGAAGACTCGTAATATATGTCTACAAAGTATCCCTGCATACTCAAACATCTGGCAGCTACAAATTGCACATACTTCCAGAGCATTAAATGTTACAGTGTGTTCACCTTTTGTTGTCCCAAATTTTATGACCCTAAATGTGCTGATTGGCCCATCCTCTTTCGTCATTTCTGCTATATAACGAAGACTTTGAACAAGTTGCTCTTGAAATTCTAAGAAGATCTCCCTGGTATAAATTTCAGCCACTTGGATTTCCATTGGGAATCCCATCTTAAGAATTGGCTTCATGTAACTTGTTGTTCTATGGTTCTCTTCGAGTTCCTTTTCATACCAACTATTTATCGCTCTATCGCATTGATTAACAAATGCCATCAATGTTGTATGATCATCAACATCAAAGAACATACTAATGCTCTCACTTATTTGGGTTTTAGGCATATTGTCCAATAGCAGATCCTGAAAGTATACTTGAATCCATTTTTCACGGTTTCGGTGCAAGGATTGAAGCCACTGATTCTCTCGAAGCTCATACTTATCAATGAATGACTGCCAATGTGATTCAAACTCATCATTTGACATGGTCATGTTTATACACTTAAAGAAATCCTCTTTCAAACCCATATTAGCACGTTCCACATCACATACTTTTTCAGAAAACTTTCTTAGGATATGCCTCTTACAGAGGCAGTGGCGAGTCTTTGGAAATACAAATGCCATGGCTGCCGCTATTGCTGGACTTTCATCAGTTATTAGTGAGTCTGGGTACCGTCCAGACATAGCTTTAAGCCATGAATTAAACAACCAAATAAATGAAGCTTCACTTTCATCAAGTAGAAGTCCACAGCCAAATAAAACAGCATGTTTATGATGGTCTACACCTGTAAATAGTGCAAATGGCATACCATACAAATTCATCCTGTAAGTAGTATCAAACGTTACCACATCACCAAAACAACTATAGGCCATCCTGGATCTTGCGTCAGCCCAAAAAACATTAGTGATATGGTCCCTGTCATCTGCCTGAACTGCATAAAAGAATGCAGGGTTCTCTGCTTGCATATGTTTGAAATATTCTAGTACATTCTGAGCATCCCTTTCAAGGGTCCTCCTCTTACGAGCACCTTGAATAAAGCTTGTTGAATCTACCGAATTGAAGCCATATTTGATTGATGCAGCAGATTTTTCTCCTAGTGTAGGTATACTTTGACCTGGTCCTGCATGACCAGAAGTATTGATGAAGTTATCGGGAACAGCAGGCATACGCCTGTGTGATCGCAGAAGACAAACTTTACCTGATGGTACTAGCTCATGATTATGATCCTTCTCAAATCTTGTGACAACCCATTTACCAGAATCCTCCTTTAATCTCATCATAGCTTTGCAACCTTCCCTTGTAATAGGACGCTTATTTGCACAATTCCTTAAACGAAACCCCTCTCTGGAACATACAAATTGTCGACCAATAAGTTGTGCATCATGCCTTGAACGACGAGCAGTATCCACACGGATGCTAAATCCTACACATTTAGCATATTCATTGTAAAATACTCTTGCAGCCTTCTCACTTTCAAACTCCATACCAACATATGGTTCAAAAGGTGGACCAACTCTTGCTTCATCAAAGTTATTAATTAAGATGCTCATAGGATTATGAATATATTCATATGTTTGAAGATGGGAATTTTCTGATGACATCAACTCATGATTGTGATCTTTCTCAAACTTTGTGACAACCCATCTCCCATAATCTGTCTTCTTAACCCTGATCATTGCTTTACAGCCCTCCTTTGCATTCAATTGATCAGTGGTGGATCCCTTAGAGGAAGATCCCTCTCTAGAACAAACAAAATTCCGCTCGATAACTGTCTCATCACGCTTAGAACGACGAGTGGTAAGCACGTGTATGCTAAAGCCCGTGATCTTGGCATATTCGATATAAAATATCTCTGCAGCATCCTCGCTTTCAAACTCCATACCGACATATGGTTCCATGCAAGTAGCACCTTCATTCCCCAGTAAACCACTTCCAGCAGTAACACCCACCTTTGCTGCCATGTAACGATCCACGGCATCATATCTTGAATCCATACAAGATCTTTCTGATGCATTAACGTTGTCCCTGGTGCTACTCATGACACATGCACTGAAATCATCCCAAAGCCCTTGATGTTAGTTCTAGTTATTAAAAGTTAAAAAAGCTTCCAACACAATAAGTCAATCTTCGAAACATTAACAGTTCGATTTTTTGCCGCCCGCCCAGTGCCAGGAGGTCAAGGAAGTTGGTCACCTGATGACGGGCGCCGGAGACCAAAGAATTGAAAGAATTGACTAACATAATCACTTTTGGTAAGAAAGAACAGGCAGATATGGAAGAAGGGCCACAAAAATGAGGTTGCATTTCAGTTGGCATTTACCATACACCATATAAATCATCCAATCATGCTGAACTTTATCTTTATGATTTGTTGGGCATTTGATAAGCTAGACTTATGAACAAACATATGAGCTAACAAGCAAATTATTGGTGCATAAACCAAAAGGTAATTCATGTACAACAATGTGCAAAAGATAAGCTGCCAACGTTCAAGGGCCACAAACAATAAAGAAAACTTCATTACAATACCACCATGCAACAAATCATTCATTAAAAAGAAAAAAAATACTAGAAAATCAACCTGGTATCATCCTCAACACATAAAAGAACAAACACCGACCATTCACTAAAAAAACTACACATGAAAAGAACACCACACCAAAAGTTTTATGGTACTTAGACGGATTCCAATTTACAAACATCAATGCACCACTAAACATGCACAGAAACCACTAATCGATTGCAGAAGAGAGACTGAAACTAACAAAAAGAACAACAAAAAGAAAAGGCATACTCTGGTCACGATTCCACATCACTTCCTGGCCTTTTTAGCAGATGGGTGCGATTGATTCTCTACGAAACCGAAGCATTGTTGCTCCTCACCAAATACCCAATTGCTGAAAGCCCAAAACCAACGCTTTTGATGGTCGGAAAAGCTGGAAAAGCGTGCCGGAAACCGCAGTTCTGCCGGGAAATTAAAGAGAGAGAAAGGGAGTAACGGGTTGCCCGTTACCGGTAGAAAGAGTGACACAGGGGAGAGACTACAACCCACCAATAATGTCCTTAACTCAATGGACGGTGGATCTTCGGCGAACCACCGTGAATTGGAGGGCTATTGGGAGCAAGGCCGTACGGGAGATGAATGGGGGCAGGGTTGCCACCGATCTGAGTTAATCGTATCCATTCATCAAGACTCAAGAGTAATTTAAGGAACCTAGTGTTTGGTGCGTGACGCTAATCCCACCTTCTCAGATGGACGGTCCAGAATCCGTGATTGTTTGATGTGCTGAGCCAACAATTATTATCCATTTGTAGAAAATTTTAACTTTTTTGTGGGACCCACTTGATGATGTAAGTGCATCGGGTTTGGTAGGATACCCGATCCGAAACCAGCATTTTGGCCGGGTGGGTTTGGGGGGGGGGGGGGGGGGGGGTAGGGTAGGGTAGGGTAAGTGGGCGGTAGTAGTACAGAGTTACAGAGATCTGAAAGGCCATTCCAATCGGGTTTTAATTTACGGATTCAAGATTGAATCCGGAATTGAACATTTGGATCAGTGTTTCACATTGGATCTATATTCGGATTTGGATCTAATCCGATCTGTTTGTATATTTCGGATAAGTGTTTGATACATTGGACCTATATTCTGATCAGGATCCGATCTGATCTTTTTGTACATTTTACATGTAAAAACCTTGATTTTGGTTCCTGATTCAATCATTGGATCTTTTTTGCAGTCCAACTCACGTTCAAATCAACTGTACAGTATTTGGATTCAGATTAAGATCAAGAAGGATCTGATCCATTTCAGCCCTTCGCCATCTCTCTCTTCATGTGCGGGTGTAGAGATGGCAGTGGACCGGGGGACAACGGGGCTCCGCCTCACCCCGTTTGGACCGGGGATGAAGGGCATGAAACGGGGACGGAGGCGGGGATGAAGGTTAAAATATATCCTCGTGCCGGGATGGAGGCGGGGATGGACTTACGCTTTTCCCCGCCCCACCCCACCCCACCCCATCCCATCCCATCCCCGTCCCAATCCCAGCCTAGCCCCACCCCGCCCCATCCCCAATTCCTTAAGGAATGGTTATAGACTAAGGGGAAACAGGCCCGCCTCGCCCCCGTTTGGACCGGGGATGAAGGACATGAAACGGGGATGGAGGCAGGGGTGGAGGTTCGGATTTTGAAACGGGGTGGGGGTAGAGACCTTGTCCCCCCGCCCCGGTCCACTGCCATCCCTACCCATGGACCGCCCGCCTTAAATTAGATCAGATGTATGGGGTTCTCAATTGGCACTTAGCATGAAAGTAGTGTTCATATGGTGCACCAACGGGGCTCCACGTGGTTGGTATGAGCTGTATGTGCACGTCTCCTTGCGGTGGGAAGTTGCAGGTTCAAAATCCAATGGTACTTGAATATGTGATCTAAGGTTATCCTTAACAAACAAAACATATTTATACCGTTAGATTGAGTCCATACAACTTGCACATATGATTTCTTTTTTGATGGCAAAGAATCCTAGTCAAAGCGAGGAAAGCCCAAGGTGGGGCCCTACTACCACCCTGCCTTAATAGGCTAACCTCTGAAAGCTACCAACATACCCGTGCATCAATAGGGTTTGATATGGCGCCTTCAACCTTCATCTTAGCACCCTCACAACCACCCCGCTGACCACACATATGACCCCCCGCGGTAGTTGCACATATGATTTTTAAATCATGGTTTTATACTTTAATTAGTACCAAATATTTACCATGAGATAAATATGAAATATTGTCTTTACATTATATGGCTGCCTCGTTGAAGAATCTCAAATCTAATTTTTAATTACCAAAACCCTAAAAGTCCTCCAAGCACTTCAACTCCTTGCCCAATAGAATCTATTTCTATATATGGTTTAGGTAGTTCATTGCTAGGATGCTCCAAGTACTCTCTTTTACTGTTATTGGGAAGACCCAAGTACTCTGTTCCGGATCCATGGAAAAAAAAATCATACCCATCGAATAGCACGAAATCATGATCTTGAAAAATGGTTAAAAAATAATAATTTTTAATATATTTTAAATAATTTATTGGCATGTCTCAATAGCTGGTTAAAAGTTGGCAGATTCAGTTTTATTCAGCTCAGAATCGGTAACAGCCGATTCACCTGAATCGTTAAGAAAACGATTTATGATCCGATACGATCCCGACAGCATTGGTTTAGGTTGGTCTTTAGCCTTGCACAGATGAAGAACTCTAGATCCTATAAATTTTTTTTTTCCATATCAGATCTGGGGGATTAAGGCCCCTTCTTTTTTACATTGGGTAAGATCAGTCATTCAACACACTGTACCTAGGGATGGCAGTGGATGGGGGGACAACGGGGCCCCGCCCTGCCTCACCCCGTTTGGACCTGGAATGAAGGGCATGAAACGGGGATGGAGGCGGGGATGAAGGTTAAAAACTATCCCCGTGCGGGGATGGAGGCGGGGATGGACTTACGCTTTTCCCCGCCCTGTCCCCGTCTTAATCCCCGCCTTGCCCCATCCACAATCCTTCAAGGGATGACTATAGACCAAGGGGAAACTGGGCCCCGCCTCGCCCCCGTTTGGACCGGGGATGGAGGACATGAAACAGTGATGGAGGTTAATATCCATCCCCATGCGGGGATGGAGGTTTGGATTTTGAAACGGGGCGGGGGTGAAGACCTTGTCCCCCGTCCCCACCCCGGTCCACTGCCATCTCTAACTGTACCCATGGGTTATCGAACTTGCAATGTCCCTTCACTTGTTGATGTGCACAAGCCTCTCCTACCAAATGAGGGGAGCCCTTGGTGCGTTAGATCTATGGATGCGAAAAGATTGGGTCCCGGATGAAGACTTTGCAAATTTTGGCTGTTCCTGATTCAATCTGATCCTACTTCCCATGTATTTAGTTGTTCAGGATCTGAACAATTTGCAAACTAGATTCCCAAAGATTAGCTTTAGCCCCAAAGGGGTTTGACATAGTGGGATGGGGCCTAGGCCACTAGGCTGGCGGTTTAGCTTCAAATCCCATAGGCGACACCAAGCATGGCAACTCTCTTGGGGCAAAGGGTAAGCCCATGGAGTTTTACACTGCCAGGATAGTGATCGTAAGTATGAAAGGCAGAGCAAGTGCCGCTAGGTCTTTGATCATGGGGCGGTTTTTTCATGTAAATAAAAAAAAAATGCATTTATGTTTCACGGATTGCGGCATAATGTGAATTTATAGCAGTAAATTAAAAAGAAATGCAAAATTAATGATGAAATTCCAAATTGTGGGTTGTTGAAGTTTACTCGATAATTCGTCATTATATAGCGATGCATAACAAACACATTACTGATGAATGAAAACCAGGCAAAGTCTTATTAAGAATTGTGGTTAATGAAAGTTATATACTCTATAGGAATTCTTTGTATTAGTTTAATAGTGGGGCTAATTGGGGTTCAATTATGATGGGTTCTTCGTCATCGAGCAAGAGAAATTATCATAAGAAAATAAAATTTTGCCTATGAAAAGTTTTGATATAATAGCTTTTGCTAATGAAAAAAATTTGCTTGTTTGTGCAGCATAAAAACAAAAGCTCTAATGGCACATTTGAAAGTGAGAAAATGGTAAAAAAAATGCTAGTAGGAAAGAAAAAATGATAACTTTTTCAACCATTCCAAACTAGAGAAAATTTTTGAAAGATTTTTTTTTTAAGTAATTTTTTATAAGAAAAATTCTTCCACGGTGAAGAAATTTTTCCTATAAAACAGTCTTTTTTTGTTAGGGCAACAATTCACTCACAACACATTTCATCCCATAGGCTGCTACAAGAAGAGTTTCTTCCATCTTCATCTTCCTTCCACCCACCACAATTTTCAGGTCTCTCTCTCTCTCTCTCTCTCTCTCTCTCTCTCTCTCTCTCTCTCTCTTGGGTGTGGTCGACCATCTCTAATAAAGGGGGTTCATTGACCCTTACCCCCTATCACTCGTTTTTTTTCTCACATTTTTCATTTTATTTTTCTCATGCTACACAAACAAGTAAAAAAATTTCATTTAGAAAAGTTATGTCAAAACTTATCATAAGCAAAATGTCTTTTTCCTATGAGAGTTTTTCTTGCTTCCAAATGTGGCTTAGTCATCAGTTGCAAAAAATAACGGATCATCATCACTTATATTCAAACCTCACTACACCACGCTTGAGAACCGTGACAATGGGGTCCCACAGCGGACACTTCACTCAACTAAGGTAGAGAAATCAGTTCATAATAGAGAGTACATCTGGTCAGATTTTTATAAGGTTTAAAATTTGACACAGAGGTAGGTTTTTATAAAGTTTAAAATTTGAGAGTGTAAGATTTTCATAAATATTAAAGGCTTAAAAAATCATGTTTTTTTATCAAAAAAACATTATCAAAGTATTGTTTCTTAGGGGCAAGTACAGCAGGCAGAGCCAATGTGGCTAGGTCTATGATCTTGGGGGCGGTTTATTCGTGTAAACATAAAAAAAAGTATTATTTATTAGAAAATCAACCATGCCAAACACATATATATGCAGGGTCAGATTTGTGAAAAACAACCCAAAAACACTTGTTATAGGCTAAAAAAGTGCTATATATATAGTCACTAGAATATGAGAAGTGAAATATGAAAACTAAAATATGAAAACTATAAATATGGGCATTTTATACATTTTTTTTTTGCAAATCCAACCATGTGGATGTGCTTGGCATGGTGAATTTGCTAGGAATCAATCATTGGATAGGGTATTTTTGATGAAAAAAGCGATTTTTGAATGCTTGAATATTTATGAAGATTATGAGCTATTGATTTTAAAACCTTCAGATTTATGCATCAAAATTGAATGATTAAAGAGCTGGTTCTTATAAAACCAAGCATGTAGATGACATTCGTATAGTTAGATTCAAGAGAAAAGAACAAAAAATCCATGAAAATTGTGGTTCATACATTAGTTCTCATATTCTAGTGATGTGTGTAATATTTATATATTTGACAATCATATGAAAGGTTAAAAATGCAAGAAATATAAAAAGGAATTTGCTACATTCTAGTAAATTGTAACAAATATATTCCCTATATATATATATATATATATCTTCTTGACTAAAGCCGGATAATATGAATCATGTATTAGGTAAGTCAGGATTATAATCTATTGGCCAAGGCTGGGTATAACTCACACCAAATCAATCATGATCCTATGATATTTAGCCAAGGGGTGATAAACTAGCCGAGCTTGGGCACTTCAGGCTCGGCTCGTTAAGGGTATATCTCAGCTTGAACTTAGCCCATGAGCTCATCATGAGCAGAGCCGAACTTGAGCTCATTACTAGTCGATCATGAGCTGGCTAGTTTTTTTTTAATATTTCTAAATGTTTTGTTTTAAAGCATGACAATATATAAAATATAAATTATATATATAATATATATAACATGTGTAATAGCATATAATATATATAATATATATAACATGTGTAATATGCATATAATATATATAATATATACATATTTAATAGAAAAACGAGCTTATATACGATACAAACAGAGCCGAGCTTGTCATGTTCATGCTCAGCTCATGTGGCTCATAGCTTGGCTCACCAAGCTCAATTTCTAAGCCAAGCCGAGTCTAACTGCGAGCTGCTTGCCTCGTTTCCCAGCCCTAAGTGTGATGCACGCTTAGATGCTTGAGAATCGTTTGTGGAGCACACCCCAGTCAAAACATTAATCAACATCATGCATTAAGAATATTCTCCCACTGGCTGCCTTCCACTTTATCAGTATCTTTTCAAGAAAGGTTATAATTGGCCCCAATCAAAGTAAAATGGAATGAGGAAAAGGAAAAGAGAAAATGGCATCATGGTTGGCCTGCCTGGTGACTCGGGCAAAAATAGTTTGGGGTCTAATTAGTGACTCGGTGTGATTAGACGAGTCAACTAGCGTGACTTGTATTTTTTTATATTTTAAAAAAATTATTAAAAATTAAAAATATTATTTAAATTTCTAAAAAAATAAAAGAATAACAGAAAATGTAAAAAGAATTATAGTTTTATTTTAAAAGCCAAACTGGGGTTAGGCAGACCCCACCAATTATTATTCAATCGTACCACTGGGTTTTGAACCTGCAACGTCCCACCACAAGGAGACGTGCACTGACAGCTCATACCAACCACGATGAGTTAACATGATGAAAGTGTGGATCTATTCATGGTCCATGAATGAATAAGCTTAAACATATTTGCTGCTGCAAACAACTATGATGGCTGAGTTTTTTTTTTTAAAGGCTGATGGCTGAGTTTATTGGTTGAAGCAATCTACAGCTTCTAGTGTAATCCAGACGTTACTGTTACTTGATGTCCAAAGCGCACATAATGAATTACAGATCTCTACAGATGAGAGAGAGATACAGAGAGAAAGACGTCCAAAGCTTATTTGCTTCTTGGTAGCTGTTCCTGGTTTCTTCCTCTCAAAAGGTGCAAGTAGGAGACGAGAGATCAGAGACATAAGAAATGAGAGGTGAGATTAGAGCACAGAAGGCAAGAGGTTGGATTTTTTGGGAAACCAACAAAGGGATAAGCTTCTGAGAATCTCATCCTGCACCCACTGTAGGTTTCCTTCTGAAAAAAACTTCTAAAATCCGTGTTTTGAAAAAATGATCATGAACTTGTCAACTCCAACGAGTTGACTGGTTCACACCGAGTGGTAGCATAACCTACATCATCACTCAGTGGGGGGCTAGCTCGGACCGAGTGGGTGAGTCAACCGCTTCATACCTGAGAGAGCGGGTCCTATCAAAGGCTAGGTGAGATTAGCAATCTCACTCAGCGTTTACAACCACAAACCCCACTCTTCTCTGAGGTTTGGAGCAGCAGGGATCCAGGGAGCGGCTATGTGCCATAGCCAATCACCTGACAGCATTTTATGTGGGTCTGCACTCTGAATCTGCCGGCCTCATGCAATGCTGGCATGTGATTGGCTATGTCACTTAGCCATGTCACTTAACCGTTCCTTTGATCTCAACTGGAGGGGTTTGTGGTTGCAAACGCTGGGTGCGTTTGACAGGATCAGCTCTCACGAGTCTGCCAACAATGAATGGCATCACTTGGCCC
Source organism: Nuphar pumila (assembly GCF_984573655.1). Lineage (NCBI taxonomy): Eukaryota > Viridiplantae > Streptophyta > Magnoliopsida > Nymphaeales > Nymphaeaceae > Nuphar > Nuphar pumila. The sequence goes on along the minus strand of NC_143250.1, from coordinate 102,175,467 downwards.
TGTACTAAAGTAACTTTAATGATGCAATTAACTAGCCCTAATAAGTAGATAAGTTGACGGGATGCCAACTGGTCACTATATCCAAAAAGGCATAAACTTGTCATCTTGAGGTGCACCATAGCTTCAATAGGAGGCATATTAACGTGGAAAAATATTGGCTGCACTCACGGATTCCGAACTCTTTAGTTGAAATTCCTCATTTTGACCAAAATATGACCTTATGGATATGTTCAGTAAGGTCAAAATAATAGGGATTGATCCTTGAATTCTATTCTTTCTATATATTATTTCTACATAACCATATGAATTTCTGAGGGCTGAAAATTCTGTATATCATAACAATTGATCTTTCCACACATTTGAAAAAACTGGTCCGAGGGCTGTATGGTTTACACTAAACCATGTTGAAGTTTAGTGTTGCCTAGTTCTTTGACTAGATTTATATTTGTTTTAGTTTGAATCCTAATTGGATTGAGCAGTTTTTGTAATTTTGTTTCTTAAGTCGGCCTGCTGCCTGCTGGATTCCGACCGGCTGGTCATGGCCGGATGATGCCTCCCTTACTGCGTGGGCTCAACCCTGACAGGATCTCCACCTCCTCCTCTCTCTCTTCCCCTTCCCAATCAGGTGGGAACCCATCCTGTAATAGGAGAGAGAACCAGTTTCAATTGAAACTAGTTTTTTTCAAAGGAGGACTAGAGGCTCGGTTTGCACCCAATCGGAACCAGTTTTGTCCAATTTTGACTGGTTACAAGCTTGCCCAAACCGATGCTAACCTGTTCTTACTGGTTCTCAGGTCCTGAACCAGCATGCATTGGTTTTGAACTTGGATCCACCTCTCCCTTGCTTCAATTTAGTCAGGTTTGGTCCTAATTCTTTCTTGAACCAAATCCAATTCATGTCTTTTTCTACTCTTAGGTTCCCAACTCAATCCTAGACCCAAACCCTTCTCTAAGTCCAAATCAGAACCCACAATGACCCAAGTTACCCAAAACTCTTTTCAAATGAAATGGATCCTACTTATACCCATCTATCTACTTACTGAGTTCAATCAAATCTTATCCAAAACCATCCCCTTATCTATCCAAGCTTCAACTCAATTCATGGTCCAAAATTAACTCAAACCTTAACCTCACCTCATTCATATCTAAGCCAAGATCAGACCCAGAACTTGCATGTTACAAGACTCAGTCCCATCAGGGCATGTGGGAAAACCACATATTTAGTGCTTAACCCAGGAGGTGACAAGGTTCGGTGGCATCAATAGTTTTCAAAGAGTTCTCACCTTAAGTACAAGGCGAGTTTGAGATGGATGGATTGTTACAAACCATCCCTAATCCGGCCAATCAGAACTGCCTCAGTCAAGACCCACCCAACTGGGATTGTGTAAAGAGAGATTCTCTCTCTTAGAATTCCTAGAGAAACACGTCCAGCCTCCACAGATTGGGACTCTGGTGGGACACACCCTTAGAATCCCTTCTAGGGTAGGACAATGCTTATTCTTTTATGTTCTTGTCCTTTTGTAAATTTATAAATACATGTATCCTGCTTAGTTTATTTTTTAATGAAGTTTATTCAGAGATTTCTCTAAGCTTTGTTATTGGTTCTTGTTCTTATTCTCTAAGAGAACATGTTTCTCCCTCTCTTCTCTTTCATGTCCATCATCGATTTGGAGAGAACACCTTTTCTCTCTCCCTTGCTGGCAACCCCCCATTCACCTCACGCTTTCCTGTATAGTTGACAAAGAGAGATGACTCCCTCTTTCTCAATACTGCACACCCCTCTTGCTTATGGTGCATGCCTCTCTATGAAGTTGAGCCTCACATCCAACTCATCTGAATTCAAGTTCTAACATAATCATGTGAAAAATGTCTAAAAGAACCACATGTTGCTAGGAGTCAATGGGTGAGTTAATGGGCAAGAAATATTCACCAAAGAGAAGGCATTGGTAGGTTGTGGGTATTGCAAGCCTAGAGTCAACACTAAGGGAGAGTGTTAAAACTTAGTGTTGACCATCTTCCACCATCTTCAGCTAATCAAGTCTTCGATTTTTGGCCAAATCATTAATGATGTGTCAGTTTGAAAGATTGCATGATGAGCTCAGTGTTGCGAGTTTAGAGTCAACACTAAGGGAGAGTGTTGAAGTTTAGTGTTGGCTAGATCTTTGACCATATTTATATTAGTTTTAGTTTGAATCCTAATTAGGTAGTTTTGGCATTTTTATTTCTTAATAGTAGTTGAGTCATTATAGGAGTTGTTAGAAGAAAAAAAAGTCCATTGTTACTTAAGAATCTTTGTACGACCATATAAGTCTCTTAATTGAGAAAAGGCAAGTCATTGTTTGCCTTCTTCCTAGAGTAGGAAGCCTCGGAGTTTATAGGTAGGGTGTCAACATATATGAAGACAATGAAAGCATGTTTTTCTGTTTGGGTTAATGAAAACTGAATTTTTGCTTGAACTCTTCCTTCTCTGCTTTTCTTTCAAGTTCTTCATATTTTGCATAATTGCATTTGAGGCTTGAAGGCATGGGCTCACCCCAACAAACCAAACCAATTACACCTAAATGAATAAATACAAATAAAGAATATATGGGTTTTTAGATTGTAGGTTTAGAACCCACAAGTGTAACCAACATTTTCTAGTAGAGACCAATCCTTGGATCATTGAATTCGCAAATGATGTTTTCAGCATACAAGTTTGATCACATCGACTATGCACCTTCGTATCGTTCATATTATAAAAAGCTTTTTTTTACAACTTAGACGATGATGGAAGACCAGGTGCAATGTGATTGCGCACTTTTAGCATGTTGTTGCACCTTATCACTCACCATCTTTGGGATACAACCTGTAAGCTATGAGATCCAACAGATGGTGGGTAATCAGGTGTACCATGGTGTGCAATCACATTGCACCTGATCTCAATTATTAGACGATAGGGTATGTTTTTTTTTTGAAAGGCAAGTTGTGGTTAGACAGTCCCCTACTATACCATTGGGTTTTGAACCTACAATGTCCCAACACAAGGTGACGTGCACTAGCTGATCCTACCAGACAAGCGGAGACACCCCCCCCTCCCGTTGGTGATAGGCTATGGTTTTGGGGATGGTATGACAGTGCACGATTTTGGTATATCGATGTGGTATGATTTTAAGGATGACTTGATCTTAGTTAGAAGCTTCCTAAACATAATATTTCATGTTCCCCATCACGCTTTCTGCAAAAAAAAATCATAAGATTCCAATCACTTTTTATTTTGTTTGAATAATAATTAGTTCTTCTGGCTCACAAGGCCTCTAAATGCCTCTCAAACATTTTCAACTTATTTACTGCCTCTTAAATGCTTTCTACTTGTTATAAGAGAACACAGAGTGAAATGGTTTTGATGTTGGTATCTTGCAAACATAATTAAAATTTTGCTTCTCGCAGTCATCATATTCCCATAAGTGTTATTTATCGTTACATCACAACGTGAAGTTATATACTCTCTCTCAGCCATCATATTCCCATAACTTATTTATCGTTACATCGTAACGTAAAGTTATTCTCTCTCTCTCTCTCTCTCCCTTTATATTTGATCGAGGAAGAGTTCACAACTCACTTATTTTGGAGATGTATCTTTATCCATACCCTATTACATCAAGCTTGGCAAGATGTGTTTACGGATTGGGATAGCATCTCATTCCCACGAGAGGTGTTAGATTGCACATCACATACGCCCGAAAGGTTTTCGGTGGACATTTATATGGCATGCTTGGATATTGATGGTTTGGATGGATTCATTTGGTTTGAGCAGAACCAATGGATTTTCAAGGAAAAAGTGATTCATCTGGAAGCCATTCTTTATCAGCTAAGGTGAGAGTAGAAAGATCGTGTTCTCTACAAATGGACAGACATCCAAGCTGATTGGTTGGGGGTAAATAGGGTTGCTGCTTCATTGTTTGTATAGGTGTATTCTTCTATGCTTTTTGCATCTTAAACTTTTTTTTGCTTTTTATAGTAGATATACATTGTTTTCTCTAAATTAATGTTATTATCATTCTCTCCAAAAAAAAAGAGAAAAAGAATACAACTATTGAAGGAACAAGCAAGAAAGTTTAACGCGCACATATTCGGTTGCTAGACACACATTACTTCTAAAACACTTCTAAAAGAAGATCACAAACAATAGAAGAAAAGAAGAAAACTATATTACAACACGCTCCATCGTAAAGCTTTTTGCATGCATGTGAAAATGAAGAAAAGAGTCGAAAGCCAATTCCATTTTAAGAAGTAGATTTACAACACTACAAAAAATTGAGGAAAAAAGGAATTTACCATTCCAAGGAATCCGAGCTCCTCTTACCCTCAACTCCTCCTCTCCATCTTTGGCTTTGGTACGCATCGGACATGGACTTCCTCACCTTGCTCATCTCTGCCCCTCAGACCCCTCCTTCATTTGGCCTCTCAAAAAAAATTCAAATTAAAAAAATGATGATAGTAACTTACTGCTCAACAAGTGATGCAAATAGAACAATCGATTCATGAAAAAACTATGTTACGCTACTTCTATGTATCAAAACTGAAAAAGCAGAAAATATCAAAAGAAATTGCTTAAATTCAACAATAATAATAATAATTAATCATCAAACTCTCTGATGATACCATTTTGATGCAAATCAAACCCTCAATTTGCGAAATAAAAAATTATGTTATGTTACTCATGCATGAAAAGCGAGAAAAATAAGAAATGCTAAAAGAAATTATATAAATTCAACAATAATAATAGTAATAATAATAATTAATCATCCAACTCTCAAATTTCCACCTTACATAAGTGTGTATAGAAAAATAAAACTCTAGTCTTACTTTTACATATTTGATAGATTCAATATCCCAATACAAAGGTCCAAAAACCTTAAAATCTAAAATGAATCCGAATGAATCCTTATAACTCAAGTCTTTTGCTTTGCTTCTGCATCTACAAGGGTTTAGAAGCACCTTGTTGGGTGGGTCAGCTCAAGGTATTCAAGTTAAAAGATGTCAAGAATTCAATACTCGAAGTGTGTATCCCTTGCAGTGAGGTTGGCGCAACTAGAAAGTATACCTAGTTGGTAAAGAGAGCACTTATAGAGTTTTGCACTGCAAACACCAAAATAGAGCCACAGTCAACTTATCACTTTCGGCCAATAAAGGGAGGTTCAAATCATAATTTGTTAACGATGAGAAACCCTCACCGAAAATTGGGTCACTTGATGGACTTGCTACTAAATAAACTTTTTCAATGATCACCATTGTGGTGGTTACCCCATGGGGTCAACGGGTCTTGTGTCAAGCTGAAGGCCTAAGATAGAATCTCACTAGCGGCAACTAGAAAGGCTTGGGGCCATGTCCTTAACCTTGAGTTTTACTTGGTAGAAAAGCAGGCCCATTAAGTGACCCAGTTACCGGTGAAAGTTTTCTTTTGTCAAAAAAAAATCACACTGATGTCCCTTCTGCTATCCATGTTTGGACTCAAAATTACCATTCTCTAATTTTTATGTCTTTAAGTTTTAAATTATGAACCAAACACAAAAGAGTTGGAAAATCACATACATAGCGAAAGCTCTAGAAGTTCCAACTTATTGCATTCTCAATCACGCTCAGCACTAAAGGCAAAAACATGAAGACATGTTCGACATTTCTACAAAAGCAAAGAAGAAAAGAGGAAAAAAGGAAAAAATAAAAAACAAATAACTTTCAAAAGTTCACTTAAAGTTTGAGCATTAATAAAAAACAACTTTGAGGGTCTTCTTTTTGTCTATCAATTACCCTAACTTAGATTTCTAGTTGAGTTATTGATGCAGAGCATTCAGAGACAAAAGCAGATTTAGATCCCAATCCAAATATCCAGACCCATTCCGGACATTGCTACCCAAGGCGATCCACACGCTTGCAGGACATCCCTGGTCCTAGTGGATCTCCCAGTTAGGTGATGCTCATCGTGCTCCTTTTATTGTTTTGATTCCATTGTGGAATCATTCTTTGAACTTTGTTTTAGCAATAATTATTTCATGTAATCTTTTTTTTTAGAAGCTGGATTCGACGGATCCGGATAGTTCTGGTACTCTGTAGAATTTTTTTGTAGTACTAGAGGGTGTATGGGGTCCAAGGGTAGTTTTTATTTTTTCGCAAATTCGCTTCTCTCTTGCTGTTGGTGCAGGATCCAATTCGCAGCCTATTTGGATCCGAATCTTGATCCATCTTCATGAGGGGGTCCTAGGTGGAGCCACTTTAGTGTGGTCCATCTTGGACCTCATTTGAATTCATGTTGACCAGCCCAAAGTCAAAAATGGACTGTTGGTGGAGTTATTAGCATTTAACAAAATCTACGATTGCACGCTCGTTTTTGGTGCAAAGCTTGGGAAGGCCCAAAGTCTCTTTATTGTGGCTCTTCCCAAGCAACCTAAACCCTTAACTAAGTAGGTCGACCAAGGGGTGAGGGGCTTTTTCATTTTTGTTTTTGGTTGTGTGGCTGGTGCTAAAGTGAGAAAAATCAAGTTTTTGGTATGGTTGGTATTTGAGAAAAGCTTTTGAGTGTGGATGTTTGGTGGAAGGTTGCTTGGAGAAGAAGGTGAAACCGTGTATCACTTTGTGAGTGTGGAAGTGGAACTCGTGGGTGGTTTCATTCGTTAGGGCTGATCTAAATTTGTTCATGGTGGCTGAGATTTTGGCACCTCCGTTCATGGCTCATTTTTTGTGGCGTCGGTTGCTTCCCAACGACGGTCATTCCAACTTCAAACTGGATAATCGCAGGTTCTTCATTTTGTTTGTTTACTTTGATCATATGAAACTTATATTGATCGTTTCATCTTGGTAAAAGTGTGACTAGTTCATTGACTCTTTTGAATGCATGATTAGATCATTTTTATGTTAAAAATTGGATTGCTCAATCACGTTAATTCTTGAAATATTCAGTATGATTTGAAACTCATTATTTCAACAAATTTCGTAAAATTGTTGTCTCGGTTTGTCAAAGACATCTTCAAATAAATGGTCGTATCGGTTTCGATACTGATTCGATTTGGACGTTCTTTAGCTTTCCAGAAAGTTAAGAAGATTGTCTCCAACTTTATAATTGAAACTATTTCATTATTCGGTCGTTTAAAGCCCTGAAAATTACTGTCAAAGTCTCAGACTGACAATAACCCACTGTTATTAATTTGGTTCAGAACACTCCTAGTAGTGTTTGGTATTTTGTCGTTAACTGAAGATCCCCTGCATGAAAATTATAAATTTTTTATTCTGTGAAAAGCTAAGATCGAAACCCACATCTTTCATGTTTGGTGATTTTATTGAATCATTGTCTTTGTATTCCGAAAATATCAATTTCTGTTGTCATTGAATACTTGAATGTTATTTCCTGCAATAATATTTTTTTATATCATTCTAGATATTCAAAAATTCGTAGAAAATTGGAGAAATATCAGAAAATTACAAACTTTAATGTTCTGAAAAGGTCTGGATCCGACCTTCATTTTGTCAGTTGTGAGTTTTTGCAAAATTCAATGTTTTAAGGGTCAAAAATCCCTTTAAACAGTATGCTCCTGAATTTTGATAATCTGTGTTGGACTTGTTTAACAGTCCCGGTGTCGAGTTCGTGGATCGGACATTTCTGCTCTGAATCCGGTGTGTCTAGATTCGTTGGAAAGTTGTGCGAGTTGCACACAACTTTAATTTGGACTACCTCTGTCGAAACATAGTGCACAGGTCCCGAAAATCTATTTTTTCATAGTTCTGTTCGAACTCTACATCGTATAAGCTTCCACGTGCATTTGGATCTGTTTGGATCCTGGATCGTGGATCGGTGTGTACCAAGTCCACCGTAGCATTGCATCAGCTATCAAACTTGATAATTTCACTGCACCTTGGTCGCTTGAAAATGACTTTCACTCAATAAAGTTTGCTAACAGTTTTCACCCTATGCTTACCAAACAAGCTAATGTACCTCCAGCCTTGCAACTATGAGCATCGACTACCACTTTTGTCTTCCTTGGATGATAGGAAATAGTGAATTCATAATCCTATATGAATTCCAACCATCTTCTTTGCTGCATATATATTTCTTTCTGCGAGAACGGATACTTTAGACTTTTGTGATCCGTGAACACTTAAAATTATTCTCCGTACAGGTAATGTCTCCATATCTTTTGGGCAAAGACTGCCGTCGTTAATTCCAAATCATGAGTCGGACAATTCCTTTCATAAATTTTCAACGGTCGTGATACATAGGCAATAACTTTTCTATGCTGCATTAAGACACAGCCTAGGCTAATGCCTGAGGCATCTGTATAAACTACAAATCCACCAGTACCCGATGGCAAGACCAGTATTGGTGTCGTTGTAAGCTTCACCTTCAGTTTCTAGAAACTCTCTTCACATTTCTTGTTTCACTCAAATTTTACTCTCTTTCTTAGGAGTTTCATCATGGGGATAAAGATCTCAGAGAGGTCCTATATAAATCACCTATAATAACCTACCAGGCTCAGAAAACTCCTGATCTTGCTTACATTCTTCGGTTGTATCCAATTCATTAACACTTCAACCTATTAAAATATTTAAGATCCATCTATTAGAATTTATTAAGGTGATAAAAAAATTCAATAGAGACAGTCATTCACCTTTGCTGGTCTACTGAGACTATTCTTTGAGATAACATGTCCTAAGAACATGGCCTCATCGAACCAAAATTCACATTTTGAGAATTTGACATATAATTGATGCTCTCAAAGAATTCCCAAAACAATCCTCAGATGGTCTTGATGTTGCTCTATATTTTCAGAGTACACCAAGATGTCATCGATAAAAATAATGACAAATGTGTCCAGATATGGCCTGAATACCAGATTCATCATATCCATGAAAGCAGTTGGGGGCATTGGTGAGTCTGAAAGACATCACCACCAATTCATAATGTTCGTACCTCATCCGAAACGCCATCTTGAGAATGTCTTCATCCTTGATCCTAAGCTGACCACTAATTTCATCATTCTGTCAAAAACTGATTCAAAATTTTCTATATGAACAAATCAATATGCGTAAACACATTTATTTATACATAGGACTATTCAAAAACCTATTTGAACAAGGTAGATAGAAATAGTCAGGTAACTGAATCAAGGCTATATTATTTTATTTTTTCTTCTTTTACTGGGGTTGGACAGACCCATAACCAGTCATGAATATTATTAGTGACCACGTATATATATCAAATACATATATTTTTGCATTGAAGGTGTCCGAGAACACCCAACATGTTATATAGGCATATAGATCGTGGGTACTTACCTTTCAAGCTCGAACCACACGATGTCCAGACCGCCGCCTCTTCGAATCTATTAGCTGGTTCTTTGAGTTTCGAAAGTGCTTTTCCCCCAATGAGTCACTCATTCACTTTTGCCTCCATATCCAAAATTGTGTGAGTAGTGGTGGTTTGAGGGAGAGAGAAACATTGAGAGAGAGATGAGACAAAAAAAATCGTGTAGTATGTTTTGGAAACCTCAAGAGATTCTTCTTTTTATTTCTTTTGGTTTATTGCCCTAATCCAAAATTTTTGAAATCGCCCCTCCTCTTTCCTCATTCACGTCAATTTTTTTTCTTAAATATCTCATTTTCCTCATTTCTCATTATTCTCTCCACTCTTATCTTTTTTTTTTAGCTATGCATAGCTGGCCGCCATCTTGATTCCACCAATACAAATCATGAAAATGGAAGAGGGAATAAATGGTTTTCCCCAAATAAGTTTTTTAACCTTTCATTCCTCTTAAATGTTATCTTAAAACTCATAGGAAAAAATGTGTGTTATATAGGGAATGTCTTTCATGCTTTAAAAATTCAAGGTTTAAATTTCAAACCCTAATTAAGTTTCTTATTTTGAGATTTTCTGCTAGTCCATATCTTGCATAATTAGAAACATGTAACCTTATCATAAAGTTTCAATTATTTTGTCAAAAAGGCAATCTACATCTACGTATGCCAAAAAAAACTCATGTGCATGAAAGGATTTAAACTCAATTCACTCCTCAAAGAGGCAACAAACCTCTCCACTGTAATATCACTCTTTTCGTAGCAAATTAAGTCTTCTTTAATTTACTTAAACACGTATAAGTGTTAGGTGTTTTTGTCAAAAAAGAATATAGTGCCTCTTCATTAAAACCGCATGTAGGTGTGGTGGGTATTGAACTTGCATCAATTCCCCAAGAGGCAATGAACCTCTCCCCAAGAGGCAATCACTACATAATTTTATTTATATACATACGACTCACAAATGGATCTCGAGTTTTTGGGTTGAATTATCGAATATTATGAGTTTGTACAACCTTCCAAATATTTCTTGGATCCTGACTAGGTTTATATATATATATATATAATATTTGGGCCTCTTGAGGTCCAATTGGATTCCAACTGGATTTTGGATATGTTCGAGATCCAAATCCATTTGCTAAATTTGGATCCATCTATTGGTATCACATGATTTGGTTTTGATTCAAGGTCTATTTGGACCCAATGCCTTCGAATAATAACATATTATTTTCTTTGTTTTGATTTAAGTTCAATTCCATTGATTTCAAACAAAATGATCGAAATTTATGGGTTTTACATGTTTAGCAAAATTTATAGCTATGAAAGAGTGAGTTGCACTGTAGTCAAATAAAACTAGAGTTGCCTTACCAAAGATAAATACCGTACCTTGCACTAAGTCATCATTTTTCAACTGCTCCATAGTGGTAGCATAAACTCTACCAGACACCTTCTTCTGGGCTACCTGTGGTTGTTGCTATTGTTGTGGTCCCTCGGTTGCATGCCTCGCACAATCAGCTTATTTCTTATGGCACTCTTTAATGTAGTGACCCATCTTCTCACAGTAGAGACATGCATCAGTCTCTCAGGGGCACTATTGTCTAGAGTGGAAGCGGTTGCACTTTTGGCATCGTTGGTTCTGCACCTGCCGCGGCCTGTTTCCTTCATTTTATTTCTGCTTCTTTGCCTGTGGGGTGAACTTCTTTCCGCCAAACCTCTTTCGAAGGTTGATTTTTGAACATCAGTATTGCCCTTCTAAGACTTTTGTCCTTCATTCCAATCATTATCTAGCAGAGTCGCAACCTACTCAAAATCGACAAAAGTCTTGAGAGTTAAGTCGATAATTCTTACAGTTATTTTGAGATCTATCAGACTTAAATATATTTATTACTTGGATGGCCTCATCAAGTGATTTCAACCCTCAAGTATACATATGGTTCTTTAGACCTGCCTTCAAACCATGGGCAAATTTTATCTTCCTATCTTTCTTGGTCATGTAGACATTCAGATAATATCGTTCCAGACTATGAAACTTGGTGATATACTCTGCTAAGGTTGAGCCACCCTGTTGAAGGTCTAAAAAGTCTTGTATCTTCTTGCTCCATTCGTGTTTAAGAAAATAGGCAACGTTGAACACCTCCATGAACTAAGCCTAGGTCTTTTGGAATCAGATCGCATGAGTGGTCTGATCCCACCACTTCTCTAGGTGTTCCTTGAGTCTATATGTCCCAAAGTTGACTTGACAGTCCTTCAAAACCTCGAGAACTTGAAAGATTCGTTCGATCTCTCGTAACCAATTCTTTGTCACCTCTAGATCTATTTTTTTTTTCATAAAGGCAAGTGAATCCATGTCTATACATTTCTTATAGTACACCCCCCCCCTGCAGTCAGCCTGTCCTGTGCCACTTGTTGCAGGTTTGCTCCCATTTATTGCATGGTAGCGATTTACTATCCCATAACCTCAACTAAGTTGTTCAAAGTGTCCATAATATCACTACACCGATTTACCCAGGCCATCTAAACAAAATAATCTGTAGTAAGTTCTAAGTTTATCTAGACTATAAACTTGTTAAATGAGGACCCTATTAATATTTCTAGGTTCTCATGTACATACACAAGGTTTATTTGACTTCTTTGAGCAATATAATATTAACTCAATTACTATATACTTATAGAGCTCTTGCAGGGTCGCTAGGAGGGTCATGAACCATAAATTTTTGTCATGCTCTGATACCAAAATTATAACACTCTAAAATATTTAACTCAAATATATATATTTTAAATCACAGCAAAATTACTTACTAAAAATTTGGTTAAATATCTCGAGTGAGTTACAAGCAATTGATAGTAGCTTCCATCCATTAGAAAAAATAATTAAAATATTGTTTTGAATTATTACGTAAAGTTATAAATAAAAATAATAATTTGAATCAAAGCTTCCACGGAACATCAACATAATGTTATGGTCTCATGGCACCACCCATAACGATGCCCGCAATTGTAGTTTTTCATTCACTTTTCAATTCATTTATCAATAATGGCTTTCTCTGCCCACCAGAATCCAATGCCATTGAATTGGCTTGCCTTGCAAGCAAACAGAAGGGATTGAGAGCTTTGGACAACCACTTAGGAGAAAAAACTAATGGCCCGGGACTAGTCTCTGTCACCATAATAAGATCTTCACCTGTATCACCTGCAAGAGACAAGGAGCGAAGCGAGGAAGCAGTCAAGCAAAGGATAATATACCATCTTTGTGCCCCGACACAACCAATAGACCAAATGCCAAAAGAGTCCATCTTGCGAACTGGCAAAGGAGGCTACTGTGGGCACCACACCCATCTCGAGAAATGCCAAGATGGGTGGCTGTCAACCAAGTCATTGCATACCCACCATGCAGCGATGACGCATATAATGTGAATGCATACCAAAAAGCTCCCCATGGAATGAACAAGTATGAGAACACCATTGAGGCCTTTCTGTAAGAGCACAGATAATACAGTGAATTTTCAAGAAAATGCATAACTGGTTAAGCTCACAATTGCTGACGACTTAAACTGCGAGCCTATAAAAAAGGTCGCTTTCGAGGTGTTGAGATTTTCATCATTTTTAACACCAATTCATATCGTCAATGTCCACCCTTTTGTCATTGCAAATTTCTAAACCCCATTTGTGGAAACAATTCACACCCCCCTTCTCTCAGTGCATCAATTATAGCCTTTATCTTCCCATGGTACTTCTGTTCTTTTTTCAGGAAAACAGAAACAGCATGAATGTCTTTAAGCAAAACGCGGTCGGCAAGGATCTTGCCTATTTTGCCAGCAGCCTCCACATCATGAGTGTTTCCCATGGCTGACCTCATCACCGTCTCTTGCGAACTGGCAGAGGAGGCTACTGTGGCTGTTGGCTCATGAAAAATCTGCATAGTTATAATAATTGTCTGAAAAGTTCATCTTCAGCACATAAGGCTTGAGATACTTGATGATTCTCGGAGGTCTGGCTGGAGGAGGAATAACCATTGGCGATCCCTGCATGATTTTGTGAGGGGAACCAGATGTTAAATTAATGGTATATGGGAAGGCCAATGAAATAAGATTTCTCTGCAAATGCTCATCTGCATGATACACTTAATAATACGACCATCAAAAGAATTAAACATTAAAATTATAAAGGTAAAGAAACTTCAGTACAGTCACTAACCAAAGCATGAGTAGAAGCAGTGAAAAAATGAAGGCATAAAATCCCATATTTCCTCTCCAAAAAAAAAAAATCCATACCGATGCAGCTTCAACAAGTTTGCCATACAATGCTTGTATAAGCTCAATGGCATGATTTCCATGCATTTATGATAGGACATGGAGTCCAATACTGATGAAAGTTCACTTACAAGCATGCATAACTTCATAAGCAGTAAAAAAAATTCAAATTTCATATTGTAGCAGCACCCATAAGTTCCTCAAGCCCAGTGATAGTATCAATGGAAGAGTAAACAACTAGAAAGATTAAAAAGTCATGTTTTGGCATGACTTGGTTCATGGTGAGAGTACTGTTTGAATATCCCATGAAGATATTGATTTTAAACTATATTGCACTCCAAAAATATACAAATCTAGTCTCCCCTAAAATATCGAAATCTGAGAGTTATTGCCTCTTAAACCTTTAGAATTTACTGCCCTACGATGACACATTTCAAAAGGTTATTGTCTCCAGTTATTCTATCGGTAAGCACGCTAAATGCATGATTTCTTTTTTTCTTTTTCTTTTTTTTTTTGGGGGGGGGGGGGGGTGGAGGGATTAAGTAGTTGGGAAATTAAGGTCCCCTGAGACCACAGTGAGATACTATGGTAAGATCTTACATTCCAATCTGAGGGTTTGTCCTTCAACTGGACTCTATTCTTGTCTTTAAATACACAATTCAACATTTGATCCATTAAAAGATCTAGCCTTCTGATATGAAATTTATACCGCAGTAAGGTCGGAAACAGGTGCCTAGCTCTCTCTGGCAGACTAGTTATACCCTCTGCAGTTGCTATCAACCGTGAAACCCAGAGTTGGTTGTTGGATATTGTTGCAAGCTCACATGTTGAGAATTCCTCTGATGATATGATACCCTCAAGAATGAATGTCTCTGGCATGTTAAATGCATGATTTCTCCCTTAAAAATGATGAATAATTCACAAATAAAAATTTTTAAATATCCAAAAATTACAATCACTTTAGAAAGTTCTTTTCCTAATCACATGTTTAGACACAGACAACTCTCTCTCTCTCTCTCTCTCTCTCTCTCTCTCTCTCTCTCTCTCTCTCTCTCTCTCTCTCTTGCCAGACTAAGAAGTAGAAGTGGGAAGCAATGTATAGGAAGTGGGAATCAATGTATAGGAAGCGGAGAATATAAAAAAAAGCAATATAAGAATTGAATTAGAATCAAAATGGATCACAAATAAAAATTAAAATAAAAGTGACTATTCTTAAATTTCATGATTTTTTAGTATAAAAATTAAATCTATAACAAAATCTAAAAATGATGACAATCAATTTAAAGAAAACACATGGAAGTGAGTGAGAAGAGTGAGAGTGGAGCGTTGATTGTTTTAACACTCAAATTGAGATAAGAAAACTTGAAACTTTATTTCGGGATCTCTTCACCTTTACAATAGCTTCTGATTCTCAAAGCTTAGATTACAAGTGAGAAGAAAAAGAAAATAGAGAGATAAAGGGAGAAGAAGATGAGGGCTTATGATGTCAATCGAATCCTCGTGTCTTTTTGGGCTTTCTTGAATACACTGTCACCTTAGCAATTTAGCAATTTGCTTTTTTCTTTTCTCTATTCCTTCTTTTTGTTCTTTTTTTTTAAACTTACGTCACTTCTCTCTTTTATAAAGTTTTTTTCTTAAGTTTAGCATTCCATAATGAAATATACTGATTTTGCCGAATGGATGTCATCTGTATTTGTAACCACTTTCATGCTCCTTGCTTTCCTACTTTATGACATGGTAGACGCTTGGGAGTTAGGGTGATACGTAATTGATTTACTGCAACCAACACAAGTTACCTTTTTTTACCGTAACCAGCACAGGTTACCCTCTTTTACCGTAACCAACACATGTTACCCCCTTTTATTGTAACATGCAAATGTGGTTATAGTAACCAGTACATGTTACCCTCTTTTACTATAACCAGCAAGCACAGTAAGAGAGGTTTACCATAACCTGGGTATTTTTCTTATCATGTATAAATGAGTATATATTTGATAATTTTGACACACTTACACATGAATTTAAATTATTTATTTATTTATTATTATTGTATATTATATTTTATTTATATATTTTTTTGTGCAAATAGTTTGCCCCTCGATTTCTTTATGTTTGAAAGCAATTCCAAATGTAAAGAAATTGTCATTATTTATTTAGCATTTTTTTTGCTAAATAAATTTTATTCATTTAGATCATGGAATTGACACATAATCCATTTAGATTTGAATCTACATTTTGTTTGGGTTTAATAGTTTGAATTTGATTTATAAATATTTTAAAGATCCATACAATGAGTTGAATCTAGATCCATACATTTTTTTTAAATGTATGGAATTTTAATTTTTTTCAAAGACTTTGTTTTTAGGAGTCTTCAATGTTTTAACACACACTCTTTTAGATGTCTTCTTTTTTTAGGATTTCTTTTAATGTCCAACTTTGCATGTTTATTTATTTTTTGTTTTTATCCATGACCGAGATTAGGATTAGGAAACCTTGGATGGTGAAATCTCACCATTTAAGCTAGTTAGAGTCTCGATTAGATTCCTTGCCGATTGACATTATCACAGGGAGTCTCCTCCTTATCTCTTAGAAAACAATCTATAAGAAGCTTTATTGGAGTCAAATTTTGATTCATGCTTGGAGGCTATGGTCCAGTGTTAGCGAAGGACATCGAACAAGTTCTTTGTAGGTACGTACGGAATGAGAGGGTGGTGTATGTTCCCCCCGGATGATTCACTGAATCCCACATCTGTGTTCGGAGCTTTGAATGAGCACCACGTATACAAACACATGGGGCTCGTATTCCCGTGTATGTTGACATAACTTTGCATCGGACTCTGGTGTTGTTGCAACGACTTAAGTACCCTTTCTTGCTATTCTTCTCATAAAGTGGTGGTTTGAGAAAATAACAAAAATGCCCTTCATTCAAAAAGGAAAAAACAAACAGTTCAAAGAAAGGACAAACATGTCCTCCATCCAGAAAGTCGAGGATGATGTTGACTCTTCAAAGTCTTCTTCTTCTTTCTCCGTAAAACACTATAAAACCCTCTCTCTCTCTCTAGAGAAGAAATCAAGGGAGGCAAAGAGTTCTCCCTGGAGAAGGCCATGAACATCAACCCTCTCACTCTCTCTCCCTTCTCTCTCTACTTCTGTGCACATCCAACAGATGATCCTACATTGCTCCATCAAACACCGACTGACATGCACACTGACTGTAGCATCATTCAACTTGAAGAGTTGTGGAGTCTGATTCAGAGTTTTTGCCCTTACAGGAGAAGGGTTTGAGGGCTCCTCCCAGCGTGGGTAGCATCGTTCAACTTGATTCGTTGTGGAGTTTGATTTAGAGTTTTTGCCCTTACAGGAGGGAGGACCGGGGGCTCCCCCCCGGCGCGGTCAGCGAGCGGGGGTCCAGAGGGGGCAGCGCCCTCCGGACCAATTTTTTTTTTGGCCTTCCAACAGCGATTTGTAGTGTTATCGGGCTTTCCTACAACGATTTGTAGTATTTTCGGGTCTCCAACGAGCCCCACAATGATTTATAGTGTTATCCGGCTTTTCAACAACGATTTATAGTGTCTTCCGCAAATCGCTATAGCGATTTATAGTGTTTTTGGATCTCACTATAGCGATTTGTAGTGTCTTCTGCAAATCGCTATAGTGATTTATAGTGTTTTTGAATATCACTATAGCGATTTGTAGTGTCTTCCGCAAATCGCTATAGCGATTTATAGTGTTTTTGAATCTCACTATAGCGATTTGTAGTGTCTTCTGCAAATCGCTATATCGATTTATAGTATTATTCAGTAAGCAAATCGCTACCCGAATTAGGACCAACTTGTCAGGGTCATATCTCCCTAACCGAATGTCATATTCCAAATCCGTAAAAAATGGTGTCTTCGTTATTGAGTCTAGTTTATTCCTGAAAATTTTAAGCAATTTCTATTGTCATTTCATTCCCCATTTTAACTAAAAACCAGACCCTTATTATTTTGTGTTATTTGAGTTGCACAACACCATTCTCACTTGACATCCGCATCTTGATTTTGGCATGCGCCCTGTTGGATTTTCCATTGATTTCTTCCAACCTTGCTTGGAACAAACATATGTCTTTCTCACCACGACACCCTGTGCATTTTTTGACCATGACACCCGGGACCCGTGCCGGGGGGAGCCCCCGGACCCCCCCTCCTGTAAGGGCAAAAACTCTAAATCAAGCTCCACAACGAATCAAGTTGAATGATGCTACCCACGCTGGGAGGAGCCCCCAAACCCTTCTCCTGTAAGGGCAAAAACTCTGAATCAGGCTCCACAACGAATCAAGTTGAACGATGTTATACACGTTGGGAGGAGCCCCCAAACCCTCCTCCTATAAGGGTAAAAACTCTGAATCAGACTCCACAACTCATCAAGTTGAATGATGCTACCCATGTTGGGAGGAGCCCTCAGACCCCTCTTCTGTAAGGGTAAAAACTCTAAATCAGACTCCACAACTCTTCAAGTTGAATGATGCTACCCACGCTGGGAGGAGCCCTCAGACCCCCCTTTTTCTGTAAGGGTAAAAACTTTGAATCAGACTCCACAACTCTTCAAGTTGAATGATGCTACCCATGTTGGGTGGAGCTCCAGACCCCTCTCCTGTAAGGGTAAAAGCTCTGAATCAGACTCCACAACTCTTCAAGTTGAATGATGCTACCCACGCTGGGAGGAGCCCTCAGACCCCCTTTTTCTGTAAGGGTAAAAACTTTGAATCAAACTCCACAACTCTTCAAGTTGAATGATGTTACCCACGTTGGGAGGAGCCCCCAGACCCCTCTCCTGTAAGGGTAAAAACTCTGAATCAGGATCTACAACTCATTTAGTTGAATGATGCTACCCACGCTGGGATGAGCCCCCAAACCCTCCTCCTGTAAGGGTAAAAACTCTGAATCAGGCTCCACATAAGTCAATGTGCAGGTCAGTCGGTGCTTGATGGAGCAATGTAAGATCTTCTGTTGGATGTGCATAAAAACAGAAATAAAAGGGGGAGAGAGAGTGAGAGGGTTAATGTTCATGACCTCTTCCAGAGGAGATTTCTTTCTCAGATAATCTTGTAGTGCAGAGACTGGGTCTTAAATAATCATATTCAGAGCACTTAAGTCTTTACAACAACTCCTTTTCAAGAATCGTTATTTTTTTTGCACCAATGAAGAAGAGGGTACAAGTCTTTGCAATCGCATCAAACTCCAAGGCTAATTAATGCTGACCGAACATGAGATGCAGCTAACTCCTCTGCTGGGGGGAGAACATATAACCTGTTTCGGTATGGAAGGGCTTTTTTTTTTGTTTTTTAGCCTTTGCCTCCACCCGATCATCCATCCAGAACCACCAGCCGCCCATACGATCGTGCGTCGGTCGATTCGCTATCTTCCTCTGGTTCTTTAGAGAACCGAGGCGGGGGCTTTGTCTTCCAACGGTTGATCTCCAGCTTTTTCTTGACGGGGAGGGTTAGATCCTCTGTTTCTGGCCCCCACAATTTCGCTCATTCTGATCTGAAGTCAGGCGCGATGCCTTTGCGTGCACCGGCCTCTTGATCTGGTGGGTATGCTGCTTCCCATGGTAGCGAGGACTGCATTCCCACTCTGCTTCTGCGTCGTTTCAGAGGAGGTCAGAATTAATTTTTTTGTTTTGTTTTGTTCTGTGCCTCCGGCAGAAGGTGCTGGGTGGAGAGGCGTCTCCGGCGTCCTCGCCCCTCGATGAACCTCCGTTGCCAGTCGACGATCGACCGGAAGACCCCGCTTCCCTTGGCGCCGCCCCCTTACCTCGTTTTTTTTTTTTGCATCTCCGGAAGGGGTCCGATGAGGTGCGGCATCGCCGGTATTGGCCCTTCTCGTCGGTTTCGCTGCCGACCAGGGAGAGGTCAGCCTGTGGTGGGTCGGTTTCCCCGGCGCCACCCCCTTTTCTTTTCCCTTTCCTGTTTATGTAAAAGCCTTCTCATCGTTGTGCTTTATTGACGGCCAGAGATCGGCCGACAATCGTTGAGAAGGGTCGGCTTCCCTCAGCGGCACCGCCCCCTTATTTTCCCTTTTCTAGGCTTCTGATGTAGGAGGTTGAGATCTCACAAGCATAAAAGGGCCAAATACGACTTCAGAGTGTGTCTGTGGATCAAATGACTGTGAGCAGAAACCCAGAAGTATTTTAGACACTTCTCCTTCAGAAACCATCAATTCTGAAGTTAAACACCAGAATTTCTGTTCAAATGACTGTGAGCAGAAACCCAGAAGTATTTTAGACACTTCTCCTTCAGAAACCATCAATTCTGAAGTTAAACACCAGAATTTCTGTTGCTGAGATCTTCACTAGGTTACATATTGCTTTTGCATCCTTGGCAAAAATAGTTAGCCCCTTCAAGCCGACTTTGAATTGCATAGTGACAAGATGTGAATGATTTATGAGGCTTGTTCTACTTGATTGCCACCCACAACAACGTGACAAATCAAGTATTAATGAAGCAGTGAATACATCATTTGCTTCTATTATTCCCTCACACATACTTGAAGGTACTATATTAGTTTTTTCATGCCTATCAACACTAGTCACATTTAGCATTTGCCTTCTGAAAAGGCCTATGAAAACTTCTGTACCCAGTGAAGGCACCCTACACCAATACCGAGACCGATTTATCATCTATTTCAATGAAACATGAAATTAGTTAAAGACTTTTTTGTTCCTCCTGTAAATGCATTGTGCTCGTTAGGATGCCCCCCTTCATTAAGCACTTTGCAGTGACTTTCTCAGTCAAATGCTGGTCACTTACCATAGGCAACAGATCAAGCATTTTTCTAGTTTGTGAAGCTATTTGTACTTCATAGGCAAGCCTAAAAGCATATGACAACAGATATGGCCCAACATAAGATCATTTCCATACCAAAACAACATCATCTTCTACAACTTTTGACAATTGAAAAGTATACAAGCAGGTATGACTTGCTGTGGCAGATCTTACCTCATCATCTTTCAAGTTGTTTGAATCATCCTTCAAAGGCCTGGACATCTCATAGCCATTCAATTTGAACGTCAAAGTTATTTGATCAGCCAATGCCTCTTCATCTCTTGTATACTGTGGCCACTCATTGAAGGTTATCTATATGAACTTCTCCAGCAATTCCAGACCTCTTTCTCTAGATGGGACAAGGACTTCTCCAAGATTGTTCACCATACTTATGATTTCAAGCATTTTCTTGCTACTCATATCATTAGTAGACTTTACGGAAATATTCAATGAGTTGCTTACATTCTCGGGGTATAGTATGGGTCTGGTTTATTTAATCCATATAGACCTAATTTTAGTTATTTTTTATAGTATGAGGTTTGGATATGTTTCTTTTCTTATTGGACCTGAAAGGGCCTGACTTGGATCTTAACTCACTTCCTGAAAGGGCATAAGGTTTTGATCTTTTTCTTTTCTAAGACCTGAAAGGTACTCACTTCTTGAATGAGTGTGAGTTTTGAATCTCTTTTCTTATTGAACCCGAAAGAGCCTGAGTTGGATCTTAACTCACTTCTCAAAAGGGTATCAAGTTTTGGTATTTTTCTTTTTTAGGACCCGAAAGGGCTTAGACTGGATCTTACTCACTTCTTGAAAGGGCATGAGTTTTGGATTTCTTTTCTTCTGTGACCCGAAAGGGCCTGGATTGGATCTTTACTCATTTCTCGAAAGGGCATGAGATTTGGATCTATTTTATTTCTTTGGATTTAGTGTTGGTAAATCATGGATCTGGACTCGATCCTCAAAAGAGCTCAAGTTGGATTCGAACCTGAATGTGTATGGACATAGTTATGGGCTCATAGCTTATAAGTGTTGAATACTTTAGTCGGGTCCATGAACAATATCAAACAAGTGAATCCAACTTTAACAAGTCAAAACTTTAACTTTAATATTAACATTAAGTGAATTTGTATTATCCACCAAGAAGAGAAGATTTCCAAAGAGCCCATTAACATTTTTATGAGATTTTTAGCTTATAGCTAATGTCGTCAGCAACACCGAAACCAAATTATTCAAGCTATGAATAACCATTTCTTTTTCTTCTTTTTTACGAAAAATTGATATTTGCATAAATTTTGAAGTGCTTTAATTTTGTATTATTGTCTTCAATGGCATTCTCCATTTTAAACCTTTAACGCTTCTTTAACAATTTCTTGGCATTTTTCATGCTCTTCAATAAACTGTATTTGTTATTAGGCCATATATGAGAATAACCTAATAATTACCATGCAGTTTAACCGCATGCGGCAAGGAGGAAAAATTGTTTAACTTAAACTGCAAAGCAATTTATTAGGCATATTTTTATTAGAGTTTATACTCGTGCATGGAGTTACTACATTTGAAAGAGAAAGCAAAACTATTTGATGCCCCTAGGTAGTTTATACTCATGCGAGGCTTTTCTTGGAGTAACTATCCATACAATTTTTACTTGTGTAGCAAGAGTGATCTCCGTACAGTTTATGATCTTGCAGCTAGGAGCGCTCTTCGTGCAGTTTAGGCTCTTGTGGCTAGAAGCATTTTATTTCATGCAAATTATTTTTTTAAAAAGCGGCAATTTACGTCAGAAACAACATATCCACCATTTGGAGATGTCATCCTATAAGCCCCATTTGCAAACACCTTCTGGACTACATACGGTCCTTTCCATTTGGGCTCAAATTTACCACAAGAACGTCGAGATGTAATAATAGGGCACCGAATCATAAGCACTAAATCTCCCTTTTTGAATGACCTATACTTTACATTTCGATTATAGGCATTAGTCATTCTTGCTTAATAAACTTGTAAAAATTGATGAGCTTGCAACCTTCCTTCATCTAAAGAATCAAGTTTAACATAATGAATTTGAGCTCTTTCTTCTTGAGTCAATGAGTTGCTAAGTGCTACCCTTAAAGATTTGAACTGGATTTTCAAAGGTAATATTGCTTCAGAACCGTAGACAAGGGAATATGGAGTACAATTGGTGGTTGTTCTGTATGTCGTTTGATATGCCCAAAAAGCTTTACCCAACTTTTCATGCCATTTTTTTTATTGTCGCCGATTATCTTTTTCAAAAACTTGCACAAAGTTTTATTAAACGCCTCAGCCAATCCATTTGTTGGGGGTTGATAAGGCGATAATAATTTCTACTTGAGTTTAAACTTTATGCAAAGTTTTTTTACCACTTGATTTTTAAATGAAGTCCCATTATCAGAAGTTATTGACTTTGGGATTCCAATTTGATAAATGATGTTAATCTGCAGAAAATTTGCTAATATTGCTCCAGTTACTATTCTGACAGGTGTAACTTTAACCCATTTGAAAAAATAATCAGCAGATGCCAAAATATATTGATGAGTTGTAGATAATTTGGGAGCAGTAGGACCAATAACATCTAGGCCCCAAGATGCAAAGAGCCAAGATGAGGTTATAGCATGTAGGTAGTCATGTGGCTGGTGTATAAGGTCACAATGAATTTGGCAAACCTTACAACTATGTGCAAACTTAATTGCATCTGATATCATGGTGGGTCAATAGTAACCGATTCTTCGTAATTGATTACCTAATTTTAGACCACGTTGGTGAACACCACAAGATCTTTTATGTACTTCATATAATGTTATAGTAGCTTCTCTTCTTGTGAGACATCTCAAAATAATTTCATCATAAGATCTTCGATAGAGGGTGTCATTTAACACCACGAATTGAGGGGCCATCCTTCTTATTTATATATGTTTTTCTCACTCTTGAGGTAATTACTCCTTTTGTAGATAGTCATAAATAGGTTGTTGTCAATCCTTTTCAATGAATTGTATTGTTACCATATTAATTGTGGCTACCTCATCAGGAATTGAGGAACAACTACTTTGAGAACTTTGAACTTCTACAAAATCAGAATATTGTACATTATCTTGTATGCTTCGAGATGTGATTTCATTTGGTCGTGATTGATAGGTTGCTTTATATTCTGCTCGGCTAACTATGTCAACTTTTCGTAAAGGTTTTGCTTGCCCAATTATATTGCCTTCATGCTTAATATGTCTTGGCATGGAATGAGACCTAAATAGTATTGACATATGTTTATGCATCCTGGGTAGGACTGTTTGAGCTTCTATGCATATCTGGAATTCACCTTTTTTTGGAATCGACAATTTTTTGGCATATTGAGCTAATTGTAGAGCATGATCAAGTGAAATCAGGTAATTTATACCAAAAGTTACGGTATCAAATGAATCTGCTAGTTCTTTTAGTATCCTATAATATATGGTAAATTGAGGCCATTCAATGCCATTTAAAGCATCAATGTGTGCCCTTTTGACTTGATAATATTCTTCATGGTTGATGAGACACCAATTTTTTTTTTACAACCATTTTTAATCCTACTATTAATGTCTCATAGCTTGTTGAAGGCAAATCTATTGCACTCGTGAGAGAAGCAGATACCTTCATAGCCATTGATTTTGGATCACTAGAAAAACCTATATATAGGTCAAATTCCGGTGATCCAAAAGCGGATTCTCACTAAACAAAACTTATGGATCACATCTATGGTGTTAGATTGAGAACAAATTACAAAAAGTACAATTTTGAGGGAGCAAAATGAAAAATGTGAGCAGAACTAATGCATTACTCAAGGACTAAAAAGCAAGGGTTTACATGTTACATGTAGAAAAGACAAACTAATTGTATTTAATTTGCATTTGAACATAGATTTGACACAAAACATTGGGCACAACTAGAATGACAAAAAAAGTGGGCAGAACCAACGCATTACTCAATGACTAAAAAGCTTGTAACGCTCCAAATATTTAACTCAAAATTTTTGAGGGAGCAGCAAATGCTCATCTTGGAGCGGATGAAGTCATGGGGACCTTATGATCAAGTATCTGCAATCAACCATTTCATTAGACACATTTATTTAGAAGCCTGCAGGTTTCACAAGGTTCAGAACAGAAAGAAAGTGATGTTGAAGTGGAATACCCTAGACCCAAACAAACATGGTAAAGCTGGCTAGAACATGGAAAACATCTGCCAGCAAACACAGCTTTCAGGCCTAGCCTATATGACAAGCAGTATTTCCAGCCCAAACCTAAACTAGAGCAACTAAATAAAGCTTAATGCAGATAGGTATATTTAATAAAAGCACAAAGAATGAGGATCAAGTACTCTTTGGAGTAGAATTTAGGCTTGAACCTGACTCAAGTATTAATTCAAACTTGTTAGCATAAACCAGGGAAACTAAAATCAGTTTCCTCTAATAACAGTATCATACAGAACATAGTAAGTAGATGGAGATCAGAGAAAGAAATCAAAGAACAAGAAAAGCTGAAACCTGACTTTTATTTATGCTTTTCTCACATCCCAAACTAATCCACACAAACATACACACAAACTTGCAAGAAGGGCAGGCACACTTCTATAACTCGATATTTTTTTTTCTTTTTCCTTGAGTACAAATAACACAAGCATGTAGAAGAGAGCATAAATCTAGAAAGCCAAATTGGAGCCCTTCACGCTTTGTAGGAACTTGTAAATTCCTGATGAGCCAAAATACAAATTTGACAAATATGGGTAGAAGATTTTGTTCATGAGGGTCGAGAAGGTTGCAGGGGCGTTTGTCAAACCGAACGGCATAACCAAGAACTTGTATGCTCCATATCTCATCACGCATGTAGTCTTAGGTTTATTACCTTCTACGATCCTGACCTGCCAATATCCCGATCGTAGGTCTAGCTTAAAAAATACACGAGTGTTGGTCAGCTAATCGAACAAGTCAGCAATCACTGGCAGATGATACTTGTTTTTTATCATCACCTTGTTCAATGCTCGATAATCCATGCACAACCGTTGGGACCCTGAAAAAACACGGGTGCGCCAAAGGGTGCCTTTGAGGGACGAATGATGTCGGATGCCAGCATATCATCAAACTATCTCTGCTACACTTTTATCTCTAGTGGAGCCATGTGGTATGGGGCCATAGCAGGGGGCTTCGCATTTGACAGGCATTCAATCTCATGATCTACCTCCCGTTGATGAGGCAATCTCTTCAAAAGCTTGGGAGGCATTACCTCCTTAATCTCCTTCAACACGGGGACCAGTTCAGATGGGATGTCTGCTTCCTTCACAGATTTTGCTTCTCGGAGGGCTACCAGTAAGGTCTCATCTCTCTACTTGATGCCCTTCTTCAACTAAATTGTGGAAATCGTCCGCATTTGCGAAGTGCCAACAGGATGAGCAGGGACCATACATGGGCATCACTCATCCATAATGGACACCACATTCAAGTGGGGCATGACAGAGGCTTTGTTCGCCTGCAGGAACTCCATGCCGAGGATTACTTTGAAATCGTCGAGTGGGGCTACCGAGAAACTGGTTGTGCCCAACCAATCCTCCATCTTGAGAGTCACATTCTTCGCCTCGCTAAGGATTGGCTTCGCTTCCGAGTTTACCGCTTTCATGTAGCTCACCTTCTTCGTAGACTTTAAGCCCACTCGCTTTGCCTCTTCATGGGAGATTAAGTTATGGGTGATACCTGAATCAACCATGGTGTAAGTGGCCACTTCGTTCATGATGACATCCACATACATGAGTGTCTTACTGGATGAAGGCACGCCAAGACTCGCTTCCTTAAGCGCCAATACTCTTTGTACCGCGCTCATCCTTGGTCGATCCTCTAGTGGATCTTCTGTCTGAGCCGCGTTCACAATCCTATCATCATTCCTCTGATTTTCACGGTAGTTCCTATTTTTTTCATTACAACCTTGATAATTATTCTGATTTTGGTTCTGGTTGTCTCAACGGTTCTTCCCTTGGGCATTTTGTCTATCATCTCGATTGTCATTTTGCTTTTTATCCCTAGAAGTTATATTTTTCAGTTATCTTCCCTTGAACTCAGGTTTTCGCTAAAATCCTAATAGTACTTCTGTTGCTGCTAAGTCGCTAGTAAGATCCCGAGGTTTTTGCTTCTGAAACTCTTGCTCTACCCAAGATTGTAGTCTCATCATGAAATGAAGGAGGCGGTCGATCTCCCCATATATGTAATCTCCAGCATGAGGGCTGAATAGGTCTTGACATAGTCATAGATCAACTCAGTCTACTTCAGGCCCGTCATCTTCTTGTATGCCAAGTAACTGGCGTCCATCGAAAGAAAGTGACTTCACAACTCTCTTTTGAAGTCATCACGTGTATCAATGGCACAAAAACCCTTTTCCAAGTCACTGCATCTTTTTCGCCACTAGACAATGGCATCATCAGCCAACCACATTATGGCGACTTGAGCCTTGACCGCTTCATTCTCGACATAGCTTACTTCGAGGAATTCCTCTATCTGCCATAGGAAATTCTCTACTTCCTTGGCATCGTGAGCACCAGTAAACTTCTTAGGCTCGAGAACCTTCAGACGGGTAGTCAACGTCTTGACTGCACTATAACCGACGGTCGTTGGCTGACGTTTCAAAGCTAGGATTCTGCGTTCCAAAGCTTGGTTCTTTTGTTTCATCCTTAACCCTTGATCCCTCATGGTGTCCAACTTAGCAATGATTGAGTTTGCTCTATCTTCGAGCAACACGACCCTTCCTTGAAGGTCTTCATTCATAATGTTGAGCTCATCATCAAGCTTTTGATAGCTAGGAGAGGCTTCAAACACTGTAGCCTTAATCTCCTACATGTTCCACATGAGTCTTTCCAACTTAGTGGATTTTACCGAAGGAGTTTCTCAAGCTTCTTCAATGGTAGACATCTTTGTCCCCCTTCCTTTCTTGTTCTTTGGCTTTTATGGTATCACCATACCATAATCTTCAGAAGCCATGATCAAAGATTGTCGCTTGGTCGAGCGAGACTCGACAAACTTTACCTTGCCCAGGGTGAAGTCAGCTTTGGTACCACTTGTCACGGGCTAAACTTCAAAAGCCCATGCGGTGTTGGGCAAACCTTAACCCAACAAGCCTTAGCGAGTTCCAAAAGTGAACATAGCGGATCTTTTCGAAAGAAACAAGTGCGCAGGCAGCATTGCATGCAAATGTATAATTACAATATGGCAACAATCACATAAAGTAGAGAGAGAATGAGAGAATGGAGGGGGGAGAGAAGAACATTCAATAACAATCAATTCATTGAATGCGAAGAATGTACAATAGTGACACGCACCATAATGTTATTAAGAAAAATGCAAAAATATAGGTATGCAAGCTATACAAACATTACAAAGCCGAAAATCCTTTGTGAGCCATGCAGGCTTTCAGTAGGCTATTACATGGCAAAAAACTGTGCAAAAAGTTTGGTCTAGAGGGCATAATGACTATCATAAACTTTAACCAAGTGCTTCTCTAGACCTTTAAACTAGCCCATATGCAACAATGAGTTGGTTCCTAAGTATAAATTCAAGCCAAATCATGGCTAATCTTTAATAATTTTTTTCCTTTTCTCCCTTGTTATTTTCACTTTTTTTTAGAAACTCAATTATCTAAAGTCTTGTAGTGTCAAACTGTTATTATTGTACATGGTTAGCATAGTCATAAGTACAGCTGGTAAATAAACCAAACAGTTCATGACTCCTACCGGTTTAGCTGGTCACGAGCTTGTTCATGATCTTTGGCAAGCTGATAACCACTAGCAGCTCGTTTAGCTTAAAAGAGTCAAGCTCGAACAGGTGATGTTCAGCTTAGCTCGAGTGAGCTCATCTAGATAAAAAATGCATATCCTCATATGTATCTATTTGTACATATATTCTAGATTAGGGGTATTTTTGTAGTCTAACTAGCATATGTTCAATATCCACATGGTTGGATTTGCAAAAAAATACAAGCTTGATGGGGAATGTTGAAAAAACGCCATATTTCCTTTGTGTAATACCCTATGCATCTATTTATACGTATATTTCAGATTAGGGGTATTTTTGTAATCTAGTTAGCATATTTCCTTTGTGTGTAATACTCTCATATGTATCTATTTGTACATATATTGCTTTGTGTGTAATGTCATATTTACTTTTCTTCCTCTTTTTCTTCTTATCATCTATGTTCATTATCATCTGAGGGTTGCTTGGTGGAGGACTGTAGTCATGGAAAACAGATTGGAGAAGGAAGACTTATACTGCATAAACTTTTTGTGTATTTCAAGACTCTTTTTGTAACTATGCCTAAGAAAAAAATATTGAAACTTGATGGAGAAGACTAGGACATTCAAGTATATTTAAAAAAACCTTGTGCAGGAAAATGCTTACCCTGCAATGCGATTTTCATATGAAACTGCAGGGCCTCAGCAGGGGGTTTTGTTTCACTCACGTGAAAGAGGCCCTTTTTCTTATGAAAGTGGATAAAAAAAATGCTCCCTATGAGTAAAATTAGCAACTCATCTCCATAATAATGAAGTGATCCAGAGTTTACCAGCTCAGTTAGAAACACATGCTGCTTCAGAAAAGAAAACAGAAACATGGAAAACTTGTTCATATGCTGATTATGTTTTGCAGATGCCAGATGTTTATTATGAAGACATGTACGTTAACTTTAAACTGGCCACGGATACTGCCGCTCAAATTGCACGCATCAGATTGGATAACTAATGAGTATATGCACTTGCCAAGTATTCGATTACTTGATAGACATGCTGAAAGGAAGGAAACCCTTGTTCTGAGAATACAAATTACCATTGCTCAAATCTTTTTTTTTTTGAGTTGTTGAGAAATGCATTAAACTGATAAAATATAACCAGTTTGGTAATGTAGTAGATAATTAGTTTGGTGATTTAATCTTATCGTTTTACCAACTCCCTTTTTTCTCTCTCACAAACACACGTGTGTGAAGTGCACACACACGTTGACATTCGTAACACTGCAACTTCCATCTGTGAACATTTTGTCATCTTCTTTGGGTCCCTTTTCAATGTTTAAACAACAAATCTATTGACAGAGAGCAATCAGTGACAACCAATAACAAAAGGTTAAAAGCAATATAGAGCCAGAAGCTTTCACCGAACCACCAACCCATAAATCACCTCAAAAAAGAAAATTGCCCAAGGAGACCAGATATACTATCAAACTAAGTGGCCACAAACTCATTTTCACCATCAAAATAGTATAACACTTAAAATCAATGGTTATATTCAAGCACTCAAAAATCACATTTTTCATCAAAAATACAAAATCCAATGGTTGATTCCTAGCAAATTCACCATACCAAACACATCCACATGGTTGGATTTACACAAAAAAAGTGTTAGAAATACCCATATTTCTAGTTCTCATATATATATATATATATATATATATATATATATATATATATATATATATATATATATATATATATATATATATATATATATATATATATATATATATTATAAATAAAAAAAATCTTTTTACACAAGCCATATTGTGTTTAGCTGGTCTACTTCTAAGGAGTCGTCCAGCTTGAGTTGGGCTCAGCTAAGACCCTATTCGGTTCTTCAGGTCCTTTACCAGCCCTGCACACGCATTCATTCCATCATCATCTCCATGGCCACAAGGATTTGATCTCTACATGAGCCATTGAGATCTGTTTGTACAATCCACTCATGCATCTTTTAATAGTTGGTACACTACACAAAGACACCAACAAAATAACAAAGTAAATTTATGTGGGCATCATCATTGTTGTTGTACTTTGGAACTCTGCAAAGGATAGTGGGGTCAATATGCTTTGTGTGATATCTCTGACGGCCTGCCTATGTCATCATACAGGACATGGCTGTCTTTGGAGTTGAGTAGCATTAAATATTACAGCCCATGTTAATCAAATCAAATTTCCAAATCCCACTAGTTAATCTTCACAAATATTATAATTATCCGTGTGAACCAAGGGGTCTTGTCAACATGCCTTTCAAAAAAAAGGGGGTCTTGTCAACATGTGACTACTACGTTAACAACCAACAAACGAGCTTTATTCAAAAAGATATCTACAGAATTAAGACAAAGGAACATCTTGTCTACTTATTTATTTATCATAAATATCGAGGGGTTGAGACTTGAGTATGAGACTGCAAAACCAACAAATAGACTACCGCAGCTAGTTGGTCCATTGTCCAATGTCAGTCCCATGTGTATGAGAGAGAGAAAGTAACACTTAGTAGTAGGGATTCGGACCAGACTTGGACCATATTTTCGGGTATGGTATTGGATCCGAACTCAGTTCTAATCGGGTTTACAATAAAAAACCATACCCTTGCCCGATAATAACTGCATGAACCAAACCCAGACCACATAGGAAAAACCATGTTTTTTATCATTTTTACATTGAAAATTTGAGGGTTTTAATCAAAACTCAAGTCTGGGTCGGGTATAAAATTTCACAAACTATACTCGGGTCCATGTATTAATAGGTCCAGACCCTAATCTTAATAAGGTCTTCTTATTTATCACCATACCCGAACCCTCGGGTCCAGGTAAACCATGCCCATTGACACCCCTACTTAGTAGTAGTAAAAATCTAGACTACCATTTTGAAATTAACCATGTTTAGAGCTTCAAGAATATTTTTCATCCGTGGTTAGACAAAAAAGAAAATTGCTAGATAATTTGCAATTCGACAACAGTTATTTTGTCTTTTTTTGTAATAATTGAAGTTTACAAATTCATATTAATGTTGGAGAACCATGGAGTCTGTTTCTTACTTTGATATAAATTTATAATTTTTGCGGATTCAACTTTGCAATAAGTTGGTGGAGGATCGGCCTCTTATATGTAAGGTGAGGGTTCGAGTGTGTTAGTTCACAAGATGATTTTTTTTTAAGTAGTTATGTAATTTTATTCTAAACTCCTTGTTGTATCCAGCAATAGTAGTAGACTCCGTATAAAATGTATACTCCTCTTATTTAAGGAGGCATCATCTTCTATATTGTGTCACTACAAGAAAATACGTTGTTAGCGACGGACGTTAACAACGGAATCTTTCCGTCGCTAGTTAGCGACGGATTAGCGAGCGACAAAACTTTCTCTTAGCATAAAAACTGTATGCGGTCTTGGATGAGGCAATCCTTATCGAATCACATAAAAAAATTTCATTGTATGGTTGTTTTTTCCTTTTATTCTTGTGTGCTTGTTTCTTCGATTCATTGGTAAGTCGAAGCATCGTTCCTAGAGATCCAAATAAGACTTTCTCTTAGCATAAGTTGTTCATTGAAGTTTTGTTTTGCAAAATCTTATGCAAATTTTGTGTTTGATGTGGACCACTTAGATCTAGTTAAGACAGAACCTGTCCTCATGTCTAGCTCAACTTTGGATTCAAAGTTTTGCCAGTTGTATTAATAAACTCAATGGAATAAAAGAGGACCTCCTCTTCTATATGAAAATAAAAAGAATATATATATATATATATATATATATATATATATATATATATATATATATATATATATATATATATATATATATATATATATATATATATACACATTATTCAATTAAAACAAAGTTCAAAATTTACAACCAATGATAATAGAACAGTTTTTCTAGTAATTAAGTGTTTTGCTGATTATCAGACTCTATTGGGTATTCAATAATTTATTTAATAAGAGACATGTTTTAAATTATGATTTTTTGACATTAAACATGCTTTTTTATAACGCTAAAAATCAAGAGTCCACGATAATTTGTATTCATGGCTAAAGAGTGCATCACAATATGTCACTATTGTTGCTGCTGTTATCACTGTCATTATTGTTCTAATTATCGAGTAGCACTGTGCAGATTAGTTTATGCTTAGACACCACATATAATTAATGTTTAATGTAATGATATGACCATCATAATTTATATTCATTAGTGGACAAAGATGGGATTAGGACTGCATGTATCAAGCTTAATTTCCTGACAAAATGAGGATAAATAGTGAACAAGTTGGGTCTCTATCCACTTATACTAGACTGAAATTAACTAAAAAAGCCCCATTATTTAATAAAATATCATATTAAGCCAAGTTGCATATAAACTTTACAAAAGGTGGTCCTTTGTTGCCAAATGCTAAAACGATTTTTGAATTACAAGTTTAACCAACTCAACAAGCAACACGCGCTAGACATGAAGTAATAAATTTGTTTTGTAATTGGCAAGTGATAAAAATTTTAAGAACAAGGAAATTCTAAATTTTTTCTTTCACAAAACAAGAAAATTCCAAATTTCCATGGGCATCCTAAGACATCCTAAGTGCGCATATATGTTAATTTTGAGAATTTTGAAAAGCAAAATATGTGGAGTAGCTCAACCACATTCATGGCTGTATAGGACAAGATTTGAGGTTTTTTCTGTCCTAGATAGGTATCGGAAAAGAGACGAGCTCCTCGTGGCTTGACTTGCGTTCGACACTAAAAAACTTGTGACAAAGCTTAGCAAGCTGAACATGAACAATGGGTGATCCAATCAATAGCCGCATTGACTAGTAATAAATATATTTTACATATATTTTGTCTTACAAGCAATAAGTTTAGAGTGCATTAGGAAATCTTATTGTTTATAGCTACAAAACAATGTATTTATTTTGTAAATGAGCCTGCTTGAGCTTGGTAGAATAGGTTTGAAATCCAAAATTTTATTTTTTTATTATAATATATATAGGTTAATCTAACTTTAAACTAGTTGTATTTAATATTAGATGAATTCAAACTTATTAAAATAACTAAAATACTCTTAAAAAAATGATATTTTTTAAAATGCATGGTTATTTTTTTAGACATTTTTTATCTTTTGAAGTTGAAAAGAATTTAAAAGTTTACCTTTTTTTTAAAGTAACTTTCCGAAGCTTACAAAATTACCTTTTATTACTTTAAAAAGTAACCTTGTATTTTAAAAACTATCATTATTTTAAAAGTATTTAATTTAGTTATTTTCATAAGATTGAATTAATTTATCTAAGGTTAAACACAACCAGTTTAATATTACATTAACTCTATACCAGAAAATATTTGCTAATGAAGGTAAGAAACTAATGAGCTAGAAATCATAGGTGCAAGTTGTGTCACTCAATCTATCCACATAGATGTGTTCAACATGGTTTGTTTGCTAAGGATCAAGTCTTGTATCATGCTTTTCTGATGTAAAAATGTGATCTTTTGAGTTATAAAATTTTGGCACATCTAAGGCCATTGATTTTTGAACATCATTAAAAACCTAACTAGTTGTCATAATCACACTAGTCAAAACAAGTTTTCTACAAACCATGTAATGATTTATACTCATTAATTTTTTACCTTCGATAGAAGCCTATATATATATATATATATATTGTTATACCAACCTAGTGAAAACAGGATTTCAGAAAAGAGAATTCAAGCCTAGAGGCACGTTCTTAAGATCGCTATCTTTAGAACTTCAATCGCCCCACTCCTGAAATTCCGAAGATGCGAAAAAGGGTTTTGTTATGACTGAGTTCTCAGGATACAAGTAGGCTTGAACCTCAAGAGAGTCACTGCTTCGCAAGAACAGATGACCTCTCCCACACATGAACTCTGCAAGCCAAACCGAGAAGAAAGAAAGGAGAAAACTGGAGAGTCAGAAATTCTGATATCCAAAAGACGAAGATAGAAGATATTTATAACCTTTTAGAGAGGCCAAAACGTTTTGCGATAAATGAGATTAAAGGCCATAAATCTGACAGTTTGAAAATAGGATGACAGGTACCTGAACGGTCACCCACCTTTGACTGTCAATCAAAGGCCTCCAAAACCGTCCAACAGTCACAAAGCGCCTTAAACTCAATATAAATGCTATTAAAACCTTTCAAACGGCCAGATGTCTCAAAACCGAAAAATCAAAATGGATATTTGCGCCTCATATGCACCTCGCACCGCTGCGAGCGTGCAAAGTGCAAAACGCAACATTGCGCCTCAAGCGCACGCGCGCGTGTGCGCGAACGGCGCATCCGTTGCTGCGCATCAACGTCCGCAATCCACCTAAATACTCAAGGCTTACCAAAGTAAAGAATAGATTACAAACTCTCTATTTAAACCTCTTGAAAAGCTTTTCTCTCTTAGATATGGGACTAAACTTTTCAAAACACTTTTGGTAGTAACCATTAATAATTTAAAACTTTCCTAACATATATATATATAAATATATATATATATATATATATAATGTAAACAAATCAGGCCGAGCTTGACTATTTAACTCAGGCTGCCATGAACTCGAGCTCACTCAGCTTGCCCCGTAATAAGCTGAATTTGAACACCCTCTGATCAATTTCTTCTGCTCGATTATCAGGCTGGAGAGAATTGGAGGATTAGGGCACACGCTTGGATAGGTGATTGGGGTGCATATCCAAGGTACACATTGCATCCATTCAACGAGTGAACCTTTGGCGCAAAACGCTGCAATCATTGTTCAAATACTTGTTCTAGTCCAACCCCTCCTGCAGTTTCAAAATCGTGTCCGAGACTCAAACTCTGAATTGAGTGCAGCACTTTAGTCAAAAGCCACTCATGAAGTTCCATGTGTAAAAAAGAAAGAACCCAAAATGATTTGGAAATATGATATTAAAATATTGGTAAGAAGGGAAAAGATCAAGAGAAGAAAAGGCTCCCAAAGTGGATGAACTTGGACTTGGGAACCCTTGCCCTAACAGTGTCCATATTAGGGGTTGGCAAGGTATTGATGACTCAAATATAAAAGGGAATGAGTAATTGGTTAACTCTCTCTCTCTCTCTCTCTCTATATATATATATATACATATATATATATATATATATATATATATATATATATATATATATATATATATATATATATATATCCCATACATGAGTGTTTGTAGTTATGTTCATGAAGGGGAACAGATGATATTAAAGAATGAATGATTAATGCCTTGTTTGCTGGTTTGTAACCCCTAACGAGTCATTTAAGCCTTTCCAAATTTGAGAGGGAGGAAAGAAGGAAAGTGATGTTACAGTAGGCAGTGGTGGTCGTATCCTGTGTCCACCAAATCCGTGCTATAAAAACCTCCTTAAATTCTTTCAGCCAACGTGGTGCTTAAGCTATTTCAGACATTGCCTACACATAACAATGCCACCATAGGGACCGTTTGTCCTCTCCCTATATATCTCTCTCCCAAATCAAATTAACCCCCTCATCATCTTTTTACTATTTCACCTCAATCTTGACTATTGATATATATTTATGTTGCTTTCACGGTAAATCTCTCTCTCTCTCTACAGAAGACAAAACTGTACCAAAGACAATCCAGCAATCGATTGCTTCACCCTTTAAAGAAAACCCACTCCCAGGCTCCACCAATTCTTGCCTTTAATTCAACCAAACACCTCTCTCTCTCTCTCTCTCTCTCTCTCTCTCTCTCTCTTATAAAACCTGAATGTCTGCTGTGCTGTGCCCTCTCCATCCATAGCATGCAGGCCTGCTTAGGTGGGAACTCTCACGTTGGAGAAGCAGGGCACGTGCCAAGGCCCACCTCTCACACTCCTCTGTGGACCCTCGCACGTGCTCCCCTTCTCCAACATGGTGTCCTCTCCTCCCCTCTTCTTCGTTAGTTTAGAAGCAGCAGCAGTAGGCATCTGAGGTAAATTCTTTCACTTTCATTTCCATTATGTGAATTTTCTCGACCCAGTATAAGCTACCCCAAAATGGCCTTTTTTTCTTATTTTGAATCTTACTTATGAATCAAGATCCACTGAGATCTAATGGAATTTTGGGGTTATGCCCATGATTACTGGCAAATTTTAGATCACAAAGGAGTCTAGAACATGAAATATGCCCATAATCCAAGTCTAGGTAGTCAATTCCCAAGTGGCTTCTTGATATATATATATGCAAAATAATGGATAATATCTCAGATGTCAAAAGTGGTGAACAAGATTAAGACTCTTCTAAGAATGGATTTGGTATGGATGTGATGTTGCCATAACAACCCAATTTACATTTGTGGTTCATTGTCATCTACTGAGCCATTATCTGTCTATTTACAGCCACACAAACCCAACTAGCATTTCTTTTTCATTGTGGTCTAAATCTTATAGTTTTCATTCAACATGACCGAGTTCATGAACTCTGAGGTCCCAGTGGTTCTAGTTACTAGCTCCGTCTATTGAATTCTTTCGAGTTCATGAACTTGGTCACAGTTAATTTCATGTGATGTCATGCTTATTTTTTTTAAGGAGTCCTTTGTTTATTGGTTTCCATTTTTGAAGAGGGTTGACATCAAATCTTAAAAAGGATATATTCGCCATTTACAGAGAGGTTGTCATCTCTTCTTTTCAGATATCGGATGGGTGTGTTTTAGGCAAGTATTCCTACTTGTTCTTTCTTTTCTTTTTCCTTTTTTTTCCTTTTTGTTCTTTTCTTTTCTTTTGGGTTTCCTATATTCTTCACTATTGCTTTTACTTTGCTTGTTCATACATTTTCTCTGTTTCATATATTTTAATAGTTTTAAGGAGGATCCACATCCTGATCCACCCCTGCACATGCAGGTTTTTGGGAATTTGGGCTTTCCTCATGAAGGTGATGACGTCATCTTGGTGCTAATTTACATCATCCAGTACGTTCGCACGTGTGACGTGCTTATGTGTGTGTGTGTAAGAGGTGCCTGTTGTAAGGTGACATAAGCCATCAAGTACTTCTATCCGAACACGAAAGAATAACAATGGGTGTTAAAACTTGGCTGAGCTCATCATGGCTTGTTGTTTTCAGAATTGGAGACCCATGTCAAAATGGGTGAGCCCTAGGTTAACTTTAAAGGCACTCATAAATATCGCCAAACCGATATAATTTGGAAAAATGTCGATATTATCAAAAAATCGTGTTATTAACGTAGTATCAATCTAATTTATCATGAGATTCTCCTTTGATCGGAAAGTCTGGACCTGGTTTCAATTGGGTTTACTATAAGAAAAATCATACCCGAATCTAATAAGAACTACATGAACCAGACCGGGACCATACTCGGTAAAACCATATTTTTTTATCATTTTTACATTGAAAATTTGTGGGTCTTAATTGGAACTCGGGTCAGGTCTTGGTCTGGTATGAAATTTCATAAACTATACCGAGGTCCATGTATTAATGGGACCTTCACGTTCGAACCTGGGTCTTATTATTTATCACTTTACCCGGACCCTATAGAGTTTGTTCGGGTCGGTCCAGGTAAACCAGGCTTATTGACACCCTTAAGTACACTCAAATGGTAGGATGGGCAGTTGGTCAGATCTAGTATGAATCATACATGGATGATAGTTGAAGTCAGCAGCTCTTCTAGGGTTACCTCATCTGGGATCTCTGGGGAAGAGGATAAGTTAGCCTTTGCAAACAGCTTGATGCACACTCTCCCTTCATCTCTTTTACCAAAATGTGGCAAAAGGAAGGAAAAATCTATAGACCTGTAACGTTTCATAACTTGGTGGCATTCACAAGTTGCTCTTACAGGATGCTAGCCTTTGGGCAAAATTGGAGGAGGCTGGTTATTGATCATTTATTTAGCTAAGATTTTAGAGGGCTGTAAGGCAGAATTAAGGTCACTATAGTCACCATATACACACCAAGGAATGGTCTCTCAACAGTCCAAACTCAATGTGTCATGATGCATTTATCAAATGATTGTTGTATGGCAGGAGGACAGATTTGAGAATGGTGATGAGAATTTTATTTTTTTACTTTTTGGTAGATGCATTACAACCAAAGTTGCATTAAATATACTGTCATATCTTTCTTTTGCCCATTGGTTGTTCATCTCGTATCCAAAGATAGATCTTGTTCTTTTAGGAGGTGCAGCTGAAGAATTTAAGTGGGGGGATTTCTTATATTACAAGCATTAGCAGTTGGGGCAGTGTCAATTCTGATCATATGCTAGAGTTTTTGACAGATGAGACACAGGACAAATGGGTGATGTCGAGAGAGATGATTTTTTTTAGAGAGAGTAAAACAAAAGGGAGATGTTTTTTTAGAGAGAGAAACAAAAGAGAGAGTGATGATTTGTTTAGTGAGAGAAACAAGAGAGCGAAGAATTGAATGAGGGTGCAGGGAAGGCAGGGCCAGGAGGTGGGCAAAAAGCCAGATTGAGGTCTGGCCATTCTGACCAACTTCTGCTCATGGGGAGGTGGCAGGGCACCAAAATCAAGTGAGATTTTTTTTAATCTTGAATTTGTAGAAAAAAAGCAAAAAAATTGAATAAAAAAACTAACTTCGAATTAATTTTTACAAAGAAAATAAAAATAAATAAAATAAAAGCAGAATAATTCATTTCAGATGATATCTACCGAAAAACAGCCAGATAATATCCCGTGTTTTTTTTTTTGCATTTGCCGATATTGGTCACACAAATGTTGTCAGTATTGTTGCGAATATGCCTGAATTGGCCATTTCATATCGTATCGGTAGAAAATCGATACGAAACTGACCTGAACCCGCTAATTTTCAAATAAATCTGGAAAATGGTTAAAATAGTTTTTAATAATTTAATATTATTTTAATTTTTTGACACCTGTCTTTCTGTGGTTAAAAGTTGGCCGATTCAAGACGATTGAGCCCTGAATCGTAATTGACCGGTGAAATCAGGGTTTTTGCTGGGTCCTAGTCACGCGTTCAAGATATAGTCAAAAATCTTATTATCAGGATTTTTTAAGCAAATAAAATTTCGTTATATCGTAAATTTCTATATTCTGAGAAAATTAAGAAAAAAGTTCTGCTACGTATATTCTTAAAATATAATGGTGATTCTGTTGTATATGTAAAAACTTAAAAAAATTATAAAAAGAATGGTGATTTTATTGTGATAAAAACGTGATATTCAAAAGAAGCTTACATCTTGAGCGTCTTTCGGAATTTCATGGTAAATGAATTTTTTAGAAGAAATCCACAAGTCCAAAATATAGTCCATATTTGCGACTGTGCTCCAAGATCAAGAGATATTAGCAATGAATTGGGCTCTTTAGCTAGGGTGGATGAGCTGACCTGACCCATCTGACTTGGCTTGGCAGGTAGAAGTAGAACCTGGGTTACCGTAAAAGCTACAAGAGAGTGGAAAACACATTTTCTGAGAAACTGTTTTCGAAATGTCACTACAAGAAAAATGCTAACTAACGACAAAAATTTATGACAGATTTTTTTCGTTGCGACTTAGCGACGGATTAGCGAGAGAAAACTCTTTGTCGCTAACATTCGAAATATTTGTGAAATTAGCAACAGAAAATATTTTGCCGCTAACCCATCGTTAATTAGCGACAGATTCACGATGAAAAAATTATGTCTCAAACTCCGTCGCAACTTAACGACGGAAAACTTTCTGTCGCTAAGTAGTAATGGATTAACGACAACATTTTTTCATCTCCAAACATTACAAGAAAAAATGCTAATTAGCGAGGGAATTTTTTCGTCTCTAATCTGTCACTACTTTTCGATTTAAACTGACCTATCTAGGGTGCGAAATTTTTCCTCTCTCCCCGTGCAAAATTTAAATCGACTGTTCAATTAAAACGTCGAACGACGTGCTTCTCTTTCAGATCGTCCAGCTTCCCCACGAAGCCTCGCAGATGACAGCCATAATCTGAGGTCGTCGAGGTCCGTCAGATGGGAGAACTCTCGCCGGAATAACCTGCGATCTGCAACTCTCCATGGGCTCATCACCAGAGTCGCGAGTGTTCCTCAGCTTCAGCAGGGAGGAGGAGGAGGGCTGTCGTGGCGGCAGGAGCTTTACGGCGCGTCTATGCGATGCCCTCCATCTCAAGGGCGTCTGCGCTCTCACGGAGGAATCAGACGGTGGCGGGGATAGGACAAATGGATTGGTCGTCTGCATCCTCGTCATCACCGGATCCTACGCAGATTCAAAGCGAGGTGGGCGAGATCGCCGGATATGTCCTCTCTGACGCCAACAACGAAAGCTCTCTCTCTCTCTCTCTCTCTCTCTCTCTCTCTCTCTCTCTCTCTCTCTGTGTGTGTGTGTGTGTCTCGTTATGGATGAGAT
This sequence comes from Nuphar pumila, assembly GCF_984573655.1. Taxonomy (NCBI): domain Eukaryota; kingdom Viridiplantae; phylum Streptophyta; class Magnoliopsida; order Nymphaeales; family Nymphaeaceae; genus Nuphar; species Nuphar pumila. Next base: position 102,134,968 of record NC_143250.1, on the reverse strand, counting down.
ACAACTTTTGCTTTTCTTTGCAGTGGCGGGCCGGGACGGACAAGTGGGGAACCAGGTTGAGAGGGCGCCAGAGAGCGCACCGGTTCTGTGCAAAAGACCCCATAGTGGCTGTGTGGTGCGGTACAAGTCTGGCCTATTGCTACCGGAATAACCCCCAGCAGGGAGCAAATTTTTTTTTATTTTTTTTTTTAAATTTTGCGACGGCTTGGTGACGGATATTATCCGCCACTAAAATAGCGACGGATTTGCGACAGATAATGTCTGTCGCAAAACCAAATTTATACTTATTTAGCAACGGACTCACGACGGATCATGTCTATCATAAATTAGTGACAGATAAGTTTTGTCGCTAATTAACGACCAAAATTTGTGATGGATGCTATTCATCGTCATTTCGTCGCTAAACAGTTTAGCGATGGATAGCGTCTGTCGCTAATCCACGATTTTCTTGTAGTGCGTGAAAGACTGTGTTTTCGAAAAGTTTGAAAAACACCAAAAAGTTCATGGGAAACGTGTTTCCCATACTATGAAAAACAAGTTTTCAACACTGTGGGAAACATGTTTCCCATAGTGTTTCTAATATTTGGGAACATGTTTTCCAAGCATTTTCTTTTCGTGAGATACATGTTTCTCATTTTTCGTTTCATATGCTGTTCATCTACAAGATGAGTGGCGCTGATAATTTTTGTGGGAACCATCTGAGAGGTAAACACAACAAATTACAAGTAAATGACTAGAGAGAAACCTATTTTATTTGCTTTAAAATAGACCTATCCAAGGCTTACCTAAAGAAAGCACTTTAATTGCTTGGCTTTCATGATGTATAGATCCACAAAATCCTATTTTATGTCCTTCGTTTATTTTTTCATCCCAATCAATGGCTTGCATGAGGACTGGTTTTATAGCTTTTGAGGTCTACGTCAAAGAGAACCAATCTCTCCTTGTTTGTTTCTCATAGTTACGGAATGTTACTTTTTTTAATGCATAGCTCATGCACTGCACATGGATGGCGGGGTGTCAACGGGTCTTATTTGGTTCAGACTCAGGTGGAACCAGACTTGAACCAGATTTTCGGGTATGGTATCAGGTCCGGACCGGGTCTAATCAGGTCTGCTATAAGAGAAACCGTACCCAGACTGGATAAGAACTACATGAACCAGACCCAGACTACACCCAATAAAATAATATTTTTATCATTTTTACATTGCAAATTTGTGGGTCTTAATCGGAACTTGGGTGGGGCCTGGGTCTGGTATAAAATTTCACAAGCTATACCTGGGTTCATGTATCAATGGGACCTTCGGGTCTGGAACCGGGTCCTAATCGGATCTTCTTATTTGTCACTAGGGTTTGGTCCGGGCTGGGTCTGGGCGTTCACACCCCTAGCCTAGAAGCTTATAAGTCTGCATGATATCGTGATGTTATTTTTCCCTTTTGTTGATGATGCAATCTTTTTTTTATGATACATCCGCGCTTCCTATCAATTCCCTCTTCCATTTTTCAAGAACTTGAGCGGCATGCTTCGTATTTATGTGAATGCCCCAAATCACTCTTTACATTCCTCTTAATACGGGGCTGCTCATCTGGTAGCCATCTTGGGTAGGGATGGCAGTGGACCGAGGCGGGGGTGGGGGACAAGGTCTCCACCCCCGCCCCATCTCAAAATCCGAACCTCCATTCCCGCCTCCATCCCCGTACGGGGATGGATTTCCATCCCCGTTTCAAGTACTCCATCCCCGGTCCAAACGGGGGCAAGGCAGGGCGGGGCCCGTTTCACCTCGATCTATAGTCATCCCTTGAAGGATTGGAGATGGGGCGGGGCAAGGCGGGGATTGTGATGGGGGCGGGGTGGGGGAAAGTGTAAGTTCATCCCTGCCTCCATCCCCGCACGGGGACAGATTTTAACCTTCATCCCTGCCTCCATCCCCGTTTCACGCCCTTCATCCCCGGTTCCACTGCCATCCCTAATCTTGGGGTGGTTTTATGGGATTTTCCTGATTTTTCTATCTGATACTTGGTCCTCTTTGTTTTATGGGCTCTATTTTTTTTGGATAATTCAAGAAAAAAAAACCCTCACTGACCGCACATTGACTGGTCTCTGGTTGAAAAAACACGTAGCTACCACCTTTTTTTGTGAAAGGCAAGCTGGGGTTAGGCAGACCTCCACCAGTTATACATATAGTACCATTGGGATTTGAATTTGCAACCTCCCAACACAAGGTGACGTGCAGTAACAGTTCCTACCAAATAAGTGGAGCCCCCGTTGGTAGTACGTACCCATCTTTGACCTTACGACAAGGGACGCCACCCGTGGGTTTCAAGCTTGTGGCGTCCGTCAACTTGGTGACATTCACAAGTTGCCCATACCAGATGAGCTGAGCCCTCCAAGCCCACAAAGTAGAGAAATGCTAGGAAATACTTGCCTTGATGGTTGATGGGTAGCATGTCAGACTTTTTTCACTCTTTTTTGAAAAAAGTGGTAGTATTTGCCATATAGTTTGCATGTAGTTGATTTAGGGTGAAGCGTATTGATTTTCTGCCGATACAGGACTATACTCACCGATACTGATAACATTGGTCTTACCTATGCACCCTCTTCTCAGACATTGGTCTCCCCTACTCAACCTCCTTGCAGGTCGGCCCCGTAACCATGGCAACCTACCACCACCCTCTAGCGTGCCTTCACCCTCCTCCCTCCTTTGACTCTCCTACACTCTACAGTCCTGTGGCAGGTCGCCTACCATGCATGATCCACTTGTGGCTCTCAGCGTGTCGCTCCAATCCTTCCTTTATGGGATTGGATGCAACCTCTATTAACCAAGGAGATTCTGCGTATCCTCTATATAAGAATCAGGCGGGCAAAGGCAAAGTTGGTAACAACTTGCACAAAATCCAGGATAATAAGGATAGAAAGGAAGTTGCTGAAAAGGAAAGTTGTTAAACAAAATCTTGGAAACCATTTTGGAAGGATTAGCTTTCCTTATCCAAATACTAAAAAGAAGGCAAAACACAAGGCCTTCTCTAATCTTTGTAATGGGTAACGTCTCTTTCTGTCCTCTCTCCGTGTATTTATTTCACTGCACGGTGATGAATAAAACACAACGAGTGGAGTGAGGTCTTTGCCGTGGATGTAGGTTCTGACGAACCGAACCACGTATATTCTTTTGCACTGTGGTTTCTTTATATTTTCTTTATAGTATGAGAGCCAGGGTTTTGAAGTGAAGAATTGTGAGTTCGCTTCTTCTTTCAGTCATGGCTTCTTCATCTAACTCTGTTGTGAGTTTTACTTGTCCTTATCTCTCATTCTTGAAAGTTTTGAATTTGTTACAATCAAGTTAGGTCAGTTGAATCTTTTACTTTGGAAGACCCAAATGATGGCTCTCATAGAAAGTCAGGATATGCAAGGGTTTCTTGACAATGAAACGCCTATGCCACTGGCCATGATTGTCGATATTTTTAATCCTTCCAAACATATTACCAATCCACAATTTGTTGCTTGGCGCCGATCTGATCGGCTGCTTAAAGGATGGATCACTGGCACACTTTCGGAAAGTGTGCTAGGTCTTGTTGTGGGGCTTGAGACCTCAAAAGAAATATAGTCGACCTTGGTTGATGCTTTTGCCCATGATTCGCAAGAGAGAATTTTTTCACCTTACTCACATGATGACTACGCATAAGAAAGGAACATATTCTATTGATGAATATGTTCGTAAATTTAAAGCCATTTGTGATGATTTGGCCATGATAGAAAAACCCGTTGAAGATAAAAAAAAAAAAGGATTTTGGTTTTTACAAGGACTCGAACAAAGAGTACGAATCGTTTGTTACCACTATGCTAAAACCGCAAGTCCCTTCCTATAGAGAAATTGTCACTCTTCTTCAAAGTTTTGAAGTTCGAAATAAGATCTATGAAACCAACAACCAATCTCACACTGCCTACTATGCTCAACGTGTGCAAAAAAATTTGTGGATATCAATACCGATTCAATTCTAGAGGCCGAGGTTTCACTCAAGGAGGAAGTAATACTGGTGCCAACAATTATGGAGAAAAACAAAATGCTGAAAATCAAAACAAAGAAAAAACAAATGTTGTTTGGCATATTTGCAAAAAGAAGAATCACACAGCTTTGAAGTGTTGCAATCACTTAAATCACTCGTTCCAAGTTGATGATGCTTTGCATGCTCTTACTGCCTTAACAATGAAAGAAAGTCAAGATGATGAATGGTTTGCCAACACGGGAGCCACAACACATATGACTGGAAATGCAGGCAAACTCAAGAACTTGACTTCTTATCATGGGAATGAATTTGTTATTGTTGGAAATGGTGAAAAAATCCCTATTACGCATATTGGAGAGGCAAAATTTTCATTAAAAATTCCTTTGAAAAATGTACTCTATGTGCCCAGTCTTAAGAAAGATCTCATTTCCATGAGCCAACTTACTCATGATTTACCTTATACTTTTGAATTCACTGTGGTTGGTTGTGTTAAAGGATAGGAGGATGGGCAAAATAATGGCGACAGACAGTGAACATGGTAGCCTCTATGCTATGAATGCAGGTGATGAACAACATGATGTTTTCTTTTCCTCTCGGTTTAGGCGTGTTTCTAAAAATAAGTGGCATGAGCGTTTGGGTCATCCCCAAATGCGCGTCATTGCCCATCTTAGAAATAAGCATTTCATTGATGTTATTTCATGCAAGGCATACCCAAACAAAAAACATCAGATTTCACATGTGTTCACTCGATCAATTGCAAAAATAAATATTAAAATGCAAAAACCCCTAAAATCTATCAAAAAAAATCAAATTTAACAAACTCTAACCCTAAATTAATATATATATATATATAGAGAGAGAGAGAGAGAGACGTGTCCAAGCATCAAGGCCATTAGCATTATTGAGTGTTTCCAATTAGCGAGGCTAGCCAAAGAAAAGCAGAGCAAGATGACTATGAGATGGAACTGAATAATTGGAGCCCCATAGATTGTGCAGCCTAAAAGAGTTAAAAAAGATGGATCTATAAGTAATCATGAGCATCACAAAGCAAGTGGGGAATCCTTAAGTCGTCATCCAAAAATGGCAGCAAGAGAGGCCTCCAAACAATGAACTCAAGATCAAACACTTGACTAAGTCCCAAATGGAAGAAAGAAGATCCAAACATTGATTCTATTGTAAAGATAGGTGAAAACTGAGTCACATGCATATCTCTTTATTTGTACAGTGTAGATAATGATGAAAATAATGAAGCAAGTGAAAGGAAGATGAAAGTACTACCAATCCATGTTCTCGGAGCGGCGTTGCCCACACTATAAAGGGTGTTAGAATAATTAATAATCAATTGGTAATCATGCTAATCAACACATAGTTTTATATAACCCACCATGGTACAGAAGGCTCACTTCAATGTTTATGTTTAATCTCAAAGATAATTTACGATAATGTTGGGAAATGGGGAAGACTTGCAATAGAATGGGGTCTATAAGTGTCACGGGCTTATTTTTTTCAATAAGCCAGTGCGGTGTGATGATCCTTCCTTACCATCGCAAGCCTATCTATCGCTCTGTCAAGGGCATAGAATGATTCGCAAACCCACGATGCACCAAGTTGTCCAAGCTGGTCAGCCTAACGGCCAAAGGCCGCATACTAACACGTTTTCATGTGCTGAATCATTTTCATTGGCCCTACACACCACCCCGTGCGCAACTGCCTAGCGGAAGCTGATCAAGCACATTTCCAAATGTGCATTCCATGTAGTCTATGTCGCTTAGTGCATAGTCGTCCCATACCAGCTATCACTTCCGAAAGAGGCACAAACTTTGCCTTGGCCTTGCATGTCATGGAGTGTATATCGACTCTGTGCGCATAACATAGCCAAACCTCGTCACTGAAAGAACAAGACCTTGCGGCCTCTAGTCCGAAAACCAGTTGATGATTGAACATCATAGCAAAGAGCACCACCCAGACTCATTCGTCGGTGCCTAGGCATTCACTCGCCTAGCCCCATGTCACCATACTCGGTTGGAATCACCTAAGGTGATTCCTGGGGGAATTAGCCCTAACCCACATGCACCCCCGTGCGTCCAACCACTATGTGTGTAAAACATCTTGCAAGCCTAAAGATCCTTAACCAAATCTCCAAAGGCAACATCCTATGATCCGTTGGCATTGCTTAACCGAAATGCTCCACGTCTGTGCCACCACACAACAATGCACTAACAATGATATTGATGCCTATCGCATGCCATGCTACCATCGCACATCACCGAACAGGCGAACACATACAGCGTGTTCTTACACTCGATGTATTTTCCACTCAGTAGAGCTCTGCACTGCACATGCCCCATTCCAAAAGATCGACCCAGGATATTCTCTCCCACTTAAAACCATTGTCATCCTCAACAATGTTGGTGCATGTAAGAACACAGTCTTCACTGATATGTCAGTTTCTCTTTATACTTATCTTTGGTTTACACTTTTTCTTCAGCCTGCTCAACTTGTTCTCATTTATATTCACCATCACCGCAACCTTTAACACGCTCAGTCCCATACCTTTAACGCATCTCTGATCACTTAGACAGCAGTCTTTTGCTTTATCAACATCGAGCATTCTCTACTCGTGAGACCCCAGTGCAGTCTCAAACACAAACATGTCATCATCGCTCGCATGACAAACTTGTCATCTTGATGCTCATGGCTGGGGTGACTTCCAACCCCAGCAAGGGCTAGTTCAAGCCCTTCGTGGTCCTCACAGAGAAAGACGACCACCAATGCATGCCGCAAGGATATCTACTCTTTTAAGAACAAACTTGTGATTTTCCACTGGTCCAAACTAGTCCTCAAGTGGGGAACACCTACTTATGTATCACCCCAATGCGGTCCTTCAAAGTGTCTTCCTGGGCACTTTGCACCAATGTTGCACTCCCCTCCCGAAGTCAGCACGTTGTACTCTCTCTCAGAGACAGCAAAACATTCCCACAAGAACCAACAAGTCATGAACAACTTTTTCTACATGCACAATCCATTGAAGATCTACCAATTTAAAGGATTAAAGCAACGAGTCTTTTGCTCAACATGGGTATTTCGCTAACCCACAATATTGGGAGAGTATCTAGAAGTTTAATTGAGTCTCCCATACTCAAAGGTGAAAATCCATTCAACCGAATCCAACGTGCATTCTCTGCATCCACAAGGCAAACGCCATGCTCCACCTATGAGCCTAACGCACAACTGGTAGAAATCTTTGGCTTATTTATGTTTCCTTAGTCAACTGAACAACAACCTTACACTTTTGCTTTTCATCGACAAGATGTCTCATACCATCCTGCAAACATCTTGCTTCTGTGCTCGACCAACCACACTTTAGCTGCGCAAAATTACATACCCAAGATAAAGCATTGTTGTCCTCTTCAGTGTCGCACACAATAAAGAATAAGGTCTCCGTGAACCTTTATGCTATGATACCAATTTGTCACGGACTTACTTTTTTCAATAAGCCAGTGCAACGCGATGATCCTTTCTTATTGTCACAAGCCTATCTATCGCTCTGTCACGGACATAGAATGTTTCGCAAACCCGCGACACACCAAGCTATCTAAGATGGCCAACTTAATGGCCAAAGGCTGCGTATTAACATGTTTCCATGTGCTGAATCATTTTCATTGGCCCTATGCACCACCTTGTGCGCAACTGCCTAACAGAAGCTGATCAAGCGTATTTCCAAATGTGCATTCCATGTATAGTACATGCCGCTTAGTGCATAGTCATCGCATACCAGCTATCACTTTTGAAAGAGGCATAAACTTTGCCTTAGCCTTGTGTGTCATGGAGCGTATTGCGGCTCCATGCGCACAACATAGCCAAACCTCGCCACTGAAGGAACAAGACCTTGCGGCCCCTATTTCGAAGATCAGTCGATGATTGAGCACTATAGCAAAGAGCACCTCCCAGACTCATTCGTCGGTGCCTAGGCATTAACTCTCCTAGCCTCGAGTCACCATACTCGGTTGGAATCACCTTAGGTGATTCCTGGGGTTATTATCCTTGACCTACCCGCACTCTCGTGCATCCAATTACCGGTATGCATGGGAAACATCTTGCAAGCCAAGAGGTCCTTAACCAAATCTTCAAAAGCAACATCCTCTGACCGCTGACACTGCTTAATCAAACAACGCTCCACGTCTGTGCCGCCACACAGCGATGCACTAACGATGATACTGATGCCTATCACATGCCATGCTACCACCGCATGTCACCGATTAAGTGAACGCAAACCGCACATTCCTACACTCGATGCATTTTCCACTCAGTAGAGCTATGCACTACACATGCTCCATTCCGAAAGATTGGCCTGAGACAATAAGAATGTGACTCTTTAACATACAATGTCACAAATTTCAAATAAATTTGTATGTAATCCCCATAAATGGATCCAATGTGGTCTTAGAAGTCCAATGATTTCAAGACCTTAGAAGAAAGATAAGAGAGTGGGGATCGATGCCAAGCAAGAAGAAAGCAAACTCAAGACAACCACTTTCAAAGAGTGTTGAAATCCTATCAAGTAGCAACTCAAGCTAACAAGAAGTGGAAAGCATATGCATAAGAAAAGAAGACCATAAGTGTAACCAAAATTGGTTAGAGCTAATCAATCTTTAGATTGGCTCTAGCCATGGTTTTCAGAGAAACAAAAAAAAACTATAAAAATTTGAAGAAGTTATAAGAGAACAAGATGATTAGAAACTTTAGTTGGAACCTGGGGCAAAGCAAACCCAAAGAAAGCACTAAGATACTTTAAACGAGAACTTAGAGAACCTAGATAACTAAGGGGGAAATACAAGACCTATCGAGAAAATTGAAGAAGCAAATAAAGACAGAAGACTCACCGTGTGCTTTTAGTAGCCTTAGGTTGAGGTTAGTGATCATTGCATGTTGAATCAGTGGAGCTGTAAAATCTAATATGACACCAAGATCTGAGTCAATTGGGAGGGGGATTTCTACAATCTTTGAGAATTTTTGGACGAGTTTTGAGATTAGACACAAAAATACTTAAATGCAAGTTCTCAAACTCAAATACCGTGGGATGGGGGTTGCTAGGCCGATTATAGGCTCATTGGGGATCCTAAGTAGGGCTGCACAATAAGCCAAGCTAGCTTGAGTTTGGCTCAGGCTCGACTCGTTTAAACTCGGCTCGAAATCATTCAAGTAAGTAAACAAGCCGAGCTTGATTCGGCATATGAGTTTGATTAAGATAAATCAGCCCAATTAAGCTTGTCTAGCAAAGTCATATAGTTGCTAGTTTTATAATATGTATATATTTTGTTGAATTATTAACATAAAAAGAGGATTTAGTGAAGTAGGTAGGGTGTTGGTCGTTTGTATGTGATGTCTGGGGTTCAAATCTTGCCTTCTATATTTGCATTTCAATAATTTTTTAAAATAAACTAACTCATCTCAAGTCGAACTGAGTTTGTACTCAAAGAATTCAAGCTCGGCATGAGCCTGGCTCGTGTGCACCCCTAACCTCAAGCATTTAAGGTGGTTATTGGATACTGCGTTAATGGCATGGTATTTGCTAGGACATTGCACCAGTGGTGTAGTATCGGCTGAGATAATGCACAAGTGGCACAATATCAGTTTTGCATCCACCTTAAATTTGCCTATAAAAGCCACCATAGGGTCTCTATGAACCACCTTGCATGTGTCATTCTAATCTTAAGAGAGAGAGAGAGAGTCGTGTGTGGTGGGGGGCACATCTTCCCTTAGATTTCTAAAGGTAGGAATGTCAACGGGTCAGATGTAACCCGATTTCCAATTCACATTCAGTAGCCAAATCCAGATTTGATTAAAGATCAGATTATGTATTAATTTTTCATTAAAATTTAAATCCAATTAAAGCCTGAATCTAACTATGATTTGAATCTGATTGAGAGTCAATATCTGGTTTTGGACGTTGGATCCGGACTCGGTTCTTTCTTTTTTCATCTGACTCCAAATCTGACTAGGTCAGATCCGATAAAGTCAAACTTAGTAAAGGCTAGATCCGACTGAGTCCAACTCGTTGACTTCCCTATCTAAAAAGCCTATTCACGACACTGATACTTTCGCATTCATTAGGTAGGCCTAAGAGATTCTGATGGGATCCATGTTCTGAGGATAGATTTAATGGTTGTTGAACTTTGTATGCAAGCTCATGTGAAGCTGGTAGAGCACTTTGTTTTGGAAATTTGAAAGTAAATTGTGCATGCTTTCTTATTCCCTTTTTTAAATGTGTATTTATACACAGTAGGGTGTAATTCGGATGCTCAATGAGCGACGCATGCACATTCATAAAAAATATGAAGATCATCGCTAAAGTGCTTATTTGCTCCCAAACATTTAACAACAGTCAAAGACTGCTAAATATCTTCTTACAATACAATTCACGTATCCAATTTTCATCCGACAAAAGGGGGTTGGATGTTACCCTAGAGAGAGAGAGAGAGAGAGAGAGCTGATATGATATACTCGAGTGATTTTTCAGTGTCCATCAGGATGGATTACGCAACTTGTGGCCTGAATTGATGATTTTTTGGAGCGGTTTCAGGGAGCCGCTATATGCCATGGCAGATAGCCTCTCGCCACTTGTCTGAAACTTTGAGAGTAGGAAAATGAGGGGAATGCCTCCCCATTTTACCTTTCAAATTAAAACAAAACTGTAAAACATAAGCCGTTGCCATGCCTTTGTCATCGCGGCATTGTCGAAGCCGTTATTGGCCACCGTCATGCCAGAGTAGTCGATCTCGTGCTTCAACATTGTGTCGAGCCCTATCGGCTAGTCTTTGAAGTCATAAAGGTGGAGGGTGGAAGAGGCGAGCACCGATGCTGACACCGATGTTAGAAAAATTGTGTGGGCCTATATACGTCAAACCACGCATTATAGATTATTTTAGGTTCAGGCCTAGTTTATGTGATCTAATCTGGTAGGTCTATGTGATATCTCATATGGTATGGTATACCATGTAGAGAGACTTGTTCTGTCTACACTTATGTAATGGACTGAATTGGAGACCGACTTCTAATCACATTAAGTTATGGTCTCTAAACCTTATATAATGACCCTCTCTTTAGGCTCTTCATAAGCATTAAGAGAATTTAGTCCCTCGATCATTAGGTTTAGAGAAAAAAATGACCACGTATACAAGTTTTGAAAGATCATACCCACAAATGATCTACAAAAGCGCTTCTGCATCAAAATTTGGTTTCCGTTTCCATTTTCGTTTCAACAATTTAGCAAAAACATGTATTATAATCATCTTTAGTCTTCGATGAATTTCTAAATCCAACAATTGGTATCAAAGCACTTGTTTTTGTTGAATCATTAAAAATACGATTTTATTGTATTTTTTTTGTGGCACCGATCTTTCGATCGGTGGCTGGTCATTGTTGTTGCAATCGGTTGAGTTGAAAGGGTCGTTCAGCCGTCTCATTTGGAATATTGGACTACACAGTCGGGAAGGCCGATGGGCCAAACCCTTTAGTTTTTCGATGACAGTCAAACGGGAGGGGATGTCGAGCCCTTCTCTCTCTAGATGATAGCCGGATGGGAAAGGGTCGTTGGGCCCTTCCCCGTTTTCGATCCGGCATTGTCGGATGCAAAGGGGATACTCATATCCCGCTCAGATCGTGACACCGGTAGGATGACCAGCCATTGAGTCTGCCGAATGCCGTGGCTCTCGACATTGCTAGGTATCATTGCTTGGGCCGGTTCGGGCATTGACCGTCAATCGCAGAAGAAACAAAAAAGATATCAGGGCCAAAAGTCTAGTTGTTTCTTTTGCAAAGGAGATGGTCACATGAAGAAGGATTGTACCAAGTATCATGCCTGACATAAGAAGAAAGATACACCTGGTTTTCATTAGTTTTCATAAATAATTAAAAAAAATTATATTATTAAAAATTAATAAATAGATCAGACCGATAGCTCGGAGACTCACTTAGACCCGGCTCACCTATATAACGGGTTGTAGCTAACGAACCCAAACCTAAAACCTTGACCCAAACCCGGCTTATGGTGGGCAGGGTCAGGTTGACCCATTGAGCCGCCCGGCCTGTTGCGGTGTTGCCCACCCCTACTCACATGGGCAGTGACATAGCTAGGATTCATGTGAGCGGGGGGGGGGGGGGGGGGGGGGGGGGGACAGGGGTGTAGCAAAAAAAAAATTTGTGTGATAGTTGGGGGGTTCGGGGTCAGCTTCCCTGAAAAAAAAAATTAGATAAAATAAAAAATGGCTATAATTATTAATAAAAATCTATTTCATATGGCCGAATCAAACTATTTGCTGCAGTCAGGGCTGGGCTAGGACTGGCCTGGGCTACAAAAATGGAATCAGAGCTGGGCTAGGGTTGGGCTTTAAAAAAAAGAATTAACTGTTTAGGGAGGGGCCCAGTCCTGCCCCCCCCCCCCCCTAGCTACGCCTTTGCACATGGGGTCTGGCCCATTAAGTGTAGCTGGTGCATGCTGTCATCCCTTCTTAAAATTCTACTATACACAACCAATTTTCAAATTAAAATCCATTTGAATAAAAACCTAACTTTCCACACTTACCAGTATCCTACAGTCAATACCTACCATTCTTAATTTATTTCCTCCCATTGAAATAAATTACCACTTGATTGTGGGGTACTATTTGTAAACTTTTAAATATACTTTGCAAAACTAGTAGTTAAAGAAGGCAGGACATTTCCTTTATGGGTCTGGATCCTCATCCAACTTTGAGGTCCCGGTACTGGGTATGTCTTTTTTGTTTTCGAGAAAGTATAAGCTGAACCAGATCCAGATGCAGGTATCATATTCCAGACCGGAAAAATGTTAAATGCTTTTATAACCAGTGAATCTTAACCGGAACTCGGGTCAGAGATGGTTCTGGTTCTGGTTAGAATATCCCAAACCAGATGTCAGTCCATCATACTACTCGGATCTTATGGGTGCAGCTCAAATAACTAATGCGATCCATTTCATTGGTTTCAATTTTGGTTCTATTAGACACTGATCGGGATGGTGATTGGTCAAAACCCGATCCATTGACAGATTCACTCGTGTTGATAGATATATGGTCCCAACTGATGCATCAAAGAGTATGATGTTTGCAATTGATTTCTAACCCGAATCGATCTTCAAAATGATTTATAGAATCGGCCGGTACAAGCCGACTTGAATTGGGCCGAGGTTGATTTATTTTTTTAAAATTCAAAAAGTCATAAAAATTTACAAAAAAATGACTGATTCAATCGTGAATCAGCTTGAACTGGGGCGATTCAGCCCAATTCTGCTGATTTCGGGTTGAATCAGCCAAATTTTAAGTAGGGCTCGATTCAACCTTGAAGCCAATCGATTTGGTGACTATTTGATTCGATTCTGATAATATTGCGTAATAGAGTTGCAAATGGGTCTGAGACATTGACATGGCACTGGATCGAGTTTTCAATGATCGGGTCCAGTTTGTATCTGGATCTGGTAGAATTCCAGATATACACACAATTGACGCTCTCTAATATACTGGATCTGCATATAACAGGTCAAGTACATTGATTTTCATGTTAAATACATAAAATGGGTTGGATCAGGCTCAAGTTTGACTTGATTCTAGAACTCTTTATTTGTATCATTCCAACCTGGATCCAACCAAACCCAATATTATTTTGTCTGAGTTTGACCTGTTTATGCAATGGAAATTATTTTAAATATCATATCCACTCAATATATATTCAATTGGGTCCACATATCCAATCCGAATCACACACACACTGTATAAGGTAGTAGGGATGTCAACAATTTGGGTTTGGGTTAGATATCCAACAAAATCTAAATGGATTGAATTTGGTAAAGGAAGTAGAGTCTAATTAATAATCAGGTTTAGATTTGGTATGTATTTTTGCATCCAGTTCTCTAACCAATATCGTATTGCGCTACGAAATGAGTTAAAGTGCACGTCACCATGCGTTGGGACGTTGCAAGTTCGAACCCCAAATGGTATGGTTGTATAACTGGTAGGGGTTTGCCTAACCATAGCTTTCTCAGTCGAAAAAAAAATTGTTAGTTTTTTTTTTACCAACGGGTGCTACGTTTGTCTGGCAGGATCAGTTAGTGCACGTCACCTTGTGTTAGGACGTTTCACGTTCTAATCCCAATGGTATATGGTTGTATAACTGGTAGTGGTCTGCCTAACCCCAGCTTTCTCTGTCGAAAAAAGGAAAAATCGTGAGTTTCCTATTTGGTGAAAGTCCTTGGCGCTGGTTGTCTAGTAGGAGCAGCTAGTGCAAATCACCTTGTTTTGGGATGCTGCAGATTCAAAACCCAATGATATAGTTGTATAAAACCCCATCAATTAGAAAAGATTGCTATATCCTAACATATGTCTGATGGATAAGCCAACCCAACTATGTATAATATAACATGTCTGATTAGCTAATCAAATTGGGATTAAGAGCAAAGACTAATTTTCTTTTTTATAGAAAGAAGATTCAGGAGAAGTAATCTTTCTTTGAGCCTTCTTTTTCTTCTTTATTTATCTCGCTGTCTGCCCTTGCTTCCCACTTGTGGGCTTAATAGATAGTGATGGCTGCTACTTGCAAGGCACTGTAGTCGTTTGGCGCCAATCAATGCTCTGAGATAGTGATGGCTGCTACATTGTTTTGGCTCATAGCAAGCTTGCTTTTCGGTGTTCATAGATTCACAACTTCATCCTTGGTTCTCAATAACTGCGATGCAATTAGGAATTCTTTGTTATTACAAGTATCAACCAATAATAGTTTCATTTCACGTCTGCTTCTGCCGGACGAGAACAGGCAGAGGCAGAGGCAGAGGCAGAGGCAGAGGCATGGGCGGCGACTCATCAGCCTCCCTCATTCCAAAAGGGAGGGAATCCATCAGCATGGTTCTGCTTGCCACGCTCGTGGCTGCTTGTGGCTCCTTTGAAAATGGTGCATGCGTAAGTAGACACTAAACTGAACCCTGCTCATCAGTGCTCTCTCTATATGCAATGCAAGTAATGTAATTGGGAGAGCACAAGAGATAATGTGGTACTCGTCCTTCATGTGACATTTTTGCCTTGTCCTGACGAATTTCAGAGCGGATATTCATCCCCAACTGAATCAGCCATCATCAGCGACCTCAATCTTACTTCTTCACAGGTTTAATTTACTCGCCAAACCATCATCAAATTCAACCAACACACGACTCATGCATGTCCAGTACACTCGCATGAGATCCGGTAATCGGACCGAGTACCTTCCAAAGATATTCAACGGAAAGCACTCGGTCCGATCACTAAATATGCACTCGAATGCTTGCACCCCACCATATTCAGCCATTCTGGATCAAGTCTATCTGACGTCTCGACTGAGTCTACTCGCCAAATTATTAACTGTAAACTTACACTGGACTCCTAAGCTTCGTAAAGACTAATGACTATCTTTCTCTCCTGGTTTTGGCTTGTTGAACATCAGTTCTCTGTTTTTGGTTCGCTGCTGTCGGTTGGTGGCATGGTTGGTGCCTTAGGAGGCGGACCGCTAGCTGATTATGTTGGCCGGAAATGGGTAGTTAATTTTCCAGTGGCATGATCTTGATCTTATTCATTTTCTTTCTTCCACATTTGACATTTTCATCTCATTTTCTTCAATGAGCAGACCTTGAGAATTTCTTCTACTTTATGCCTCGCTGGATGGATCCTCATTCTATTCTCTGAGGTTTGACTTAATTTGTTTCATTATTTTGATTGATTGAAAGTTCCCTAAGGTTCAACCACGGATAAAAGAATCCAAATGTTCCAACTTCATTGTTTAGTTGATTCATTATTATTTTTTTCTGCAACAGGGTGCTTGGTCACTAGATGTAGGCCGATTCTGCACCGGAATTGGAGTTGGCATCTTCTCTTACGCGGTAAATTATTGATTTTCTTCTACTGCTTGTTGTCCCAAACATTACCAAGGACCTGCCATCTACTATTGATTTTTTAGTTGGCTTGGTTCAAATGCATGATATAACAGTTGGGACCAAGAGGATACCCTTGAGATTATAATAGATGCCTCATACTACAGTACAATGTTGAGAGGGCATTTTCTGACACCATACATTTGGAGATAGGATCAAATGATACACATACTAAACGCATCAGAAAATTACATGAGATTACCTCATGTTCCGCGGAAAACATGCAGGGTGACATTAGCAGCGGGGGGCGAGGTTAGTGGTTGTGATAATGTCACCCAGCGTTTTATAGGATCCTCTTAATTTCTACTCTTGTGGTTTGTTTCATTCCCACCAATGAGAAAAAAACTCCATTGTAAAGGCATCTCATGATAGGAAAGCCATCCCTTGTATGAAAAAACTATACCTAAATCTATTCGCAGGGGGTGGTGTTGTAGGGATTTGCATAGTAAATGCAAGGTCAATATGAAAAGAAGCTCATGATACTTTAGGCCCCCATGTTTGTTTCACCTTCTTACGAAAATAAAGGGTTTTATAGGTAAGCCTCATTTTCATGTGTCTTTTCTTGATGACGATCACTACGACCTAGTAACCCCATTTTTATGTGTCAATCGGGTGAAATAAATGACCCTAAGCTAATATTCACTGACCTCTTAAGGCACGTTTGCGTGCCATGAAAACATTGGGTTTTTTCTGTCGGTGCGTTTCCGTGCACTGCAAGTGTTGTGCTCACGATAGCACATCAGGTGATCTGTCAAATCACCGACATCTTCATCGTCCATTACTTCAGTGTATCCCATTTTAATTAATAAAATTTCATTTTTCAACTATCTCGAGTTTTTTTCGCGAGAAATTGAATGAAATGACGGTATTTGTGACTATTATCTCATTGATGCAAATTGTTTTGATCAAATCTGACCTCATAGATGGATTCAGTGTAGTCTATTCAGTGAAAATTAACCTTTGGATGGTGTTTTTCCAATGAAAAACATGAGTTTTAAATTACAATTTTTTTGTGTGTGTGTTTTTTCAGCTATTGATTTTTGAATTGCAGAATTTAATTAGAACGGCTTGATAAGGATGACGAACCAAACTGGTTCTCATTTTAGCCACAAACCTAGTCCCTGCACAGCCCCAAAGGGGTTTGGCGTAGTGGGATTAGACCTATGCTGCTAGGCAGGTGGTTTAGGTTCAAATCTCATGGTTGTAGTTCCTTGCGCAAGCTGAAGCGTGGTGACTCCATGAGGCCAAGGTGTAAGCCCACAGAGTTTACACTATTATACCAGGCAAAGCCAGCACAGCTAGGTCTTTGACCCTGAGAGGTTGGTTTATCCGTATAAATATATTAAAAAAAAGGCTAGTGCCTGCATATTTTCAGCAAGGGCGGAAGAGTCCGATGTTGTACTCAGGGCAGTAGAACTAAAGTTGTGCAAACCAGCTAGAATTGAAGAGGAATGAGGCATACTGTCATCCTCACTGTGTACCCAATGGCTGTTGAGAGCAGAGGAAGATCTATGATGGTCTGGTCCATCTCCCTGCTTCCAATTGAATTGCAGATAGAGCCAGAATGGACCACCCTTATACATGGTGCTGGACATCAAGCTGGCCCGTCCTGATTCGATTAGGACCTAATAAAGGCCTGACAGGCCCCACCGATCCACAGGCCAGAGCCCAGCCCTACCAGGTTATAATTGAGCTCAGACTGGGCTCTTTTGGCCTGACTCATTTTGACGGTCTGGGTCTGTGGGGCCTCATTGAATTTGCAAATGCTTTGGGGCTGTTTTGAGCTTGATTACCTAATCGTGCCGGGCCTAACTAACTTTAATTAGGCCTGGGCTGTTCAGCCTATCATGGGCCGGGTACCTGACAACCTGTTGTGTACCCAGCCCGATGTCCACCGCACCGCAAGCTGGAGAATGGTAGCAATTAAACTAGTCTTCTATGGTAGCATATTTGAGTTTTTTTGAAAGGCAAACTGGAGTTGAGCAGACCCCACCAGTTATCATACCACTGGGTTTTGAACCTGCAACGTCCCACCACAAGGAGACTTAACATTTGCACTATAAGACTTAACATTTCCACAGGTTTGGAAAGTGCATAAATTGAGCTCCATCTTTCATGTCAGTCAAGAACACATTATGTTTTCTTCACGCAATTTTTTTTTGAAAGGCAAGCTGGGGGTTAAGGCGGACCCCTACCAGAACTACAGCCAGCCCATGTGGCAAAGGGATTCGATCGTGGGCCTTCAGCTTGACACAGGACCCCGCTTACCACATGGGATACTATATATACAGCATAAGCTCTAGAGAATTATACATTAAACTCTTTTGTTTTTTTCAGTTTACTTATTAAAGGAAATGCATTAATAGGTGCCAGTATACATGGCTGAAATAGCACCAAAGGAGTTAAGAGGAAGGCTTATGACATCATCTCAGGTAATTTTGAATAAACAACAAACATTTGATTGTCTTCAAACTTGTGGTAGTAAGCAAATTGATATAATGATCAAAATGATTCATAAATTAAGGTGACTTGGCATGCATTTGATTAGGGAAAAAATCTTTGTTCCAACTATTGCTCATTCGGCCTTTCGTTATTAACATAAGAAATATATAGAGGTAAACAAAAATGGAAGCAGATCAGGTCATGCTGAACATGAGCGTTTTTGCTCATGCTGACATCGTGGCCATCCGATCCGATTTGCATTTTAAAAAGCTCAAAAGTAAACAAAACCACGTGGCATTCATCCGATACTATATCTATTGGCCGATACTTACTGATACTGACAACATTGGTTTTTATACACCAATGAGCTTGCAAGTGCATTTCCCCAATTATCTAAAAGAATAAAGAAAAAATGGTGCATGCAACTTCTTAACGCACATCTATGGCGATTGCAACTTTTCACGAAAATGGATTTTGTATATGGGCAACATCACTAACAAAAAAGTTTGCTTTCTCCCAATGCATATAAATCCACAAAAACTAATTCCTTAATTGCTTGAAGTTTTGATATCAAATATTTGCAAAAACTCACCTATCTTCCAATACCATGTACACCCAATGCATATAAATCCACAAAAACTAATTCCTTAATTGCTTGAAGTTTTGATATCAAATATTTGCAAAAACTCACCTATCTTCCAATACCATGTACACTAGTTGTTGCTTCTAACATCTCACATAACAAGCCAGGTTCAATTTCTTTATTTTTAAAAGTGAGATGGCACCAAGAAAAAAGAAAGTTATGAATATTTTGCTGATTTTGCAGCTAATGATGGCACTTGGAATAGCAATCGCCTACCTCTTGGGAATATTTGTTAGTTGGCGTGCATTGACCCTTCTTGGTAAGCTTCCAATAACATTAAAGATTTTTTCCCCCTCTCAAGTATTTTTATGGAATATAATAAGCTATTTAAAACTGAATAAGTAAGCATAGAATACAAATCCATGGCAATTGGGCTTTGACTAGTAGTGTCACAATGCACATGAAAAATATTCCAAGTCTTCCTCTCATACTCAAGCCTTGAATACTACAAGGCTTTGATGAATAAATAAATTAAATAGCAAAATTATAACAGAATTTTAATTCCAATGTCGACTATAGATTTATGAGTTCAATTTGTAGGGAGGCTAGCCAATCATGTCATATCCTAGTTTCAGCAAAATTCATACATGAAATGCCTTGCAGCTCAACTAAGATTTCTGATATACATACCTCTGGCCCTTCTAAGATCCCTTATTTGTATAAACAAGATTTGACATGGACCCCACACCAAATCCAACTTGCTTTTTGTGTTTTTTGGATTTATAACCCGACGACACCCGGCATGATGACCTGGTTGTGCTGGCTCAGCCTGCCATACATCATGCCCGCAGAATAAAACTCCAAGGCTAGGACCCCTGCTCCCGAGGCCTATGCTACGTGTTGGCTTGTGCAGAAGGGTGATGCTCATGGGAATCAAACCTTAACTGCCCTTCTAGCAGTCAAGGCCCCACCCCACTACGCCCCCCCTTGGGGATTCTTATAAGTCTTACTTGACTTTGCTTTTCCTAATAATTTCATGTACAAGTGGATTTGCTAGTCATAGATCTAGAGAGTCCATAGTGACAGGATCCGATCCATAGAAGCTCTAAACATAAATAATAAAATGATCCAATCAATTAGTGGTGGATGTAAGAAAGCAGCAAATGGATCTACATGTAATAATTGAGCCAAGCTAGAAAGATCCATTTGAAGATGCTTCTCGGTCCCATTGGGTTGGACTAAATCCAGATTAACTGGGTTTGGGTATAAGACTAGTTTTGGGACTGGCTTGGAAAGGAGCTCAACTAGTTTGTATTGTATAATGAGTGGACCAAAAGTCTTAAATAGGTCACATCAAAGTAGGGTATATTTCAGTGTGCAAGTGTAGGTTAGGATCTATATCTGTTTTAATTGGATCTGGGCACCTAAGAGGCATTCATATAGGTTCTAGAGGAGATACATTTAGACCAAATTCCTATGGCGTCACATCTAATTGGATCTGGATACTTTTGGAAATAGAAACATAAGATAGGCATGGATCATCAATTAACTTGATCCACATTGTCTCCTTCATTTCGACCCACGTTGGAAATCCATTTAGTCCTTAGTGTTGGTGAATCCCTGAAAAATCAACATGACAGGAAGTGTACCTGAATTCGCCATAGTTCGTGTAGGAAGTTCGGCGTTCTCCTCAGCCGGTCGATGCCCACAATGAGCCCAGGCCTTAGGTCGACGGTGAGCAGGACCCTATTCCACTAAGTCTCAATGCGAAACTGAATTTGGGCAGGGAAACTGCTACAAGTTTCTCATCATCCTAGTAGCCCCTAACCCCTTATGTAATGGGAGATTAGGCAGTTACGTGAATGTAGTTATTCCACATTCACGTAACTCCCACCCACTACCCCATTACGTGGTCACTAATGTGACCCACTAGTAGGGTGTCAAACAGGGTCACATACGTGGGTTGAACCCAAAAACTGATAATGTCAAACATTCTCCCACTTGACCCATTGACACCAAAAGTATACTAAATCGAGGTGTATACCGTTATCTCGATTTAATTCTTTATGTGGGTTCACATGCCACCCTTTATCACAAGGATGAATCGTATGAATCAAGAATATGAACACCCTTTTATGAAATGTCATATTTCCTTGTACTACTCTACAATTCACCTTCAGTGCTTAGGCATGTAAAGAAATTACCTTTATGAATAGGTTGGTCTCTCACCTATTCTATTGGTCCTTTAATATTGTTATTCTGCTATTCTCTCTAACCCATATGAGAGATTCTTTATGCAAAATCAACAATAACACAAAACCTTAGAGAATCAAAACATAAATACAAATGTGATCACATAAGGTATTGTCATACATCAGAAGGAATAAAAAAGACCCATCCCCTTTACATGTTGGAAATACAATCCCGGTGCTAGCCCTTTAGTAAGGGGATCCACAGTCATTTCCTTCGTCCCAATTGTATCAATACATATCAGATGATTCTCAGTCCTTTCTTTAACAACAAAATATTTTAACTTCATGTGTCAACACGATGTTGAGCTCTTGTTGTTATTTAAAAAAAACACGGCTGCTTCATTGTCACAAAAGATCTTTAGTGGTCTCTCAATAGAGTCCACTATACCAAGACCCATAATGAAGTTCTTTATCCAAATGGTCTGTGACGAAGTCTCGTATATAGCAATGAATTCTGCCTCCATGGTATGAGCAGCAGTGGTAGACTGCTTTCCACTTCTCCATGAGACAACACCACCCGCTAGAAGAAAAATGTATCCAGTAGTGGATTTTCTACTGTCAATACATCCTCCTAAGTCTGCATCAGAGTATCCAACGACCTCTAGGTGGTCAGCTTTCCTGTAGGTCAACATATAGTCTTTCGTTCCTTGTAAATAGCGCATGACTTTCTTCGCTACCTTCCAGTGTGCAATGCCTGAATTTGACTGATATCTACCAATCATTCCCACAGCAAATGCTATATCAGGTCGAGTGCAAGTCTGCGCGTACTGTAAACTCCCAACTACTGAAGCATATGGGACAGCATCCATCTGAACCTTCGCAATATCATCCTGAGGACAGTCCTTTAAGCTCAATTTATCCCCTTTCACTATAGTTGCCGAACTAGGAGAACAATTCTCTATCCCATATCTTTTAAGAACCTTAAGGATATACGATTTCTGAGATAGGCCAAGGACACCCTTAGTTCTGTTACGACGGATCTCGATTCCAAGGACATAAGTGGCATCACCCATGTCTTTCATATCGAAATAAGAGGAAAGAAAGACTTTTGTTTCATGTAAAAGACTCAAATCATTAGTTGCAAGAAGAATATCGTCAACATATAAAACCAAAATTATGAACTTACTCCCACTAGTCTTAATGTAAATACACTGATCAACAATGTTTTCAGTGAATCCAAAGTTCATTATTACCTGATTGAACTTCTTATACCACTAGCGAGAGGCCTGTTTAAGTCCATAAATTGACTTATTCAATTTGCAAACTAAGTTATTCAAGTCATCTATACTGAAACCAGGAGGTTGTTGCATGTATACCTCCTCATCCAGATCCCCATTTAGGAAGGCAGTTTTCACATCCATTTGATGCAGCTCTAAATCAAAATGAGCTATGAGGGCCATGATTATCCTCAATGATTCATTAGTTGAGACAAGAGAAAAAATCTCATTATAATCAATGCCCTCTATCTGTGTGAAACCTTTTGCTACAAGCTTAGCCTTGTACCTCTTCACATGACCTTTAGAGTCTGTTTTGGTTTTATAAAATCATTTACAACCAACAGGTCTAACTCCATCAGGTCGAGGTACAAGATCCCACACTTGGTTATTTGCCATAGAGTCAAGCTCTTCTTTCATGGCATTGATCCAATGTGTTGATCTTTCACTTTTAATGGCTTCTGCAAATGTGAAGGGATCTTCATCAATGTCTATGAAATCATTTGACTCTTGTAAATACACCACATAGTCCGGATGGATAGCAGATTTCCTAATTCTGGTATACCTCCATACAGGTGCTACAAGCGGTTCAAAATAAGCCTTTGTATCCTGTTGTTGTTGTATATCCTCATCAATAACCGGATCTAGTTGGGATTGATGTTCATTGACTGGACTTTCTCTTACATTACTCGAAGGAATAATGATAGAGAAAATCGAGTCTTTATTCTTAGCAGGTGAGAAACCTGAATCCTGCATTTCCTCAAAATCAATATTTTGATACGCATCTATCCCAACAGAACCATTTTCAAGAAATCTTGCTTTATCTGTTTTCACTATCTGTGGTGTATGAGATGAACAATAAAACCTAAAGTCTTTCGATCTTTCTGGATAACCAATGAAGAAACCACTAGTTGTTCTAGGATCAAAAGCTTTTATATGTGGGTTATACAATTTAGCTTCTGGTGGACATCCCCATATGTTCATATATGATAAAGAAGGTTTTCTACCTGTCTATAACTCGTAAGGAGTCTTTTGAACAGCCTTCGTAGGAACCTTATTCAGAATATGCACTGCAAAGAGTTGGCAATGTGCACCGTGGCACCAGAATCAATCCACCAACTATGCAATGGAACATGAATTAGATTACACTCATGAGAAACAAATGACTTATTACCTTTATTTTTGAGCCACTTCTTGAACTTCAAACAGTCCACCTTCTTATGCCCTTTCTTTTTGTAGAAGAAACACTTTATAGAAGGGCCTCCTAACTGGGATCTAGCTTTCGCCTGAGAGTTTGAACTCTCCCCAGTGGTTCTCTTCTGATTCTTCCTTTTGAAGGAGTTTTTCTTTGGCTTCGACCTCTGTTTATCCTTATGAGAGGCCATATGTGCACTTGGCACCCTCTCACCCTTCAATCTCTCATCTTCCTCAACACACTTACTCAAGAGGTCATTAAAAGACCACTCATCATTATGTGTGTTGTAAGAGATTTTAAAGGGTCCATACTCAGTAGGTAACGAGATTAAGATCAAATGAACTAAAAAAGAGTCAGAAATGGTGAACTTCATGTCATTCAGTTGAGTCGCAATATTCCTCATTTCCAAAATGTGCTGTCGGATGTGACTGTCACCAACATATTTCATAGACACTAATTTGGACACGAGTGTACTGGCCCTTGCCTTATTAGAAGTGACGAACTGAGCCTCAATGGCTCCCAGAAATTTCTTCACAGTCCTACAATAAGGAATGGCGCCTCGAATGTTCTTAGCCACCCGAGATTGCAAAAGCAACAGGCTAAGTCTGTTCGAGCGCTCCCACTTCTCAGAGGCCGCCTTCTGATCGGCTGTGCTCTGCTCTGTAAGAGCGGGAGGTTCGTCAATTCTAAGGGTCATATCTAAATCCATATAGCCCAAAGTGAATAATATGATTTCTTTCCAATCAAAAAAATTTGATCCGTCTAAGAGAGGAATACTACTTGAACCGTCGATATGGAAGGAACCTGATAAATCAAGGAACGAAAATGGAAAGACATTACTATTATTGCTCAGACGAGACTCGTGTTGAAAAGGTAAAAGTGAGACCCTTTATTTTCACCATTTCTGAGACAAGCGTAGTTGAACCATTATCGTTTCACTTTAGTGAAAATGACAATACTCATAATTGCTCCGTCTCTTCAATTCTCAAGGAATTGACTTCAGTTGGTGAAACTAGTAGATCATGAATCTAGAGGCAATTCAGCACTGTACCTTTAGGTTCAAACATGCTTCATGGGCTGGAATACACATCTACTATCACACCCTGTGTAAATTTGGAACACAATGACCTACCTTTGGGTAGAATCGATGTTTCATAAATTCACACACAATCATAATTACGAATCTTAATACGGTCCAAAGAATCCTTAATTAACATGACTCAGATCACTTTGGTGATTACAAGAATCGATCAATCAACATCTTTTACCAAAAATCCTATTCGTATTATGGAGCACGCTCATGCACACATTTTAATACATGTATATTCATGACATAATATAAGTTCATACTTCAACAAATATGCATAAACTAATTGTCATGAATTTAGTTGCAATTCATGCTTAAAGTCATCATGCACAACTTAACCAACGCAAAATACATGAATTAACATGCATAAGTCATGCATTATTTAAAACAAACACTTTATAAAGCATGAAAAATAACAAAAGCATACTCATATGGGTAAAACCCATGATCCTCAAGTAGAAACCGGTCTGAAACCGCCCCGAACTGGTCATCTAAGGGTCCAAACTGGTTCTAAACCTTATAAACTGATACTTAATATAAACAAAAGTTCATAAAACCCTATAACCGTATGCCAAAATCCATGTACCTTTTTATATTTATGAAAAACAAGGTCTCAGCATCTCGGAACCGGTGAAAAACTGGAAAGAACCGGTCAAAAATGGCTTCAAACCGGTTCCGGAAAGGGTCGGATCAGGTTTCTGATCTGATTCAGTCTTAATAGTGTTCGGATTCTGCATTCTTGGATCCGACCTGGTTTAAAAGGGATCCGGGTCTGACCCGACCCATAGTTGATACGGGTCGGATCCGGCCCGAACAGAATCCGGGTTAGACCCGGTCCGAAACAAACCCGGGTCGGACCCGGTCCGAAACAGACCCGGGTCGGACTCGGTCTAAAATGGACCCGGGTTAGACCCTGTTCAAAACAGAACCGGGTTAGACCCGGTCCTAAATGGACCCTGAGTTCGACCCGGCTCTTAATGGGTCTGGATCAGACCCGTTTCAAAATGAATCTGGATCGGATCCGACCCAAAAGAAGACCTGATTCTTTTCGGATAAGACCCATGCCCGATGTTATATGGGTCCGGGTCAGATCCAAAAAATAATCGCAGGCCCGATCCACCCAAAATGGGTTTGGATCGGGTCTAATATCGGGTTTTTCACTCGAGACCCGATTCGGTCCCCTGATAAAAATTAAACAGAAACCCGATGGGTTTCTGTTTGTATTTTCAGGGAAACCAAAAAGGGTTTCCGCCCTTTTTGGTTCCACGACGACCCACGTCGCCGTAACGGCGACTGGCCCTGGTTGTCGGCGACCTGCGTCACCCCACTGTGACGCCGATCTGGCGACAGCCCCCCCCCCCGTCAAAAGACGCCGCCCCACGGCGACGCTTCGTGGCTTTGTCGTCCAATGGTAGAAGATCGGTGTTGCCTGTCAGTCCGGCGGCAACTCCGGCGATGTCAGCAAGGCTGCCGCCGACCAATGGTTGCCCTTGCCGGCAAAATGCTCCACGGCAAACCCACCCCTACGAAACGAGCCCCCTTCTGGCGACAGGTAAGGGTTTACAAATTGTTTTTTTTTTTGTCGTCGGTTAACAGGCTACTTCGGCGATGAGGTGGGGCTATCCTTGGCATCGTCAAGACCGCCGCTGTCACCTCTGCAGCTTTCCGGCAAAAAGCCCCTTGCCCAATGGCTGAAATGGAAAACATAGAAGAAAGGGGTTTTTCAAACCCTTTTCGCCATCTACCGGCCACATTTTCAGGCGACGACTTCGGCGACAGCGGATCATCCCTGCAGCCCGACGACCACAGGTAATTCAGGGATTTACATCTGCTGCTTATCGGTGGTTGTTGCCCCACGGCGACTCCACCGATGCTCAAATTGCCGAAATGGCCTACACAGCCACGCGCAGCGTTAGCGTGGTGGGCCCATAACCCAATGTTGGTGAATCCCTGAAAAATCAACATGACAGGAAGCGTATCTGAATTCGCCATAGTTTGTGTAGGAAGTTCGGCGTTCTCCTCAGTCGGTCGACGCCCACAATGAGCCCAAGCCTTAGGTCGACGGTGAGCAGGACCCTATTCCGCTAAGTCTGAATGCGGAACTGAATTTGGGCAGGGAAACTGCTACAAGTCTCTCATCATCCTAGTAGCCCCTAACCCCTTATGTAATGGGAGATTAGGCAGTTACGTGAATGTGGTTTCCACATTCACGTAACTCCCACCCACTACCCCATTACGTGGTCACTAATGTGACCCACTAGTAGGGTGCCAAACAGGGTCACATACGTGGGTTGGACCCAAAAACTGATAATGTCCAACACTTAGCTCTCATAAACCCTCTCTAGCTCAATCCACTATATCTTGGCTATATTATAAAGCCAGATTGATGCGAGAATGACCATACGATGATCAGGAATTTGATGTCACTCGAATATCTGTTCTATTATAGACCCAATTAAGGAAGGCAGCTACATTGTGGGCCTGTGAACTCGAGGAGACCCAGTTCGATCCCATAAACCTCATATGGATCCAAGTAAGGGTTTTGAATGGATCTTGAGTTGGGTTAAGATTTGGGCCAGATTGGAGTGGTCTTGATGGATTTTGGAGTGGATAGTGGTTCAAAACAGAATTAAGGGTTTTAAATGAGGATCTTAAATAAGGGTTATCTTGATCTAGTTAAAGGAGATTTGGATTTGCACTATGTGATGAGTCCAAAATCTATTTTATTGGATCCTCTTACCCTATTGCATAACAATCCTAAGTTGAACCTAAACTCAAACCAATTAGATCCTGTCATAAGTGAACCTACCCTTGTCCAAACTAATGTATAGATCTAAAACCAACACATGCCCATTTTGTTTAACTCAAACCTATTCAGACTTGGACTTTCTTGGATTGGATGTGAATGAAATATTGTTGGATAATATGATGTTTGGACCATGGTTAGCTATAGATGGGATTCCATTATAGTGGATTGAGATTTTGTCCAAAGCCATTCCTCTCTCTTTCCACCCATCGGCCACATACCCTATCATTCTATCCCACTGTCATCCATGTGTAGGGAGATTCCAAATCCCATAGTTTTTGTTATTTTTTTCACATCTAACACCATAGATGTGATTTATAGGATTTCTTTAGCGAGAATTGACTTTTGGAACATTGGAATTTGACCTGTATACATGTTTTTTTGGCAATCCAAAATCAATGGCTATGAAGGCATCATTTTTTTCTCAGCTCATAAAAATACATTTTTGGTTAAAAACATGACTCAAGAGCCATTCCCCCCACTAAATCGAGCATGCTAAACACATCTAATGGTTCAAATCTAACATGTTAAGTTTTCTTATATATATATATATATATATGAGTAATGGGTCCATGACTCCATGCTAAATGTGTTTTTGAGGTATTTTTCATTTTATTTTTAAATTTTGATTGTACAGTTTTTGAGGTATTTTTCATTTTAAATTCTTGATTTTATAGGGATTGGCTATTGAAGTGCTTGATTTTGACACATGGGTGAGTTTTTATAACGTTGGAAAAATCAACTGTCCAAAATCTTTATAAAATTTTAAGGCTCCAAATGTCACTTTTTCATTGAAAACACGATCCAGGTGTAGATTCCTCGTAAATCGATTATACCCAACACATTTGTGGTCGAAACTGCAAAAAAAATACCGGAAGAGCAGAAAAACCCATTTAACAGGTTTCATTTAGCATATTTCATTTAGCAAGTTTTTTTCATTTTATTTTTAAATTTGAACCATACTTATGTTATCTATGTACTTGATTTTATAGGATCTGAAGTGTTTGATTCTCATGGGATTTTATAACGTTCAAAAAATCAACTGTCTAAAATCTTTATACATTTTTGAAGCTCCATATATCATTTATTCCATATAAATCTACCATGCGGTCGGAACTGCAAAAAAAGTACTAGAAGAGCAGAAAAGCCCATTTAACACATTTCATTTAGAGAGAGAGAGTAATGGGTATGTGCTAAATGAAATGTGCCAAATGGGTTTTTTTTGCTCTTTTGGTGTTCTTTTGGCAGTTCCAACCCCATAAATTTGTTGGGAATGAACGATTTACGAGGAATTCACACCTGAAACATGTATTTTTGATGGAAAAAACTGATATTTGGAGCCTTAAAAATTTACAAAAATTTTAGACAGCTGATTTTTTTTTAACGTTGTGAAAACCCATCCATGTGTCAGAATTGAACACTTCAAGAGCTGATCCCTATAAAATCAAGTACATAGATCACATCTGTATGGTCAGAATTTAAAAATAAAACAAAAAACCCCTGAAAAAATCATTTAGCACGTTCTGTTTGTGCATATTTCATTTAGCACAGATCCATTACTCATACGTGTGTTTGTGGATGTGTGCCTACCCCAACTTGAATTTGTGGCTCTGTCCCCGGGCGGCATCCCAAGGCTGCCTAATCAACTTTTTTCCCTTTATTGCAGCCACCAAACCAGTGAGGCTCAGTCTGAATTTGATCGGAGCCTTGTCACCAGCCATTCCTGTCTGATGACACCCTTTCCCACCGGCAGACAACCCCATGGTGGCCTTCCATTTAGAGGGGGATGGTGGTGGATTGCGAAGCCCTAACCATCATTCTGCATCTCCCTTGGTCATCATGGATGGAGAAGCACCCAGCCAAACCGGTTCAGTTTCAAACCAGTTCGGTTCACAACCCTCACATAAAAGCCCCCATAGACTAAAGGAAAGAAACTAGTTTTTCTCATCCAAAGTGAGTCTCTACTCTTTTATAGCTCATTGAAGTTGATTTTGGATACAATTTCAACACAAAATCCACCAAACAAAACCCATTTAAATCCAAACACCTATTAAACCCTCTTAGATCTATTCAACCCAAACTCTCTATGAAACTAACACAAGAGTAATGGGTAGGTGTTAAATGAAATATGCTAAAATGAAGCGTGCTAAATGGAGTTTTTTGCTCTTTTGGTATTTTTTTCGCCTGACCCCATAAATGTCTTGGGCATGGTTGATTTCGGAGGAATTTACACTTGGATCATGTGTTTTTGATGAAAAAAATGATATTTGGAGCCTCAAAAATTTATAAAGATTTTAGACCGTTGATTTTTCAAATATTATAAAAACCCACCCATGTGTCCGAATCAAACATTTCAAGTGATGATCCCTATAAAATCAAGTACATAGATCACATCTGTACGGTCATAATTTAAAAATAAAACAAAAAAATACCTGAAAATCCATTTAACACATTTCATTTAGCATATTTAATTTAGCACCTATCCATTACTCACTAACCCAATATCCAAAACTTATCTTTCTCATTTGATCCATGTCCAAGACTAACCCAGCGAAGCTTATAGGACAAATGGACCTTCAACCTGTTTTATCTCTAAACCCATTAAATGTTTAGACTCGGTTGTGAAATATTTGGATCCACTTAAATTCAATTGGACCTAGGTGAATCTTAAGTTGGAAATTTCTAAATTTGCCCAGATACCATATATGGATCCCTTTGAGAATTCTTTGTATCAAACAAGAAATGATAGGGTCCATATACTTTTCCTATTGTAAAGCGAATCTTGTCCCCACCTGACTTCTATATCTTAGATCTGCGCAGCCTTCATCATTTTTAAAAAAATTAAAAGAAACAAGAATAAGTGAAAGTGATCTAGACTCTAGGGCGAGTCTTCTCCAATTTGGGGAGAATGACATAGGGCAGAAGCCTCATGTATCTAAGTTTTAGATCCAACTGCCAATTCATTCTACTTTCTTTTGGATTCTCTTGAGTCTTAGGATTTAGATACATCTTGGATCCATATTAAATTATGGTTTCTTATAACTTTTGTTCACGAATATTCATCATAGAGGGTATTTCTTGATGGAGATGGATGAATGAATTTGTGAGCATTTTCTTTGAATTTCTGCATATTTTTATTAAATCACTTAAATTCCTAGTTCATCATAGCATAGAACAGGTGTAGATCATAATGTAGTTGGTAGATGATAGGTTCCTGCAAATCAAGTTAGGGTTTCCATCATTCCTAATCACTATCCTCAACACTTAGTGTCAATTTGCAACTGCAAAATAAAAAGAAAAAGAAGTAAAAGAAAACAAGAAAATTAATTCAATGTAGATGACTTTGAGACAAGTACACATTTAGCTTATGGATACCGATTGAAATATAAGTCCGAACTATTTGCAGGAATCATTCCATGCTTGATTCAACTCATAGGCCTGTTCTTCATTCCAGAGTCTCCAAGGTGGCTGGTCAGTTTTCATCCACCTAATGCAAAACATATTATTGATGTACCATACCACACATTTTATCAGTACCAAATACTAATCTTGCAGGCAAAGACTGGTAATATAAACGAGTTTAAATTAGCATTGCAAAGCTTTAGAGGGAAAGAAGCTGATATTCATCAAGAAGCAATGGCTATTCAGGTTTACAATTTTTAGTTTTTAACTCTTTTAGATCATTATATGTACAGAAAATTGATATGGAACTTGAGTAGATCTCACAGTTGTCTGCATCTAATCCCAGACTATGACCTCAGCCAGTTACTTCCAAGTAATACAAAGGGTTATTTGCAAAATGGTCCCTACCTTATTAGTGATTTACAAAAACGTCTGTGGCTTATGAATTTTAGCAAAATTCCCACCACATTTTTGGTAACTTGCAACAAAGTCTTTAAGGCTAACATCCATCAGACCCTTTGAAAGAAGCTGTGAAGGGCAACACAATGATGTTTCTACCCGTACAGAGGGACCCTTTTCTAAAACACAAACATGGCAGGGACTATTTTGGCAAAATGACGGGTATATAATGTGCAACATCTTCTTGACGGAAGGACTATTTCGAGCTAATGGCAAAAAAGGTACGGAGTGATTTGCAAAAAAACATAAGGAATGGTTTTTTGCAAATCACCCATAAGGCAGGAAAGAATTTTTGCAAAAAAACCAAATACATAATTATGTATTTACTTTTGCATTTAGTTGAAGATAGACTTGATAATAAACATTTTGATTACTAGATTGTTTGCATTAATGAGCAGGATAATATAGAGAGTTTGGCGCTACGTCCAAAAGCAAGACTACAAGATTTGTTTCAAAGAAATCATGTTTCGCTCAGTCACTGTAAGGATCCTATTCCTTTTATAAACACAATTCCTTGTCTTACTCATTAGTCATTTGGATCCTATCACTTTTTAAGTGGCATTGTATATATCATTCTTAGATCGAGACCTAGCCATTTTACTAGGACCGGTTTCTGACTCATAAAATTGTACTATCACATAAAGTGAACACTATAGTATACTTATTTTTACCTACTTAGTGTTGGATTTGGGTCCCCTCCATGTGGAGGACCCGATCCAAGGAAGGTGAAGAGACGCACACCTTGCATTTTTTTTAGGTTTAAAAAGAAGCAAAATGACAAGAAATGAGGGACTAAAATTGAAAAAGTGAAAAAGAAAGAAAAAGAAGAAAAGAGGGCACGATGGTATGCTTGGGGAGTCTTTTGAGTTTTGCTCTTTGAAGAAAAAAGAGAAAGAAAGAGAGGGAAGGAGGTTTCTTCCTCTTGTTTTGTGTTGGGGCTTCCACAAGATTGTGAGAAAGAGAGAAAGAGAGTGAGAGAGAAGGAAGAAAGAAGAAAAGCTTTGATTGTTGGTATTCGTTATCTTTTTTTTTATCTCCTTGTTTTGTAAAGATTAGGGTAAGAGAAAGAGGGTTTTTGTTGTGGGAAGGTCATCAATATTGATTAAGTGATATTCTTCTACTTTCACCTCTTTATTTGCTTTGATGTTTCTCTATTGTGGTGATTTGTGGGCTTATTGTGGGTAGACATTGTGTATGTCCCTTTGTAGCCATTTTTTATATCACATAGTGGAGTTGTTGTTGGGTTGCTTTCAACCCCATGGTTTTTACTTCTCATTTTGAGAGGGTTTTTCATGTTAAAATTGGTTTGTGCCTTTCTCTTATTGTGTTCTTTATTTTCTTTATTATCCCTTGCTCTTGTGAATCGATGTATATATATTTTTGTGGTATCCCTTGGATGATAAGGGTTTTATTTTAAAGCTCGGGTGGGAAGAATTATTCTATGTGTTACGTGCAAGGTATAGAAGTGTTCTTCTTCTGGGTACTTTGTTGTCATCGCCTCCGTTTGAGAAGCAATTGCATTCGATTTACGCTTTTTTTTTCAACACTTAGTGACCGCTTAAAATCCTTAAAAAATCCCAGAACCTAGCTAGAACTTGAAAAAAATGGCCAAAATATAAATTTTGAAGTTTGCTTCCATTTGGTAAACCTATTACAGTAGTAGTGCATATTTTGCAGCAGCAAAAAATTGTGTATCAGTCTCTGTTTTTAGTGCAACTTTGTGCAGCTGTCCTGACCAGTCGGTTTGGAGTTTGGGCGTGAAAGTTGGCTGGCAGATAGATCCATGTGTCTACTTTCAGATGCTAGTAGTAGCAGTGCCATTAGAATTTTGGATTGGAAGATCTGATATTTTTCAAAAGTTTGTTTTTAGTCAATGTTAGAAACTGCACTTTGTTCCTTTCTAACAGTTTGTGGTGCATAGTTAATTTAAAGATGACCATCATTAATGTTCTGTTTGTCTAGTCCAGGCCACCCTCAAATCTCTTTTTTTTTTATATGTAGGTAGGAGTTGGTTTGATGGCACTTGCATCATTTGGAGGGTCTTCTGCAATCCTGTACTATGCAAGTGATATTTTTGTATCTGCAGGTTGGTGGCAAAATGAAAGCATTCATAGTTGACACTTAACTCTCAAGTCCACAAGTTGATTGGTGTGATAAGTCTCACTGCTCTGCACAAGCTTGAGTATATATGAGACTAGACTAACTGGGTTTGGAATGTCTTTAGAGTTACGTAACAGGGATACTCCAATTCACTCGTGTCACGTCCCCTTATGTATTATATTAAATAAAAAAGCTTGCAAAAATGGCATGTCCCGTGTCCTTTTATCGTGTCCCTGTGACATAGCTTGAGAGTTGGCCAAGCATAGTAGCAATTTCACTAAGTTGGTGCCTCATTTATCAGATGGATTCTTGAATAATATGGATTCAAATTTTTTAGGCTTTTCTTCTGGCGATGTTGGTACCATTCCGATAGCTGCTATGCAGGTTACAACATACCTTTCTCGTCAACCGCCACAGTCTTAATGGTTTCTAAATCTACATAAGATCTCCCCTTTTCAGGTACCATTAACCTTAATGGTGGCATTTTTAATAGATAGGACAGGAAGGAAACCGCTATTACTGGTAAGCATTGTTTTTTATTTTTCTTTCTTTGCTATATTGCATCAAATTAATAAAGCTAAATTATGGTTCAGATAGGTGCTGCAGGAACATGCTTCGGCAACTTTCTGGTGGGCACGTCATTTCTTTTGAAGGTATTAAGAGGGCACCTGCTTTAATTTCCACCCCCTCCCCCCCCCCACCCCACAAACACCTCCACACACACAGAGGCCTAGGCCTGGTTATATACATATCAGTGTTGTAAGTATCGAAGCGTATGGATGACACACTACGATACTTATCATACCTATAGTTTTTTTTTTATACAATACACACCCGTATCTCAATACGGGTGCGTGCCTTTCGATACACTCCGATACAGGGTGTGTCTTAAGATATTCTACATATGCAATTTAAGTGCACTCATTTCAAAATTTTCTTTCAAAAACATGTAAGACCCCTTGGGCGTAGTTCGTTTTCATCCTAAAGAGCGTAAGAATGATTTAATAAGATTTTTTTGCAAAAAAAGGAACAAATTGATGATTATGATAATCATGATTGACGTTATCTAATTCATTTTTGTTTGAATTTTGAATAAATGTGGCTATGTAAAATTTTTAAGTATTGAAAAAACACTTTATGATATTTTTCGTTTACTTAAACACACATTATTATTATGAATCTTGTGACTTATTATCTTAGATTTGTTATTCGATATGCATATTATTTTATAGTTTGCATTTTTCTTATGAGATATGCATTCCATTTATAGCATATTATCTTGATTATTGAATCTTTGATGTCTTATGCATGCCATTCATTGTACATAATTGTTTTGATATGTGATATTGTAGTTTCATCTTATGCTATTCATCATTGTTTTTTGTGTAATGAATTTTTAGATTTATTTTTATTTTTTAATTTTATTTAAAACATATAATTTTTTATGACATGATATGACACAATACATATCTTATTTTGAGCTCATCTGATACAAGCTACCATATGCATTTTACAACTTTGATATATATATATAGAGAGAGAGAGATGCTATGGTGCTCTCGGAGCACGTACTCCCACTTACTAGAAATCATAGTTGTAGGTTGCATCTCCTCAATCAAGGGCAGATTCAGGGGGCAAGGATGGGCTTGAGCCCCTCCTGAAGTTTTGAAAATTTTTATTATTTTATTATAAAAATTTATGTTGCCTGACTTTATATTTTATTTTATTATAAATTTTTTTGCCCCCCTTTAAGCAAAATCATGGATCTATCCTCAATCAAACCTTATAGATGTATCCAACATACTTTATTTAATAGGAATCATGTTTTGGATAATGTTTTTTTAGCATAAAAATGAGATTTTTTAAGTCACAAATTTTCGGTACATTATGAGTTGTCAATTTTTTAAGATCTTAAAAAAACTACATATGTCATAATCACATGATCCAAAACTTGTTTTTCCACTAAATAGAAATTTTAGATCATATATATAAGGTCTAATCAACAAAAAGTGCTTAAAGAT
Source organism: Nuphar pumila (assembly GCF_984573655.1). Lineage (NCBI taxonomy): Eukaryota > Viridiplantae > Streptophyta > Magnoliopsida > Nymphaeales > Nymphaeaceae > Nuphar > Nuphar pumila. The sequence goes on along the minus strand of NC_143250.1, from coordinate 102,099,440 downwards.
TTAGAAAAATTGAAGCTTTTATTAGGTGAGAATATATAGTAGTAATGATAGGGTGCTTCAGGAGCACCCTATCATTACTAATACACACACACAAAATAGTATTTGCATACTTCCCAGTGGGTGAATGATGGCACTACAAGAAAATAGGTCATTGTCGACAGTATTTATCATTGGCAATATATAATTTATGGTGGCCAATAACATAAACAACGATAAATATTGTCGCTCATTGCGTCGGCCTTTTACAGTAATTTATATTACTATTTTCGATGATATATATATATATATATATATATATATATATATATATATATATATATATATATCATCGGTTTTATAAAAATAAATTCAATGATATGATATAGCCGGTATAAATGGTGGGCACTAGAATGTCATCGGTAATAATAATTAAAGATAGTGATAATTATCGTTAGCTATACTAGTTCTAACCGATGATAAATATTGTCGGTTATACTAGTTAAAATTGATGACAAATATTGTCGCTTCTCTAACTTAATCGTCGGTCATAAATTAAAAGTTGACGATAATTATCATTGTAGTTATCTTGAAAAATCATATATGTTCAAATAACCAACGATAAATATCATCAGTTATAGTAATTAAATTTGATGATATATATCGTTGACTATATTTAATATCAACGATAGTATTTATCGTCAGTTCTCTATTAAAGGTGATGATAATTATAGTCGTGTTTATATTAAAAATATCATATATGTCCAAATAGCCGATGACAAATATTGTTGGCTATATTAGTTAAAATCGATGATAAATATCGTCACCTATATTATTTTAAGCCGACGATAAATATCATCGGGTATAGATTAAAGTCGACGATAATTATCATCGTATATATATTGAAAAGTTTAAATAACCGGCGATAAATATCATTAGTTGTATTAAGAAAATAGATGATAAAATAGAAGATAATGTTCATGGAATCATGCAAATTTGCATGGAACTTCTGCATAGTTGTAACGACCCCAACTCATACCGAAGAAAAAGTGCAAAATTTTTTTTTCCTTTTAAATCAATTACGAAAATCTTCTTAGAGACCCGGGGCCTTTACAGTTCCACCACCACTAGAAAACTCGACACACCACAAGAGATCTTACACCCTATCTTTCAATCCAAACCCAAACTGAATCAACTTTATTAATTAAGAAATGATAGTCATGAGACAAATAAATAAGAACATCAGAGTGCAAAAAGGAAAATAAAAAGAAAGAGCCCCGCTGTCCATAGAAGTCTGCCAAACAGTCATGTGATCCCCTTGTAGCTCCTCTCATGAGCAAGTCGCCTCACTAGACTGCAAAAAACACCAAAAGTAGGGTATCAAAATCTAAAGAATTCTACGTATAAATCTCTCTAATTAAACAAATGATCATAAAGAATAGATATAAGATTCATGCAATAATTAAGAGGGATGCTAGTAGAACACTTTTTATAATTTCATAAGCAGTAAAAACATTCATCATGCAATAGGATGAAATATCATAAAATTCAACCATGCATCATAAGTAAGAAACACAAATAAATATGCATGATCTAATGCATAATAGGAAGATGCATTATCTCAGTGCACATGCATGAGTAATTTATTATCTTTAATCAAGTTCTCTTTCATATGCATGTCCATATTAGAATGCATACACATTTAAGTTTCACTTTTTATTATTACCATTGCCCGCGGATACACCAAACAGGTAAGAATTCTCGAGGTCAAGTAGGGTTCTCAGGGTAACTTAGCACATAAGTTGTATTTTATTATTGGGTTCCAAACTTAGCCCTCTACCGGAACAGCCTTCGGAACATTAGACCACCCATCTAATATCATAACACCAGGGACCACACATCCACAACTGTCACTTTTATTAGTATATCAAAACAACAACTGTGTCTACACACCACCCTCAGGTAAAGTAGCAAAAACTCTCTAAAATCGTGGCCAAGAGAAGAACCTCAATATCGAGTTTAGGGGCACATCAATGCATACAGAGTTTTAGTATCATTTTGGTTTTCTCAAAACTGCAACTCCAAGAGTCTCATACTCTCAACGAGATATCTCAGAATATACATTACATTGTTCTTTTTTTTTAAGTGATTATTAATAGTTGTTTCATTAATTTTCAGTTCAGCATGCCAAATTAATATCACAAATTCGCATTTCCAATTGCGAGGCTCATTCTGGGACTTCAGCTTGTGGAAAAATATAAAACAATGCAATTAAAACCACAAAAGCCAATATAACTTTTGAAATGCATAAACAAGTAAAGCAAAAAGCATACCGGCTCAAGACATTCCACTTCCCATGATAATCTACTTTGATCATCCATGCATTCATATGCAAAAATCATTAGGAACATGCCAATGCATTCATTACATGTCACATGCTTTCCAATGCACAACTACGCATGCCAATGGCTGCATCTTTAAGCATATATTCATATTCAGATGTATGCATTCACATGACTATGCCCAAAGCATACTTCCATTCATAAACCATTCCAAGTGAACATGTGAACCAATGCATGCTTTTAATCACGAAACAATTCAACTAAGCATGTGAACATTCATGAATCAATCTTATTAAACATGTGACCATACATAACATTTTGTACAAGCCAAAAATATTTTTATCAAGTGTATCCTTATGCAGCTGAAACAATCTTACAATAACATATTGCTAACACATGTCATAGCGGATCAAAACAAGTGAAATAATTTTGTTCTAAGCATGTATTAAAATGAGAACGCATGTACATAACCAAATCTAGAAATCTAATTACATAGCCATACACATTCTTTTTATTTGTACACCTGCATTTGAACCAAATTTTGAAATAACATAATGCTAAAGCAGGTCATATTAAGTTAAGACATGTAAATAAAAGCACACCACATTCAACATGCGTTAAAAATCGAAATACGTACACTTAGCAAGATCTGGAGCATTTAAAATGCATAACAAAACATATCCTATATATATATAAATATATAATTTTGTTTTTGTAAAACATAGCCAACACCTGGTAGAGTGACACATGGCCCAAACCGGGCCTGTGCACCGCCTGTGATAGGCTGCCAAGGCCTAGCAGTCAGTCGAGCTCCACTCGGCTAACTGCCAGCCAACCCAAGGAAATCTTTTTTTTTTTTGAAAGGTACCAGCCGAACCGATCAACTGGGTTCGACTCCAGCCCAGCCGAGCTCAGTTGGCTGGGCCAGGCAGCCAATACACAGGCCCAGACCGGGCCTGTGCACACTGCCAAGGCCTGGCAGCCAGCCAAGTGTCACTCAGCTGGGCTGCCAGTCAGTCCAGACACAAAGAAAACCCCTTTTTTTTATCATGCCTAGCCAACACATGGTTGTGCTGACCCGAGTGGCCAAGGACTGACAGTTCAGCCAAACCCAGTTTGGCTGGGCTGCCAGCCGACCCAAGGTAAAATATCCTATAAACACGCAATCGACTAGCAGTCGACTGAGGTTTTTAAAACCCTGCACTACCCTACACTACCTTGCACAGGCCGAGTCTGTGCAGGTTTGCCAAGGCATGATAGGCCAGACATGAATATAGTATGCTGAAAAATAATTTTGACAGTACCCATGTGCCAAGAGAATGTTGTGATTCACAGTTATGCATATACCTATGCATATGCAGACCTTACAAATACATATGCATACCCATATCCCTTTTTGCATCCCTGCATGTGCAGATTCATATACATAGGCAGGTTCATGCTCATATACATGCAGATTTCATCATCACGAACCATGCATATGCTGATTTCTCATTCCAGGTTCACTATGAATTCATAAAACATACACATTACATGCCATTCTAGCAATATTAATAATCAAAACCAAACTTCTATTTTAGCAGGATCATAAACACGTACATTACATGCCATTCTAGTAATATTAATAATCAAAACCAAACTTCTATTTTAGCATGATCATAAACATGTAAATATATATATATATATATATATAGATATAGATATATAGATACATACATACATATATGTAGAAATACATATATATAGTTATTCCAAAATAAGCTTCAAAAAGAAGGAAAACACATTAATAAACTATTCTTTTATCATCTAACAAATTTTGTTTTAGCCTAAAAATAGTTATGTACAAAATTTTACTCTTGAAGAGATAAAAAGCATCAAGAACACATCCATGAAACTCGATTTTTATCGAAAACAACTCTAAATCATGCTTTTGTTACTAATAAAAATTTTGTTTTTCATAAAAATAAACATATATAGAAATTTCTCTTTGAAGAGATGAATAAAAATATAAAACAAATCCATGGAAGAGGATCCATAAATCCTTTTCCATGTGTTTTACAGTAGACATAAAGATCTACCCTTTTCCCCATGAATTTCCATCAAAATCATGCATGGAAACCCATCTATATTCAGTTTCTCACTTGCTTTCAAGAGAGGAGACCCGTACCTTGAATAAACAATGAAAAAAATAAGAATGAAGGTTGAAAAACGTGGGTGGAGGGCTGGAGCAAACCTCATCCTCCTCTTCTTCCTCCTTCCACTCTTTTCCTCCCCTCTATCTTTTCTTTCTTTCTCTTTTTCTTCTCTCCTTTTTCTCTCTTTCTTTCTTTCCTCTTTCTTTTTTTTGACTTTATATAGCCAAGAGGGGGGTGACGCCCCCCATATCCAGCCCTCTTTAGATGGGCTGGAGAGGGAGAGTTTCCTCATAAGAGGACTCTCTCTCTCACCTTCCTTTTTTGAAAAATTTTCAACTCTTATTTTTTTGACCTTTTCAAAGTTTTCAAATTTGCTTTAGAATTCTTTCTAAAACTTTCTTTAGCCTTCTAAGGCATGTACAAGAGTCCTAATCAACCCTAATTAAAACTCAAAATTAATAAAAATTAATAAATAATTAAATAAATAATAATTAAATAATTAATTAATAATTAAATAATTAATTAATAATTAATTAATAATTAATTAATAATTATTTAAAAGCTTCCAAAAATAGCCAAATTAATTTAGGAGGCTTCTTAACCTTATTTAACTCTAAATTATATTTTTATTAAATTTAAAGCTAGAAAAATATTGGGCATGGATTTGGATATCGATCCAAATCAAAATTCAAATCCATCTCTAAAAATCCAAATAGATTTTATACTGGACCAAGTCCAGATTAATATGGGTCTTGGATAGAGTCCAAATCCATATTAGTTTGAATTATATCTATGATATCCAGTCCAATCCAAATCTGGATCTAAATTGACAAACTGCTCTTTTTTTGAAAAAAATGCGATTTTTGGGCAAACCAGAACTCAAATTTGAAAAGTAACATATTGTTGCGCTCGGTATTACGAGATGCATCCAACGGTATATTACATGTGTATAAATTCTAAATTTTGCCTAAAAATAGCCTGAATTTCGCTTGAATTTCAGTTAAATTTAAAGGTCAAAGATAAATTCCTTTCTTACACTTTGCTTGGCTCATCTCGACCTTGTCGATAAGACCTAGGCTAGGCTTAGACTCAAAAACATCGATCTAATAATGAGGTCGAAACAATTTTTCTTCCAAACTTAGCCAAATTTTCAAAAAATCATAAAATGACTAAGTGCGAAAATACACGGTATTACAATAGTTTTATGAAAATTTGCTCTATTAGAAGAAATTTTGCATGAAATAACTTTCATATACTTTGATAAAAACTCACACAATTAGAAGAAAATGTGTATGAAATTGTACAAATTTGCATAGAACTTCAGCATAGTTTGATGAAAATTCGCTCAATTAGAAGAAAATGCACATGAAATTGTGCGAATTTGCATAGAAATTTTGCATAGTTATATAAAAAGTTGCTCAATTCTTGGAAAATTTGCATGGAATCATGCAAATTTCTCTGTCCTTACAAAAAATGCTTTTCAATTATTACAGAACACTTCAATTACTACAGAAAAATATAACACTTCAAACTCTGCTATTTCAGAGCACTTCAAACAAACTTTAAACTCTGTTATTACAAACACTTCAAAATTCAATTCAAATTTTAGATTTTTCTATTATTGTAGAAATTGTTCTTCAATTCAAATAACTAGGCATATCCAATTGAAAACAGACCATAATATTAATTATTACAATAATTTTAATAATGCATAATAAAAAGTTTCATCGGTAATGCACTTCATACTCTCTAAGAAAATCCTAATTGATATATCAAATACAAATGTGGAATAAAGTGCTCCAAATGCCTATCACTCATAAGATAAAACACGTGATAGGTATACCAACCATATGCCAACTAGTACGATATGGGAAGCATCATACTTCCACATTGAATCTCATAAATAAAACAATGAAATATATAGAATAAGAAGAAACACAAAAGAAGATTTCAGTAAGAACAAAAGCAGTTCGTCCATATCATGATGGCTGAACAACTTAAACGGATACAAAATCCTGTCATTAAAAAGATGGTTGGACAGGATCAAAATGATTATTTTGCATAAATTCTAGTGTATGTATTGTCTGCACTGCAAATTAGAGAAATTTAAAACTTCTAAGTTGTTTTTCTTTTCTTTCAATTACTCTATTGTTTAAAATTTGGTCCACTCTCAAGTTTAGATATGACAAAAAAGTAAATCATGAGCAAAACTAAAATTTTAATTTCAACAAACAACCAGTACATGAGGGGCATGTATATCACAATCACTGATCACAAATGACTAAATCAGCCATAGGTTCATGAAGCAAAAAAATTTATAAATAACGAACTAGATATGTTATAGGCTCGTAATATTGCTCGCAAGAACAATAAAAATACAATCCACACACATACCTTTTATGTCATGAAAGACATATTACATGTGCAAAAAATACACATACACATGTTATAAGATTTCACATCACAAAAAAAAAATCAGAATAAGATGTAAGTGGAAGCATGAGTAAGTTTCATAACATCCAATCCATGCTAAAGATAGCTTTGGTCCCAAATCTAATCTATTTTTGGCAAAGCTTTACATAAATATATCCATGAGTACATTGGGATCACCACCCCAAGGATCAAAAGAGGTTGAAGCCAATGTCTAAACAACAGTTAGGATTCCATCTGCAGCAGCACAACAAACCTCCCTCCCATATATTGATGATAACATATAAGTACATTTATACTTTTTATTGCCCTCTCTATTTGCACCAATCATAAGAATCACAATAACAAACTCTCATCTCATTCACCCAGATGTCATGGAAAAAATACATTATATATATATAGAGAGAGAGAGATAGATAGATAAATAGATACAACATCAACATAGAGTATATATCCAATAAGATAAATCTCATATATCTTTCCTCTTTTTCAATCATGATAAATCCAATCAAACACCAAAAAAATGAAGACATGAAATTATAATCAATGTGAAAGGAATAAAAAAACATTACAAATTAAAAATTGCACCATGCAGCTTCCAGTTATAGTAGCAACACCCACAAGCTTGCAATAACCTAAGACAAGATTTTTTTAAATTTGCATAATTAATAAGGATAGTACATTGACATCAAAGGTAACAACAAATAAAAGCTCTATGAAAAACATAATTGGTAAAATGTAAGAATGTGCACTATATCCTCAGATACAAATATCTTATATTTGCTCAACAAAACATTTTATGTTTGCTCAACCTAAATAGCAGAAATAAAAAATAAACAAACCCTAAATCATCAATCAAACACTAAAATACTTTATTCATGTCAACCTAGTTTCATCAGCAATTGAAATTGAATATCAACACATACATGCAAGTTCCATTGGTTGTATACACACATAACTCTAATAATTATACCTCAATTAAAACATTGCTTGGGGGTGACGTTAGGATCAGTGACCTGCGATTGATGGCCTTTCTTGTGCCACGTTTATACGTAGCAGACATCACGATATACTTAAGATATACATAGCAGACATAAGACATTTGAGCAATTCATTGAAAAATACTATGTGATACTCATTAAAAACTAATAGTTAAATACTTTCCCAATGCATAAAATATTCATACATACTTTTATTAGTGTTTTTGTCAAATATTAAATTAAACATAGGGTTACATAAATAAAATATCCACAATAAGAAAACATACATAATACATGCACAACAATAACCAAACAAAAAAATATTGGATCAATGAATAGGTAGGGGTCTGGCTAACCCCAACTTGATTATAAAAAAAAAACAATATATACATATCTATGCAAAAAAACCTTAAACATAGTAAACCCTAAATGGTAAATCTGGTGTCAAATATTAAATAAAACATAAGGTTACATAAATAAAAAATCCACAACAGGAAAACATATAAAATACTTCCATAGCAACAACCAAATAAAAACACTATAAGGCCATTAATTGCTCCTATTTACAGAAAAAAAAAGTTTGAAAACAACAGGAATCATAGGAATATAACAAAAAATCTATCCGGGTAAGTTGTTAAGGAGAAAAAACTAACCGTAAAAGTCGATCAGCGACAGAATAGAGCGAAAAAGCTTTCACAGAAATTACGACAATTTTTCAATGAAAAGGGTTAGTGATCTTTCCACAAACAAAAAAATGAACACAAACCCTATATATATAGGTAAATTTGCACTCTAATACAGAATCGTGTATCTCTTAAAGTCAACTGCATGAAAGTCCATCATTTCTACAAACTTTTCATGATTTTTGCATTGAAGGTAGAATTTTGCAACTACCAATGCAAAACTCTTGATAAATTCATGCGTAAAGAATTTTTGCAAAGATTATCACAATTTTAGTACTATAGATGCAAAAATCATGAGGGATGTTCGCAAGGATTGTCAAGAGTTTTGCATCAGATATCATGTAAAATTTATGATTTTTGTGGAAACACTGTGTGAATTTTGTTTTTAGTGAAATTTGCCATAGATTACAGTCACTTTTTGTTTAAATTATGCTAATTATTTGTAATCTATTGACGACGATAATTATTGTGTCAATATGCTAATTATTTGTAATCTATGGACGATGATAAGTATTGCAATGAGTATATTGAATAATCAATATATTAATGACGATAATTATATATCATCGTCAATAGGTTATAAATAATTAGTACATTAATTATCATCGTCAATAGATTATCATCATATTCACGATGATAATTATAAAGTCAATATGTTGATTATTTGTAATCTATTAATTAGAAATAATAAGCATATTAACGACAATATGTATCATCGTGTATATGCTGATTATTTATAATCTATTGATGGTGATATTTATCATCGTCAATATGCTGATTATTTGTAATCAATTGACGATGATAATTATCATAGTCAATATATTGAATAATCAATATATTTATGATGATAATTATCGTTGTGAATAATTATAATCTATTTATGATGATAATGATCATTGTCAATATGTTGATTATATGTAATCTATAAATGACTATAATTATCATCGTTGATATGTTGAGTATTTGTAATCTATTCATATTACAATGATATTTATCATCGTTAGTAGATTACAAATAACCAACATATTGATGACGATAATTCATCACCGGTATGCTGAGTATTTGTAATCTATTCATATATACGATGATAATTATCATCATCATTAGTACAAAAATGATAAAAGATAATAGGCAACAATTAATTATCGTCGTAGATTAAAATCGATGACAATATCATCGGCAATATCCACTCCAAACCATCTTTTGCGTCTTCCTATTCATGTTTTCGACATTATTTGATCATCGACAATAGGTATTTTTACTATGATATTTTATATCGTCGGCAGTAATTATTTATTGACGATGATAATTTATCATCGCCGTATTTATAGTTGAAATGACATGTTTTCTTATAGTGTGGGTAGACATACGCAGGTGAGATGCATGTCACCTATTGTTTTTTTAATCACAAAAACCGTCTTTAGCAGCAGTTTGACTAGTCCAGATCAGGTGCCATATGATGACACAAAATTTTGTGCCTCACGCACCTAATCGCCCTCCGTCAGGTAATGGGCGATCAGGTGCTTAAGGCATAAAATTTTGTGCTAGGTACTCCGTTTCACCCACTGCTAAAGGCTCTTTTTATGGGTTTCACCCACGTGATTCAAAACTCTTCTATTAAACAAGCCTTGCAGATCACCACCATATAGGGTCGAAATATCTGTAAAAAAAAGTCTAAAAAAAAAATGAAAGGTGATTTCTACTCCACAGTTCCATGCCTTCATTAGTATCTAATATTAATCCTACACACACTGAGCCGTTGTGTCGGCCCATGGTCCTGGGCCTGGCCCCACTACTAGGAATTGAGCTGGGACTAGGCCTTCTTAAAAAGTTAACCCCTGGAATTGACTGTTATCCAAAAAAAAATAAATAAATGTAGGTAACTACCCATAAGGGCTTGACTCTCAAATCTTCACAACAAAGATTAATCCTTTACCTAATACCTATAACCAAAAGCTTTCGTCCCCTTATCTAATTTGAATCTTTACTGCTCATAAGCATTTTTCTTTGTTAATGTATTCCATTGCATTTATTACTGTGTGAGATGTGTGAAATTGCTCATTAATGGTTCTTTCAAAAAAAAAAATGCTCATTAATGGAATTTCTAAGCGTTTAATTGCATTTGTAAACCTAGCTTGAGAAAAAAGGTCAGTTGGATAAGTAAGCGAGAGGCAGATCACTGTCCATGTCGGCGTAAAACTCTGAGGGCTTACCCCTCGACGCCCCCCGGGAGTCGCCAAGCTTGGGCTTACGCAGGGGGTGACACCCCAAATGATGATTGCTTTTACTTGCTATTGGCACTTGGTAGCAAGTGTAACACTACTCTGCTTTTTTTTTCCTCCTTAGGAACATGACGGGCCCAAGATCTTGGTTCTCATCATGAACCTGACAGGCATATTGGTAATGGCGTTCAACCCCAAGTTATATATGTGTTAGCACATCATTTCCATCTTCTTGCTGATTTGAAAGTTTTCTTTGATGTGTAATAAGGTTTATTGTGGCTTCTTTGTAATAAGCATGGCCGGACTGCCATGGGTTATCATGTCTGAGGTGAGTTTGAAACTATCATCTATCAAATATTGGAAGTCTAACTTTGATGTTTCTCACAGAGAAGAGCCTCAAAATTGTGTTTCACTTTTGCAGATATTTGCTTTAAACATAAAGGGTATGGCTGGGGGGATAGCAAGCTTGGTGAACTGGCTGGGCAATTGGGTTATCTCCTACACTTACTACGACCTAAAAAGTTGGAGTGCTGCAGGTAAAATTCAAAGAATCTACAAAAAAAGAATCGTAAACAATAAAAAAATTCCACAAAGATGCACCAAACCTGATTAGATAAGGAAACGGATTCCATCCTTTGAAATAGGATGGGTTTAATCATACATTCAATCCTAGCCATCCAATCAATGGCTAAATGATGGGATCCGTGTTCATTAGATAATGCATGGTAAGTTAGAGCGTGGTACTTCCCTATATCATGCTCACAAAACAAGTCGAAAAACCAAAGGCTGCTTCTGTTTGGTAAAGTTGAAAACTCCTTCCATGGAATCGAAAAATATGAAATCCACACTTCTTTCAGGAGAAAAAGAAAAGAAATAGGAAATGTAGTTCTTGTCCTACAAAAATATGAGGAAATGAGATAGATTATAACGCATATATAGTGTGTTCCTTTTCACTATGTGTATGTGTGTGTGTAATCTGATGTTGTTTGAATTCTAACCCTAATTTTACACTAGTCATTTTGAAAACGCTGAAATAAGTTCATTAGCTATTTCCTTTTTCCTTTGTGTGTGTGTGTGTGTGTGTGTGTCCTCTGGTGTTGTTTCGAAACGTACATGAAGTTCATTAGCCATTTCTCCTTGTGTGTGTGTGTGTGTGTGTGTGTTTTATCTTGAATAATGGTGTAACAAGTTTATAAGCTTTGACACGGACATGGCATTTTTGGCCATGTGTTTTAACGACACCACACAACAGGGAGGCGTGACATATAACATGCTGATGACACGTATGAACAATATATTATTATTCATTTTAATAGTTTTTAATAATAGTTAAATAATATATTTTTATATACTGAAATATTAAAACTATTTTTAAATTATTTAAATAATGATAAATGGTGTAATAAGTTGATTCAATCGTTTTGTTCATCCTCTAAGCCATATGAAGTTCCCATTGAATGACTCCATGTAAAATGTGCTAAGATTGTTCGTAGTGATGATCAAGACGAATGGGAATGGGAATGGGAATGATCAAGTTCTTCGTATTTATTCATGTCTTACAGGTACTTTTTATATATACTCTGGAATATGTGGAGCAGCATTTTTGTTTGTGATGAAGTTGATTCCAGAAACCAAAGGGAGAACTCTCGAAGAAATTCATGTGTCAATGGATTCACTTAGCTCGAATGGCTTAAACACTGTTTAGTAAAATTTGTGATCACCAACTCTTGGCTTTCATATATGCATATATATGTTGATCAATAAAATTAAGACTAACAAATCGTATTATTTGCATTGCTTGTTATATCTAGACAACTTCAAGCTCCATTAGCGCTAAAATTATCTGCGTACTTAGTAGGCTTTACACTTTCAATTTGTCATCAATAAACAAAATCAGGCTGTCGGTTTAAATAAGACCGAGTCAAATGTTTGCATTACAGGGTTATTGTTGGCTATTTTTATTTTTATTTTCTTGGGTTGGGGGGAGGGGAGAATTTTGAAAAATACACCTAAAGTTTTGGCAATAATATACAACTAACTTTTGGATAATATGAAAACACACCAAAATATATCATCTACTAATTAAAAACACATTTTAACTTGGATTATCATCATCCCAAGTTGAGCTAATAGGATAAAGTTATTGATTTACCCTCAAAGCAAAAAAAATTTAGAAGAAATTTTCAAAAACACACATTTGGTGATAATAAAAAAGCACCTAAATTTTTTGTATTGTTAAAAATGGCCTGAAGTTTTGTTAGTAATAAATAACAACCAAAGATTTGAATATTTCTAAAAACACACACAAGTCTTGTATAGGTTTCATCCGTATATTCATAATATGGATCTAAACCAGTTCTGGATATATTTATCGATTCATTTCAAACCCTAAACTTGACCTGGCCATCGACCTAGATTTGGACAAAAGTATCATCTAGAACTAAGACAAGGCTCTAACCCATTTGCAGCTTACAAACATAACAGAATAATAGACCTTTAGCAACGGTCATGCTAGAGGCCAGATGACCGTCACGAGTAGCTCCAGTGACTGTCACATGAGATAGGGTCGCTAAAAGCTCTAGCGACTGCTTTGTGTGTCTCAATAGAGGACTTATAGTGACAGCTATAGCAGTCACGAAAAGACCTATAGTGATGACTATGGCTGTCACTAAAGGCCATTCTCTTTTAAAAAGGTTGAGTATCAATGACACATCAGCTGTCACCAATACTCATTTGCTTCAAAAAATATATATTAAATATTTATATATTTAATATATATTTAGACTTTTATTCATAGGGCTAATCTAACATTAAAGTAGTTGTGTTTAAGCATAGGTGAATTCAATCTTATGAAAATGACTAAAACATCCTTAAAATAATGGCATTTTCTAAAATGCAAGGTTACCTTTTGAGGTAAAAAAGGTAACTTTGATAGCTTCATAAAGTTACTTTTTAAAAAAAGTTGTTTGACTTTTCAATTCCTTTCAAGTTCAAAAGACCTATAATGTTAAAAAAATAACCATACATTTTAAAAAATATTATTATTTCAAGGTATTTTGTCATTTTAATAAGGTTCATTCTATCCGATGTTAAACACAATTAGTTTAATGTTAGATTAACCCTTATTTATATATTTATAATTTAAGAAATTGATATATCTATGTATGCAAGATTGTGTAAATATTATACAAATTTATGTGTGTGTGTGTATATATATATATATATATATATATATATATCCATCTTCTCAATCAAACCTTATAGATATACTTAACGCAATTTATTCGATAGGAATCATGTTTTGGGTCAAGTCTTTTGGACATCAAAATAGGTTTTTTTAAGTCATGAAATTTGGGTACATTGTGTGCCATTGATTTTTGAAGATCTTAAAAAACCTACGTGTATATCATAATCACATGATCAAAAACTTTTTTTCACTAAATATTGATTGTAGATCATATCTGTAGGGTTTGATCAACAAAAAAGACACTCAAATTTTGAAAATTTGAAGCTTCTATTAGGTGGGAGTAGGTTCTCTTGGAGCACTAGATGTAATATCTCATATTTTTTCATGATTTTTAAAGTACAAAATATAATTTTTGAATTATATATTTATATTTAAAATTTGTTCAAATTGTGGAGAAATAATTAAAAAAGAAGTGATGTCAGTTGAGTCTGGGTGTGGCCCAGAGCTCACTGACAAGAGCTAATTGAGTAAAGAATAATTTGAGAAATGTTTAGTTTTTAACCTTTAAATTCAGGCAAAAATCATGTATGACCATCGTTAGATACTCCTCGGAATGTAGATCTCATAAGAGATCTGTTTTTCCAAAATTGGATTACGGTTGGCCCAAAAAATGCATTTTTTAAATATGATCGACCTCTATTTTGGAACTTTTTATGGGTTAGAACGGATTGAATCTGCTTAGTTTGATCTATGTTAATATGGATCTAGACTTAGTTCAGGATTCATATTGACTAGGATCTGGTCTAGGTTGAGATCCATATGGATTTGAATATTGGATCTAAATCTGGATCTGAAATCTATCCATGACAATTTTAAAACTAACTTGAATTTAAAGTTCCAGAATTTAATTAACTTTAAAATAAGGATGAGGTAGAGTTCCACCTAGGGTAGAATCTACCCCATGAGGATCTTCTAAAAGGAAGTGTCTCCCTCTGAAATATTATTTAGGAATATTAAATAATTAAAAATACTAAAATACTAAAATAAATAAATATCTAAAGGAAATAAGGAAGTAGAATTCTACATTTAGTAGAACTCTACCCACTTAAAAGGACCATCTAGAGGGGTCATCACTCCTTATCTAGAACCTATTAACATAATATAAAAAGAGGTCTTGAGAGCCTCTCACTAGAACTCGAGTTTTAGAGAGAGGGAGTGAGATATAGAGAGGAAGAGAGAGAGAGAGAGATTTGTGAAAATGAGAGAAAAAGGAGAACTCGTGTGAGGAAAAAAGAAAGAAAAGAGAAAAAATAAAAAGAGGGAAATAAAGAAAAGAAAGAAGAAGAGGAAGAATAAAATCACATCCATCATTTTTTCTAGTTTCTTTTTTATCTACGAATCAATGTATGAGTTTCTCTCTTAATTTGCTCAGGAAGAGAATCATATAAATCGATTTAAGCATGAGTTTAGTGGAGAAAAAGGAAAATCTGATTTCAAAACTATATATATATATTTAGATTTGTCAATTTTATTGATCATGCATCTGAATATGCATAATATTGATTTTCTATGTTCTTGCATCTGAATATATAAAAGTATATATATTTTAGGTTTATTTATTTTCCATGCTCATGCATCTAAATATATATACATGGTTTAGATTTATCGATTTTCTTTATTCATGCATACTGAATATATGTATGTACATATATACTCAGTTTTGTTGATTTTCTGGTTCATGAATATGAATATATAAAGATAGGTATATGTTCAGATTTGTTGATTTTATCGTTCATGCAAAGATATAGGTGTAACTCAGCTTATCAATTTTTACTGTTTTGCATTTGAAAGTACACACGTGATTTAGATATGTCAATTCCCCATGTTCATGCATATTGTACATATATAGATATATATACTCAGATCGGTCGACCTTTTTTTATTATGCATCTAAAATGTATACATTATTTAGATTTTGTCTATTCCCATGTTTATGCACCCAAAAATAAAAATACTTGTATTTCAGATTTGGTTGACTTCCTTGTGCATGCATTTGAATATATGTTTATTGTTTTATGACTAGCAAACCGACTACTTTCAGTGACACCATCAGGCCTGCATCCATCCTAAATGAGGAATGGGAAAGGTTTAGGGGTGGACAGCCGAAGAAGGGAGGCAACAAGAATGGTGGTGCACAAAAGAACCCACCTGCAGGTGGCAAGATACAACGGATCATGGCCAAGAAGTAGAAGACCCAACAGAGGAACTAGCAGGGGACCTAGCAGAGTCGACCCCAACAGAGGCAACAACAGGGGATGGCTTCGTCGACTTGTGGGCGATGCAACAAGAGCCTTCCTCAGGGCCCTTGTTTGCTCTTCAAGGGGGTCTGCTACCAGTGCTAAAAGCTCAGTCACATTGCATCATACAGTCTGAACAAGTCAGCGGCTCAGAGCAATAAGCAGTAGCAGGAACAGAGAAAGATGAATGTGAGAGTCTTTGCTGCCACAACCACCGAGCAGAGAGATCAAGCCGACATGATCAAAGGTATTCTCATAGTCGCTGACTATCTTGCTCGTATTATGTTTGATTAAAGGGCAACCCATTCTTTTATATCTTCATCTTTTGCTAAACTGCTTGACCTTGTACGGTCTAGCTTAGAGAATACTCTTGACGTGATGTCTCCGATGGGTGTGTACACTCGATGCGAGAAGTACCTTTCTGCAAGGGACACAAGATGTCTGTCGACCTAGTCATACTTGAGATGACACTCTACGATGTCATTCTGGGTATGGACTGGTTGTCCAGACATAATGAAACTCTTCTGTATTTGGGTAAGAAGGTTTTGTTAGAAAGCCCCAACTTGTTTGCACTGGTATTTCAGGAAACTAGGCCAGTGAGTGAGGTGAAGATCGTCTCAGCTATGAAGATCTCAAAGTACTCCAAGCAAGGTTATGCAGTGTTCTTGGCCAGTGTGTATGTCGTGAACAGTCAGGAGACACTCTTGGAGCAATTGGACGTGGTCCATGGGTTTTCGAATGTCTTTCTAGAGGACTTACAAGGTTTGCCACCTCATAGGGAGATTGAGTTCACGATCGAGTTAGTGCTTGGCACGACATGAGTCTTGCACATAACTTGTTGAGTTAAAGAAGCAGCTGCAGAAACTTCTTGACAAGGGTTTCATCAGATCGAGCGTGTCACCTTGGGATGCATCAGTCTTGTTTGTCAAGAAAAAGGATGGATTTGTGCAACTGTGTATAGATTACCACATGCTGAATCAGGTCACCATGAAGAACAAGTAAACTTTGCCTAGGATTGATGATTTGTTTGACCAGTTGCATACAACAAAGATGTTTTCCAAGATTGATCTTCGTTTAGAGTATGATCAATTGTGGATCAGGGCAAAAGATATTGCAAAGATGACGCCCACAGTGAGATATCGGCATTACGAGTTCTTGGTGATGTCTTTTGGACTCACCAATGCCCCTACAGTGTTTATAGACTTGATGAATCGAGTCTTCAGGTTGTGTCTGGATCAGTTTATCATCGTATTTATTGATGACATCTTAATAATATTCTAAGAGCGTGGAGGAGCACAGAAATCACTTAAGGATCGTGTTGCAGACACTAAGAGAACATAAGTTATATGCTAAGTTCTCTAAGTGTGAGTTTTGGCTTGACAGGGTAATGTTCCTTGATCACGTTATATTATAGAAGGCAGTAGAGGCGGATCCAACCAAGGTTGAGGCAATGTTGTCTTGGGAGCAGCCGAAGACAGTGTTAGAGATTAGGAGTTTCTTCAGATTGGCAAGTTATTACTGTTGATTCATACAGAACTTCTGACGTATAGCTGCTCTGATGACTAGACTACTGCAGAAGGAGGTGAAGTTTGTGTGGACACCTCGATGTGAAGATAACTTCTAGGAGTTGAAGATGAGGTTGAAATCAACCTTAGTTTTGTTCATGTCTTCTAGGACAAAAGGGTTTGTAGTATACAACGATGCCTCGGGTACCAACCTGGGTTGTGTCTTGATGCAACATGGGAAGGTCACCACTTACACTTATCGATAGCTAAAGGTGTATGAGAAGAACTATCTCATGCGTGACTTGAAGTTAGCGGCCTTTGTCTTCGTATTGAAGATTTGTTGTCACTACTTTTTTGGGGAGCAGTTTGAGGTTCTGTCTGACCACAAGAGCCTTAAGTTTATTTTCACACAGCAGCATCTGAATTTGAGCCATCATAGGTGGTTAGAGTTCCTCAAGGACTATGAGTTTACCGTCGCTTATCACTCTGATAAAACGAATATAGTGGCAGATGTGCTTAATTAGAAGACATCAGTCATGGTAGCCAGCTTGATTGGTCAAAGTTGAGACTTGCTTGAGGAGTTCGTCAAGTGGTAGTCGTTTGCAGGCGAGGCCAGACATATCTTTTATGCATGGATGAGGGCGCGACCTGAAATAATTGATCATATTGGTAAGCTTCAGTCGATCGATCTGAACTTCCAGAAGTTATGCGTGAGTGCCCAGAAGTCAGATGCACACTTCCATCGTGAGAAGATGACACTATCATGTTTAGAGATAGATGGTGAGTTCTGAAGGCACTGCAGGAGAAGCTAATGAGTGAGGCTCATAGGTCGAGGTATTTTGTTTACTCTGGTTCTACCAAGATATTCAAGGATCTTCGGGGAACTTATTGGCGGTACAAGATGAAACATGATATCGCAGAGTTTGTGTCTCAATGTCTCACTTGCCAGCAAGTGAAGATCGAACATCAAAGACCTGGTGGACTGCTTCAGCCTTTAAACATCCCTGAGTGAAATTGGAACGACATATCAATGGACTTTATCATGGGTGTGTCGAGGACCCATCATCAACATGATGCCATTTAGGCGATTATGGATAGGTTGACGAAGAGTGCCCATTTTCTACCTATTAGGGTGAGTCAGAGCTTAGAAAGCCTTGCAGATTTGTATGTGGATAAGATAGTCAGACTTCACGGGTTACCATGTTCTATCGTGTCAAACCGAGACTCTCACTTCACATCTCATTTTTTGCACCAGTTACAGAAGTCCCTAGGTACCATGTTGAAGTTCAACATGACTTGTTACCCACAGACTAACGGGCAAACAAAGTACACAATACATACACTCGAGGACATGCTCAAAGCATGTGTGCTGTATTGGGCAGGAGATTAGGACAGACATGTGAAAATTATAGAGTTTTCATACAACAATAACTATCATACCAGTGTTGGCATGGACTCGTATGAAGCTTTATATGGTAGACCATATAGTTTTTTGATGTGCTGGGATGAGGTTGGAGTGAGAGCATTGGAGTCTCTAGAGGCGATCAAGCACTACTCAGATTAGGTGTGGATGATTCACCAGTATTTAGTTGCAGTGCAGATTAGACAAAAGAGCTACACCGACCAGCGGCATAGGAAGCTCAATTTTGCTGTAGGCGATCATGTGTTTGTACAGATATCACTTACGAAGAGTGTGTTCAGGTTTGGAAAGAAGGGAAAGTTGACTCATCGGTTCGAGCATCCTGGTCAGTTTTTTCAGATCTACAATGTGTTTCACGTCTCAATGTTGAGGAAGTATGTGCCTAACCCCTCACACGTGATCCACTATGAAGTAGTCGAGGTACAACCTGATATGACTACAGAAGAGAGACTGATGAAGATTTTGGATCTCCAAGAGAGGACACTTCGGAGTAGGACGATTTCGTTTATGAAAGTGCATTGGCAACATCACGAACTGGATGAGTGCACCTAAAAGCCTGAGGCCGATATGCGAGAACATTACCCACATTTATTTGGTACGTTTTAATTTCGTAGACGAAATTCTTTTAAGAGGGTACGAATGTAATATCTCATATTTTTTCATGATTTTTAAAGTATAAAATATAATTTTTTGAATTATATATTTATATTTAAAATTTGATAAAATCATGGGGAAATAATTAAAAAGGAGGTGACGTCAGCTGGGTCTGGGTGTGGCTCAAATCCCACTGACAAGAGTTAATTGACTAAAGAATAATTTGAGAAATTTTTAGTTTTTAACCTTTAAATTTGATTAAAAATAAAAAAAAAATCATGTTAAATTCGGAAGCAAAATTTAGGCATGACCACCGTTAGATCCACCTTGGAATGTAGATCTCATAAAAGATTTGTTTTTCTGAAATCAGATTATGGTTTGCCAGAAAAATGCTTTTTAAAAAATGATCGACCTCTATTTTAGAACTTTTCTAGGTTGGATTGGACTGGATCCACAAAGTTTGATCCATGTTAATATGGATCTGGACTCAATTCAGGATCCATATTGACTAAAGTCTGGTCTAGATTGGGATCCATATGGATTTGGATATGGATATGGATATGGATTTAGATCTTATATCCAAATCCAGATCCGAAATTCATTCATGGCAATTTTAAAACTTACTTGAATTTAAAGTTTTAAAATTTAATTAACTATAAAATAAGGATGAGGTAGAGTTACACCTGGGGTAGAACTCTACCCCATGAGGATCTTCCAGAAGGGGGCTTCCTCCTTTATAATATTCTTTAGGAATATTAAATAATTAAAAATATTAAAATATTAAAATATTAAAATAAACAAATATCTAAAAAAGATAAGGGTGTAGAGTTCTATATTTAGTAGAACTCTACCCACTTAAAACGACCATCTAAAGGGGACGTCACCCCCTATCTAGAACGTATTAACATAATATAAAAAGGGGTCCTGAGAGCCTCTCTCTAGAACTCAAGTTTTAGTGAGAGGGATTGATATATATATATATATATATAGAGAGAGAGAGAGAGAGAAATGAGAACTCGTGTGAGAGGAAAAAAGAAAGAAAAAAGTAAAAGAGAGAAAAGAAGAAAAGAAAGAAGAAGAGGAAGAATAAAATCACATCCATTGTTTTTTATAGTTTTTTAATCAATGAATCAAGGTACGGGTTTTTCTCTTAATTCGCTCGGGAAGAGAATCATATAAATTGATTTAAGCATGAGTTTAGCGAAAAAAAAGAGAATTCTGATTTCAAAACTATATATATGTATATATATATTGTTCTCACGTATGTTGATTTTCCTTGTTCATGCATCTGAATATGATATTATCGATTTTTCCTATTCATGCATCTGAATATATATAGGTATAAATATTTCAGGTTTATTTATTTTTCATGCTCATGCATCTAAAAGTACATACATGGTTCTGATTTGTCGATTTTTTGTATTCATGCATACTTAATATATATATGTACTTATATACTCAGTTTTGTCAATTTTCTGGTTCATGAATCTGAATATATAAATATAGGTATATGTTTAGATTTGTTGATTTCATCGATCATGTAAAGATATAGATGTAACTCAGCTTTTCGATTTTTACTGTTTTGGCATATAAAGTATACACGTGATTCAGATATGTTGATTTCCCATATTCATTCATACTGTATATATATATATATATATATATATATATATATATATACTCAGATCTGCCAACCTTTTTTATTATGTATCTAAATTGTATACATGGTTCAAATTTTGTCTATTCTCATGTTTATGTACCGGAAAATAAAAATACATGTATTTCAGATTTGGTCAACCTCCTTGTGCATGCATCTGAATAAATATTTGTTGTTTTCTGACTTGCCGATTTTACACTCATGCATGTACATGTATTTCTGTTTTGCCTAGTTTTATTCTTCATGAATATGCTTGTGCACATCAGTTCTGCCGATATCTACTGTTTTCTATCTGTTCTTTTAAATTTTAATGTTTTAGTCTATCAGCTACTTATTGGACTGAGATTGACGTGTGTATGCAGTTGGTTATATTGTTTGTACAGGTCTGGCCAACCCGATCATGTACATGGATCAACCAACAATTGTGTATATATTTGTACGGGTCTGGCTGACCCATGTACACGATTTTGATCATGTACATGGATTAGCCAACATGCATTTACATGTTTATTTTTTGTCTGGCCGACCCATGTACATGATTTTAATCATGTACATGTTTGTACAGATCTAGCCAACCCATGTACATGGATCAGCTAGTATGTTGTTACATGTTTATTTTTTGTTTGACCGACTCATGTACCTAATTATGATCATGTACATAGATCAGTCTAGCATGCCATATACATGGTTATACAAGTCTAGCCGGCCAATGTACATGATTATGATCATGTACATGGATTAGTCCAACAAACTTCATACATGTTTATTCGGTCTGGCCGACCCATGTACATGATGCTAATCATGTACATGGATCAGACTAGCTGCAGTTTATGTGTGCATTCTTATCTGACCAACCCATGTACATGGATAGACCAGTTGTGATATGTTTATTTTTGAGTGGTCAGTCCATGAATTTGATATGTGGATTGCACATCTCTTGATATGGTCGATACATGTACATAATTCTGAGTATGTATATGAATCAGACTAGTTATGGATAGTTTTCTGATGGTCGATACATATAGACTAATTCAGTCATATACATGAACCTGACCCGCACATTGATATTTTTTGTTTTGCCAATTTGTGCACATGATTTGAGAATGTACACAAATCTGATCGACTCTTGAAAATTTTTTGCATAACCGATTTACGTACATAAAGATGGTCATGTATATGATTATGATTGGAATATATATTTTCTAGGTTGATACATAAATCTGATCCTAAATTGATCAGTTTGTAATTGTGTATATCATATGCATGTATCTAAAAATAATTTGATGATTATACGATTGTGATCATATGCATGTTTGGTTGATTATATGCATGGAATTGATCATGAATAGTGTATTCTACAAGCATTATATTTGCATGTATATGTACTTGGATTAACGTGCATTTGTGTTGTGTTTTGAATGTGTATTGTGAATATGTTTGGAAACTCTGTGTGTGTTGCATGTTTAATGAAAATTTGTAATTTTGCATAAATTACTTTTGAGATATGTTGGTGGTCAGATGTGAACCACTGCAGGCCGTGTAGGTTAGGAGTATGTATGCATCCAATATTATTGTTTTGTTTATGCATTTGCAAAATGACTTATGGAAATTATTGATTTTTCAAATTTAATTACACTGTTAAATTATGAGGGTCAGAGCCCAAACTTGGTTTTGCATGTTGATTTGCAAAACGGTTCTTCTGTAAAGAACTTTAAACTAATTTGAAATGGTAAATGAGATCAGATAGTATAATTAATTTCTTTATTGATGTCTCTTCCACAGTGTGCAAATCTTAGATGACGGTCATGGAGGACCGTGAGGATACTAAAACTTTGTGTGCGATTGTGCCTTAGAACCCGATACGGTGGTTCAGCTCTCGGCCACAGTTTTAGGGAACTTTCAGCCACTTTGCCTGGAGGTGGTATTGTTGACTCAGCTATAGTTATTGGTATACTCAAAAAGTGGTATCAGTAGATGTTGATTTCTAATGTTCTGATTGATGGTGTTGATTCCTAATATCAGTCGATGAATAAGTGTGGAACCTAGTAAATAAAATACAAATTGTGTATTAAGCTATGATTGAGAACCTAACTTGAACTTCAGGATTTGTATCTGTTTTGAGTATCCGCGAGTTTAAAGAAAAGTGAAAATTAAAATTATGTGCATTTAATAGGGACATGTATGCAAAACAACTCTGATAAATAACTTAATAAGTTATTCATGCATGTGCATTAAATCATGCATATTTTACTGTTCAACATTAGTTCATGTATCTTAGTTTATTTGATTCTGCATGATATTTGGTTGAATGCTTGAATGGTAAGATAGTTGTAGTAAGTTATTGCTTGTGATATTCCTCTGAAATTTATGCATGAATTTGCTTATGCTATTTTTTTTACTGTTTGGATTTTTAGAAGAATTTGTACGAAGACTTCGGTTCTTACCCATTTTCTTAAAACTGTTTATAGGCATAGATGCTCAGTTGTGTATTGGACTGGCTAGCTGGAGGTTATGAGAGTTGCGATAGTGTTTGGGTACTAATAGATGACTTAGATTTGATATAGTCGATTTTGATATTCTTAGACTTTTTTGACTTTTTGATGAATTAATAAAGTTTGATTTATTACTTCAAAGTTGATTCAATGTATGAAATGGTTTGTGGTTTGGTATATTAAATTTGTGATGTGCCCCAGGTCCTTGAGAGTGTTTTTCGCAATTGTTTCAAAAAAAATCCACTATTTTTATGAAGGTCAGTTGGGGTCATTACATAATATATATATATATATATATATATATATATATATATATAGATAGATAGATAGATAGATAGATAGATAGATAGATAGATATAAATATTGATACATTTATGTACATATATATGAATATATTTATCTTTATATGCATATGTATTTATTTACTACATGTTTTTATATAAATATTTTATTCATTTATTTATATTTATATGTATGAATATATTAGTGCATCAATATGTGCATAAAATGTATATATTATAATATAATATTTATTACTTTTTGATAATTATGTTTATATGTTTTATTTATTTATACCAATTCCTAAATTCCATACAATTTTGGTCAACAAATTAATTTATCTAATTTAAATTTGTATCATTACATATATAAAATATTAATTATATAATATTATGCATATTTAATTATTCATTATTTTGAATTTAAATTTATAATTTATGTTTATAAATATATGTATTTATATTTATATATTTATCAATATAAAAGATTCATTACATAGATTTAAGCATACAAACTTGCTTAGTGGATATCTAATTATCAATTTATGTAAATATTGATACATATGTAAGTTTTTAGTACAAATTTATGCTTATTTATGTTCATACATATTTACATTTATGTATGAAATATATAATAAATAAATTATATATATATATATATACATATATACACGTGGGAGCTTTTTTTGGAAATGAAAAATGGTGGTAAGCTTTAAATGAGGTAAAGGGAGGGAACAGAGGTGAGGGGACAAAAATGAAGAGCCAGCATCTTTGAGAGAGAGAGAGAGAATAAAAGAAAAGTAAGGACATTAAAAAGAGTGAGACAAGATGGAGGGAGAGAGAGTATAGGGGCAAACAACTGGGACCATTAGGGATGGCAGTGGACCGGGGGGCCTCTCCCCGTTTGGATCGAGGATGGAGGACATGAAATGGGGTATGGACCGGGGATAGAGGTTAAAATCAAAACCAGTGCGGGGATAGAGGTGGAGATGAACTTACTCTTGCTCTGTCTCGTCCCTATTAAGGAAATCACTATTATACTCTTATACATATTATAAAATTATATATATTCTTAACCCTAACATAAAATGCTTTCTTGAATTTCTTTTCTCTCCTTCATCTTCTTCCTCTAACAAGCCGCATGAGCTTTCATTTATCTCCTCTCCTTCCTCTAATGACAGAAGGTGGCAGCGGCAGAAGGATTGGGAAAATGGGGCCCTGCCTCGCTCGGTTTGTACCGAGATGGAAGACATGAAATGAAAAATGGACTGGAGATAGAGGTTAAAATCAAAACCCGTGCACGATTGAAGGCAGAGATGGAGGGCAAAATTTTGAGACAGGGGGGGTGGAAACCTTGTCCCTCGCATCTGCCCCGACCCACTCCCATCCCTAGGGACCATGCATAGATATTCAGAGAAAGCCTCAGTGGTGTCTAATTTGGGAAAGGAAAGGGTGGGAGCACTGTTAGAGGAGCATGTCTTGTGTAATAAACAAGAGAGAGAGAGAGAGAGTAAATGAAAAAGAAAACTTAAATTAATATTTATTAAAACAATTTCTTTTTTTTTTCGTGATTTGTAAAGGAGTCTTCGGTTACTTTGATTTAAGAGCTTCCTCTAAAACATTGGGACACACACACACACACACACACACACACACACACACACATATATATATATATATAATAGATATTTGAGAGATGGTTTTCTTTCTTTGTTATACGTTTATGGAAAAATATTGGCTACCCTAGAGTGCACCATACCTCCTAGAAAAAACAACCAATTTCCTCACATTTTCTTGGTGTTTTTTTTGTTCAAGATCTACAAATATTATTCTATGTGATCTTTTTGCTAAAAAAATGTGTTTTAGGTCGTTTGATCACATTGTATAAGCATATTTTTTAAAGGCTTCAAAAGTTTATGATCCATAATATGCAAAATTTCATAATTAAAAAACCGTGTTTTTATGTTGAAACTACTCAATTAAAGTGCATTCCCTAGTAAATAGACTACATTTGTGGGGTCAAATTGATTAAATAAAACTTGCATCTTTACCTAGAGAGTATGGTACTGCATTCTTTATTATTATATATTAAAAATATTTACTTTTTGTGTTATACAAAATGCATATATTTATATCACTCAATAAAATATTTGAATATACTAAAAATACTTTATTGTAATTAATACCAAATTGAGATAACCTTTGTTTTTTAATTTTATAAATATTCTTAAAAATATAAGTTTTTATTGACAAACTTTTAATACCATAAGAAAAATAGTGCAAGAAGGAAATACCCCTTTTTTTGTTATATAAATATTTTTAATAAAATGTATAGTTGAACATGACCAGAGTTGGAAGAGTGAATCAAGTAAGACCAAAAATCAAGAAAGTCACTTCTAAGAAACATTTTGAAGGTGGTAATAAAGGGAAGAAAAATGTAAGAACATTCTATAAATAAAAAATAAAATGATTTGGCACAAACCATGGTGATCTCTGCGCCAAATTTCTTATTATAATAAAGCTTCATTTCCACTCTTAATGGTCAAACTTATTTCTATTGGGGTGCTACTGTTGTTGGTTTCAGAAGAACTCATGGTGGGCACACCACCGCA
Organism: Nuphar pumila; assembly: GCF_984573655.1. Lineage (NCBI taxonomy): Eukaryota > Viridiplantae > Streptophyta > Magnoliopsida > Nymphaeales > Nymphaeaceae > Nuphar > Nuphar pumila. The sequence goes on along the minus strand of NC_143250.1, from coordinate 102,072,630 downwards.
AGGAGGATATGGTGTTCTTCGAGGACAACTCCACTGATGCATTCTTTGTTTAAAGGCAACAGTATTATGGAGAAGTCGAAGAACAGTACCAGCAGTTGGAGCTACTTGTGAGCATCTCTCCATTGTCGCTCCTGAATCCGGGTGTCTTCATTTGTACTAAAGCCTACAAATACTAACTATTAACCATAGAAGTGTGACACCTTTGGTAACGGAATTGAAAGCCTACAAACACCATAGTCAAGTGAAGCCTTTCTTTCTGCCTCCCCTTTTGTGTATGCATTGTCGGATTGTTGTTGTGTTGTGTGCTCATACTGGGTTTGTTAAATATAAGGTTTGCAACATGTGTTTAAACCCTGTTTTAGAGTTATCATGAATTAGTCTGTAAATAAAATTGTGACTCATGTTGGTTTAGTTCGAAATTGTTATTTTGTTCGTTTAGTTTATTTTCCTCACATTCGCTACTTTTAAATGGTCATCCAAGCCCCAAGGGGGGTTGGCGTAGTGGGGTGGGGCCTTGGTTGCTAGACGGGGCAGTCAAGGTTCGGCTCTCATGGGCGTCGCCCCTCTGTGCCAGCCAACACATAGCATAGGCCCCAGGGGCAGGGGTCTTAGCCTCGAAGTTTTACTCCGTAGGTATGGCAGGCTGAGCCAGCGAGACAAGGACTTCGTGCTGGATGCGATTTCTTCGGGTTATAAATAAATAAATAAAAGATCATCCAAAAAATTGCTTGTCAAAGCCAAACCAAAAGGTCATCTTAAAGAAGTTAAGATTATTCCAATTAAGTCGCCAACCAAATTGCATAAACATCAATGGCCCTCACAAAATAAAGCAAAAGAATATAAAATGTGATCATAAACTAACATGTAAATATCAATATATTATTCGCAAATAATCAAGAAGACAAAAACAAGTAGGAGTTTATTACAGATGAAATCCTTACGTTGAGACCTTAGTCTACTGAGACTTTCACCAATGCGCTAACTTGCATGAACTTAAGTATATAATCTAAATTGAAAACAAAAAAGAAACATTATGATTAGGCAATTCCTTTCAAACCTGTAGATGAAGAAGTCGATGACAAGAAATGCAAAGGGTTCTATAGAGAATCACCGAATTACACAAGAATCACCGCAAAAAGAGAGGAACAATGCAAAGAGTTCTATAGGAAAGTTCTTTTTAGACACAAATGAAAAAAGAAACCTCATGAACAAAAACAAGTTTATATATATGATTTGGGAACTCCACAAAAAAGAAAACTCACACAGTATTTATCCCAAACATATGTGATGTATCGAACAAATTCGCATATTTGTCAGAAAATCTGCATATATGTAGAGATGAACACATATATGTCATAAATTCGCAAATATTTAGCCAATATTTACGATGTTGTGACCTTCAGTTTAAGTGAAGGGTCACACATATTTTTATGTGAATTTGTGAAGTATATGCGAATTAAGTAGGATATTTGTGAGGTTGTGATGTTCTGCTAAACTGGAGGTTCACACATTTTTATGCAAACTTTGTGAGATATATGTGGAATGAGTAGGATATTTGTAATGTTAGAGGTTTCAATCTAACTGAATGCATTAAATTTATGTGATGTTTGTATTATATATGCGACTTAGATAGGATATTTGCGATGTTCGAGGTTTCAGTCTAACCGAATGTTCGAAAATAAATTTACGTGAGCTTCATGAGGTCTACTTAAAAAAACATGTGATTATACATTTAAGTGAGAGTTTGCACTAGCCAACGAGTGAAGCAATATATCACAAAACTCCATCTTTTTGCACATGCGGAGGGTAAAAAGGTCATAACAAAGTTAGGTATTTGTGATTTTGGACATAGAGATAACAACAAAATTTTTGAGGTATTTCAGAAAACATGTCAATTTGCCTGTACAATACCGTCATTTTCTGTAACAAGATCTCTTTCACGCAAATGTTATCTTAGGAACTCCTATTGCACATTTGTGTTGACTAATTTCTCAAGTCAAACAGAATTTGTGTGGATGACATCATTTGTGACACTCATCAAATTAAAAAATAAAAAAAATAAGTGGGTTTTGGATCCAGGTTGGATTCGACTGGATACACCCCCCACCCCTTCGCTCGTGCCTTTTTTAAACACCCTCGCAGAGGTTTTTTTTTTCACAGAAAATGCAGACCCCCCTCACTCTTCCGAATCTCTTCCACTCAACACCCTTGGCCCCTGATCTTCTCGTCGGAGGCCCTGCTCGATGCCAACGGCACCTGAACCCCCAGGTACGCTCCGTCTTGCCTCTCCTCTCCTCCCTGATCGGTGCCGACCCTCCCGCCTTCCCCTTTCCCTAAGCAGCGCCAGCCCTCCTGCCTCCCCCTTTTCTCAGAACGACTCTCTCGCCTCCCTCTTTTCTTGGAATGGTGCCAGCAGGAGGGCGTCGACCTTCCTGCCTCCCCCTTTATCTCTGTCGACAGGCGCAGGAGGGCAAAGCCCTCTTTTCTTCTCCCTCTTTTGAACCAATGCAGGAAGGTGGTGCCCTCCTGCCCCTTCCGCCCCTCTCTCCTTGCTCGTCGGACCCCCGTCGGAGTTCCCCGACTCCCGATAGGTCCCTCTCCCTCTCTTCCCTTTCTGCAGTTGGCAGACCAAAGCCACCAACAGTGGTGGCTCTGGATTGCTCGGAGGGAGGGTGCTGAGCACCCCCCTTCCTGCTTAGTTGGTCTAAACCGAGCCCAGCTAGTCCCCTCAAAACGGAGGATCGAGACTAGGATCGGTCCCGTTTCGGGTTAGGGGCCAGCCTGGCTCGGCAACCAGGCTAAGCCCTTTGCTCCCTCTTGCGTCTCTGCTCTTTTCCCGACAAGCCAAAGGTGGGCAGTTTGGGCTCAGCAACCAGGCTAAGCCCTTTGCTCCCTCTCCCATCTCTGCTCTTTTCCCGACAAGCCAATGGTGGGCAGTTCGGGCTCGGCCTAACCGCCCAGCCCATCCCTCCTCAGCCAAGCTGGGCCTTAGCAGGCCCAACCCATGTTGCACCGCGAGGTGCTGCCTATGGGTCGAGCCTGACCACCGAGCCCAACCCCTTCCCATTTGTCACATCGCCCACCAAGCTAAGCTCAGCTATAACCGAGATCAGCTCAGTCTCCACTTTTAGACTGAGCCGGCTCTGTTAGCAAGCTGAGCCTGGCTCAATCAAGCTATGCTAACCGCCTCTTATACCGAGCCCAGCTGGGTTCGGTCATCTCAAACTGGGTTCAGGTTCGATTTCTGCGATGCAAGCATTACTTACAATGTTAAATTAAGGTGGTTTCATCGTTTCATTCGCAGCACGACAAAATACCTATTAGCGCACCCCATGGGCGCAAGTTCAACCATCTTCGAGGTAGGGAAAAGTTGCATACGAGGACAATGGCAGAACACTTTTAACAAATACATATATGCTTTTAACTGAAGGATGCAATTTTGCATATCCTTGTCCATTTAAATTTATATCATTTACTTTGTTGCAGTGCTGCTACGTACACAGGCTACTGCTTACACAATTTATTTGTCTGCTGTACAGTTTCGTATATCGTGCACTGCTTATACAATTTATTTGACCGATGTACGATTTTGTATATCGTATACTGCTTACATAATTTATTTGGCCGATGTATGGTTTCGTACATCATACACTAATTATGCAATTTATTTAGCCGATGTACAGTTTCGTACATCATGCACTGCTTATGCAATTTATTTACCCGATGTACAGTTACATATATCATGCATCGCTTACACAGTTTATTTAGCTCGATGTGTGGTTTCACATATCGAGTCTTGCTTTATGTCATTTACATTGTCGTCGCGCTATAATGTGCATAGGCTCATGTTTTGATATATATATATATATATATATATATATATATATATATATATATATATATATATATATATATATATATATATACCGCACTGTAATGTGCATAGGCTTATGCTTTGTTATATATGTATTATATATACATATATATAACTTTGTAAGGTACATAGTTTTGCGTACTCCTGCCTACCTTGCATTATGCGTCTTTTAAAGACGCAAATTTGTGCATGCCTGCCAATTTTTTAAAGAAAAAAGAGATTTCATGCGAGATTCTGATTTTTGAAGTATTCATTGTTTCGAAAAGCAAAAAATGCATATCTGAGGGTTACTTATTCAGAACCAAGTATTTTCCTCAAACCTGTGTAGCCCTAAGAGGTACGCACAGTCTTGTTTTTTATATCAAAAAATGACTCAAATTTTCTTGGCCAAGAGCACGAGAAATTAAATTTTTTTAACAAAGTTGAGGTTTCTTTTTGAGAAATCGATACCGCTCTCATCGTAGCGGTATTATCAGACATGCATGGTATGTTATTACTACGATGATTGGATGAAAGGTTTAGGGTAATCTCGTAGTGTGCAAATATATAATGATAAAAAACAATCACATAAATAGTGATGATCGCCTTCACAGGCAAGATGCTTGAGTTGATTTGAAAGACCAAAGCATGTAGAATGGGTTGTCAGTTAAAATAGAACCTAACAAACTCATTCATCTTTTTGGTTCCATCAAGAGAGAGGATGGAATGGTACAAAAATTTTGATGGACAGGTTGTTAACAACTAAACTTCTCGAGCAAATGACTGGGTGTCCCCAATCATCGGAGGTAGGAGACTGGGTACCAAAGATTATCCTAGGTGATAGGTCCCAATGACTTCTGCAAAAGTATGAACGTATTCCCCTTTAACAAGTGGTCTCTGAGGAATTCTCTCTTGGACATAGGTCGTCTCCTTAGAAGCAGACTCGGTTAGTTGTCTGATGTATCAAAATACATAGAATAACAAACCCAAGCTGTTTCAGTTATTTCTACGTTCCTCCTGTACGTACCCTCAAGAAAGTTAATATTGAAACAATGTTATCATTTTCATTTTACTTATGTTGCATATCACGAATGAAACTATGCATGTGTTACTCTTATTCTGAATTGTTATATTTATGCACCTATCATATTTTTGTCGATCTAACCTTGTTTCATAGGTACAGGTGATGATTAGGTCATTACGGAAAGCGATGGCAAGATGACATGATGATATCAAGATGAGACTCTTTCCCTGACATTTTGCTCCTAGGGACATTTTTGTAACTTGGTATAAGAGTTCTTTGAAATTTCACTTATCGTATAAACTTTAAAACCTCATTTTGAATCTATTTGGTTTTAATATATGTATGGAGTTACAAATCTGTTGTGTAATGGAAAAGGTTCACCCGTAATGCGCCCAAGGTCTGGGGACTTGTTATTTCAAACATCATTTCTCGTTGAACTGCTATTGTAAACTTTGACAAAGGAATGATTACAAGGCTTTCAATGTTTTCCTAAAAAGTTATAAGTCTAGGATTTTGGGGGCGTTACAACTTGGTATCAGAGCGACAAGAAAAATAATGATTCTTGATCATCTGACATCTGCATTGTACTATAAGTATTATTGATTAAATTATTTTTTTATCTTTTGTGGTGAGGTGAGCCATTCTGTGAAACAATGACATTTTAAGCAAGGTCATGATAAGAGACAGCTGGCTCTGCAAGGCTTGGAGGACAAAGCTTCTTCCGTAAGAGGTTCTCCTGATGTACTTGACACTTTGACCCTAACACCCCCCCCCCCTCCACACAAGGTTGGGTGCATGAGTATTGCGATGAACAATGCTAAGTAGTACGTGGACCTTATAGGGGGGGAGTAGAGAATGCTAGGATCTCGATGCTTTTTAAAGAGTCGGTGAACTCTTATTCGATGGGTGTTAACCTTATGTAAAACCAACCAACGGTGCTGGAATTTTGTATGCTATTTTCATAATATATATGAATTTTTGTCTTTGCTTCTTTGAGTACTTTAAACCCTAACTTGAGCATCCCTTGTTAAATAAAGGATGGCGCGAAGCACGAATGATGATTCGACTGACGAATGATCGAAACAATGAAGATTTGTCATGGATTCCCTCAGTACCCTGGCCAATGCTATCCAAAGTCAAGTTCATACCCAAAGGGATCAAGTTGTGCCTTCTAAGGCGAACTATCATACTTTTGTCATGTATGAGAAAATTTTGAAACTTGATCCCCTGACCTTCGCTGGCAAGGCTGATTATGAACTAGCCAAGAATTGGGTCGAGGAGACCGAGTGCGCTTTCCAAATACTATCCTTATCAAAAGAGAAAAATATAGTCTTTGAGACTTATCGACTAAAGGATAATGCTCGCAAATGGTGGGATACATCCCGGGGCATCCAATTTCCAAGAGCCACGGTTATTTCTTAGGAAGGCTTCAGGAAGGCTTTCCTAGGAAACTACTTTCCCCCTCACGCACGAGATAAGAAGAAGATAGAATTCTTAGAGTTATGCCAGGGTAGTTTGAGTCTGGTGGACTACACCACCAAGTTTTAAAACTTGGAACGATATTGGCCCAACCTGTTCGAAGATGATCGCGAGCAGGCCAAAAAATTTATTTGAGGACTGAAGGAAGGACTCCGTCATTGGGTCTTGACCAATATACCCTCAACTTTTTTTTTAGTTGTTGCAACAACCACCATTTTAAATGACGTTTGGGAGAGAGTTAAGGGTGGACAAGACAGAAAGCCTATTGGGAATGATGGAGGCAACAAACGACAACATGCTGACGGCAAAATACATGGACTCCCATTCAAGAAGCAAAATCAAGATAAGGAAATCGAGCAACAACAATAGTCAAATCAGATATGTCCAAAGTGTAACTATGTTCATCCAAGATAATCGTGCCCTCGAGACACTGGAGGTTGTCTATATTGCAGGAAGATGGGGCATTACGCCTGAAATTATCGCAAGAAAGCAGCAGATTGGCACAGACGAACCACAGTTGAAGATCAGCAACAACAACAACAATAACAACAACAACAACCTCAACAACAACAACAACCTCAACAACTACCTCAACAACAACCACAAAGAGAAATGTTTTATCGTGTCTATGCCACCATGATTGAACAAGTAGAGGTTGGCGAATAGAAACTCTAATGGTCGTACATTAAGACTTTTTGTGATTCAGTAAGAATTTTGCCAGGCAAAAGTTCACCAATGAAATCACACATAAATTTTGTTCAACCGAATAATTAGCTCAAAACTTTTCTCAGAAACTCATTATGAGTTGTCTTGATCACTTTAAAAGCTTATATGTTTGGGTACACACACATGATGTGCATCCTTGTTAACCCTGAGTAACTTAGACTATGATCTCTACAGGCAACCTTTGAACGATATTTCGATGACAAAATACTTTTAAGAGGGATAGGTTATGACAATGTTAATTTTTTTTTTTGTAAAAAGGGGGTTTTGGATCCAGGATGGATCCGACTGGATCCAACCCCTCTGCCTTTTTTAAACACCCCCGCAGGGGGGTTTTCTATAAACAAAAAATGTAGTCCCCCTTGTGCCCTCGCTCTCCCACCTCTCTCCCCCTTGACACCCCGACGCCCGATCTTCTCGTCGGATGCCCTGTTTCATGTCGGTGACACCTGAACCCCCAAGTACGCTCCCTCTCGCCTCTCCTCCCCCGTTCCTCTCCTCCCTAAGCAGCACCGGCAGGAGGGCACTGTGAACACCCCAAATTTTTTAAAATTTCAAAAATTTCTTTTTTTTTCCCTGGTACCCACCTTCTAAGCAATTAGGTTAATTTCTATTCATTTCTCGGATTCATTTCCTTGTTGAAAATCCGAAATCCAATTTCAGTTTCCATATTTGACCCAATCTTGGATCCAGAATCTGATATCCAATTATGAGTCCAAGTCTTCTATTTAAAATAAAAGTAAAAAATCAATTCCCTGTATTGGCTAAGGTATTTTATCCAGATCCAATCTCAATTCGAGATCCAAACTCAATATTTGCTCAAAACCTCAGATCCAGATACATTTTGAAACTCAATTTTAAAAAATTAAACTCTGTTATTTCAAAAACTTTCTTTTTGTAAAATCCTCAAGATTTAAAATTAAATATTTTTGTAAGGCTTTCAAAAACCTTATCCGGATCCCATCTTTTAAATCCCTCGTATTCTTAGATTTTTCTTTCAAAACATAAAAGAAAAAATTTCAAAAAGTGGCTTTACCCTCTTTTTGAAAAAGCCTTGTAAACAAGACCCCCTTTTTAAAAAAATTTAAAACCATGAAGGACCCATTTTGAAAATTTTCTAATGGTTTCTTCTTATATAAACCAACGCAGGGGTCGATCTTTCTCATCCATTCCATCTACTTTGCATCCATCTCTCACCCATCCACCTCTCGCATCCCTCTTTTTCTTCTTCTCTCTTCACTCTTTCTCCCTCTTCTTCTTTCTCTTCCCCCTTCTCTTGCCTTCTCTCCTTCTCCCTTTCTCTGGTCTTCCCTTTCTTGTTTAGTAAAGAAGCTCGATCCAGCCAGAGTGCGCACTGAGGAGATGCCACTTCCTCTCAATCGGTTGACTCTCCCTCTGTTTTTTCTTCGTGCTTGACTGAAGGAAGCCAGCTCTACAGTAGAGAGCCATAGTAAGGATCTCTCTCTCCTTCTTTCTTTTGAAATTTTCCTTTGGTTGTTATATTTTCATTATTCCTTCTTGTATTTTCTTCTTCTGCATCCATTATTATCATTTGATTAAAATCTGCAAGCTCTCTAGCTTCAGATCTGTGTCAAGATCTCATTCCATCGCATCTCTTTGTATATTTCCTGCCATTTCATTTTGATTAATGTTATTTGATCCCTTTTTGCTTTATTAACATCATATACTACTTGATTTTAATTATGTTTCATCGATCAATTTAATGTGTTCTCTCCTCTCTACCTGTGTATAATTTCCAGCATATTTCAATCTTATACATCATCTCTGCAGCATGTTTTATTTCTCAGCATCGATTTTGTTTGCATCAATCCAATGTAACATAGCATCCGCATTGAATTCAATTCAGAAACTGCTGAATATCAGCATTTCGCAGATCTCTACATCTGCCATGAAATGCTCTGCTCTGCTGATCCAAAATAAGGTTTACATTTGGTTTGTCGTGAAACCCCACATCTGGCTTCAACGCTTGATCATTCTGATTTAATTTCATTATGAAGCTCTTATCTGTACTGATCTACTATGAGGATTTGCATTTGATTTACTATAGATTGCTTTACTCTAACTTGAACTCTAATTTGCATCTGATTTATCATGAAGTCCCTTTTGAGCTATTGTGAGATCTGCACTCGTTTAACCGAATCTCACGACAGTCCATTCGTGGCATCATCTCCTCGGTGTCTCATGTACATCTGATTTCTCATTTAGGTAATGTTCTATGCAATTTCATATCTCATTTTGTGAACTGCATACATCACTTCATCCGATCCATCTAATTTTGCATTCATCATCTTCATTACATTATCCATTCACCATCTCCCTTTTCTCATCTTTCGTTTCCCCTCTCCATTGCACATGTTTGCAAAATAGTGTGGGTTGATGCCTTACATTTTGAATCCAACATCTCACATAGCTAATTCATGTGGTGCCTCATCTTCATCAAGCACTCTGCTTCCATTCCCTGCATCAGCCACACCCTTGCACAACACTTCACTCTGCGATATTCCATTTCTCATAACACCTCACCTCGTCACTTTTGCACTTGCGCATAGCACCAGCATGACATTTGCACAATCATTTACTGCATATGCATCCATTTATCTGATTTGTAGTTTCACATACTCACGTTGTAATCTCATATCAATTTTAAGCTATGGTTGATGCAATAGGTAGTTTGAGATTTTCCTAATTGACATACATATGATGCTCCTACTTGCCATAGAGTAATACTGTACATTCACATGTAAAAATTAGTGCCTTCAATTTATTCATAATGATAGCACTGCCCTTGATCCTTGTGTTCACAAAACCTTTGTCATCCAGTTAAAGCTGTTTTCATGGACTTGAAAGAGCTCTGATTAAATTTTTGATGCAAAACCTCCATTTGGGGTGTGTTCCCAAGAGGAGCTATCTTCACCTCCTTTAAAACTAGTTGTTGTAACCAATATAGCATCCTGCAGAATGGTGTGATAAAGGTGTTGGTAAGTTTATATCCTTACACCTTTGAATTCCAATGTGCACTCTGAGGTGATGTAAGTTAATTATGGACATGTCTAACAGACTAAGATTCTCAACACAAAGATTCACTCAGAAGCTTAGCTGTCATCACTTACTGTGATCCACTTTGGCAATCTATAAGGGAGTTGCATACACCTGCCCAAACCTTCCAGTTCTAATATCCACTAATTTTGTCAATAGTGAGCCAGTGGATTATGTATGTTGGAGAAAGGGATACTGCAAGTTCAAAGACAATATGGCCCATGCTATATACATTTTGGATTAATCAAGATTGGATATTGGCCTCAACTTTGTCATTTTGAGGCACTAATGGAAGCAAATTCTCCCTTTCTCTTTAACCATTTTCCATAGCACTGCCAATCAATAAGTGGCGGTATAGCGATTAGTTGGTTCTTAATTTGTCTCTCATCTGCTGTTGTAGCTTCACTCTAGCCATTTATTGCATTTGCTTCTATCACCTGCATTCAATTTACTTCCTGTAGCATCACCTTACATTACATGTTCCATTGCATCTTTCCATTTCCTGTCTCACTATACTCTTACATTCCCTGCATCACAGCAACTCCACCTTTTGCACTCACATATCCTTCACTTCCTCATTTTTTTTTTTGCACATCCTCACTGCCACAGCATAGCACCTGCGTTGCTCATCCCCTGTGTTCACTAGTCTTCATTCCCTGTGCACTTGCATTTCTGCACTTTTCCATTTACACTTTACTGTCACATGTGCATATTACTTCATCGCACATCAACTCCAAGTTTAAGCAACGTTTTGCAAATATAATCTCTTCTTCACCTTGAGCATCATTTGCTCCAGGGGTGCCTGTTTCTATTTCTATACCCCAGGTTGTTGCCAGCAGCGAGTGGCGTAGTTAGGATTCATGTGAGGGGGGGGGGGCAAACAGGGTTGTAGCAAAAAAAAAAACAAATTTGGTGTGATAGTCGGGGGTTCGGGGACAGTGCCCCTGGAATTTTTTTTCGATAGGCTGACCTAGAGGGGTAAGCTTGCGATCATAACCCCAACCATCATGCTTCGGCTTGCTTGACTTCTGCTGAGTGCTGACCTCTTTCTGGGAGCTGGACTGGGTTTGCATGGTTAGGAGAACTGGACACTTTTCTTCGTTTTTGACAAAGAGATTCTTATCAAGGCAGTCTTGAACTATATTCTTGAAGACAAAGCAATGCTCAGTGTCATGCCCTGTTGCTCGATAGAACCTGCAGAATTGGTCTATATATTTTCCCATGATTGTGGAAGGACTGGCGGCTTTTGGGAGCCTGATTAATCCGCTAGACAACATGTATTCGAGGACTTTGTCGAGCGGCTCATCTAAAGGAGTGAAATCTCGATCATTGCTCCAATCCTTGCGCTTTGGTCCTTCCTGCTTCTTACCCTTTTGCTGAGGACTGTATTGAAGAAGTCTATCATGGTTTTTACAACTTTTCCCTCTCTGGCCTTTATACTCTCCTAGGTTGCTGCCCTGATTGCCCTTGTTGCTGCCCTTGATACAACCCGCAATATAAAGGATATAAATGTTATCATCCTGGCACTGGTTGAATCCACATGTCAAGACATGTCATTTTTTATGAAAACAATTTGCCTTTCAAAGATCCTGTCTCTCTTTACAAAAATGACGTAGTGGAAAATGATTTTTCTTCCTTTAATGATTGGGAAAACTTGGTTGGAATAAGTCGGGAAGATCTTTCATCTCCTACATATTTAGATCCTCAAAAGAATGTCTATGAAGATGTTTCCCCTACATTTAAAAATGATTCTCATCATGAAGAGCACTCTCTCAATTTTCCACATCTCATTGGGGGATCACATAAATCTCAAAATGACATTGAAAGAGGAGATTAGAGTCATATAGATAGTCTTGAAATTAATAATGGAAGAGACCATGAGGATGCTCACATTGAACCCTCTCAAAGTCGAACTATGGTCACTCGCAGAATGGCCAGCATATTTAAACCAAATCCTAAATATGGCAATATCCACATGACTTATGCATCCATTCCAAGAGAGCCCAACAACATCAAAGCAGCCATGTTTCACTCCGGTTGAAAAATGGCCATGGATGAAGAAATTGTGGCCCTCAATTCCAATAAGACTTGGGATCCTACTATTAATGTAGTTGGATCAAAATGGGTTTTCAAATCAAAACTCAAATCCAATGGAAGTCTTGATCGACTTAAGGCTCGATTAGTCGCTCATGATTTCACCCAAGTTAAAGGTATTGATTTCAAATAAACCTTTTCTTCTGTTATTAGATCTGCCAGTATTCGGCTTATTATTATTATGGCTACTATTCAAAAATGAGAAATTCATCAACTTGATATAAAAAATGCTTTTCTTCATTGGACACTTCATAAAATTGCTTATATGCAACAACCACCTAGTTTTTAAGACCCGAGTTTTCCCACTCATGTTTGCAAACTAAGGAAGGCTTTATATGGCCTCAAACAAGCGTCTCGAGCATGGTTTGAACGATTAAGTGATTTTTTATTTTAGTATGGATTTCAAGGCAGTGTTTCAGATCCCCCTATATTTACATATCATTTGCATGGAGAGTGTCTTATCCTACTTGTATATGTGGATGACATGGTGCTAACGATGAGTAGTTTCGAGCTTGTGAACAGATTTATAAATCAATTCAAACCCCGTTTGAAGCAGTTAAAGCGTTTCGAAGTTGTTTCTTTCGTGATTTGAAGTAAGTTTGCTTCGTTGATCCATCTCTCTCAAGTAATTGCTTGTTTGTATATAGCATATACTTTCTGAAGTAGTATTTGATCCTAGTTCTTGGTTGAGCCCTATAGAACACTTCGGTGTTCACGCGCTCACCTCGTAACTATCATTAGATATATATGTTCGAATGCGTAGTATATGTGTTCTTAAAAATGGTATCTCGCCCTAGCTTCTGGTTGAGCCCTCTATGACACTTCGGTGTTCACTCGCTCGCCTCATAACTATCATTGGATACAGATCTTGGTGTATATCTTATGGAATTGGCCGTCACATCTTGTATTGTCAAGGCTCATGTAATTTACCTTTGTCGTTGCGTCGTATGATGCCAACGCTAGCCAATATCATCGTCGTTCCCAAGAAGAATGGCAAGGTGAGGATTTGCATAGATTTCAGGGATTTAAACAAAGCAACTCCGAACGATGATTATCCACTTCCAAACATCGATCTTCTGATTGACAGCACGGCAGGGCATGCCATGTTCTCATTCATGAACGGATATTCTAGTTACAATCAGATCAAATTGGCTGCTCGGGACCAATCCAAAACTTCCTTCACTACGCCTTGGGGCACTTTCTGCTATACCGTCATGCCATTTTGGCTTAAGAACACTAAAGTAAATGGCCATTATTTTTTATGACCAGATGCGCAAAATCATGGATGCATATGTCGATGTTCTTAATTGAACTGACGTCGTTCTTAGTTGAACCGATGTTGTTCTTAATTGAATCGATATTGTTCTTAATTGAACCGATGTTGTTCTTAAGTGAATCGATGTTGTTCTTAATTGAACTGATATTGTTCTTAGTTGAACCTATGTTGTTCTTAGTTGAATCGATGTTGCTCTTAATTGAACTGATGTTGTTCTTAAGTAACCGATGTTGTTCTTAATTGAACCGATGTTGTTCTTAATTAAACTGATGTTGTTCTTAAGTGAACCGATGTTGTTCTTAATTGAACCGATGTTGTTCTTAGTTGAACCTATGTTGCTCTTAGTTGAACCAATGTTGTTCTTAATTGAACTTATGTTGTTCTTAAGGGCATGTTTGATACGCCATTCCCAGCGGGATTCAGACGAAAATCCCGCTGGGAACAACCAAATTTGACAAATGTTGGACGCAGTGGACGGCGTTCCGCGCGTCTGCCGCGTCCATAAATGTTTATAATTTTCGATCCACCTCCTCCCTTGTTATAAAAAGAACAGGAATGGAGAGGACAAAAAAAATATGCATTAACGAGCATGTCGTGCCCGTCAATGTCTCTCTCTCTTTCTCTGTCTCTGTGTGTGTGTGTGTGCAAGGGCTCTGCTGGAGCGACGGGTGGCGGCACCACCGCCTCCGACGCCAAGAGGGGGCGTCCCTTCGGCAGCGGGGGCAGCCGACCCTCTCTCTCGCACCTGACCCTCTCTCTTAAATGTTAAAATTGTCTCTCTCTCCTATGCAGCAGCCGGAGGGGTGGAGCGCTCTCTCTCAGCGAAGGGGCGCCAACGGCCGGCAAAGGGGCACCAACGGCCGGCGAAGGGGCACGGCCTGCGGAGGCGAGGCCGCTTGGCCCCCTTCCTCTTCTTCTTCTTCTTCTTATTCCTCTTATTCTTCTTCTCTTGTTCGTTCTTTTTCTTTTTTTGATTTTTGCTTAATTAGGGCTTTTTTTCTAATTTCTTTGATGATCTTCTTCTTCATTGTTCTTCTTTCTTTTTGTATTTTCTTCTTGATTAGTGCTTTCAAGAATCTCCATTGAAGCCTGTTTGGAAGAAAAATTTCATAAGACTGGTTCTTGTGGCAGGAATTTTATGGATATTATTCATGCTCATTGTGTTATTATTTCAAGTCTGGTCATGCCAATTGTTTGTGGCTTATTTTTAGGTGGGCTTTTGGAATTATCCCATCTAAATTGTTTGTTAATCATTTCTTGGTCATGATTTTTTATGAGGCATTCAGAATCAGAGTTTATCAGCAACCACAGAAGTGGCAGTTTGTCTTTTGTTGGTTGTTTGATAACATGATTTCTGATAGAGGCATATGCCAAATACTCTATGTTAGTTTTCGATGACTTGCATTGATAAGTGTATTATTTTTGTGATTTTATGAACTTATACAGGGATTTGTGGTTTTTATGAACTTATTTTTATGTTAGTTTTTTATATATGCTTTTTGTATCATAAATATTCATCAATTGAAGGTGAAAGTTTACTCTTTTGCGTCTAAACTTATGCCCATTCCTGTCAAAACATTGCTAGATCATGAACCTGCTCTGAGCCTATAACTTTTTGCAATTTCTGTTGCAATTTGTAACATAGCATCTGAGTACATCATCATCAAACAACGGACATTTGGAACATGGCATTTGAGTACAGTCCAAACAAACATTGGACTTGGAACAGTTGTTACGGAATGGACATAACCAATGTTCAGTTCCGTCTCTTTTGTTCATTTCGTCCAACCCTGGACAAGCCATGAAACATACCCTAAGTGAATCGATGTTATTCTTAATTGAACCGATGTTGTTCTTAGTTGAACCAATGTTGTTCTCAAGTGAACCGATATTGTTTCAAGCGAACCTATGTTGTTCTTAATTGAACCGATGTTGTTCTTAAGTAAATCGATGTTGTTCTTAAGTGAACTGATGTTGTTCTTAAGTAAATCGATGTTGTTCTTAATTGAACCGATGTTGCTCTTAAGTGAACCGATGTTGTTCTTAAGTGAACTGATGTTGTTCTTCACTGAACCGATGTTGTTCTTAAGTGAACTGATGTTGCTCTTAAGTGAACCAATGTTGTTCCTATGGAACCGATATTATTTTTTATGGAATGGATGTTGTTCCTATGAAACCAATGAGAATCCCCTTTTGAACCATCCCTTATGATCCTGTCTTTCATTAAGATCCTACAATCGATCAAGCCGTCGGGTCACCAATTTTTATCAAGCAAAATTCAAGTTATCAATTCTATCAAAGTCATTATTTTTCAACCTTCGGGTTGCATCCACCAATCATGGTCGTCCAAGATTCGACTTTTGTGTCGAACTCATTCCCAATTGGCTCAAAATCAATTATCAATCATTTTTCTTGTGAGAGACCCTTTCTTACAAGGAGAGTTCGATGAAGCTCGTTCTTTTCGCATGCAACTATTGTTTGTTCATTGAATCCCTTTCTAGAGAGAGTTTGAAGGGACTCATGTTCTGCGAACAGTTTGCAAGACAATTTTTTTTATTACACAAGGAACTCCTTTTTCAGTGAGAGTTTCAACGGAAGCTCGGTCTGCTTGTGGCCCCCCAATATTTTTTGTTAGGCCATCCCATAGCATGATGGACTCACTCTTCTATGACAATTTATCGATCTTATCCAATCGGCCACATTTCTATAAGAGAAGCCTAAAGTTAGGGAGTTTTGACGAAAACTTAATTTCTCTTCAAAAGTTCATTTTGCAAACACCTCCTCTTCAGGGAAGAGAGGAGTATTTTTTATTACCCGTTCAGGTAAGGGTCAAGCCTGAGTCTCTCCTTTGGGGAAAGGAGAGGAGAATTTAGTCACGGATGTGTCAATCAGATGTCAAGCAATTTCTTTCACCAAGGATTCCAAGAATATTTTGCCAATTTATCATAAAAAACAATTATTGATCTCAAAATCTTTATTGCACAAAATTTTACCTCATATTAGTTTTAGTATTCCCTCCAAAAGGACAAAACTTTTGCGAAGAAAGAAAAAAATTTAAGTTCTTTTCTGTTGGTCAACCAAAAGGACGAAGAAAAATCCTCAATATGACCGATAAAAGAAAAATTCAATAAAGTTGAAAAGCTATAAGTGAACTGATATTGATCATAGCTATGACACATTTCTAAAGACTATTCTTCTGGTAATAAGGCAATAGAAATATTCTGAGCGAAAAAGAATCCACTCAATTTCAATATCTCTCTAATCATTCAAGTTGCAATCAAATATCTGCAAAAGGGATCTCTCAATCATCATCAAGTTGAAGATTGATGGATGAGTTAGACCCCTGAGGCCAAAGAAGGCTCAGATCATCTCCAAGTTGAAAAAGTGTCTAACGTGTCCTTCTAGGGAAAGTTTAAAACATTGCCAAGTTGAAGATTGATGTGGTGAACCTCACGACAATCCCTAAAAGATATTTGATCAGTGTTATTATCAAGAGACCATATTATCAATTCAATTCCTAGGACCAAAGAAGACTCGGATCATCTCCAAGTTGAAGGAGCATGTGACGTGTTTTTCCATAAAAAATCAGAACATCACTGAGTTGAAGGTTGATGTGATGAAATTCTTGCCAAATCCCAAGAGAGCTTACTTTTCATGTCTCAAATGAGCGTAAAAGATTATCAAGAGATTTCAGTTAAAACAGACATTACTATCAATATAGTTCCTAGGACCAAAGAAGACTTGGATCATCTTCGAGTTGAAAGAGTATGTGACGTGTCATTCCAGGAAAAATTAGAACATAGCCGAGTTGAAGGCTGATGTGATAAAATTCTCGCCAAACCCCAAGAAAGCTCAATTCTTATGTCTCAAAAGTGTGCAAAAAGATCATCATGGGTAAACTCCATATATCAAACTGTCAATCTGCCAAGAATTCTCTTTATTCATGTGAAACTCTTTTATCAATACCCTTTCATAAATTGCTCTTATGATAATGAGAATAAATTCTTTTTTTTTTATATCAAGGAAATGAATAGCTTCGTTAAAGAAACCCAACAACAATAAATTTGATTTTGATTCTGGATTCTACGGAGTTAGCCCAGTTGGAGGTAATACTCTACGTGGAAGAAGAAATATACATTTTACACAGATGTGCTTATTTTTAATCATTTTGAAATCAACTACAAATTTTTACCATCTTGGCAATCTTTTCAAGTTATGCCGACATGAAGCGAAGAGCTCGATGTCCATTTTGACATATTCTGGCATTGTTGTTATCCCTCTGGAGGACTTGATAACAAGAGTTTTCAAGATCCTTCCCTTCTATTTTTAATCTGAACGCCCGGGCTCTCAGATTCACATGCTTCCTTGTGTTCCCTACTGTCCCACCATAGACGGTTCTCGTTCAGGGTAAGAGTTAAACCCAAATTGTTTTTACAACAGGTTATTGTTTTAAAAGCCATCCAGTCTCAGCAATGAGACGCCCAAGATCAACCTCTTTTCAAGCTTTAGGGAACCCCATTTTCATCCTTTTGCAAACCCCTCTCAGATTTATTGTGCAAAATTTGAAGGTTCCATCATGGTTTCTTCATTCGAGGATTCCGTTATCCATACCCGTTCAGGTTAAGGGTTACACTTGAACCTCATTTCATGAAATATTTTGTCCATCCCCGTTCAGGTTAAGGGTCAAGCCTGAACCTCGTTCCTCCGTGAGGTATCTTTGTCCCATCCAGGTTAAGGGCTAAGCCTGAGCATCATTCTGATAAGGTGAATTTTCTTCTTTATTCTCCATCTCATATCTATCGTTATCATCAGAGCCAATTCTTTCATACCCAGTCAGATTCTTCTAACTAGGGTATTTTATAGCCCAAATTTGGTGTATTTTTCTTTGCCACTGAGCTTGGCTTTCAACCGGCTTAGTAGCAAAAAGGAGCATCTGTAAACACCCCAAATTTTCTACCTTCGCTCATAAATCCTTTCTTCTTGCCACTAGGGCCCGCTCTCTAAATCCTTCAGGGAACCAATTGGTTGATATCTGAGCCAGGGCGATTCAGAGTCTGAATTTTTCCTCAAATTCAAATATTTCAGAATTCAATCTCCATTTTGGGTTAATTTCAATCATCAATTTTGCCTTCGAACAGAAATGTTCAATTCTTTGTCTCCGCCAGGGGTCTGGGACTTCAAATCCCTCATCCAGGGTTTGCCTTTTGCATCTCATTTCATATCATTTTATAATCATTTCATATCATTGTATTGCATTGCATATCATTTTGAGATCCAACACTCCTGTTTTCCAAAATCTTCAAATCCAGATTTGATTTTAAAACTTATCTTTTCAAAATCAATTTCAAAAGTTGGGTTTTAGATCGATATTTGCCATTTATCAACATCCAGGATCTGATATTCCTTAGAAAGCGATCTGGATTCGTTTTAAAATCAATTCTTAACTTATCTCAATTCTCGGATGAGACCCATCTAGGTTGTGTCACTTTTGGATCTCTTCTTTCATCCAAATTTTTCAAATTTTAGAGTTTTAGTTGATTCAAGACTTTGTCTTTTAAACCTTTTTAAAATTTCATCTTGATTTTAAATCAGAGGTAGCCTTATCCCTTGTCCATTCCCTTCATTTTGACCAAAATCTTAGAGTTTTACTTAGACTAGGATTCTACCATAGAGTTTAAGTCGGATTAGGACTCTATCTTTCACTTTTATTTTTACCTATTCTCAAGAAAATCTTTCAAAATCTATCATTTTGGCCTAAAATTTTAGATTTTTAGTCAGACTAAGACTCTATTACAGAGTTTCAGTCAGATTAGGACTCTATCTTTCGTTTCTATTTTTACCCATTTTCAAAAAATCTTTCAAAATCTTTCGAAAGAAATCAAAATCCTAGAATTTTAGTCGAATTAAGACTCTCTTCCAAAGTTTCAGTTGAACTAGGTCTCTAACCCTGACTTCATTTCTTAGAAAACCTTTCAAAAACTTCTTTATTCATCTTTCAAACAATCAAATTTCAAAAGTTTAGGACTTTACTGTAGAGTTTCAAAATTTTAGGACTTTATCCCAGAGTTTCAGTCGGTCCAGAACTCTACTCTGACATCATCATTTTACTCTATTTTCACTTGTTTTTCGAAAATAGACCCAATTCTAAGAGTTTAAAAATTTTGGGACTCTATTCTAGAGTCCTAGTTGATTAGAACTCTAACCCTGGTTTCATCTTTTCGTTCATTTTCACTAATCTCTGAGAAGAAATTTCAAAATTTCTTCGTTTGTCTTTCAAAAACCAAAATTTAAGAGTTTTAAAATTTTAGGACTCTATTCTGGAGTTTCAGGACTCTAGTTTTCTCTAATTTGTTCTTTGCTTTTATTCTCATCTATTTAAAAAAAAAACTCTTTTTTTAACCTTTATTTCAACCTGTTCAAAAACTCAAATGTGGGGCCCACATAATTGATGCCACATTCGAGAGATTTTCAATTCATCTAGGACTCTAGTTGATTTAGAATTTTGATTTTTACCTGTTGTTTCAAACCTTTTTTGAAAATCTTGTTTTTAACCCCTTTATTTTCAGGTTTTTAAAATTATTTTCTGAAAAACAAGTGGGGCCCTCAACTAGGTGGTGCCACATTTGAAAATATTTTGGTTAGCTTAGGATTAGTCAGTGTTCTAGTTAGGTTAGAAGTTTAAAAGAGTCAGAATACGAACAATATCCAGATTTATTATCTTCTTTTAAGTTATAAACGGCCTACACTCTTAGGCTATCTTCAGAAATCATTGAATATTTACAAAAGTTTTTCAAATATTTTCCCCTTTTAGAGTCAAATGAACTATATTCAATACATATTTGTAGTCATAATCAGGAATATGTGCTGAATTTATTTCATCTAAATTCTATAAGGTACAAAATTTCTTTTTATCAATGATTTTTCATAAATTCTTCAGAAAATATTTTCTCAAATCGCATTAATACATCATCTAGGTTAGATCACATCATGAAAATATTTCATAGGGCCTCACGCCCATCCTTTGGACCAATTCCAAAATCAATTTTCTTAGAATTTCTTCAAAAATCGGTTTTCTCAAAACATCAGGATTTTTTCAGAAATTGATTTTTCTTTTCTTCAAAAGTATTCTTCAATGTGATTCCCGATTTTTAAAGTGTCTTTTTTTCTAAGTATTTCAAATATTTGAATCATACTTCATGTTTTCAATGTGCATTTTTTTCTAAGTCATAGCACATGCCTGATTCTTTGTGCATTTAGGAAATAGAACATCGATTTAGACAGTTGAACAAAGTAAAGCATAAGATTAATCATTGGTTCAATTACCTCTGGTTATGGTGCCAGGAACGGTTGAACCTCGTAACGACAGGCGAGTCCAATTCTTCAGAGTTATCCTGTATTTTAAAATAGAGGGAAGTTATTTTCAAAATCTTTTTCAAAAGGTTTGTTTGACTTGCAAAAGTAAAATTTTGCAATGATAACAATTTCCTTAATGGCACTTATTCTTGAGTTACTTGAGGTGTTTCTTGAGGTTATTCAGTTTGTACTCCAGGAGTAAAAGCCTGATTTTGGATAGAGAGATCTAAAGCATTGCCTTGTTCTGGATTTGTTGGGACAATATCAGAAACAAAAATCTGATCATTATCAATAACAACTATAGGAAGAGAAACATGCTCTTCTTCAAAAGCAATGGTTTTTTACTTTATCACTCCCCCCAAACTCAGTATCCTCAAATAAACAAGCATTTTCTGTCTAAAAAAAGGAATTATTCACAGGGTCATAAAATTTATAACCCTTAGATTTTTCAGAATATCCCACAAAATAGCAGCTACTCGTTCGTGAATCCAAATTTTTTTTATGTGGCTTGTATGGCCTAGCCTCAGCTGGACATCCCCAAATATGAAAATGCTTCATACTAGACTTTTTGCCTTTTTACATTTCATACGGGGTCTTGGTCACTACTTTAGTTGGTACCCTGTTTAATACATAAGTTGCAATCTTTAATGTCTCTCCCCAAAGGGACCCTGGTAAAGTAGAATGAGAAATCATACTCCATACCATATCCTTTAAGATCATATTTTGTCTCTTAGCAACACCATTCATGCTAGAATTGTCAGGCATGGTGTATTGATGGACGATACTATATTCTTCTAGGAATTTAGCAAATGGCCCTGAACGTTGTTCACCTGATCCATCATATTTACCATAGTATTCACCACCATGGCCATATCTGACAACCTTAATCTTTTTGCCAAGTTGGGTTTCAACTTCAGCCTTAAATGATTTGAACACATCCAGGGACTGAGACTTTTCATGAATTAAATACAGGTACCTATAACGAGAATAGTTATCTATGAACATAATAAAATATTGTTGACCATTCCAAGAAACTGTAGAGAATGACCTACAAATATCTGTATGAATTAGTTCTAAGACGTCTGTTCTTATTTCGGCACTTAATTTTCTTATATTCGTTTGTTTCTCTTTTATGCACTCAACACAAACCTAAGAGTCAGTGAAACCAAGGAAATCAAGAATTTCACTTGTCACAAGCCTTTCAATTCTTTGTTTAGAAAAATGACCTAAGCGCTTGTGCCATAATAAAGCAGAATTCTCATTTATTATTTTTTGTTTTGTACCACGAGAACTTAAATGCAAGGTTTCATTATATTAGGCAACAATATTAAGCAAATATAGGTTATCAACCACAAATAAAGAACCGGTCCCAATAAGATTTGAATCAAGAAATAATTTAAATTGACTATTTCAAAATAAAATAAACAAGAATAACCAAATTTGTCTAATGCAGAAATATAAACCAAATTACATCTAAAAGATTATACAAGGTATGTTTCTTTAAAATCTAAATAACTATCGGTCTTTAGCAATAACTTAAAAGACCCTATTGTCTCAACTTAAATTGATTTGCCATCGCCCACATAGATGAATCTTTTAGCATCAATTGACATTCAGCAACTTAGACAACCTTGCATGAATACACATATGTGAGTGGTAGCACCAGAATCCATCCACCAAGTGTGTTTGGGTACAAAAGTTAAATTAACCTCAGAACAAACCAAAGCAAGGAGCGTACCTTTCTTTTCACGCCAAGCATGATATTTAGTGCAATCTTTCTTCATGTGACCCTCTCATTTGCAAAAGAAACAACTAGACTTTGGATCTTCATGTCTCTTTTGTTTCTTCTGCGATTAAGGGTCCACTGCAGTTTCCTTATTCATTTTTTTTCTTCAATTTGTCCTTAGAGGCTACTGCCAAGTGAGTACTTTTTGTCTTTTCTTGCTTCATCCTTTCATCTTCTTGCACACAGTGGAAAATAAACTCATTAAGAGTTCATTTATCCTTCTGGCAGTTATAACTGACTGTATTGTGTAGGAAGAGATATTAAAACTAAGTGCACATGTCCTCCGACAAATCTAACTTTAGTGCCTTTAGTTTTGAAGCAAGATGGGACATTTCCATAATGTACTCCCTAATGTTCTCTTTACCTTTATACCTCATTGAAACAAGACTCGAAAGGAGAGTGTTTGTCTCAGCCTTTTCGTTTTTAGCAAAACGCTTTTTGATTTCTTGAAGGAACTTCTTGGCATTAACCTCTTCAGATACAGTGCCCCTGAAGGTTTTCAAAATTGCACATTTCATAATCATAAAACTCATGCGATTGGATCCACCCTACCACTCATAGTTTCTTTTATCCTCAGCAGAACTTCTATCTGTAAGAGCAGGTGGTTGATCCTCTCGAAGTGCAAGGTCCAGATCCATGTATTCGAGAATAATCATAATGTTCTTTTTCTAGTTTTTGAAGTTAGAGCCATTCAAAACAGAGATCAAATTTATATTTGCTCGTAGAAGTAGAAGTATTAACTGAATCAAGAACAAAATAAGCTCACAATTAACATACATATTCACATGCATGAATATAAACTAACATATTTAAACTGTAGTGAACACCATCAGAAGATACCTAGCACAACATTGACATTCGGTCTTTGGACAAAAATATCAACTTGTAAGTGGTACTCTCATCATAGTAATCAAACATGAACAATTAATCCTGTTAAACAACGAGTCTTTCTTTGGACCGACTCGTTATTTACATGAAAAACCGTACAATCATCCCATATTTATTACTCAAAATATATATATTTGGGATCGGCCAAATAGTAATCTTCCTTTGGGCCAATCACTATTTGCATGAAATCCAAATGTATAAACATCTCATTATTTCAAATAAGTTAATTTCCACATGAAAGGTTACTTTGGTAACATGTTGTTTCGATTAACTCATTTAGAATATCAAATCCTTATTCTGAAAAGAATACCATGGTTCAAATATGTTAATACATGCATATGAACAAAAAGAAAAGATAACCATAATCTGTATAGGGTTAAAAAGTAACCGAAGACAACCCTCTAAAGGGACCCAATATGCATACTCAATGACTCTGAATTCAATAATAAAATCCTTTAAAAAAATGTATTATTATAAATTTCAAGGCACATGCAAGGGTCCGGCCCATGGGATCGGGTCGGACCCATCGGCGGGTCAAAATAGGCCAAACCCATCACAGGTTAGACCCCAACACCACAATCGGGTATAGGGCTTGGGCCATCGGGTCGGGTCTGACCAAGCCCGACCCGCGGGTCAGGTCAAGCCTGGCCTAACACAGGTCTAGCAGAAAGGGGGTCGAATCGGACCGAAGCCGATGGTTGAACCACCCTAGCTCGACTGAGTCTGTTAAAGGGCACTGAATCGGCCCAATCCTAATGGCCGACCTGCCCCATGTGATAGAATCGATTGTAGGCCGCTGAACCAGCCCATGCCTAATGGCCGAACCGGTCTGGGTCACCGTATCGGCTGAAGCCTGAGTCAGCCCTGCGCGTCGTTATACTAGTAAAGAGCCAAACCGTCTTGGGTCACCGAATCGGCTGAAAGCTGAACCGGTCTTGACTTATAATGGTGAAACAAAAGAGGTCTCCGGTTGTCTCCGGCCTTGAGGCACCCGACGATAGCGGTTGGGGCGAGCCAGATGCCCCACGCACTGTCACTGGACAAGACCGACCTCAGATGGTCACCGATGGTGGCTGGGGCAAATTGTATGCCCAAAACACTATCGGTTTCCAACTAACCGGCTGTGACCCTCTTCGTCCGACGAACCGAGCAAGGGAAAAACCCTCGATCGTCCGATGATCTGAATAAGGGAAAACCCTCGGCCATCCGGTGATCTAAATAAGGGAGAACCCTCACCTCGTCTGGTGATCCAAAAAAGGAAAAACCCTTAGCCATTCGGTGATCTGAATAAGAGAAAACCCTTGCCTCGTCCAGTGATCCAAAAAAGGGAAAACCCTTACCGGCGATGATCTGTCAGACAAAAAAAGGAAAGGGGCAGGGCCGATCAGCCCTCCCGCCTATCCGGTGACCCTAAGGGGAGGGTCGATCGGCCTTGTGTCCGGGCACTTCTGAACAACGTGAAGAGTGCCAATCGGCCCTCCTTCTCCCGTGCCCCGCCATCAGTCGGAAAGAGACTCGAGAAAGGGGATCCGGTCCTTCCCCTTTCCTCGATAATCATGCAGGCACCCAATGGTGCCCACATCGAAAAACCGACCCCAACAGATCGTCGTACCCAACGAGAAACAAAATGTCAAAAAACGATGATTTCAACGATTCAACAAGAACAAGGTGTTCGGATACTAATTGTTGAATTTTAAATCCACCGAAAAACTTTATTTGATTGTTAACTTGTTCGTGCTAAACCATTGAAAAGATAAGAAACATAATTTGATATGGAAGCATACCTGAATACATTGGTGCTCCGGTAGATCTTTTACGGGTATGATCTTCCAAAACCTCTATATGTGGCATTGCCTTTTTCTCTGAACCTAATGAAAGAGGGACAGTTTTCTTTCTTGATGATAGGGAGGCAAAAGAGAACAACCACTATATATGGTTTGGGGACCATAACTTAATTGTAACCATCTTATAGTCTATTTCCAATTTAGCCCATCATAAAATTGAAAATTGACACATGATGGCACATGATGTGGTCTCTGTACATAATAAAACCATACCATATGAGATACCATATGGCCCAACCGTATGCGATCACTTTATATGGGCCTTAACCTTAGACATCATATAATGTGTGATTAAACATACGTAGCTCACGCTGAAAATCAGACCAAGAGGGGTCTTATATTTATAGTGTTCATTGAGGAGTAATGCAACAACTAAGGCTTTTTAATAGCCTTTTCTTTTTTGGAAATTAAACATTTTGGTACTTTGGTACTTGTACATAGAGATGAATATATAGCTTATTATTGTGAATGCTTATTATTGTGAATATTATAGGTGATTTTTTTGGTCTTTACTTCAACGGTAGGAAGGCCAAGGAATGTAGTGAATAGCAGAACATGTCGATCACCCTATTTCCTGGCTTCTGTTGTGTAGGAAATAGTTGCATGTTAGATTCAGAGAGAGAGTTTTCATACCTATCCAAAGAAGACAATAAGTTAGAATCAAACTCAAATATGAAATATAGAAAAAGATTCCATTTCCATTATTGAATACAAACAGGACTGAGAATCCTATTCCAATTCACAAAGTTATCCCAACAAAGGAATTGGATACAAACAGGACAATGAGAGTTTTCTTATGCTTTATTTTCCTCCCTTTTTTTGCTGCTGGATGCATTTGATGCATTACCCATTGTTTTCTTATGCTTTATTTTCCTCACCTTTTTTTTTTGCTGCTGGATGCATTTCATCCTATTGACAGATATAATTCCCTATATGGCATCACACCCTTTCAGAAGTACACATGTTATGGCTTGGCCTTGAGGCTTTGACCTGTTTCTAACCATGAAGGGAAACTTGTCCCCTTCAAGCCATTTCTGCCTCTGAATTTATCATGTAGGTTATTTTCTTGCTTGAAGTCGTGATAAATTCATTCTCTACCTTTTGTGGAGAGGCCTGGGATTTGGATTATTTATTGTGAAGTAATAGCACATCGCTTCCATTTTTTCTGTTGTTTGAGGTTGTGTTTTATGTGTGGTTGCATGATTGGAAGAGTAAATTTTATAATGCATTGGTTGTTTCATTTTTCATATTCTGTTTTCATGGGATTTATTAGCATGGCATCATTTTGTTTCATTTTGGGGGCTGTTGGGAAAGAACTGTGGTAAAAGAAAACAATAAAAATTGTTATGTCAAAATTATCTGAGTATTTTTTTTATATTTATGCCAAACCCCTTTGGAGCTAAATTATGAGTACTTGTTAATGGAGATTGGTGATACCTGTGTCATTCTTTGGCTTCACTCTCTTGCCAATTGAGTAGACTGAAAGCTTGTTTCATTTGCAGTGAGAATTGGCATTTTATATATTCTCGTTGGACTTGGTGGGAGCCTTTTGTCAGCTCTTTTCATTCAATCAGGTTTTTAGGCGCTATGCTTTCTGAGCTTCTCACAAATCGGACAATCTATGCAAATAAGGTACTTTTGACTTTTGTGACTTCGTGTGTGGTTTTTTTAATGCAAAGAGTCAATGTTTATGCTAGTTACTCGACCTATGTTTGTATGTATTTCAGTTTGCAGCTCTGGTGACATGTTTATTATTGTAATCAATTTAGCAGTGGGAATCCTCCCTCATGTTGACAACTTTGCTCATATTGGAGGATTTATTTTAGGATTTCTTCTTGGGGTTGCATTTCTGGTTAGGCCACAATATGGATGGGTTAGCCGAAAAAATGTGCCTCATGGATATAATATGACATCTGTCAGACCAAAACACAAGATCTATCTATATACATCCTATAAATAAAGATTGTCATTTACCATCTTCAGTGTCTGAGAGCAACACTATTAATTGTGATGCAGGCAACGATTTTTCACATTGCTTTCTTCAGCATATCTTAGATGTGTCCAGTATCTGCATTTCCATTTTTGGGCATGTCTGTATATATATAAATAGAAATAAAAATATATATTTATATTTAACTTTCCTCTTTTACTGGCTGTATATAGGTTATTGCAGACAATGTTGGTGACAATGTTGGAGACATTGCAGGCATGGGTTCAAATCTTGTTTGTCACAGGCTATTATTGGCATTCACATCAACCTGGTTTGCTGTCAATAAAATCTGGGTGAACATCACTACTTTTTGGTTGATTAAGTGTTACATAAATGTTCCACTATACTTCAATTCTCTTTGCCGATTATTGAAACAAAGCACACCAAAGCTCTCCCATTGTAAATGAATATTTCCAGGTGTGTTTGGTCAGAAATTTAGTCATATCTATCATTCTTATTTATTAGTTGCCTTCTGTTTGGCAGTAATAGGTTATCAGTTCAATCTGTCTAGCCCCAAGGTAACTTGTTGCCTGCTCATCGTAGAGTATTATAGTCCACTTGTTATGTTCAGTGTTGCAGACTTGGTTATGATAAACTTAACTTTAGAGCAACTCATTGTGTTTTATTGTCTGTTGGTGGCCTGTAAGTGGCTCTTTATACATGTGCTATGAATGAGATTTAATTGAGATATTCTATTGAATTTGGTGTGGTTAAGATAAGATTCTAACTTGTGAACATCTCATTTTATTAATTTCTAGTCGTACGTTCCCATTTGAACTCCATGATTTACACTCTGTGAAGTGTGATGCCTCCCAGCCACAGACTGTTTTGTTGTAGTGTGCCTCTCAATCACATTTTAAGAAATTTTTTTTTTGACACATTTTAAGATTTGAAATCAAAGCTTGTGTCATCTATCAGCTTGGTTCGTGCTCGGCAAGGAATGGCAGTTCAAGGATTGGCCGTTCAAGGACCATGTAGAGATCTTTAACAAGAGTAAGGAAACAAAACCCAATTAGTTCTTTTAGTCTTCACTTTTCCTTCTTTTTGGGGGTGGGGTGGGGCGATTGAAAAGTTGTGATGATAGTGGTAGTTTTAATTGTTGAAAAGTTGGTGATTCCGACATTAAATTCGTCTGTAATTCTCTTTTCTATTTTGGGTGTTTGAGGGTTTACTAACGCGGCCCTTGAATTTGCTGTGAAAAGAGCCACTTAAAGGCCATATCTGTTGGGGTCCGTTCGGTTGCCTCTCACACTTGAGTTACCTTGGATTTTGTGGTAAATATGTGGATTGTGTATTGTAGTTACAGAAATCGTTAAGGCAGGAGTCTGCGTATGCTTGCTTTATTACTTGGTTCAAAAATTACAGATGCATCAGTAGCTGCCATTGCCTCAAGCTATAATACTCTAGAGTTGTTAGATCTTAGTGGTTTATGTCTTCATTTTTGAAATGGGCAGATGGAAATCAAACGGCTGGTTCAAGTTTGTGCAGCTCTAGATTGAGGCTTGGTCCAAAGTCGGTTGAGTTGTCTGAACCTCTGTTTGGCTCTTAGTTTTTGAACTGTTGATCTGTTTATTATTTCTTTATGTATTTTATTGTCTTACAAATCTTGTAACATTGCCTTCTGTTTTCAGGCAGAATTCAATTTGTTGTTGCTCAATTCTGCTGCTTATTGATTGTGGGATGGCAATACTAGATCCTTGCTCTCAGACAATGGATTCTTTTTCCATCAATGGAATTTTTTTTTAGTGAAAACACTGTCACTGGTGCACTTCCTGCGCCAGTGAAAACCTGTTCACAGGCGTAGGAAGTACGCCAGTAAATCCCTGAACTGGCGCTTAATTTGTGCCAGTGAAACTTTTCACTTGCGCTGAATTTGCACCAATGAAAGGGTTTTCACTGGCGCAGTAAGTGCACCAATAAAAAGGTTTTTTTTACGGGCGAATGTAAATTGCGACAGTAAAACCTTTATCGGCGAGGATTTTATTGTTGCAGTGATTTCGCCAGTAAAACTTGAATTTCTGTAGTGTCTTTCAAAGAGTACACGCGGAAGGCGCCAATATCCTTGAAGTGCCTTTTACGATTACGGAGATACATGAGGTTGTCTGGTCCATTTCCAGCCTCAAGGGGACGGGCATGGATGGATACCTCATGTTTTTTTTTAAATGGTTTTGGGACGATACCAGAACCAACCTCTTTCTATTTTTATCCTAATTTCATAGTAATTGATCACTACTAATGGCATTTGAATGATCGAACAGTCCATGACGTGTTTGACCTGAGGCCCATCTCTATTCTGAGTGCACTATACTGGATCCTATCCAAAGCATTGACCATCAGGCTAAGGGTGGTCGCCAGGAAGCTGATAGACAGCTCCCAAAGAGCTTTTATTGCAGCAGGATTGCATCATCCTTGCAAACGAGGTGTTGCACGACATTTCCAGATCCAAGAAACCATCCTTTGTGCTCAAACTCGATTTATCGAAAGTGTTTGATTCGGTCTCCTGGATATATCTTCTTCATACGCTCAAAGATACGGGGTTCGGAGAGAAATGGTGCAGATGAGTAGAGGTCATTTTCTCTCCCGCCTCCGCTGCTCTCAGTATCAATGGCGTACTCGGGGAGTTCTTTGAGCAGCATCGGGGACTGCATCAGGGATGCCCACTCTCACCGCTCCTCTTCAACATCGCTGCATAGGGCGTCTTGCTGTTTGTTTCGGTGTGCCTCAGACACGGGCTGCTTACAGCCTCTTCGCTTCCATGACCATGAGTTCATGCTGTTGCAATATGCGGATGATTGTGCCATTTCTGGTGAGGCTTGTTTGGACTAGATGACTCGCATCGCCTGCACTGTTAAATCTTTTACGCTGGTTTCATGACTACAGATAAATGAAAGCAAAAGCGAGTTGCTTCTCTTCAACTCAGACCCCCTAACAACAGCAAGGGTTGCTGCCATCTTTGGTTGTCTAGTGGGAACCTTACCCACTATGTACCTGGGGCTCCCAATTGATATGCGTCTCGTTAAGGGGCCACTATGGCGCCCTGTAGTCGACAGGATCGACTCCAATCTGCACTCGTGGTGTGCGAGATATCTTGGGCTACCTGGCCGTGTGCTGCTAATACATGAGCGCATACAAAATGCCCACAAAGATCTAGTCCGAGATAAAACAAGCGCCTCACGGCATTCTTATGGAACACTTTTGAAGACAATCAATATGCAGCATTGAGGTCTTTGCATCCGATCTCTTTCTCTTCAAAACACGACTCTAATGTCCAAATGGTGGTCCCTTTGTGAAGGCGAGGATGACTGGGTTCCGTATTTCAAGAGGAAGTAGCAGCTCGGCGACGATCCCAGTTCATGGAACCCTCCTCACTCTTGTCGACTTTGTTCCATTTCATGGTCTAACTGGTGTACAGCCTGACCCGAATTTAGCTCTAGAATTGCTGATTCCAGGTGTGGTTGGATGTGCTCAACCTCGTGCGTCTTCACGGTCTCCTCCTACTTTATTTTTTTAATCATCGAGTTTTGATACAATAGGGCAAGCTGATTTTTTTTCTCGAAAATGCATTTAAGCATGAAAATGGCTCATCTAGGCATGTTTTCAATTTAATAAACTATGTAGAATATATCTGCAAGTTGAACAAAGACCGAGAGAGAGAGAGTATTATAGTTCTCAACCATGATATCATATGGTGGTACTGGTACACATTCTCGTCCGTTGTGGCTGTAACCACCGAATGTTGGATCTAACCGTACACAGATGTGGATCATGACTTGTTTATATCTTAGCAACTTTAATGATCTCCAATATATCATAAGGTTCAACTTTTAGTGCATAAAATCAATAACTCGCAATCCATAAAGGTGAAGATGGTCTAAAAGTGACCCGCAAGATCATGATGGAGTCAACTTTAATTCACGAAGATGGTAAATGGGTCAAGCCAAACATGATTAAGTTAATTTTTGCTTTTGGAGATCTAAACCATGTAAATCAACAGCACACCACTATAAGCTAGAAAGAGAAAGAGGATAGGATGGAATGGAAACTTGAGCATAGCCGGAGTATTCCCCCAAAAAAACTATAAAATTCAACCATATTATACATGAATAATATACAAACAACAAACACAAATTACATGTAACCGCTTATTTGAAGAATGGGATAACGATCGTCTCTTTCATTCCATATCTGCAATGAAATTTGGTTTCTCACCTTCACAAAGATATTCATCACAAATCGAAGCTGACCCCCAGTCTCTTCTTAAGCGGATTATGTCCTCTGTGAAAGTTGATCCAGATGCTCCAATGAACACAGAGGACATTGCACATATAGTCTTGTCTAACATGGCTTCAACCTTCAAGGAGAAAAACACACACCTCTTAAAAGCTGTCTTAAAACTGTCAAGGGTGGTGTGTAGTTGAGTCCAGACCATATGGATCTATCAAAGTTAGTTATTTTTCAATTGCTAAATAAATTTTAAAATATATAAGAAGAAATCTGATCCATTTTTTGCCTAAAATTGGGATGAAATAGATGCATTTCTGTATCTCTAACGTGCATTACCTTTTAGAAGCACATAAATACCCCTGATACAGACGGAAAGCTTTTACACACACACACACACATAATATATATATATATATATATATATATCATGATCACCCTCTTAGTTACCAAATTTATGGAAATTCATATTTGGAAAAGATGTACAGCACACCAAGCATGTCCTGTGTTCATGCATTTGTGTGTGTGTAGGCACTTGCATCCACATAGAAAAGAGAGAGAGAGAGAGAGAGAGAGAGAGAGAGAGAGAGAGAGAGAGAGAGAGAGAGAGACCTGCTGATCAGATCCAAGGTGGTTCCTGTACAGTAAGGCATCCCATTTCTCAGCCCATGCGTGAGCAGGTCTTGTAACCAAAGGCACTTCTTTCCCATTCAGAACTACTAAAGACTGTAGAAGATCAGTTTCACTTTCAGCTGCATCAGTGGAAAGATAAATTACTGGGGCATTTGCCTTTTCAACCCTCCGAAGGATACACTCTGCTGCCTGAGGGATAGGAAAGAAACAACTCTCTTTTTTGGCATTGCTGAAAAATTAGGGAAATATTAGGAAAATAATGGAGAAAAGAACCAGATGCAAATATGCAATGCATGATTAAACCAGGAAAATTAACTTGAAAGGACAAATGCATCTAAAAATTTTAAGAATAGGATAAAGAGCAGATATCAATCATTTCCATACATAACTGAACAAAGTGTGTGAACACCAAGACTGCTACCAAAGATATTTCCTGACCAGACTCTCTCTCTCTCTCTCTCCAAGACCACTATCAAAGATATTTCCTGATGAGATTTCAGTTATACACTTCGGCAAAAGAAGGAAACATACTCCTTCACCAAAAGTGAAAATGGTAACGGGCTTTATCTGAGCTCAATCACAAGTAAAGATGCAGTCATGCAGACAAGAAATAAAGCAATTATATAAAATAGTAAAGATTCAAAACTAACAGAGGATCTAGCAGGCATGCATTCTTGCCTTTCGTTCCTGATTCTTAATGCAGCTTTAAACAAATGAAAATAAATAATATGTGATAAAACTTGGTTGAAATGCATAAAACAAATTGTAGGAGCAAAGTAGCCAAGCATGTTCTCTAGTAAATAAATGATGATAAACACAACTACAGAATCAGATTAAGCAAAAGATTCCTGTAGCTAGACTTTTTCTCTCCCCTTCTGTCTGTGTGTGTGTGTGAGTTAAGAGAGTCACACAAACCAATCTCAGAGGAGAGATCCGTATTATATAATTCATAAAAAAATCTGAGTGAAGAGATCCATGTCAACTACAGTCACATATGCAAAAAAACATCATGACAATGGATGTTAAAGCATAGTATCTAAATAACCGTGTAAAACCACTCAACAACGTTGGGTGGGAAGATAGCGATAAAAAAGGAAAAAATAGAACCGGGAAAGATGGTTCCCCCAAATTCGGGAACCACCTTCCCCCAAATAGCGTAGAGAGGCAGGGATGAGGATAAACTTCACCCCCACGATCGACGGGTGGGGGTGAGGCTTATCCTCACCCACCGTGAAGGCTATAAAAAGTCCTCAGGGTGTGTCTCGTCCACCCATCGATCAAGCAAGAAGAGCGACAAAGCGAGAGAGGTGTGAAGAAAAAAAAAAGAGGAAAATGACGAGCAGCAGGGAGGGGGGGCTTACCGGAATTTTGGTCGGCGATGCCAGGTATGCCACTCTTTCTTTCTTTTCTGTTTTTTTCCGGACAATCTAAGGGTCGACAGCCATGGCTGTTGGTGAGTTGCAGGAAAAAAAAACAAGGAAAACCCCGACAAGGATGGAGAGAGAGAGAGAGAGAGAGAGAGAGAGAGAGAGAGAGAGAGAGAGTGTCGGCCCCTCTGCAACAGAGAGGGAGGGTGAGGGTCGGTTGTGGCTGCCCCCCTTTCGCTCTTTGTATTAAAGTTGGGTTGGTCTGGGAGCGACCCAGACCGAACCAGGTAAGTAAAAAAAAATTGGTACAGAGTCAAACCGGTTTCAGACCAACTCAGTCAGGCCAAACCGGTCTGGGTGTGAACCAGACCAAATCAGGTCCGACTGGGTCTCGGTTCTCAGTTTGGATCCAGTCTGATCTAGACCAGACCGAATATGGGTCTAGTTCGATCTAGTCAGTCTGGATCGATCTAAATAGAACTGGATCCAGATAAATCTAGGTCTAAATCCTATCTGACAGATCTGGATCAAGATCAGAACTGAATCTAATTCAAATCAGTGTTGGATCCAGAACAAAACTGGATCTGGTTCAGATCAGTGCTAGATCCATATTAGAACTAGATCTGGATCCAATTGAATGGATCAGTTCTTGATCCAGATCAGAACTGGGTCTGGATCCAGTCTGATAGTTCTGGATTCAGATCTAACTCATAACTGAATGAATCAGTTCTGGATCCAAACCAGAATTGGGTTTGGATTCAGTCTAACAATTTGGGATCCAGATTAGAAATGAATCTGGATCCAATTTGTGATTTATTTTGAATTTTGAGAATCCAATTGAGTTTTTGAACCAAACCCAGATGGGTTGAGACTAAGTTCAGTAAACCTAGTACTCTAAGCTCAGAGCGAACCTGTTTTGATCTAGGATGAGTCAGGTCAAATCATAAGAATTGAAATGACCAAATTACCCTTGTGTGTACCCAAGATCCGATTAAGTAAAATAGGATAACTTTGCACTCTGAACTCAGAATTTAGTGAGGTTTGGTGCGTTAGACTCGTATCGTAGAAGAGAATCTCCTTGTCCTCTGGTTTTGGTCAAATCAGGAGCATAAAAATTGAGACCTAACAAGTCAACTTGGGAGGGGTATTATTTTGGTAATTTTGTTAAAATATAAAAAGTTATGTGTATTAATACAAACATATTTGTGTGATGATCAAATTCTATTATTAGAGCCTCTTGAGACTCGATTGCGATCAGAGCCTAGCATTCGTATTCGAGGTAAGAGATATTATAAGTAATCTTAGTTGTTAATAAACCTTTTTTGCGATGCATGTTAGTGTTGATGTTGTGTATTA
The DNA here is from genome assembly GCF_984573655.1 of Nuphar pumila. Lineage (NCBI taxonomy): Eukaryota > Viridiplantae > Streptophyta > Magnoliopsida > Nymphaeales > Nymphaeaceae > Nuphar > Nuphar pumila. Next base: position 102,037,686 of record NC_143250.1, on the reverse strand, counting down.
GCATGATTAGAAAGATAGCTCTTGAGTGTGAACATAATATGCGTAAAATGGCCATGCATTGCATTGAGATATTTATATGAACACATTAGTCATAATATGTCATTCATATTAGAAAGAGATTGTTTTTATGATAGCATATCTATATAATAACATGCATTGTGATGAGATTGCGATTAGACTTTGAGTCATTTTATTTTATTCATGTCATGTGAATTTTTACATTAAAATTAGCATGCATAAACCCTTAAATCCCAAAAGTGGCGACCTGTAGAAAGGGCTAACTGATTCGCTGCCAGATTGCAACCACCATGGAGTGTGGGCTGACGGTGATTTAACAAGGTAAAAACTCTACATCGTTGCATCCTTAGTATGATTCGTATGAACCCTAATGTTATTCTGAGATTGAGAGTGAGATATGTCGTGATTATTTCACGATATCACTCATTAGATGATGAGTGAAACACGAGTTTGAGAATATAGTTCAATGTAATAAACTTAAAATATGACTTGAGATTATATACACACAGTCTTTGGGACTTTAGACAACTATAGATAGTTGAAAGTCATCATGGTTAGGATGTAGCATAAACCATACCGAGATTGAGTTTAAACCTGACCTCTCAGCTAAATACCAGTGAGATCCTCTTTTTGTTTCACTGCAGTGCCTGGTGATCCAAGGATCACTGGGAGTGTATGATTTTTGGTTTGGCCAACGTTGTAGAATTGAGGTGTTCTACGCAGGTTGCTATGCCCATAGACGGCTATGAGCGGTATAGCCGACCTAGTGCTATAGTTGGTGTGAGAGCATTTTCTTGCAAATCTCTGATAAAATTTATTTTTTCTAATTGTTATTTTATGGCAAATAATTGAGGAAACAGAAACGCATAGAGTGGCAACAATTCTGACCCCGAAAATGGCAACTTTGTCCTTTGAGCAACTTGACCAAGTTGTGTAGGACTAAAGTCACTCAATTAAGTTTGGTTGGGCTAGCTTGACATAGACATTTTTTTTAAAGGCAAGTTGGGGTTAGGCAGACCCTACCAGTTACACAACTATATCATTGGGTTTTGAAACTGCAACCTTCCAACACAGTCATGATCAGGTGCCATTACATGGCACACTTGGAGTGTGCCTCTGCACCTGGCGGACCTCCATCTGCTTTTGGGCCCAAAACTGACAGACTGTCAGCCCAAGATGGAGGACATCAGATGCAGCGGCACACTTCAAATTGTGCCATGTAATGACACCTGATCCTAGATCCAGACTTACCATCTTAGTTTAGGTGCTGATTGTGCTCAAAGGTTTGGCTCGAACGAACTAGTGCCTTGTTGAAAATATATTTGTTATTTTGTGTACGACAATGGTGGCAAATTTTTACCCACCTTACTCATGTGTATATTTTTCCTATCGTTTTGGAGGATTTTTGGTTTCTGATATTTAATGGCAATAATAATATAATAATTAGTAGGTATTATTTTACTGGATATATGACAAGGACGAGATGGGATATAGACAAAGTAAATTGCATGGCATTATCCTGATCCAGAAAAGATCAGGTCAAATATGATTGCACAAATATTTGTGCATTAAGCACCTGATCACCCTCTATCTTGAGGACAAGCCCTGTCAGTTGTGAGGCCCAAGGCTTGTTGGTGGGCAATCAGGTTCTTAATGCACAAATTTTGTGTCATGTGATTGCACCCCATCTTGACTCATCCTGATCCAGCCCCATATCTTATAGGAAATTGTCTTAAAAATTTTTCATATCATGAAAGTTATGTCATAAACATTATTAGGACTGCGGGATCACTGGTATGGCCAGCGGAGTGGTTGTAAGAGTGTTGAGATGAAGACACTGAATCAAACCCTGCTGGTACACGGTTGTCTGTGGCTTTCAGAGGGTAACTTAGACATGCTTCACGAATATTCAATTAAAAGATGCTCAGATCTAGGACGAGTCAAGTCAAATCATAAGAGTTGAAATGACCAAATTACCCTTATATATACCTAAGATCTGATTAAGTAAAATAAGCATAACTTTGCATTATAAACTCATAATTATGTAAGGTTTAGTGCGTTAGACTCGCATCGTAGAGGAGAATCTCCTTGTCCTCTGGTTTTGGTCAAATTAGTAACACAAAAATTGAGGCCTGATGAGTAAACTCGAGAGGGTATTTTGGTAATTTTATCAAAATATAAGAAGTTATGTGTATTAATATGAACATGCTTGTGTGATGATCAGATCCTATTGCCAGAGCCCATTGAGACTCGATTGCGACCAGAGCTTAGCATTCGTATTCGAGATAAGGGATATTATAAGTAATCTTAGTTGTGAATAATTTTTTTTGCGTTGCATGTTATTGTTAATGTTGTGTATTAGCATGATTAAAAAGATAGCTCTTGAGTGTGAACATGATATGCGTAAAATAACCACGCATTGCATTTAGATGTTTATATGTATACATTAATCGTGATATGTCATGTATATTAGAAAGAGATTGTTTTTGTGATAACATATATATGTAATAACATGCATTGTGATGAGATTGCGATTAGACTTGAATCCCTTTATTTTATTTATGTCACATGAATTTTTACATTGAGATTAACATGCATAACCCCTTAAATCTCAAAAGTGACGATCTGTAAAAAGGGCTACTCGGCTCATGGCTAGAGTGCAGACACCATGGAGAGTGGGTCGTCGGTAATTTAACGACGTAGAAACTTTACATCGTTGCATGCTTAGTATGATTCAAGTGTGAACCTTAATGTCATTCTCAGATTGAGAGTAAGATCTGTCGTGATCATTTCACGATATCACTCGTGAGATAACGAGTGAAACACGAGTTTGAGAATATGGTTCAATATAATAAACTTAAAATATGATTTAGGATTATATACACACAGTATTTATGGACACTAGATAATCATAGATGGTTAAAAGACATCGTGGTTAGTATGTAACATGAATCATACTGAGATTGAGTTTGAGCCTGACCTCCCGGCTAGCTACCGGTGGAGTCTCCATTTTGTTTCACTGTAGTGTCTGGTGATCCGAGGATCACTAGGAGTGTATGATTCATAGTTTGACCAACATTGTAGAATTGAGGTGTTCTACGCGGGTTGCTACGCCCATAGACGGCTATGAGCGGTATAGCCGACCTAGTGCTATAGTTGGTGTGAGAGCGTTTGGGAGAATTAAAAGAAAAAAAAATAAAACATACAAACCTTGTGTGATGTGTCAAAAACTAAACTCAGACTAGGGCTTAGAACTCACTAAAGTTGTAAGTTAAAGTTCTTATTTTATTATAAATGTTCTTTACTGGACTGTAGACTCACTCCTGTATAATTACAAGTATAGGTTTCAGGCACACTAGCGCATGCAGAACATGATCGACTACTTCAACAAAGTACTTTGGTAGTTTTATTTTTTTGTCATTGAACACTCATGTATTTGTTATTTTATTTTACTATGAATGATGAACTTTATATAAGAAAGTAAGTTACTAGAAAAGAATGAAAAAAAATTAGCTATGTTTTCTCTGTGTAAAATTTGTATGCTTTCCTTCTCAGAAGTAATACCAACCAAACTTGCACTCTCGAAGTCACAGATCAGGGTATTACAGCCCATTGGGTAATGGAGAAAAATAGGAGAACCCGAAAAAAGATAAGACAAAGAAAGGTTACCAGAACTTCAAAAACCCATGACGTCTGAAATGCAAGGCTATGAAATTCTCTCCCAAGAAAGTTTGTATGAATCTCTCTGCAGTGAGAATAATTAAGCGATTTGGTTGGATGAGACTCTTGCATTTGTGTTTTATTGGCCCTCCCCTTTGCATGACCCATTCTTCCTCTACATTGGCATAGAACAAGTCGCCGACCGCAAGGACTTCATCTGTACATGAAAACTTCCCCACTACTTCATCGGTTCTGCGACTTTCCTTATAATCTTTTGGCCACGCTGCATCTAGCTTACCCATGGAAAACCCTAACCTTTCCAACTTCTTGATGTGCTCTTCATCTAAATAACAAGGCGGATTTGATATGTAACAGATAAACTTATCTATATGCAATCGACCTTTCCTCTTCTCCCAAAATTCTTCAAACGTTAATACAACTTTTTTACCAAAGCACTCATTTATGTGGCCGATATTCAAAACCCTCTCGTACTGATAATCAACTTTAGAACTTGGAAAGACCAATGTCCGGCCAAGAAGAGCAGCGAAGAACATGTGTTTCTCTAAGCAAATCAAATGGTTTGACATCTGTCCTGAGATGCAGATCGCTAAGAGGAACTTCTTGGAGTCAGGTTTCCATTCAATCTTCCTCAAGTTAGATGAATTAGCTATTTTCCCACATCTATTAACCCTAAACACCCCATTGACACCAAAATCGGGGGAATCACGCTCAAAGAACTCCGATTCATTCCCGAATACATGCGAAGATAGCAATGTGTGTTGAATTTGTTCATTCATCCTAATCTGGCTAAGCAATTCGGATCTGAGATCCTCGATCAAGATCGAGGGCTCAGGCGCCTTGCTCTTACTGGAATCACTAGCAATTGTAGATGAATTGGAGCTGATGATAGACGAAGAGTTCGGAGCCGTGGAATCGGCTAAAGTGAGATTCCACAGCCTTAGAAATCCTAGCTTCTGCAACCTTAACAAATAAAGGGCCTTCAACTCGGATTCGCGCATCCCATCTGCAGGCGAATAAGGAACGCCATTTAAATTCAACGAAGTGAAATCACCGAAGAATTTACCGGAACCAACGGAGAAGAAGAAGACGACCACGACGAGAGGAACGCCGATCGCTAAGATATACCACTTGTTGATCGCCCCGAGCGGCCGAAACCTCGAAATCCTCCGAACTTCATCGCCGATTTCGAAGTTCAACCGCTGCATCTTCGTCGCCCTTTCCTCCGGATGCTCGATGAGGCGGTGCTGGTCTTATTCCCCGTCCCAATCCCTCTCCATCATCCCTCGGAAGCAAACGTCGGCAGAGAAGATCCGGATCCGCTATCCGATTCAAGAGAAGGAGCGATATCGGCCGCTGATCGCTGTCATTGTGGTTGAACGAGAGCTAGGGTTTACAGAGAAAGGAACGCCATCCTCGATCATGAAGAGGGGGAAGGTTGAAGAAATGAAGGAGAGGAAGACGCTCGCTCAGTGACGTCACTACCCGTGTGGTTGCAGGAAAACGCCACTCCAACTCCATTTTTATAGGCCATCGATTCCCGATACGGACGATAAGATATGATTCGGATCTGAACGAGTCTCTGGTGCCGTGCACCCAAACGGGGAACGATGGCTTCCGATGGATCTGGTTTTGTCCGACTCGAACCGATAAAATCGGAACTGGACCTTCCACATAAGACTAAGAGTTCCCGCTGGAAAAGGCCATGAACATCAACCCTCTCACTTTTTCTCCCTTCTCTTTCTACTTCTGTGCACATCTAGCAGACGATCCTACATTGCTCTATCAAACACCGACTAACCTGCACACTGATTGTAGCATCGTTCAACTTGATGAGTTGTGAAGTCTGATTTATAGTTTTTGCCCTTACAGGAGGGGGTTTGGGGGCTCCTCCCAGCGTGGGTAGCATCATTCAACTTGATGAGTTGTGTAGCCTGATTTAGAGTTTTTGCCCTTACAAGAGAAGGGTCTGGGGTCCCCCCCCCATGCGGGTCTCGCTGCGCGGTCAGCGGGCGGGGGTCTAGGGAGGGCGCCCCTGGCGGGGGGCAGCACCCCCCGGACCAAACTTTTTTTAGGCCTTGTATAAATTTTTTATTTTCTTTCTCTCTTTTAACTATCGAAAAAGAGCAATAAAGTGTTTTGTTTAATCGTGGGGCTCATGTTTCCTTCGGTTGTTTCTTGCTCGAGGTTTTCGTAATACTCCTTCCCACGATTTTTCTATTTTTCTTTTTCTGTTTCTTTCTCACGATTTATTCAATGACTCCCCTGCAGCGATTTTTAGTGTTGTTTGGTCTCTAACGAGCCTCATAGCGATTTATAGTGTTGTCCGGTCTTCCAACAATGATTTGTAGTATTGTCGGGCCTTCCTACAGCGATTTGTAATATTTTCGGGTCTCCAACGAGCCCAACAATGATTTATAGTATTATCTGGCCTTCCAACAACGATTTATAGTATTGTCGGGCCTTCCTACAACGATTTGTAGTGTTTTCGGGTCTCCAACAAGCCCCACAATGATTTATAGTGTTATCCGGTCTTCCAACAGCGATTTGTAGTGTCTTCTGCAAATCACTATAGCGATTTGTAGTGTTTTTGGGTTGCACAACACAAAATAATAGGGGTTTAGTTTTTAGTTAAAATGGGGAATGAAATGACCATAGAAATCGCTGAAAATTTACAGGAATAAACTAGACTCAATAACGAAGATACCACTTTTTATGAATTTAGAATATGACCTCCGGTTAGGGAGATATGACCCTGACAATTTGGTTCTAATTCGGGTAGCGATTTGCTTACTGAATAACACTACAAATCGCTATACTGAGATCCAACAACACTATAAATCGTTGTGGGGCTCGATGAAGACCCAAAAATACTACAAATCGCTATAGTGATTTGCGGAAGACACTACAAATCACTGTTGGAAGACCGGATAACACTATAAATCATTGTGGGGCTTGTTGGACACCCGAAAACACTACAAATCGTTGTAGAAAGGTCCGACAATACTATAAATCGTTGCTGGAAGGCCGAATAACACTATAAATTGTTGTTGGGCTCGTTGGAGACCCGAAAATACTACAAATCGTTGTAGGAAGGCCCAACAATACTACAAATCGCTGTTGGAAGACCGAACAACACTATAAATTGCTATGGGGCTCGTTAGAGACCCAACAACACTAAAAATCGTTGTAGGGGAGTCATTGAAAAAATCATGGGAAACAAACAAAAAAAAATAGAAAATCGTGGGAAGGGGTGTTACGAAAACCTCGAGCAAGAAACAACCGAAGGATACATGAGCCCCACGATTAAACAAAACGCTTTATTGCTCTTTTTCGATAGTTAAAAGAGGGAAAGAAAATAAAAAAATTATACAAAGCCCAAAAAAAATTGGTCCGGGGGGCGTTGCCCCCCGAGCCCCCCACCAGAGGCGGTCCCTCCTGGACCTCCGCCCACTGACCGTGCAGTGGGACCCGCGTCGGGGGGGAGCCCCCGGACCCCCCTCCTGTAAGGGCAAAAACTCTAAATCATGCTCCACAACTCATCAAGTTGAATGATGCTACCCACACTGGGAGGAGCCCCCAAACCCTCCTCTTGTAAGGGCAAAAACTCTGAATCAAGCTCCACAACTCATCAAGTTGAATAATGCTACCCACGCTGGGAGGAGCCCTCAGACCCCTCTTCTGTGAGGGTAAAAACTCTGAATCAGGCTCCACAACTCTTCAAGTTGAATGATGCTACCCACGCTGGGAGGAGCCCCCAGACCCCTCTCCTGTAAGGGTAAAAACTCTGAATCAGGATCCATAACTCATTTAGTTGAATGATGCTACCCACATTGGGAGGAGCCCCCAAACCCTCCTCCTGTAAGGGTAAAAACTCTGAATCAAGTTCCACAATAGTCAATGTGCAGGTCAGTCGGTGCCTGATGGAGTAATGTAGGATCTTCTGCTGGATGTGCATAGAAGCAGAGATAGAGAGATAGATAGATAGATAGATAGATAGATAGATAGAGAGAGAGAGAGAGAGAGTTTTCTTTCTCGGATAATCCTGCAATGCAGAGACTGGGTCTTAAATAATCATCTTCGGGGCACTTAAGTCTTTACAACCACTCATTTTCTAGAATCGTCACTTTTTTTTGCACCAATGGAGGAGAGGGTACTTAAGTCTTTGCAATCGCATCAAACTCCAACGCTAATTAATGCTGACAAACATGGGGATACGAGACGCACATGCTTAAATACATGGTGCTTTTTGAGACCCCCGAGCATGAGATGCCATGTTCGGGGGGATAACATATAACCTGCTTCGATCTTGATTGGTATGTTGAAATATGCAGCCATAAGCATCATCTCTTGGATATTTGGGTTTGGGTCCAACCCATAATGTGACCTGATTTGACACTAATGAGGTTTAGTAGAGCTGTTAGTGGGCACTAATGTCAGTTAGTAGGGTGGAGGTCACGTGAACGTAAAGAGTTGACATTCTATAACCTGTCACTTATCTTCCATTATAAATAGAGGGCCATTAGTCTCTAGCCTATAATTGTCATTGAGTTCAGGGTCCTACTTACCATTGACTTGAAGGCTTGGGTTTATCGTGGGCATAGAAAGGCTGAGGAGAATGCCAAGCACCTGCACGCATCAACCATGGCATCTACCAGTACGTACTTATTTTGTATTTTAGTTTCAATTTTTATGAATACGCCACCATTGGGTTATGGGCCCACCATGCTTCTGCTGCACATGTGGGTGCACTGGGAGCGTTCATTCGATGCTCACCGATGTCAGTGTATTTGATTTACGCTGCTGATGCCGGCTCAGGCTTGCTGTAGCATTCTCAAGTTGGTCGTTGTGCAGTAGTTGATATGCATTGCCAACGGTCACTGCAGAAATAGGGTTTCATGTTTCATTAGTCTTTCGACCTTTGCCACCATCGACCTCCGCCCAAACTCACCCGCGGAGGGAGACTGGCGGCCGTGTGGGGGTTACCATAGCCTGCGACATTTCGGTCAGCCACCGGTGCTGGTAACCGTAGGTGGACCAGGGGGGCAGTCAACTTCCACTGTACACGGGTTCCACTATAGCAATGTACAATGGAACCCGACCCAACAGTGGCAGGGCAGGTGGTGGAGCCCTTCTGGATGCCGGCTTCGACGGAGGCTCTGCTAAGGCCGGTGGATGCCTCCAAGCTAAGAACCAAAGCTAGAGAGTTCTTATGAACTCTTAGCAGATCCTTAGCTAGACATATAGAAGTCAGTCATGTACTGTAGGCCATCCCGCCAATATTAAAATGCATCACATTACACTTTACTCCAAACTTGCTACTTAGCATAGCACAGGTTGATGAAGTAGGACTGAATCCCCCGACAATTTGAGATCATAATGTCTATCGATTTCGAGTTTATGTTGTGCTTGTTAAAGAGATCTTCTGTTATTGAGAATAGAATGGTCTCTTCTGTTACAGAGGCTAAGGAAAGATCAGGTGGCAATTGATGAATCCCAAACGACACACAACTCTCATTTTCGATGCCATACCTTGTGAGTGTTTTTGAATGAAATTATTTGCTCTCATAATCAAAATGTTCTGAAATTATCAAATGCTTAATGTACATGGAGAGTGTTACTCTCCAGAGTCATCTGGTGGCTGGTAGAACACAAATGCCTAATTTTTATGAGTTTTTATCAGTGCAGATACATGGACAAAAAAAAATTGGGTGTGCAAATTACATCATTCCCCATGCTTGAATGACACTGTCCTCAGTAGCACTCTCTCATGCTTATATACAACTAAATGAATGCATACTAAGAACAAAAGACACACAAGAGAAGGAATAAATGTCACCTGATGTATACACTGGAAGCGGTCCTGTCACTTGTAACTCATAAACCATATTCAAGAAATGAAATGTATACATGATCTATCATACATGTTCCTGTTATCATCGCAAATTTTTTAACTTTTGCAAATCAAACTGACCTTTGAAAAAGTTTTTGAAAATAACTCGCCTCCGTTTTAAAATGCGGGAAAATTCCGTAGAATGGGACTCGCCTGTCGGTACGAGGTTCAACCGTTCCCGCCACCTTTAACAGGGGTAATTGAACCAAGGATCAATCTTATGCTCTACTCTATTCAACTTGTCTAAATCATATTCTAATTTCTAAATGCACAAAGAATCAGGCATGTGCTATGAATTTTCAGAAAAATGCACATTTGAAAACATGATGTTTGCTTTGAATGATTGAAATATAAAATGTAAATCTTGGAAAATCGTGAATTGGGATTTCAAATATACTTCTGAAAGAAATAAAAATCGATTTTGAGGAATCCTTGACATTTGGTGAAAATCGATTCTGAGAGACTTGGTTTCTCTGAATTCAAACTTGGAAATTGAAATTCTAACTTAGAAAATTTGAATTTGGAACTTGAGAAATATTTGAAATATCCTTTGAAATTCAATGTCTTTGGGAAAATCGATTTTGCTATAAGACTTAGGAGATTTTGAGAAAATGAACTTCTTTGAATTGAGATTGGAATTGGCAAATGCATGAAATGAATGAATATGATTTTGAGGAATTGAGAAATACTTTTTGTATTTTTGAGAAATGCAGTGCATTTTTGAAGTTAGCCTAAGAGTGTAGGCTGAATGTGGCTAATGTGAAGATCATAAATCTAAGTATCATTCGTATTCTGACTATGGCCATAAATACAAATTTTACCAAGTTTATAAACTTCATAGAAGCTAGTGCATGTGCCATTCATGTAGACCATGGTGAATTTGTAAAAATATGCATGAATCATCATCCATCACACATTAAAATTATAAACTATATGCAATGTAACCTAAGCTAAGCAGGAAATGTAAATTCTTATTCCAAAGTTTAATTACAAATTACATCACTATTGAAATTTAAATACATGAAAAATAAAGTCTTCAATGCACCTGCAAAACTAGAAAACTTGGTTAATGAAAATATGTTGGCTTTTCTAGATTTATCCAGCAATATCAGGAAATTGTGGGATTTTGCTAGATATAAGCCTTTTTGCCATGATTCCATTAAATCAAAATGATAAAGTATGAAATAAAATTGAATAAATAAGGAAGATAAAATATGAAATTTCGAAATTAGGGTCAAAATGACCAGAATACCCCTAATAACAAGACCATGGCCTTGAAATTAGGGTTTTTAGAAAGATATTTTGATAAAATACAAATTTTGAAATTTGAATGAAATAAACTCAAACCAAATATGCTATGACATGATTAAAAATATGAAATTAGGGCTAGGGATTTCGAAACTTAGGTCAAATGACCAAATTGCCCCCGATAGCAAGACTATGGCCTTGAAATCAGGGTTTTTAGAAATAAATTTTGGTAAAAACTTAGGTTTTATGCACTAAATGAAATCAAATGAGCACAAAATTAAACCTAAAACATCCTAATATGATTATGAACATGATTAAACCCTAAAAATATATGCTTATGCATGAAAATCCAATAATATCACAAAAAACTGTGATTTTAGCAGTGTTTTTGGATCTTTCAGGAACCCGGTTTTGCAATTTGCTCAATTCAGCCATCAAATGGATTCCAAAATCCATAAAAATTGGTACCTGCACTTGTTATAACCCTAATGTCGAATTGGAATTATAAAAAGAATTTTTTTGACATTAAATTAATCCAAAAATTGCATTAAACCCTAAAAATATGCTATTTTTGACCTAATTCACCAACCAGTTTTAGTCCAAGACCTGAACCAGGGGTCAAATCTCCATGAAAATTTATGAAATTTTACAGAGACTAACTAGAAAAAAAAACAGAGATTTCTCAATTTACATATCGGAAAAATCATCTCCGGTTAGGGAGAAACCCTTCCGACAATCTGAGCTAAAATATATCACTTTTAACAGGGATTAAAACAGCTATTCCAGATTGAAAATACAGGAATAAATAGCAATTCTAAACAAAAATTTCTGAAATTTTAGTGGTGAACAGTAGACAGAAAAATAACAATACTCACTTTTTACATATCTAAAATCGGATCTGTGGTTTGGGATTTATGACTGACACAAGTCTGATTAGGGTTTTGGTAAACCCTAACGAGTTTTAAATTTAAAAACAGATTCTCTAAAAGGAGAAAAATACTAAACTGTGATCAAAAAATCCGAAAATTTCACAGAAGACAGATCTACTCAATGTGAATCCATAGCACTTTACATATCTAAAATCGGATATAAAATGAGAGAAATATCATAACAGCAAGTTACCTTCTTGATTTTAACCACGATTTTAAAACTTTAAAAACCCGATTTGATGTCTGATTTTTTTGACAGGGTTCCCGAGATCCAAACCCTCTGATTTTTCTACAGTAACTCAATAACTCATGCATGCACCACATATAAAAAAATCAGAAATAAAAAATGAGTGCTTCCATCCGAAATAACATCATCTTTACTATTCTAAACCTAGAACACACAGAAATTTAAGAAACTTAAAAAAACCATGCATTAACTAATGTAAATAAATAAAATAAACCATAAAACAATAAATAAAAATTATTTCTATACTATAGAACGTAAAAAAAACATGAATAAACCATGAAAATAAAATAAAAACAGGGAATCAATGGCTGGAATTTGATATGACCTTTAAAACATAGATTTAACCCATTAAAAAGGGCAAATCATATATTTTATTGGTTATTAATGCAAAGAATCATATTAAAATCAATTCTAATGGATTAAAATCTCTGTAAATCACCCAAAACAGGGTTGGATCACCTTCTTGGATCGTTCTTGCTGATTCTTGATGGTTCTTGAGGTTGAATCCATGGTTTAATCCATGAAGATGATGGTACCAATGGCTAAATCATGTTTAAAACAATGAAAAACATTAAATAAAAACTAAAAATTAGAGAAAATAGTTACCTTGAGGTTGCTGCAATGGAGGAAGGGCTGGAGAGGAGAGAGAAGCTCCAAGAATCCAAAGGAAAGCCAATTGGAAAATCGACCCCCTATAGCCTTCTATTTATAAAAAAAATTTAGGTTAAAAATTAAATGTTTTAAAAAAATTGGACTCTTCTAAGGGGGGCGATTTTGGGGTGGAGTTACCTAACTACCCCTAGTCTAAATTATCCTATTTAATACCTAATTAACCCCTAGACTCTCCTAAAAAAATCCCCAAATGTAATGCCACTTGGCATTTTCTCACATTGGGTTTTTAAAACACCTTTAAACACCTTTAAAAACACTAGTTTTAAAAACTAACTTTCAAAATGAGTTTTTTCAAAATGGTTTTGACTCTTCTAAACCTCTAACACTAACCAAGACATCAACTAACCCTACTCTAGCCCTGACTTACTCAAATATGGTGCCACCCCGAGTGGGCCCTACTTGAGTTTTTCAAAAAGTGATTTTAAAACTTGAAATTGAAGGAGTTTTCAAAAGGATTTTCAAAAGGATTTTCAAAAGCAATTTTAAAATTAGAATTTTTGAAATGGCATAGGGTTCTAACTGAATTAGAATTCCTCTGGATATGGTGCCAACTGAGTAGGCCCACATCGAGTTTTGGAAATTTTGAAATAAACACTGAAAATGGCTTTGAAAAAGGGTTAAAATCGACATTTGAAATTCAAGATTTTTGAAAATAGGATCTCATGCGAACTGGAACTCCGGGTTAGAGTCCTGAACTCTTAGGACTCTGAAATTTTAAATTTTAGCAGCCAAATGAAAGAATTTTCAAAAGATTTTATCAAGAAATGATGAAATAAGTCAGAAAACACAGTCAGGGTTAGACTCCTAACTCGACCGAACTCTAAAATAGAGTCCTGAACTACCTGGACTCTGTAAAATGACCTAAATTTTGAAAATAATCGAAAAAGACTGAAAATGGAAGTAAAACAGACTTAAAAACAGACTCCTGACTGGATTAGGACTCTGAGACAGAGTCCTGATCGGACTGAAACTTTCAAAAATTTGAGAAATTTGATGAATAGAGGAATTCAGAAGCGACACCACCTCAATGGGTCTCATCTGTGAATTGAAATCGACTAAAATTTGAATTTGAAATGAATCCAGATTGTTTCCTTGAGAAAATATTTCGAAATATAAAGTCCTGGGGTTGGAAAATGATAGAGTATTGAATAAAAACCCAGGTTTTGAAATTGATTTTAAAATAAAGCTTTAAAATTCAAATCTGGATTGAATGTTTTGAAAACAGGAGTGTTGGATCTCGAAAATGAGATGGGATGACATGTAATGACATGCAATGTTATGCAATGCGATGAAATGATATGCAAAAATGTATGCAGTGATATGCAATTACATATGAAATGGACAAACACTGGATGAGGGTGAAAATTTGGGGTGTTTACAGATGCCCCTCTTTGCTGCTAAGCCGGTTGAAAGCCGAGCTTAGTGGCAAAGAAAACACGCCAAATTTGAACCATAAAAATGCCCCAGTTAGATAAATCTGATTGGGTATGAAGGAATTAATCCAAGTAATGATGATAGATATGAAATGGAGAATAAGGAGAAAATTTTACTTCAAAATGAAGTGAGATTCAGGTTTTGCCCTTAACCTGGATGGGACAGAGAATACCTCGTGTAGAAACGAAGCTCAGGTTTGACCCTTAACCTGACCGGGAAATGAAATACTTCATCAAAGTGAAGCTCAGGTTTGTACGCTTGACCTGATTGGGCTGAAAATGGAATACCTCATCAAAGGAGGCCCAGGTTTATACCCTTATCCTGATCGGGCGGAAAATGAAATACCTCATCAAAGGAGGCCCAGGTTTATACCCTTAACCTGATCGGGCGGAAAATAAAATACCTCATCAAAGGAGGCCCAGGTTTATACCCTTAACCTGATCGGGCAGAAAATGAAATACCTCATCAAAGGAGGCCCAGGTTTATACCCTTAACCTGATCGGGTAGAAAATGAAATACCTCATCAAAGGAGGCCCAGGTTTATACCCTTAACCTGATCGGGTAGAAAATGAAATACCTCATCAAAGAAGGCCCAGATTTATACCCTTAACCTGATCGGGTAGAAAATGAACGGAATCCTCGAAAGAAGAGACCGTGATGGAACCTTCGGATTTCCGCACAATGAATCTGATAGGGGTTTTGCAAAAGGAAGGAAATTGGGGTCCCTAAAGTTTGAAAAGGGATTGATTTTGGGCGTCTCATTGCTGAGACTAAATAGCTTTTGAAATTGCCTTTTGCTGAAATTGGTGGCTTAACCTCAAGCCGAAATTGGACTGTCTATGGTGGGACAGTGGGGACACAGGGAAGTGTGCGAATCTGAGAGCCCGTGCGCTCAGATTATACCAAAGAAGGGAAGGAATCTTGACAACTCCCGTTATCAAGTCCTAAAAGGGATAACAACTGATGTCAGGATATGCCAAAGATGAACCTCAAGCTCTCGCTTCACGCCAGGATAGCTAGAAAATATTGTCAAATTGTTGAAAATTGTTGTTGATTCAAAATAATTGAAAATGATGCACTTTGTTTTGAAAGTATTCCCTCTTTTCTACCTGAAGTATTAACTCCGACTGGGCTTAACTTCGTAGAATCAAGATTCGAATTCAAATTGCTTGTGATTGGCTTTCTTTCAAGGAAGCTATCAATTTCCTTGATATGGACGAGAAAGAAAATATTCTTGATATTGCGAGAGCTATTGGTGAAAGAATATTGATAAAAGAATTTCACAAAATTAAAGAAAATTCTTGATAAATTTGGCAGTCTGATATCCTGGGATTCTTTTCTCATGATGATCTTTAGCAGATTGGAGCTCTCTTGGATTTTTCGGGAATTACATCATCCTTCATTCTGGAGATGTCCTGACTTTTCTCTCTTTTTTTCTTAGGAAGGGTACGTCACAAACTCCTTCATCTCAGAGATGTTCCGATCCTTCTTTTCTCTCAGGGATTATCTTGATAGTTATTGGCTCATTGGTTGGGAATATCTTGATGATAGCTGGAATCAAATATCTTTTAGGGTTTGTCGGTAGGCTCATCACACTCGCCTTCATCTCGACGGTGATCTGAACTTTCCCTGGAAGGATCCGTCACAAACTCCGTCATCTTGAAGATGATCCAAATCTTCTTTGGCCCCGGGGGTCGACTCGCTTAATTTGCCTTCATCTTGACGACAATTGAGAGATCCCTTTTGCAGATATTTAATTGCAGCTTAGGTGATTGAGGAGATATGAAAATTGAGTGGATTTTTCTGTATCACCCAGGATATTTCGACTACTTTATTTTTCAAGGATGGTCTTTAAAAATGTGCCATTGACTGCGATCAATATCAATCACTCATGGCTTTGCAACAACATTGAATTCTCTTTGCTGGCCATATCGAGGATTTATTCTTCATCCTTTTGGTTGGCCAATAGAAAGATTTTGAACTTTGAATCCTTTTTCGCGAAAGCATCGTCCTTTCAGAAGTAATAGTGGAGGTATTCTGAAGTAATAATTTTGTGCAATAAAGATTTTTGAAATCAACAAATATTTAAGGACAAATTGGCAAAACTTTCTTGAAATCCTTTTGTGAAATCGAGCATTTGAAGCACAACGCAACACATCTCTGACAAAAACTCTCTTCTCCTTTCCCCAAAGGAGAAGATTCAGAAATTGGAATTGGGAATTACTCCTCTCTTCCCTGAAGAGGAGGTGTTTGCAAAACGAACTTTCGAAGAGAAATTAAGCTTTCGTCAAAACTTCCTAACATTAGGCTTCTCTTATGGAAAGGGGGCCGGAATTGGTGAGGTTGGTAAATTGGTCATGAAGGAACGAGTTCATCACACTTTCCCTGAAAAGAGGGTCCTTCATGATGAAATGGCCTAGTCTGAAATTATGGGGCCACAAGGAAAGCAAGTCTCCGTCGAGTCTCTCCCTATAAAAAGGGTTCCTTGTGTGAAATTTGGAATTTTGTTTTGCAAACGGTTCACAAAGACACGAGTCCCTTCAAACTCTCCCTAAAAAGAGGCTAAGTGAACGAATTGGATAGCATGCGAAAAGAGCGAGCTCCCTCGAACTCTCCCTATACAAAGGGTCTCTCGCAAGAGAAAATGATTGCAATTGGTATTGGGTGACTCAAAAGGGTCAAATTTTGGAAATTGGAATTTTGAAATTTGATATTTGAAATTGGAAAATTAGAAATTAGAAATTTGGAAATTTGGAAATTTGGAAATTGATAATTGGAAATTGGAAATTGAAAATTGGAAATTGGAAATTTGGAAATTGGGAATTTGGAAATTGGGAATTTGATGAGTGATCAGCACGAGGACTGAACTCAAGAGGTCGACTGACATGACACGAGTGCTCGATTTTGAAAAGATACCTGTATGCATACTGGTTTAAAAATGTACCAGTTTGGATACTGGATTTTGGAAGATTATCAGTACGAGAGCTGGATTTTGAAAGATTTCTAGTACGAGCGTTGGATTTTAAAAGGTTACCAGTATGAGCGCTGGATTTTAAATGGTTACCAGTACGAGCGCTGGATTTTAAATGGTTACCAGTACGAGCGCTGGGTTTTGGAAATTTACCAACACGAACACTGGATTTTGAAAGTTTACCAGCACGAACACTGAATTTTTTTGAAAGTTTACCAGCACGAACACTGGATTTTTGAAAGTTTACCAGCACGAACACTGGATTTTTGAAAGTTTACCAGCACGAACACGAACACTGGATTTTTGAAAGTTTACCAGTCCGAACACTGGATTTTTGAAAAATTACCAGAACGAACACTAGATCTTGAAGAATTACTAATTGATTTTGATGGAAAATTTTCAGTCTTCACCCTCACGACGACTCGGACAACTGTCGGGGTCTTAGGATTTATCCCTTATCCTGAATGGGTAATCGATGCTAATGCAAATTGATGCAGACGAATGCGAATGAATGCACGCAAATGCAGATGAATGTAAATGGGTGCACAGGCGTGCACAAGTGCGTGAAATGAGAGATTTGTTTATCCTGCCTGCATACGGAATATTTGTAGATAAAAACAAAATTTTAAAATGCCCCAGTGTAACTGGGAAAAGAATTTTGATCATTATTGAAGAAAATTTGGAAGGATTACAAAGAATAGAGAATTGTTCAAGTATAGAATTTTTTTAAATGTCGAGCATTGATGGGATCTGGTAATTCTATTCCATCAGCATTGATGAGTCGATATGAATTGCGAGGTAGTGCCTCTTTGACAACATAAGGACCTTCCCAATTTGGTGACCATTTGCCACCCGGGCGATGCCTGAGATAAGTTGTTGATCTGAGCACTAGATCATTGACCCGAAATTTTCTCTCAATGACAGATTTTGCATATTGTCGGGCTATCCTCTGGCGATAGGATTGAGCATGCTCTGCTGCTCTGAGCCTTCTTTCATCAAGCAAATCAAGTTGTACCAGTCGCTGTTGCTGATACTGATCAAGAGGTAATTCTAGAAGTGATGCAAATTTCAGAGCAGGTTTCTGAACATGTAGAGGCAGTACTACTTCAGTTCCGTAGACAAGTTCTGACAGAGTAGCATTTGTTGGAGTTCGAATGGTGGTTCTGTATGCCCATAATGCGTCATGAATCTTTTCATGCCAGTCACGGCCCATTTCTAAAGTTCGCTCCAGGATTCGAATCAGAATCTTGTTGGTGGCCTCTGCTTGACCATTCCCTTGAGGATAATAAGGAGCGGAAAAATGATGATGAATTCTGAATTTTGAGCAGAATGTCCTCATTCTCTCATTCTTGAAATGACTACCATTATCCGACACAATATCATGCGGTATACCGAAGCGGCAAAGGATATTCTTATGGATGAAAGAAACCACGTGTCGACCTTCTACTGTGCGTAGAGTGACTGCTTCTACCCATTTAGTAAAATATTCTGTTGCGGCAAGAAAATATTTATGACCATTGGAGGCTGAAGGAGTGATGGGGCCTACAACATCGAAAGCCCACATGGAAAATGGCCATGGCGAGACGACAGATTGCAAGTATGTCGCTGGCGCATGAATGGAAGGCGCATGCATCTGACATTGAACGCACTTCTTTACAAAACGATAGCAATCTTGTTGCATAGTTCTCCAATAATATCCTGCTCGGATGATTTGTTTGACGAGAGTCTGATAGCCAACATGGCCACCGCAAATGCCTTCATGTGCTTCTTGCACGACTTCTTTGGCTTCTTCTTCATCCAAACATCTGGAATATTCAGAACTGAATCCACGACGATAAAGGACGTCAGCAAGAATAAAATATCGAGCAGACATGCGTTGAATTGCTCGTTGCTCTCTCTTTGATAATTCTGGAGGAAATTCGCCAATTTTAATGAAATTTTTGATATCATGATACCAAGGCTTCTTCTTCTGCTCAGCCTGGTTTATCTGCTCTACTGGAACGAAAGCGGGTTGATCAAGTCTGCCAATTTCAAATGAGCGACAAGATTCTCCACTCCTGAAAGACATGATGGATCCCAGATTGGCTAAACTGTCTGCAACTTGGTTGAAATCTCTTTTGATATGAAAAAGTTGGAATTCTTCGAATTTGTTGGCAAGAGCTGAGACAATCTTCTGGTAAGGAAGTAGTTTCTGATCTTTCACTTGCCATTCGGCCAGAACTTGATTGACGATTAACAAAGAATCGCCATAAGCATGCACTCTTTTGACATTGAAGTCCTGTAGAATTTTCAAACCTTGTATCAAAGCTTCATACTCAGCCATATTATGAGTGCACTGAAAATCCAGTTTAAGAGAAAAGGGAATCATCTCCTTCTCTGGTGTAATTAGCAGAATTCCGATTCCTATGCCTGCCATATTCTTGGAACCGTCGAAGAATAAATTCCAAATTGGGGATTGTTGAATATTGCAGATCCGCTCATCGGGGAAATCATCCTCAGATTTAACATCCTCTGCTAGAGGAAAATCTGCTAATTGGTCTGCAATTGCTTGGCCTTTGATAGATTGCTGAGAGACATATTGCAAGTCGTATTGCATTAATAGGACTTGCCATTTGGCAATTCGTCCGCTGAGAAATGGTTGTTCAAGAATATACTTGAGAGGATTTAATTTAGATAGAATCTTGACTTCAGACGCCAATAGATAATGTCTCAATTTCTGACACATCCATACCAGAGCTAAACATGTCTTCTCTATCTGAGAGTATTTCTTCTCGTAATCAATAAAGGTCTTGCTCACATAGTAAATGGCATGTTCTATCAAGCTGCCTTCTTCGTATTGTGCCAAGAATCCGCCGCAAGCAACTTGATTAACTGAAATGTATAGCAATAGGGGTTTCCCTAATTTTGGCGGCTTTAAAACAAGAGGATTGAGAAGATATTTCTTGATGCGTTCGAACGATTGCTGACACTCTGGTCCCCATTCAAACTTCACTCCTTTTCTAAGCAAATGATTGAAAGGCTCACATCTCATGGCCAAATTAGAAATGAATCGCCGAATTGATTGCATGCGCCCTTGAAGGCTACGCAATTCTTTGAGATTAGTCGGGGGCGGCATGCCAATGATAGCTTTGGCCTTAGCGGGATCCATTTCTATCCCCTTCTTGCTGACCAAGAAGCCTAGCAACTTGCCAGATTCGACTCCAAAAACACATTTTTGTGGATTGAGTCTTAGCTTGTAAAGAATGAGCCGCTTGAAAACTTGATTGAGAGCTTCGATGTGATCTTCCTCTTCTTTGGATTTTACTAGAATATCATCAACATATGCATCCATGATTTTGTGCATCTGATCATGGAATATAACGGCCATAGCGCGCTGATAAGTGGCTCCAGCATTCTTGAGCCCAAAAGGCATGACTGTATAACAGAAAGTGCCCCATGGCGTGGTAAAGGATGTTTTGGATTAGTCACGAGCGGCCAACTTGATTTGATTATATCCGGAGTATCCGTCCATAAAGGAAAACATAGCATGCCCGGCTGTGCTATCGACTAGGAGATCAATGTTTGGGAGCGGATAGTCATCCTTCGAAGTGGCTTTATTGAGATCACGAAAGTCGATACAGATTCGCACTTTCCCATTCTTCTTAGGAACTGCTACGATATTCGCCAACCAATCCGGGTAATCAATTGCTCGAATGAATCCTGCTTTAAGCAGATCCTCAAGTCCTTCCTTGACCTGTTGCTTGATTCGAGGATCCATTTTTCTCAACTTCTGCTTGACTGGTTTCGCCTCAGGCTTCAAAACGAGGCGATGTTCCACCAATTTCGGATCTAAACCTGGCATATCCTCATAAGTCCATGCGAATACTTCTTCATGCTGCTTGAGGAAATTAGTGAGCCTTTCTTTCTCTCCTGGGCTCAAACCACTGCCAATTTTGAGAATTCTAGGATCGTCTTCTGATCCGATATTGATATCCTCAGTCGGATCTTGAACCAAGGATGATGGCTCATCTTGCCTCTGAATTGATGCAAATTCTGGCAGTTCCTGAAGAGCTGAATCGAACTCTGCGGGTTCTTCTGACTGCTTTGCAGTTTGACTACATTCTGCTCTTATTCTGACCTGATGAATTATTGTTGATTTTGAACAAGCTTTTGGATTAAAGACGAGCTTCTTGATAGATCGGGAAGACATTCTGAAAATTGGAGGATAAATTGATTTAGGGAAATTGCTCATCATGAAATAAATTGCTTTTATTGAAAATAATTGGAAAGATAAAAGAGCAAAATGATTTCAATTTTGTGAAGATTTAATACTGAGGAACAAAGAGACAAATGGCACCAAGATAGACAAAGGAAACTGGCAACTTTATTGAAAGATAGAATTAATCAAAATGACAATGATGAAAATGAAATGGGATATCATCCCGATAACAGAATAGAAAAAGAAAGACAAAGGAATTCTTCTAATGTGCTCCCTTAATGAAAACAGTCCCTTTCTGAGACCTTCGACCATTAAAGCCCAATCCGGCTCTTTTAGGGCAGTGCTGAGGAATCACTGGTTCAAGACGACCATCTTCATTTTTGCCTAGGCCTCGAAAAGGCTGGTAACCATGCTTTACTAGTAAATCAGATCCTTTTTTAGCCTTCATAAATTGGGAGAATAGGGGATGACCCTTAAGAGTGTTGTAATCAATTCGTCCTCCAATTTTGAAGAACTGTGGACCTCCCCATCGGGTCACAGCCACTGTATGCTCAGGCTGCTCTGCCGTCTGCATTATTCCTGAATCCTTTTCGAGGCTGACCTCTTCAATACCCCTAATGCTAGGGATATCAGTAGTGAAAGAGGGCCTGGGAACCATGGGCTGTGCTAGCCTCTGCTCCGGATCTTCGCCTAAGACTGTCGTGATCATACCACCTTTTGACCACTTGATGCATTGATGCAGAGTAGACGGTACTGCGTTTGTGTTGTGGATCCATGGTCTCCCGAGAAGTAGATTATAAGTGGGCGGCACATTGACCACGTGAAAGAGAATTGAATGGACCGAGTAGTCAATGAAGATCTCTAGGAATATTTTTCCTTTCGCTGTTTGGCCATGATTGTCAAACCCATAAATGGTAATTGGATCTGGAATGTATTCTTCTTCTTTTATGCCCAAAGCTTTGGCGATCATTTCCGGACATATATTGAGGTTGCTGCCTCCATCGATTAGCACATGAGGAACTGTCATCCCTCTGGTTCGAACTACAACATACAAGGCATTGTTGTGAAATACATGAGGTTTAGGGAGATCCTCATCAGAGAAAGTAACTGGAGCATTAGTCATGGTCTGATTGACTATATGGGCCATGTCTTCAGGAGTTGTGCTTGGTTTCACCTTGATCTTTTGTAGCAGATCATTCAACACCTGCTGATGCTTGGCGGAGGCTTGAGTTAAGTCCAAAATTGAGACATTTGATAATGTTGTAATAGGCTTTAGAGTTGATGTCTCGCTTTTCTTTGTGGTGGACTTAATGAGATGCTTAGGGAGCCATGGCATACTTCTGGCTACCTCGGGAGATATCCCAGCGGACTTGTCAGACACTTTCAATTTGCCGAAAGCTGAAATAAGGTCCATCTTCTGGGCCTTGGACCGAGCCTGCTGCAATACCAGGACTTGATGCTGAGCTTGCATGTCATTTTCAGAGCATGGCCTGATATGCTCATGTGGTTGAAACGACTGTTCGGTGATGACTATTGTAGAATGATGAGGAAATAGCTCTTTTAGAATATCTATATTTTCATCTTCTGCGCCTTCTATCAGAAGATTCTTGTCAATAAGATCTTGAACTATGTTCTTGAGAACGAAGCAATTCTCGGTATTGTGCCCCACTGTTCTGTGGAACTTGCATAATTGGTCTTTGAATTTTCCCATAGGAACAGGAGGATCGACCAGCCTTGGCAACTTGACCATCTCCTTGGTCAACATATACTCGAGCACAGTCTCGAGTGATTGATCTAATGGAGTGAATTTCCTGTCATAGCTCCATCCTTCATGCTTCACTTTTTCTCGGGGTTTTGGTCCCTGCTCCAGCTGAAGCGGCTTATTGAATTGCGGGATCGACTTCCCTTTCTGATCATTCCTGTTTGAACCTCCTGCCCCATAACAGAAGTCTCTATTCTGCCCCTTGCGATGATTCCATTTATTATTATTGACAGAATTAGTAAAGTGAGTCTTCTTCTTTGACTCGTTCTGGCCGCTATTCTTGGTGAAAGTGAAACCTTCATAGAAGCCATTCTCCAGACTTAATTCGAGCCATTTGGCTCGCTCTGTTAATTCAATAAAGGTTCTGGATGGTGCGGTGGAGATGAGGCCTTTCAGAGGCTGCGAGAAATTGCTTAGAATTAAGGACAAAGCATGCCCCTCTGATATGGGATCTCTCATTTTATTACAAGCTGACCTCCAGCGGTGGATAAAATCTCGGGCCTTTTCATTTTCTCTCTGTTTCAGGCCACAAAGGTGGCTGAGGGTCGGGAGTGCCTCAGCGTATAAAAAGCGCTCAATAAACAAATTGACCACTTTATCAAACTCTTTCAGCTCTATGGGATTAATATGCTCTAAATACCATTTTGCTGCAATACCCTCCAAACTGCGAGGGAAACAAAGAAATAAGGCCCTGTTATTCCTCCTGAACTTGGAACACTCTGCAAAGAAAAGGGCGAGGTGCGCCTTTGGGTCACCCAAACCATCAAACTTAATGAATTTCTTGGGGAGGTTATCGAGATCATCATCCCCATCCAATCCATCATAGAAGTCTTCGCTGGTGAAGATTTTCTTGCCCTTGTCGCGGGCCTGCAGATCCTTAACCATTTTCATCACATCTTTCAGTTGTGACTGCGTAGGGTCGTCAACAGACTGATTCTTGGATTTGTAAGCTGACCCCTGACCCTGAGTCGACCTTCTGAATTCATATTTATTTTCACATTCCTTGTCAGCATCGTCAGCTGATTCTGACTCATTAGATATTTCCTCGTGACGACTCTGTTTTTTGCTGATCTTCACATTCTTGACGGCCTGACCCTTATCTTTCTGTTTAGTTTGAATTTGCTCAGTACTGGGCTCAGCTTGCTCTGCCAGCATCTTGGTCATCATCTTTTTGAACATGATATACATTTGGGGATCGATGCCATCATCCGCCTGCTGACCCTGACTCTGGATTGATCGAGGTGAGTCCATCTCTTCTTCTGAAGCTACTGAATATGCGACACCTTCAACTGATGTGGTTTTCTTTCTGAATCTTGTATTGACCATCGGGTATTGCAAATGTTCTCTTGGATTTTGTTGATGCTCTCTGCAGGGCAGAACTGATGGTTAAGCTTCTGAAGGAAATTTGGTTTGGAAGAAAATATTTGTTGAGAATTTTGGTAGACAATTGAAATAATATCCCATTACTAGGGATTGAGTCGTCGCTGGGATTACGACAATTGTGTTGCTATTCTTTGCAAGATAAACAACTGAAAATAGGCCTTGTTACCTAGGCGAGGTCGTCAAATCAAAGTGAAATGTAAAAGAATTTTATTGAGGGGAAAAACATGATTTTATCAATAATACACTTGACAGAGGGGAGGGGGACGAACAATTTTCCACCACTCTACAAAATCAGAAGACACACGAGGACCAGGAAAAATAGTAAGATTGACAAAGGAATCCCAGCCATGTCTGGCAGAATGGTATGCTTCGGACCACTGATCTGATGCGAGATCGAATTCTGGCAGAACCCCCGCTAGTGGACGAATCTCTACGCGCTTCTGCCTCTGAGAGAACTGTCTGACACACCGCTCGGGATGATAGTATGCGCAGAAGAACAGGCCAAGTAGTCTGAATCGCTTGCCATAAGTATAAGTGTATCTGGGAGGTGATTTCTGACGATCAAAGTAGTCCCATACGACTTCTTCCTCCTGAAGGTTGTCGATCAAGAACCGGTATCGCGCAACTGGAAGAAGCTTCTCTTCATTGTATCTGAAGGAACTGGCTCGGACTGGCACATGTCGGAGGAACCAAGACTACAAGGCATAGGTGCACCCTTCGACTAGAATGGATTCTCCGAGTGCGAAACGAGTCAACCCTCGGTATAGAAAGGCGAGTGCGGCCATGGCTATTGAGAGGCGGCTGGTCTGTCGACTTCCCCATCTCCTTAGAAGCTGAACTATTCTGATATCTATGTAATTTCGTCCGTCGGGAAAGAAAGCCAATCCCACAGTGCACAGAACCATCGCGTGCTGAATTCTCTCTCGAGCTGTCCTGGACAACGAGCTGACTTCCACAAATGCCCCATGCTGTCTGTAGATTTTGAGCAGATCCACATATTCATTTCCATCTTCTTCAATCAGAGGCCAAGACTTGCATCCTGTCATGTGAGCTAAAGCATCTCGGGGATCCAGACCCTTGACATTGATCAAAAACTGTTTCTCTAATGGATCTTCAGGCTGACCGGCTGGCTCGGGCAATCCCATAATCTCTGAAAATTCATCTATCAGTACTGTCATCTCGCCCCACGGGAACCAGAAGGTAGAAGTGCTCGGATTCCACCGCTCTGCTAGTGCATGGATCAAGTTGTCGTTGACTGTCTGCTTTCCCACTGCGGACGCCAGTTCCAATCCACACTCATCCAGATGGTCCGGAAACATACGAGAGAAGTTTTTGAACCATGAATAATACCACCGGGGAAAGAAAGATCCGGTGCTGAGGACTCGATGTTCGGGAAGACGCTGTCGCACCTCGTAGGAGATGTGACCCTCAGGGAAGACTGAATCAAGCTGACTGGATGCCATCAGAATAGACTGGAAAACATGGAAAATTTGGAATAAGACTTGGAAAATACAGGAATTTTGAGAAAAATGCAGGCAGGATAAAAATAAAGCAGGAAATTCGAGATCCAGAAGACAGGAAAGATGGGAAATCACCTGGAGTTTTGAAGAAAATGGAGGAATTTTATGAAAATCGTCCAGGGTTTAATGAAATATAAGGAAGTACTTCATAAAATGAAGTGTTTTAAAAATCGTCCAGGATTTAAAACATGGACAGTACATGGACATGGATTGGGGATTTTAGAGAAAATCGTCCAGTATTTTAGAAAATTGGGGAAAATATGGAAAATAAAAAGGAAATGACTATAACATATTCAATCACATTCTGCGAAAACAAGTATGCACATACAGCATTCCCTAAAAGCTGACTCTAGATGCACAAATTTTGAAATGGCTGTAGGAGCTTAATCCTAACTCAAAGGCTCAGATCATCTGTATCCAATCCAGTTATGCCTATATACTCAAGCCAAGGCTCGATGTACGTGGTATAAAATCAATTCCTCCGGTTCTAGGTTCAAGTTTTCCAACATCCTTGAGCACCTGCCGATATACGTTGGACTATGGCCCTTGGTACGTGGCAGAGGGGGGGTTCACCCAAATAGGTGGCCCAGTTGTGAGGCTTTGTCCCGAACTATGGTTCGTGAAGACCGGGACAATATAGGTGGGGGTGGTTTTTGAAAAACATGAGCACATGCAATCAAATCAGAAGGCTCTAAGTCCTAAAGAGATAGAATTTTGAAATATTTGAAGAAGCAAACATTGTTTTCATACAATTCCTAAATTGAGGAGTGTTGTATTAGACCTAAGTCTATGTGAGCATAAATAATTCTCCTCAATATGGTCCTACCAAACCATACCTAGTCTATATGCATTCCATGTCAGCTGGGTTCAAGTCTAGGCTCCTAGGTTCACATGATATCATAAAGCAAAGCTGACATTCCATGGAAATCGATTTTGACAATTTGAACTAAGTAGAGCATTAGATTGATCAGGCAAAGACAGGTCCCATCACGGTCGCCAAACCTGTTATCATCGCAAAATTTTTAACTTTTGCAAATCAAACTGATCTTTGAAAAAGTTTTTGAAAATAACTCGCCTCCGTTTTAAAATGCGGGAAAATTCCATAGAATGGGACTCGCCTGTCGGTACGAGGTTCAACCGTTCCTGCCACCTTTAACAGGGGTAATTGAACCAAGGATCAATCTTATGCTCTACTCTATTCAACTTGTCTAAATCATATTCTAATTTCTAAATGCACAAAGAATCAGGCATGTGCTATGAATTTTCAGAAAAATGTACATTTGAAAACATGATGTTTGCTTTGAATGATTGAAATATAAAATGTAAATCTTGGAAAATCGTGAATTGGGATTTCAAATATACTTCTGAAAGAAATAAAAATCGATTTTGAGGAATCCTTGACATTTGGTGAAAATCGATTCTGAGAGACTTGGTTTCTCTGAATTCAAACTTGAAAATTGAAATTCTAACTTAGAAAATTTGAATTTGGAACTTGAGAAATATTTGAAATATCCTTTGAAATTCAATGTCTTTGGGAAAATCGATTTTGCTATAAGACTTAGGAGATTTTGAGAAAATGAACTTCTTTGAATTGAGATTGGAATTGGCAAATGCATGAAATGAATGAATATGATTTTGAGGAATTGAGAAATACTTTTTGTATTTTTGAGAAATGCAGTGCATTTTTGAAGTTAGCCTAAGAGTGTAGGCTGAATGTGGCTAATGTGAAGATCATAAATCTAAGTATCATTCGTATTCTGACTATGGCCATAAATACAAATTTTAACAAGTTTATAAACTTCATAAAAGCTAGTGCATGTGCCATTCGTGTAGACCATGGTGAATTTGTAAAAATATGCATGAATCATCATCCATCACACATTAAAATTATAAACTGTATGCAATGCAACCTAAGCTAAGCAGGAAATGTAAATTCTTATTCCAAAGTTTAATTACAAATTACATCACTATTGAAATTTAAATACATGAAAAATAAAGTCTTCAATGTACCTGTAAAACTAGAAAACTTGGTTAATGAAAATATGTTGGCTTTTCTAGATTTATCCAGCAATATCAGGAAATTATGGGATTTTGCTAGATATAAGCCTTTTTGCCATGATTCCCTTAAATCAAAATGATAAAGTATGAAATAAAATTGAATAAATAAGGAAGATAAAATATGAAATTTCGAAATTGGGGTCAAAATGACCAGAATACCCCTAATAACAAGACTATGGCCTTGAAATTAGGGTTTTTAGAAAGATATTTTGATAAAATGCAAATTTTGAAATTTGAATGAAATAAACTCAAACCAAATATGCTATGACATGATTAAAAATATGAAATTAGGGCTAGGGATTTCGAAACTTAGGTCAAATGACCAAATTGCCCCCGATAGCAAGACTATGGCCTTGAAATCAGGGTTTTTAGAAATAAATTTTGGTAAAAACTTAGGTTTTATGCACTAAATGAAATCAAATGAGCACAAAATTAAACCTAAAACATCCTAATATGATTATGAACATGATTAAACCCTAAAAATATATGCTTATGCATGAAAATCCAATAATATCACAAAAAACTGTGATTTTAGCAGTGTTTTTGGATCTTTCAGGAACCCGGTTTTGCAATTTGCTCAATTCAGCCATCAAATGGATTCCAAAATCCATAAAAATTGGTACCTGCACTTGTTATAACCCTAATGTCGAATTGGAATTATAAAAATAATTTTTTTGACATTAAATTAATCCAAAAATTGCATTAAACCCTAAAAATATGCTATTTTTGACCTAATTCACCAACCAGTTTTAGTCCAAGACCTGAACCAGGGGTCAAATCTCCATGGAAATTTATGAAATTTTACAGAGACTAACTAGAAAAAAAAACAGAGATTTCTCAATTTACATATCGGAAAAATCATCTCCGGTTAGGGAGAAACCCTTCCGGCAATCTGAGCTAAAATATATCACTTTTAACAGGGATTAAAACAGCTATTCCAGATTGAAAATACAGGAATAAATAGCAATTCTAAACAAAAATTTCTGAAATTTTAGTGGTGAACAGTAGACAGAAAAATAACAATACTCACTTTTTACATATCTAAAATCGGATCTGTGGTTTGGGATTTATGACTGACACAAGTCTGATTAGGGTTTTGGTAAACCCTAACGAGTTTTAAATTTAAAAACAGATTCTCTAAAAGGGAAAAAATACTAAACTGTGATCAAAAAATCCGAAAATTTCACAGAAGACAGATCTACTCAATGTGAATCCATAGCACTTTACATATCTAAAATCGGATATAAAATGAGAGAAATATCATAACAGCAAGTTACCTTCTTGATTTTAACCACGATTTTAAAACTTTAAAAACCCGATTTGATGTCTGATTTTTTTGACAGGGTTCCCGAGATCCAAACCCTCTGATTTTTCTACAGTAACTCAATAACTCATGCATGCACCACATATAAAAAAATCAGAAATAAAAAATGAGTGCTTCCATCCGAAATAACATCATCTTTACTATTCTAAACCTAGAACACACAGAAATTTAAGAAACTTAAAAAAACCATGCATTAACTAATGTAAATAAATAAAATAAACCATAAAACAATAAATAAAAATTATTTCTATGCTATAGAACGTAAAAAAAACATGAATAAACCATGAAAATAAAATAAAAATAGGGAATCAATGGCTGGAATTTGATATGACCTTTAAAACATAGATTTAACCCATTAAAAAGGGCAAATCATATATTTTATTGGTTATTAATGCAAAGAATCATATTAAAATCAATTCTAATGGATTAAAATCTCTGTAAATCACCCAAAACAGGGTTGGATCACCTTCTTGGATCGTTCTTGCTGATTCTTGATGGTTCTTGAGGTTGAATCCATGGTTTAATCCATGAAGATGATGGTACCAATGGCTAAATCATGTTTAAAACAATGAAAAACATTAAATAAAAACTAAAAATTAGAGAAAATAGTTACCTTGAGGTTGCTGCAATGGAGGAAGGGCTGGAGAGGAGAGAGAAGCTCCAAGAATCCAAAGGAAAGCCAATTGGAAAATCGACCCCCTATAGCCTTCTATTTATAAAAAAAATTTAGGTTAAAAATTAAATGTTTTAAAAAAATTGGACTCTTCTAAGGGGGGCGATTTTGGGGTGGAGTTACCTAACTACCCCTAGTCTAAATTATCCTATTTAATACCTAATTAACCCCTAGACTCTCCTAAAAAAATCCCCAAATGTAATGCCACTTGGCATTTTCTCACATTGGGTTTTTAAAACACCTTTAAACACCTTTAAAAACACTAGTTTTAAAAACTAACTTTCAAAATGAGTTTTTTCAAAATGGTTTTGACTCTTCTAAACCTCTAACACTAACCAAGACATCAACTAACCCTACTCTAGCCCTGACTTACTCAAATATGGCGCCACCCCGAGTGGGCCCTACTTGAGTTTTTCAAAAAGTGATTTTAAAACTTGAAATTGAAGGAGTTTTCAAAAGGATTTTCAAAAGCAATTTTAAAATTAGAATTTTTGAAATGGCATAGGGTTCTAACTGAATTAGAATTCCTCTGGATATGGTGCCAACTGAGTAGGCCCACATCGAGTTTTGGAAATTTTGAAATAAACACTGAAAATGGCTTTGAAAAAGGGTTCAAATCGACATTTGAAATTCAAGATTTTTGAAAATAGGGTCTCATGCGAACTGGAACTCCGGGTTAGAGTCCTGAACTCTTAGGACTCTGAAATTTTAAATTTTAACAGCCAAATGAAAGAATTTTCAAAAGATTTTATCAAGAAATGATGAAATAAGTCAAAAAACACAGTCAGGGTTAGACTCCTAACTCGACCGAACTCTAAAATAGAGTCCTGAACTACCTGGACTTTGTAAAATGACCTAAATTTTGAAAATAATCGAAAAAGACTGAAAATGGAAGTAAAACAGACTTAAAAACAGACTCCTGACTGGATTAGGACTCTGAGACAGAGTCCTGATCGGACTGAAACTTTCAAAAATTTGAGAAATTTGATGAATAGAGGAATTCAGAAGCGACACCACCTCAATGGGTCTCATCTGTGAATTGAAATCGACTAAAATTTGAATTTAAAATGAATCCAGATTGTTTCCTTGAGAAAATATTTCGAAATATAAAGTCCTGGGGTTGGAAAATGACAGAGTATTGAATAAAAACCCAGGTTTTGAAATTGATTTTGAAATAAAGCTTTAAAATTCAAATCTGGATTGAATGTTTTGAAAACAGGAGTGTTGGATCTCAAAAATGAGATGGGATGACATGTAATGACATGCAATGTTATGCAATGCGATGAAATGATATGCAAAAATGTATGCAGTGATATGCAATTACATATGAAATGGACAAACACTGGATGAGGGTGAAAATTTGGGGTGTTTACAGTTCCTAAAATAAAAAGAAGGAAAAAAATAAACAGAAAAACTACTTGGTTACTAAAATTACAACAACAGTATGGGTTGCCTCCCAAAAAATGCTAAATTTTATATTTTTAGCCAGACGAATCTCTGGTTACCCTTCATCGTCCATGAGATCAATGGACTCAAGGTCATGTTCAATCGGGAGGTCTGAGGTATATGATTTCATCTTTTGCTTTGTCCACTATGTGTCCTAAAAGTCTACCCCTCTACACCCTGAAATGACTCTTTTTTCCGCTATGAACGAGATTAGCCCCCACACATATTTGAAAATCTTTTTGACACTTGTGGAGACACTTCTCAAATAATGAGCCATGAACCGAAATGTTATCTATGCAATTCTTCAACTGTGATGAATCAAATTGCTTTCATTGAGGATTAGTGTCCTACACATGGAAACATTCATCATGTCATGTCGTTCTCATGACAATATCAAAGATGTTTAAGCACATTCGCTTGTTGCCAAATGAGACATCCATCTCCTCAATACGACAGTTAATACAAGCATTGGCAGTGGGCTAGAATGGTCTCCCTAGAATGATGAGGATCTGGTGAACGACATCAATGCCTTCCATATCTAGAACAATAAAATCAACAGGGAAATCAAAGTCCTCGACCTTGACTAATATATCTTCCAATATTCCTCGAGGAATCTTGGTAGACCTGTCGGCCAACTGTAGGATGGTTGAGATGGGTTTTAACCCCCAATCCCAAAGGTGTTATACAAGAAACTCAGTAATATGTTTATATTGGCCTCGAGAACAAGCAGAACATGCTCGATGGTCATGTTTTCTATGACACAAGAAATGATTGGTGCTCCAGGATCCTTAAGTTTAGGTGGAGCTTGGTGCCGAAGCACTAAGCTCACCTGCTCAGTCAGGAAGATCTTATTGGGTAAAGGTCTTGATTTTCATTTCTGGTTGCAAAGTTCTTTAAGGAACTTTGCATATACAAGCAATTATTGGATGACATCTAACAGGAGGATGTTTATGTGAACATGCTTGAATATCTCAAGCATTTCTTGCATTCTTGCCTCCTATTTGCCAAAATCATTCGGATTTTCTAAGGCCTAATGAAATAGGGCTCTAGGAATATACGAAGGAGAAGGCACAGACCGTAGGCCCTGACCACTTTCCTTGGGCCTCGTAGGAGAGATTGACTAGTCAGTAAGTCTTTCTTTGGGTTCTTTAGTCTTCTCCTGAATGGGGTGGAGTTTCTTCCCACTCTGAAGGATCATAAAAGAGTTAGCCTACTCTTGATGAGACCCTGTGATGTGTAGGTCATGGTGCATGGGTTTCTTACCCCTCAGGTTGATAACAGGTTGACTTAGAAGGCTCTATTCGTTGCACCTACTTAAGGCCTTAGTCAATTATCTCATTTATGTCTCTAGCTTCACTATTGACTGCGTATGAGAATTAAAATTAACCGTTATGTCAGAAAAGGCATCGAGGAGCTTTTGTTGAAAGGACTGGCTCGCTCTGGATTCTTGGGGAGAAGGCTGACTAAGCTGAGGAGGAACCTATGAAAATATGGGCCTTGGGTAACCTTGTTGGAAGTTAGCCGGTCTAGCCTGTGGCTGAGAAGGCATGCGAGGTGGGCCTTATGGATTTTTTCATGCAAAGTTGGGGTGATTTCACCATCCTAGGTTATAGGTAGGTACATATGGATCATGCACCGGACTGGTGACACTTTGGGTAGCATTCACCTGCTCTTGAACAAACTCAAGATAGAGTGGTGTTGTCAGACAATCAAATACATAGTGTGCAGGGCTAGTGCATATCATACACTTTACTCACCTGATTTATTGAAGTTGGGTTGGCTAGCAGTTGATCCACTTTTCTAGTCAACTGGTCCACTTTGATTTGCAATTCTTGGTTGGATCTAACTTCAAAAATACCTTTCATTTTAGGGACACTAAGAGTATATATGGTCCTATCAAATCTCAAAGACAGGGCATGGTGCATAGAGTTTTCACTTAATGTTTTGAATAGGGCCCATGCCTCATCCTCGCTCTTGAACGTGAATATGCCCCCATGCGATGAATTGACCATTTGCATGTCCTTCTCAGTCAGACCATCATAGAAAAATTGCATTAGTTGCCAATGGAGCACCTAGTGGTGGAGACACTTTCGGAGAAGATCTTTCATTCTCTCCCAAGTTTCATGAAACTGTTCTCCCTCAATTTGTGAAAAACTGGTTATGGTCTTACGAAATTGATTCGTCTTACCAATTGAGAAATACTTCTTCAAAAATTCTTTCTGCATCTGGTCCCAAGTGGTAATCTGAACTAAAGGAGAATGAGAACAAGGTTAACCTCAACGCATCATCTCCCAAATTATTGATCTGCACCATAGAGAAAATCTCGAGAAACTCGTTGAGATGACGATAGGGGTCCTCATTGCTAAGGCCATAGAAGGAAGGTAACATCTGTATGACACTGACCTTAATTTCTAATTGGTTCACTCTTAAATTAGGTCTCGTGATGCAGGAGGTGAGAGAGTATATTCATTGGGAATGAAATGCTCCCTTAGAAGACGGATGAGTTGTTAGTCCTCAACTATTGGGCCAGATTTGTGGATTGTCTTAATAATGGACTTGGGGTCCTCTACAGGTAAAACAAGCTCTGGGTCAAGTGAGTGTCGACCTTGCATACACCTTGGGTAGAGACCTGTGTAGCAACTGTCCTAAGGATTAGTTTTCTACCTAACCTAGTGCGCAATCATGATAAAACCACACCACGAAAGTAGGCAAAAAGAAAATAATTGAAAGCAAGAAATAAACAACCACCACTCAATGCAGATATAGAGCTCAAAAGCAAACTATATGCAAAGTCACCTAAGAGGGTATCACAATAGGTGGGTCGTACAATAAAAATAAACAGACTCTATAGTTTGCACTTAGCGTGGTTCTAACAATCCTAATTAATTAACAAAAGCAAACTAACAGTCCTAAATATCAAAAGAAAATTAAACTAGCAATCCTAAATAAAATATGAAAGCAAACTAGCAATTCTAGATAAATGCAAAAAAGGCAGTAAAGTGGGTACTCAGTTTTTAAATCGCCGTGTCTGGCAACGACGCCAAAAAATTGCTGCAACTTTTTATGAAAGTATTTTAAAAGATATTTTTCAGTAAAATTTGTTTGTGTAAACCATGCATCAAATTTTAAATTTCAGTTTATACTAGTGGTGAAATCCAGGTCGAACACAGAAAACATGTTTAAAAAGCTTTTGTACCCCACACAAGAACAAGTTTTATTGCCTTGAATAAAAAAGTAAATAAACTAAAATGTGCTACACTCTGCGATGGGCTAAAAAATAAAAGGCTTTATTACAACCCAACTTAAATTAAATGGCCGTGTGGCCCTAAAAGAAAATAAAAATCAAAGAAAAGTAAAATTGACAAGGTCTTCTTTGCTTGCAATCTAGCCTCTCTTATTCGCTTGGTTGCTATTGTTGAACCTTCAGGCTTAAGGGTCCCTTTCTGAAGGAGCACGTCCCTAAGGGGCTCTTCACACAAGAAAGCCTTCCCTGCAAAACACAAAAACAAAATACAAAATAAAAGAAGGGCACTATTTTCTAAAACTAATGTTAGTTATAAAAACAAGAAACAAGAATCAAAACTAACCTACTTTGATCCAACAACTAATTAAAGTGTAACAAACTTATATCCTAACTAACTATAGAACAACTCAAAACAAAATCTAAACAACTAAATATCAAGAAAAATGTTAACTTAAAACTAACTACACAGTATTAATTTAGCAAACTAACTACTTGTAACAATATAACAAATTCTAAATAACTAAATATCAACTAATCAAATCAACTTCTAACTAATTAACTGTATGACATTAATTTAATCACTATAAAAAAACAACTAACCAATCTAGATGTCGAGTTATGAAACTAAAGATGCTTTAACTGTGAAAACATTAAAACAATGTAGTATGACTAGCAAAAAAAATGAATTTTCAACTATGCTAACTCTCCAACGCATAAAATATTAGCTTTGCAGGCCAAAAAAAAATGTTCAGCATAATCTAGTATTCACATGAACAATGACAAATCACATTGATTAGCGTGAATGGTTGAATACAAATATCAACGTGATCTAGTGTTCATGTGCATGCACAATACAAGGGAATATGCTAAATAAAAATATTATGACGCACACAGATCTGCAACTTGCACCAACCTGCTTGCTTCACAAAGACTGCTAAACTCGCAGATCGGTTTGTACGCAGATCTGCAGATCAATGCTTATCTGATCGGGTCACTCTTGCGTGAAATGCGAGAGCGCTCAACTGAGTTCTATTGATGTGCTCAGATCCAAACAATCATGTGTTACTATGTTGTTCACACAGGATTGTTTGCAGGCCAAAAAGAATCATCTATATTGTGTTTTCTATGAAAAATTAATATATAAAAAAAAAACAAATCTACGATGAAGTATGCTTCTAATCTACTGTGCAGAAATGAAAAATCAAAAATTGATTATTCTAAATGAAACAATATGCTGAAAGTGAATCTAAACTATGTATAGACCAAATAAAGAGATGAGGGAGAAGAAATGTACCTCGCGGTCGCTTCCGATGGAGGGTTGAGAAGAAGAAGCGATCACTCCTATGGTTGAACACACACTCTGATGATGGGGTAAGAAGCACTGGCAAAATCAAAGATAAGAAGAACGATGAAATCAAGATCAAAGAAGGGAGGAAGCGGGGAAGAACCAATGATCGAACGAAATGAGAAAGAGAAAAAATGAAGAGGAGAGGGAGAGAAGAGGCTGACATTTTTCCCAAAGGGAGGACGTCAGCCCCTCTCTGTTTAGGACTATTTATAAAACAAAATTAGGTTAAACTAATTGTTTTCTAAATACTCTATCTAATTTTATGAAATTCACAAAACTACCTTTTCTAAAAAATTTATTTTCAAAAGAAGGCTATTAAAAATTAAAAAACACTCAGGTAAACTTGTTTTGTGCGATTTTTCTTCTTTTTGAAATTAAAACCAACACCCTGAAAAATGTTGATAAGAATGAATTTTTAATCCATTTTTATGATGTATCATGCATAAAAATGTGAATCTATAATGCATAAATTATGCATGATCAATGACTATCTATTTTTTAAACCATGGTGCTTCGAAAGATGGTTAAAATTGATAATTTTATTGATAAGATTGGTGTATTTTTATTACAAGCTCTCTTACCTTTTGTGTTTTCTCTTCTTATGCCTCTTATCTAAGTGTCATTATATGCAAACAAGATATGTGTATTCACACATTTGTGTGTGATTTTAGCCCATTGTTGGCATTATACTGTTGATCTAGTTGCTGCTACACTTAATTTTTTAGTGTCATTATATGTAGACAAGAGATTTTATTCACACCTTCGCGTGTGATTTTAGTCCTTATACTCTTGATTTAGTTGCTGATACACTTGATTTTTTAGTGTCATTATATGTATACAAGAGATGTTTATTCATACCTTCATGTGTGATTTTTGCCCTTTGTTTTCATTATGCTCTTGTTCTAGTCATCGATACACTTGTTTTTAAGTATTATCATATGTAGACAAGAGATGTTTATACGCACTTTCGTGTGTGACTTTGGTCATTTAGTGACATGATGATTATGCTCTTGTTCTAGTCACTGATACACTTGATATTTGAAGTTTGAAGGCCTAGGAGGTGATTGCTTGTGGTGGTCAAACTAGTGTTTTAATTTACAAAATTCATTCATTATAATGTATGAGATTTTTTAATCTCTTCATAATTTTTTCTAAACTAATTTGCTCTTTTATGAGAAATGGTTGTTGAAATATTTTCATGCATTATGCTTTAGTTGCATGAGTTATTTCATGATTTATTGTCTTGCATTATTTGTATAAGTTTATGCTTTTTCAAGTATATATTAATTAAATAATATATTTTTTACTTGTTTGTATTCCCTTCGTTGGTGCTTTGTGTTGTCCCATAGTGGACTTGTGCTTTTGTACTTTTGTGCCTTTGTATTGTCCACTCTTGGACTTGTATGAGCTTTTGCACTTTGTTTTTGTAGTTCTGCATACTCCATTACGTGCTTTTCTAAGCATTTTATTAGTATGCTCATAGTGACTATTGTGTGCATCTAATTGCTCTTGAGATTAATCTCACTTTGTATTTCATTTTGGTAAAGTCGGTGCTTGTACACTCCTATTGTATTTGTGTGGATGCTCATTGAGATCCTTTTTTTTTGCTTGTTTTCTAAACATGTGTTATCTTTTAAAATTAGTCCATAAGTATTTTTTTAGTTGTATTGCTAATATTGTTTCTAAAATGAAATTGATCTATGCGTATTTGATTTTTCTTAAATCTTTGATTGAATAATTGAAATCATTTCTTATCTTTCGCTATGTAAAAATGATTTGCTATTTAAATATCTTTGTGATTTACTTCTTCATGATATTGATAATATTGAAAAATCATGTATGTTATACAATAATATGTCTTTTGTAAGAGATATATGTGCACATGATTTTCATGAATGATTAAAGTGATAAATGACTATCACGTTTGAAATTAATGATCTTTTAAAAATTAATTCACCCTCTAATTGTTTTTAAAAAATTGTTAAATTGACTTATTTTCTATATATTATATCTTTGTGTGTTTGGCCATCCTTTCTCCATTATATATATATATATATATAGCTATCTCTTGTTAGATTGTTTTTGTTTTGCTTTTTTTATAGGTTTTTCAAATATTTATGGTATTGATGATTCTAAAGACATTTTGAGCATATCCAAAATTGATGATTTTAAAGATCCTCTGTGTAATGGAGCATATGATTGAACACTCTCTAAAGAAGCACCAAGTGGAAGAAATTGTTGAAATCTATGAAACCATTTTATATAATGAGTTTCTCATTTTATAATTTCAAACTTACAATGAAACACTATAAGTTTGAGGGAGAGAGGGTGTTAAGATGGATGCATTCTTTTGTATATATATATATATATATATATATAGTCAACATTGGTTGACTTCTAGCCATTGAAAAAGGTGTTTAACCCTCTCCGGTCTAGAAGGAGCTCTCTTTTCTCCTTTTACTCTTTTCTCTCCGTTATAGATAAGTATATGTGAGGTTTGAGAAAGTGTATAAGTAGGTTTTAGTGTATTGAGTGATTGTAGTAAGGCTTTTTCACTACAAGAAAATTGCTAACTAGCGACGGATAGTAGCGACGACATTTTTTCGTCGCCAATTAGCGACGGCTTAGCGACCGTCACTAATCCGTCGCTACGTTTCGTGATATTCGCAGATGTAGCGATGGAAAATGTTCCGTCGCTAAGCCATCGCTAAGTAGCGATGACTTAGCGACAGACTAGTTTTGTCGCAACAACATGCTGCGGTTAGCGACGGATGGGGCGACTGTATTTTTCCGTCGCTACTTAGCGACGCCGTGAGCGACAAACATATTCCGTCGCTAAGGAGTTGTATATATTTGCGTCGGCTTAGCGACGGAATAAGTCCGTCGCCAATCCATCGCTAATTTTCGCGTAAATCTGATCAGAACCCTTTTCCCTCTTTTCCTGTTTCCTCTCTCCCGCCCTCCCTACGCAGCCCGTCGCCTTCCGCCGCCGCCCCGTCGCCTGCCGCCCCACGTTCTGCCCGAGCCGTCGCCTCGCCGGAGACAGGTTCGCCCGCCCTACGCGTTTCAAGAAGGGGGGTCGACCCCCTGCCTTTCCAGCATGGGGGGTCGACCCCCTGCCGGAAAGGCATGGGGGGTCGACCCCCTGCCAGAAAGGCAGGGGGTTTAACCCCCTGCCGTGCTTTCCGGCATGGGGGGTTGACCCCTTGCCGTGCCTTTACGGCAAGGGGTTTAACCCCCTTCCCTGCCGGAAACGCAGGGGGTTTAACCCCCTGCATTTCCGGCAAGGAGAGTCGACCCCCTGCCGTGCTTTCCGGCATGGGGGGTCGACCCCCTGCCGGAAAGGCAGGGGGTTTAACCCCCTGCCGTGCTTTCCGGCATGGGGGGTTGACCCCCTGTCGTAAGCGCAGGGGTTAAACCCTTTGCCATAAAGGCACGGGGGGTTGACCCCCTGCCGTGCTTTCCGGCAGGGGGTTAAACCCCCTGCCTTTCCGGCAAGGGGTCGACCCCCCGTGCCTTTACGGCAGGGGGTTTAACCCCTTCCCTGCCGGAAACGCAGGTGGGTTAACCCCTGCGTTTCCAGCAGGTCGACCCCGGCAGGGGGGTTGACCCCCTGTCGGAAAGGCAGGGGGTTAAACCCTCTGCCGTGCCGGAAAGGCAGGGGGTCGACCCCCTACCGTGCCGTTGCCGTAAAAGGATGACGACACAACAGGGGGTTAAACCCTCTGCCTTTCCGGCAGGGGGTCGATCCCCCATGCCTTCACGGCAGAGGGTTTAACCCCCTGCCTTTACGGCACGGCAAGGGGTTTAACCCCCTGCGTTTCCGGCAGGGGGGGTCGACCCCCTGCCTGAAACGCAGGTGGTTTAACCCCTGCGTTTCCAGCAGGGGTTAAACCCCCTGCCATAAAGGCAGGGGGTTTAACCCTCTTCCGTGCCGGAAACGCAGGGGTTTAACCCTTGCGTTTTCGACATGGGGGGTCGACCCCCCTGCCTTTCCGGCAGGGGGTTAACACCCTGCCTGTTCCGGCAGGGGGTTAACCCCATGACAGAACAGGCAGGGGAGTCGACCCTCTACCGGAACAGCAGGGGAGTCGACCCCTTGCCGGAACAACTGCCTTTTTTTTGTGGCGAGTTTTTTTTAAAACTGCATTTTTTTGTGCAGATTTTTCAACGGAACCAACTCGTGCTCAGCCACCTGTGGTAAGTAAATGACAAAAACAATGCAAATCGGGTAAATACCCGTGGTGAGTAAGTGATGCAAGCGTATCACATGTTATTTAATTTATTAGATGTAACACTTTATTGTTCACACACTCACTTAGTTGTTGATATTTAGGGTTGCTTTGTTGGAGTTCGGAGATCATGCTGAGCATGATTTTAATGTAGGAATATGAAAGTGTTCTTATTTTTGGAGTACGGAGTCCATGCTAAGCATGGTAGTAGTTAGTGAGATATTGAAGTGTGTTTGCTGCAGGTACATGTTTGCCATTTGTTTGATATGAATGATTATGATGTATTGCAATGTTTGATGTAATTGTATCCATGCTTGCATGTAGTTACTTTCAATTTGATTTTGACTTCCATGTAAAATTTTATAATAAAAGCATGCTTCAAATGATTGTATCATGTCATTAATAGTTTGCACATGAAAATATTAAGTTATCAATACATGCATCAAAATTCTTGTTATTGTTTGACATAGTATATTGCATGATAAATTTGATATTTTCTTCATCGTAGCATTCTGATTGTTTTTTTTTTAATTCATTAGGATACTATTCGTAACATCATACGACAGAATGACTGCAAACCGTGAATGGATGTACCGTAGGATAGTGGACAATGAGTTATCGCATGAATATATGGATGGTGTTGACAGTTTTATTGAATTTGCAACGGCAAGTGTCAGTACAGTAGATCACACAGGTCGGATTAGGTGTCCCTGCAAGATTTGTAAGAATAATCGATTTGTAGAACCTCATGGCGTTAGACATCACCTATACAGAAAGGGTTTTGTGAGTGATTATCAGAACTGGACGTTTCATGGAGAAGAATTTAGAAACGATTTTGATGCACGGGTGAATGTGGTGCACGATAATCCATATACGAATTTGATATTTAATGCCGCAGGAACAGAACTGGGTTCTGCTATGAGTTCTAGTGATGTAAGAACTGCCATAGATGAAGAATCACCAAACGATGCAGCTAGTAGATTTTATGATTTACTTAG
The DNA here is from genome assembly GCF_984573655.1 of Nuphar pumila. Classification (NCBI taxonomy): domain Eukaryota; kingdom Viridiplantae; phylum Streptophyta; class Magnoliopsida; order Nymphaeales; family Nymphaeaceae; genus Nuphar; species Nuphar pumila. The sequence goes on along the minus strand of NC_143250.1, from coordinate 101,996,410 downwards.
AGATGCTGATGAGCCACTTTGGAATGGTTGTGAGAGTCACACTATCTTGTCTGCAGTTCTTCAACTAATGAATTTGAAGTCCGAGTATAATTTGAGTCAATCATGTTTTGACCGTTTGTGCATGATTGTGAAGAGTATGTTGCCTAAAGATGAGAAATTGCCACAAAATTTCTATCGTGCGAAAGTTATGGTCAACGCTCTAGGTATGGGTTACAAAAAGATTGATGTTTGTCCAAATCACTGCATGTTGTATTTCAAGGAGCAGGAAAACGACATATCATGCCCGTCATGTGGGCATCCTCGGTTCAAGCCAAAGACAAGAGGCAATGGTAGCACGAGATCAAAGGAAGTTTCATACAAGTCGCTCCGCTACTTTCCTATCACTCCTAGATTGCAGCGATTGTATATGTCTTCAAGGACAGCTAAACACATGAGATGACATGCAAATAAAGTTCGACACGATGAAAACAAGATCACGCATCCTATTGACGCTGAAGCTTGGAAGCACTTTGATCGTACTCATCAGAACTTCACAATGGAAGTGCGAAATGTTAGACTCGGTCTATGTACAGATGAATTTAATCCATTTGGGGGTAGATCAACTCCATACTCATGCTGACCAGTATTTGTAACTCCATACAACCTTCCACTAAGCTTGTGTATGAAACGTCCAAATCTTTTCTTGTCTCTGTTGATCCATGGTCTGACCTCACCTGGCCAAAATCTTGATGTATATCTAAGGCCATTGATTGATGAATTAAAAGTATTGTGGGATGACGGTGTTACCACGTATGATGCCCACAAAAAACAAAATTTCAACATGAAGGCCGTTGTTCTATGGACAATCAGTGACTTCCCTGCATATGGTATGTTATCTGGTTGGAGCACACATGGGAGGTTGGCTTGTCCGTACTGCATGGAGGATTCCAAAGCTTTTAGATTGAGGCATGGAAGGAAGCCTTGCTGGTTTGAGTGCCATCGTCGATTTCTACCCAGCGATCATCCGTTCCGACGTCAAAAGAATGCATTTAAAGCAGGCACAACTGAAACAGAAGGTCCATCCTCATGATTGTCCGGCATAGAGATTCTAAGAAGATTGCGATACTTTCTAGATGTATTAACAGATGCCCGCAGTCCTACACCCTTCCGTGGATTTGGGAAGGATCACAATTGGATGAAAAAATCTATTTTTTGGGAACTACCGTATTGGCCGACCCTATTGATACGACATAATTTGGATGTGATGCATGTAGAGAAAAATGTGTTTGATAATGTGTTCAATACAATAATGAATATTAAAGGAAAAACGAAGGATAATCCGAAGGCCCGTATGGATTTAAAATTAATATGTAAAAGACCAGAATTGGAACTCAAAGAGTATAATGGCAAAGTACTGAAACCAAAGGCGAAGTACGTGCTCGGACCTGATCAAATAAAACATGTATGTCAATGGTTGAGACAACTGAGATTTCCAGATGGATATGTCTCTAACATTGCTCGGGCTGTGAAGATTGACGATGGACAGTTATATGGGTTGAAGAGCCATGATTGTCATATCTTTATGCAACGATTGATACCCCTAGCATTCTATGATATGTTAGACAAACCTATATGGGGGGTATTGTCTGAGTTGAGCGGATTTTTCAGAACATTGTGCGCATCGGAGGTCGTTGTATCAGATGTAAAGAATCTCGAGGACTCTGTCATCACCACTGTTTGTCTGTTAGAAAAGATATTTCCGCCATCATTTTTCGATGTTATGGAACATTTGATCATACATCTGCCATATGAACTAAGGGTTGGTGGCCCTGTGCAATATCGATGGATGTACCCATTTGAAAGGTATATGTTTTTTTATATTTGTCTCTTTAATGACAAATATTTAAAATTTAAAATGTATATTCTTGTCAGATGCATGTTCGACCTAAAAAAAAGGTTCATAATAAAGCAAGAGTAGAAGGCTCTATTTGTGAGGCGTACACTTTAGAAGAGATTTCAAATTTCTCATTTATGTACTTCGAACCTCATATTCCAACACGTTACACATGCCCGCCCCGTAACGATGATGGAGAACAAGTAACTGTAGCTGACAAGCTGTCGATATTTCAACCACTTGGGCATGCATTTGGTAGTTGCCGATCAAGGCTATTGACAGATCGAGAGCAAGATGCAGCACACATCTATATTCTTTTTAATTGCTCAGCGATCGACCCATACATCGAGTAAGTATATATATATGCAACTCAATTATAAATCATTTTATGTTCTATATGTGGATACATGGCTCGGTAATATAAGTATTTGTAGTTTGCAGACGATTTGATCTGGAGTTGCAAAGCGAAGTTTCACATCTCACTGATGCAGAAGTACAAAAAGAACGTGAAACTAAGTTTGTGGAGTGGTTGAAACAGTTGGTAAAGAAGCTAACATAAATTTTGTACTTATAAACAACACTAAGTTACTTAATTGATCGTGATCACAATAATTGTTTATGTCTGTGCGTAGGTTCGCCATAGTGATGTTAAAGATCAAGAAATATGTGATTTAGAAAATGGTCCGACCAAAGTTGTGCAATGCTAGAACGAGTATATCGTAAATGGTTATCGATTCCATACAAAAGACTACGGTATAAACAAATCAACGATAAATAGTGGCGTGTGTGTCAAGGGTAGCAGCTACGGTGAAAATGAACATGATTACTACGGTGTTATAGAGGAAATAATGGAGTTGACTTACTTAGGCATGAATAACAGGGTTACGATATTCAAGTATCATTGGTTTGATCCAACTGCAACAAGACTCGACAAAGCTTCAGGCATTGTGGAGGTGAATCATAAATCCAGGTTTGGAACATATGAACCATTCATATTAGCCTCGCAAGCTCAACAAGTTTATTATACTTCATATCCGAGTATAAAAAAGTCAGATAGAAATGAATGGTGGGCAGTTTGCAAGGTGAAATCCAAACTATACCCCGAGTATGATCAGTTACAGGAAGATGAGTTAGCTGAAGACAATAATTACTATCAATCATATGATGTCTATGACTTCGCTTATGGTCACGATGTTGCGCATTATATGCATGTCATATCTCCATTGGCCGATGAAACATTCATAGAGGAATGTGATCCAAATGATGTACCAAGTGGATGAGCAAACAATGAAGAAGAAGAAGAAGAAGAAGAAAAAAGTCAAACTAGTGACGAGGAAGAATTCTCAAGCCAGTGAGCAAAATCTTATACTACAAACCTCTATTTAAATGCATTGTAATACTTGATGTGAGTTGTATTGCAATACTTGGTGTGAATGATTTCAATTATCTGAATGTATTATAATTTATGCAACGAATGATTTGAATTAGTGCAATACTTGATGTGAATGATTTGAATTATTTGAATGCATTGCAATGCTTGATGTGAATGACTTGAATGCATTGTAATACTTGATGTGAATTATTTGAATGTATTGTATGACATATGTTATTTGTTAGAATATGGTTCGTGGAGGTTATAGTGGTCGCTCATCCAGTAGTAGCCAGGCTCAACCTTCATCTTCACGGGCTCCTGTGATAGGTATATCATATAACTAATTGGATGCTTGATTAGTTCAAATGCGCATTCTGAGAATTTCTAATGTATTTTTTTACAGATGATGTTGCGCCTGTACACGACCCACCTACACCAGTTGATCACACAAGTCAACATCTAACACAGGAAACAGGGTCTTCTCAGGCTGGCACAAGAAGACTCATTTGAATAGTGTATATCGATAATCGACCGTAAGTATTTTGTTTTCAATTATTGCATATCTTTTAAATATTTTATATTGATATTTACTGTGTAACAATTCATGTGCAGCACGAGGTTTGAGCCACAAGAAGTAGTACGGGAGATTAGGAATTCACTTCTTCAACATCTACTAGGACCAGTTGCTCAATGAAAAGAGTACCCAAAGGAGGTGTTAGACAGATTGTGGTCCTCATTTATGGTATACAGTTGTTCCTCATAGTTAATGTGTTTCATAGTTAATTTATTTAAGCAATGTCTACAGAATGACTGAAAATATTTGTAGGCTTCGAATCGCTTCGCAACTACGATGGAAGAAAATAATGCAAGGAAGGTGTGGCAGAAGGTGGCTGTCAATCGATTTGCAGACATGCTGCACACTATGAAGACTGCAGCAAAAAAAGCATCTGGCGTAGTAGATGATCCATTACTGTGGAAGGGCCATGGTCCTATTACTATCAGGAGAGATTACTGGGATGAAATGTGCGATAAGTGGGCGGGAGATGCATTTAGAAATCGCTCTGCGAAGGCTGCACAAAATCGATCAAAGATGCCCGAAGCCCATCTACACACAGGTGGATCTAAGACATTTGGGAGCCACTTAAAGAAAATGGTAACTCATCAATATATAATATTAATTTTATAAGTATTGTTGCAAACTTGTGTACTAAATCTTTTGTCATTTAACTTCGTAGGAAGCAGAAAAAGGAGGCAGTGTACCATATAAAGATGTGTTTGTAGAAACACATAAACGGAAGACCACGAGAGTCTTCGTATCAGAGAAGGCGAGAACGACAACGGTATGTATTAATTCTATTAATAATCATTGCAATATATATGCAAGTTATCATAATGTTATCATTAATTATTAATGAATACTTTAAACATTATTTTGTAGGAGGCATATGAGCAACAGATGGTAGAGCGATATGGCGATGATGCTACTCAGCATCCATCATTTGATCCTACAGCATGGGTGACTGCAGCAGGTGAACCCAAAAAAGGTCGCGTGTTCGGGTTTGGGAGTAATATGAACACTTCACCAGTTGTTGGTTCTTCCAGTTACGGCTCACCGACTTCTTGCACCGACATAAGCTCCAAGCAGCCGACTATTCTTTCCGGTGATGATGTACGCGAAATCATTAATGAATCACTGAATAACTACTTCCAATACACCGTCGCCCCCTTTCTCCGAAATGAGATCAAGGCCGCTGTTCAGGATAGGGGATCTTCGATTCCAGGTCCCTCTCAGGTATAATCACATATTCAGTTTTTTGTCTGCCTTAGAACACATATGAGCATAATCGAATCACATATATAACTTTTTGCCTGCCTAAGAACACATATGAGCATGTTATAATCACATATTCAGTTTTTTGACTGCCTTAGAGCACATATGAGCATGCTATAATAACATATAGAGTTTTTTTATTGCATTAGAGCACATATGAGCATGCTATAATCACATATAAAGTTTTTTTGCCTGCCTGAGAACACATATGAGCATGATAGAATCACATATAAAGTTTTTTTGACTGCATTAGAACACATATGAGCATGCTAGAATCACATATATAGTTTTTGACTGCCTAAGAACACATATGAGCATATTATAATCACATATTCAGTTTTTTTGATTGCCTTAGCACACATATGAGCATGCTATAATAACATATAGAGTTTTTTTACTGCCTTAGAGCACATATGAACATGCTATATATCATTTATGATAGAATCACATGTAAATTTTTTTGCTTTGCCTGCCTTAGAGCACATATGAGCATGCTATAATCACATATTCAATTTTTTGACTGCCTTAGCACACATACGAGCATGATCGAATCACATATATAGTTTTTTGCCTGCCTTAAAGCACATATGAGCATGGTAGAATCACATATAGAGTTTTTCTAGATGCCTTAGAGCACATATGAACATGCTATAATCACATATTCAATTTTTGGACTGCCTTAGCACACATACGAGCATGATCGAATCACATATATAGTTTTTTGTCTGCCTTAAAGCACATCTGAGCATGGTAGAATCACATATAGAGTTTTTTCTAGATGTCTTAGAACACATATGAACATGCTATAATCACATATTCAATTTTTTGACTGCCTTAGCACACATATGAGCATGATAGAATCATATATATATATATATATATATATATATATATATATATATATATATATATATATATATATATATATATAACTTTTTGTCTGCCTTAGAGCACATATGAGCATGATAGAATCACATATAAAGTTTTTTTGACTGCATTAGAACACATATGAGCATGCTATAATCACATATTCAGTTTTTTGATTGCCTAAGAACACATATGAGCATGTTATAATCACATATTCAGTTTTTTGACTGCCTTAGAGCACATATGAGCATGCTATAATAACATATAGAGTTTTTTTATTGCATTAGAGCACATATGAGCATGCTATAATCACATATAAAGTTTTTTTGTCTGCCTAAGAACACATATGAGCATGATAGAATCACATATAAAGTTTTTTTGACTGCATTAGAACACATATGAGCATGCTATAATCACATATTTAGTTTTTTGACTGCCTAAGAACACATATGAGCATATTATAATCACATATTCAGTTTTTTGACTGCCTTAGCACACATATGAGCATGCTATAATAACATATAGAGTTTTTTACTGCCTTAGAACACATATGAACATGCTATATATCATTTATGATAGAATCACATATAAAATTTTTTGCTTTACCTGCCTTAGAGCACATATGAGCATGCTATATTCACATATTCAATTTTTTTACTGCCTTAGCACACATACGAGCATGATCGAATCACATATATAGTTTTTTGCCTGCCTTAAAGCACATCTGAGCATGGTAGAATCACATATAGAGTTTTTCTAGATGCCTTAGAACACATATGAACTTGCTATAATCACATATTCAATTTTTTGACTGCCTTAGCGCACATATGAGCATGATAGAATCATATATATATATATATATAAAACTTTTTGTCTGCCTTAGAGCACATATGAGTATGATAGAATCACATATAGAGTTTTTTTATTGCCTTAGATCACACATGAGCACATGATAGAATCACATATAGTGTGTAATTTATTTCATTATATTTTGTTTATCAATACTGACTGTTCTTTTCTTGTGTAGGCTGCTAGCGATAATCAGCGTAGTGGAGCTGAAGGGACAGATAAAGACAATGAACAAGAAGACGCACAAAATCTTGGCGATGATTAGAGGACTGTGTTGAAGAAGTTCTATTTTTTTTATGTTTCCTAATTGTAATTGTTGAATTGAAAATAATTAAACTTCTTAATTTTAAGGTGGAACGATTAATTGTTGTAGATTGTTGTTATATGAAATTTTTTGTGTGGTTTGTTTTTTATTTACAGGAAATATAAATTGTACAGGAAATAGAAATTGCTCGGTATTTAATTTTCAAATAAATTTTTTTAAATTTTTTTTCGTGTTTGCGACGGAACCATCCGTCGCTATTTATATTAATCTAGCGACGGCATAGCGACGAAAGTAAATCCGTCGCCAAGCCGTGGTCGCCGTTTAGTACCGGCGGATTGGCGATGGAATATAGCGCTCATTATTCCGTCGCAATTAGCGACGGATCTGGCGACGGAATAATTCCGTCGCCAGTTAGCGTCGAAATATTCGCGATGTAAGCATATTGTCGCCTCGTTGTCGCTAATCCGTCGCTAACCATGTTAGCGACGGATTAGCGACGGAATGTGGTCGTCGCTAATCTACTGCTTTGTTGTAGTGTTTGTAATTTTGCATTTCTTTTGTATTATTTGAATCTCATTTTTAATGAAAATTGTTTATTTTTTTAAGTCTTGTGTTCCATTGTTATTTCTATGATAAATATGTCTTCAAATACATTGTATTTGTTGGTTCTTGATCCATTTCAGAGTGCATTGGGATTCACATCATTTTCATGACAGGGCCCACGTGCCCTACTAAGTTCATTTGACTCTCTTTAAGTCACACTGGATTGATGAGGAACTTTTGGATCAACCCAATTCGTACCAAGTGCTGACCTGATCTGAGTTGCATTTCAGTATCCCAGTCAGGACAGCAATAGTTTCAGTTCAAAGTATGTTTGTAACCATATAGGAAAAGTGTTTTTTCGCTTCACCCCACCAATTATGTTCTTGCAAGTTTTATTTCTAAGGGGTTGGGCTCCATCTGGTGCATCAGGAAGGTGCACGTCCTGGCAGCATTGGTCTGTGGTGGCTGGTATTATGAAACATTGTTCATTGTCATTGGGAGTGGTCCAATAGTCTTTTGGTTCTGCAAGCTTGCTTAGGATGGTTTCAAGGCTACCTTTCTTTTTCTTTTTCCTCTTTTGCCCCATTCATCACATAACTAGCTTGTAAGGATAGCGCATTTCTTGTACGTTACAGGTGGATTCTTGGAGGAGAGAATTACAGAGGGCAGAAGATGATGGAGACGAAGAAGGATTTGAGGATATGTAGATTACAGACGGCCAAACTTGTAAAGCTCCTCTACTACTTAGTAGTGTTGATAAATGCTAGTGAAATACTTATTTTCTGAGTATCATGGACTTATCGAATCTGAAATCTTTGAATAGAGCTTGGTACATTTGATCCAAGTTCATCGGTTGTCTCCAAACTTTTTGTTTCTTTATACAAGTTTCAGTAACAATGATCAACCACTAGCACAAACTGAAAGCACCAAGCTCCGGTTGAGTTTTAATTAAAACAAGCAGGGCGATGATAGCTGGAGTCATCTGTGGACTTCATCCTTTCTGCTTTCTGAGATACCAGCAAGATGTGGTGTGAGTGATTTGCATTTGCTGCCGCTCGCCATTTCTCTGCTTTCTTATCAACTGCTGCCATCCTCTTCATTAACTTGTCTTCCATGTTTGATCTCATCCTCTCTATTTTCAGCTGAGGGAAGAAATATTCTTTTAGCTTTTCTTGGACTTGGGAAGCAAAACCTTAATACGATAATATGTTTCACTTCAACGGTTCTAAGATATTTTAGCAACTACAAAACCAACATGAAGCTCATATGATAACGATTGATGATGAGACATTAAGAACAATTCTAGGAATGATGGGGAATTTTCTAATTACCTCCATTTTTTTCAACTCTGCCTCAGCCTTCGCATCCTGCAAGTTTATCCAAGCTTGGATCTTTGCCTCCTCTCTGTGACACCTGAAACTCAAAACACATCCTCTACTGGCTTTCAAATTGGAATTAGCCTCCTAAATACCGGAATCAATGATTGTTGTAAAATCACCTTGCAAATGCCAGAAGGGTTTTTCTATATGATATTCTTTTTTCAATGATACTTGGCAAAGTTTGTCATATTTATTGAACACTGTATTCCTCAACCTCAGTATCACACACAAGTTATAAAACGAATTTTGACATAAATTTTATTTTGTTTTCCTAAGTATCTTGAACCGATTCAGCACCTGGATTACATAAATTTAAAAAATATGAAAAAAACAGCTCAAAAAAATAGAGTAGGTTTTAGTGTTGTATTAGTCATGGAGATTTTTCTGTATGATATTTTTTCTTTTACTTTTTTCAATAATACTTGGGAAAGTTTCTTTTTGCCATTTATGTAATATCCCTTAACCCCAGGTCTATCTCTCTCTCTCCATTTTCTAATGTCGGGCCGATTCAGGGCCTGGATTATTGAAAATATGAAAATTTGACCAAAAAAATAAAAGAATATGTTTTATTTTTTGGGAAAAATAAAGAAATAAAAGTGCTAATATAAAATATAAATAAAAAGGAAAAATCATGTTTGGAATATTAGAAAAAAATAAAAATAATGAAAATATCATCATAATATCGCAAATCTACCTGTGTGCGTGTGTGTGTGAAGCTCAAGCTGTCTTTTAAAAAGTGTTATGCACTTAAAAAAGCAAATATCAGATACGGTAAAGAGAATCCCACCAGTAGGGCCTCTTTCAACATAATGCAGGGCAACCTGAGGAACAAAAAGGTGGTTTAACTGAGAATCTTCGCACAGCAATGAGAGGGAACCTGGATAATTCTAATTTCAGGCTGGAACTCTAGATATGTTTAATTGTGAATCTAGAAATTTTGCCTTAAATTGGAAATCATGGGTGGTTTAGTCTTCTGGGAAATCTTCAAGGCACATTCTAATATGGTTTACTTATTTTTACCAAGACCTGCCCATCATAATTCAAGGGAAGATTCAGTAATTTGCCAAGTGGATAGGTGCATAGGCCAAGAGAAAGGGGAAAGGATCTTCATACCTGATGCACCATTGCCTGCTTTCCTTCTCATCTGGCACATAATTCCCTACTCCAGCAACTCCATGTTCCAAACTGTTCCACACCACTTCTTCCTTTTCCTCTCGGGGGTTCCACTTATCAAGTGAACTCCCATCAAACATTCCACTGCTGCTCAAGACAGTAGAAGATGTTGCTGGAGTATTATGTCTAGAAGGGGAAGAACTCTTCCTGCTCTTCAGACTCTGTGTCTCTCTGTTTCTTGCCGCTTGGCTAGCTTCTACCTGTTCCAAACCATTGCAGTTGCCTTGCAGAAAGAAATAAATTATGCATGAAAAGACCACGCTTAAAGGCTCTGAAGAAACAAAGGAGAAAAGTAAAGGAGAGCAATCAGAAAGCATAAGGAGAACTAAGCCTTCCTTTAAGCTTAAAAAACTTATACCTTTGAGAGAATTCCTTGGCAGGTCATCAGCTATAGATGTTCCCATGTGTTGGTCTGGATGAGGAATCACAGTGGATGATGATGGGAGCTGTTTACCATTTCTCTTGTTTGCTTTGATGTTCTGTGGTGAATGTGGAGAGTGAAGGGGATGTAAAGGGCTGGGTTTCAGTACCCATTTTTCTGCTTCCTCCCATTTTGAAGAAATGCTCTTCCTAGAATGATTGGTTAAAGTGGGGTAGTGCTTGGTGTGAGTGAGAGAAGGATCTGTGGCTCCTGAAATGGGGTTGTCATACAAAGACATTGGGATTTGGGGATGAAGCCTGGTTCAGAGAGAGAGAGCAGTGTGCATGCGTCCTGTTCTAAGAGAGGCAATTGGTCCCCTAAAGAAAAGCTCTCTCTCTCTCTCTCTCTCTTGAAGAATCTCAGAATTGGTACCACTTGTGATTGCGCCTGTCAAACAAACAAGATACAGCTAGCATCTTCATTTGTTAGATAGAGCGAGTGCATCCATGGGAGGAGGTGTTTTAATTGAAAAAAAAATATTTACCATGATTTCTGTACCCATGCTCCAAGGTGCTACTTCAAGTTGATTTGTTTTTTTGTTTTTTGTTTTTTTCTGAGGAAGAAACCATCAATTTTTTAGGATGGAGGTGAAGAATGTGCATTTAATAGTCTATTTGTCTTGCACACCAATCGCTTCACTTTTTAATGTCATTCATTCACCATGATGGAAATGGTGGACACAATTATTTTCGTATCACAATTTTTTTTACTTGGAGAAACTGCCCCAAGGGCAGAGACCTGTGCTGGCTCAGCTGTAGTTACGGCCACTGTTCTGTCAGCGTAAAACTCTGAGGACTTACCCCTCGACCCCTGGGAGTCACCAAGCTTCGGCTTACACAGGGGTGACACTCATGGAATTTGAACCTAGGCTGCTGGTCAAACGGCCTAGGCCCATCCCACCACGCCAAACCCCTTAGTGTGTAATTTCGCATCACAATCGTAGGGACCATGATGGGTAGATGGGTAAATGGGTAAATAAATTTGATGGGTACGTAAGGGTGTAAAAAGCAATGAATGGTGTAAACAGTTTGTCGTAGTGATTAGTGGCCCATTTGGCATTCATAAAATTACAATTAATACTTTTCACTGGGCTTTCGTAAAATTTCCATTGGCTTCCACAAAATTAGTCATACTTTTCAGTTTTCACTAGGCTCTCTGATCTCTTATCAAACTGATGTAATTTTCGGTGGTCCTGCCCTCAACCCGGAGTTTATCTCGCAGGTAGGTGAGCCCGCCAAGTGACCCAGTTCTCGGTGAGGGTTCCTTTGATGTTAAAAAAAAGCGGAGCCCCTGACCCAGTCCAACAGGGGGCTCCGCTTGTGTGGTAGGAGCACTTAGTGTAAGTCACCTTGGGTTAGAACGTTGCAAGTTCGAATCCTTGTGGTATAGTTGTATAACTGGTAGGAGTCTGCCTAACCCAGCTTTCTTTGTCAAAAAGAAAAACAACTGAAGACTTTTTTTTTTACATTTAATAAGGACAAACCACAATTCAGGGGGAGGGGGGGCGGCCGGAGTGATTGATGCCTTGTCATGTGACTCATTTTCAAATTAAGCAAATTACTTTAAACATGGTCGTGCTGTATATGTAAAAATGAAGGAAAAAATGTCATCGGGCTATAAACCCCAAGGGGCCTGGACGGTTAAACGGGCAGCCAGGGTTCAATTCTCTCAAGCGTTATTGTGTAAACTAAAAACTAAGGATGGCAGTACACCGGGGGGAGAGAACAGTGCCCTGCCCCACCTTTTCCAGTTTGGACCAGGGATAGAGGATATGAAACGGGGGAATGGACCAGGGATGGAGGTTAAAATCAAAACCCATACATGGATGGAGGCGGGGATGAGCTTTTTTTTGCCCCCCCCCCCCACACAGCACCTCACCCGCCCTGCCTTGCCCCATCCTTCATCTTTGTTAAAAAAATTATTATTATACCCTTATACATGTTATAAAATCTCTCTCTCTCTCACACATATATATATAGAGAGAGATCATATTCAAAAAATGAGTGTAACTGAGATGCGTATGGTGAGATGGATGTGTGAAAATACAATAAAAGATAAGATTCGGAACATACGTAAGAAGGTAGGTGTTGCACCCATTGAAAATAAGATGAGAGAGAATCATTTACGGTGGTTTGGACATATTCGACGAAGGCCTAATGATGCTTCAGTTAGAAGGATGGAGAAATGAGAAAATATATTAGTTAAAAGAGGTCAGGGTAGGCCTAGGAAGACATGGATGGAGGTGATAAGAAAAGATATGAATGCTTTGAACCTCACCGAGGACATGGCATTGGATAAAAATGAATGGAGGAGAAGGATTCATGTGGAAGACCCATAATGATTTTCTTTGTTGGTTCATATGGCCGACCCCAATTGTTTTGGAATGAAGACGTAGTTGTTATTGTTGTTGTTATATATATATATATATATATATATAGAGAGAGAGAGAGAGAGAGAAACATGTATTTTTGTTTGGATGAAGCATCATCGTTGATTGGCACTGTCATCTTTTTTTTTTGTGCTGCAAACTTTTAATGACCGTTGCTAAAAGTTTGGGTAGAAAAATGCACATTTAACGGCAGTTAAAATTGTTTTTTTAAAAGATGCCCGATGTTATACGGCGTGTCCGAACAAGTTTGAAGGAAAACCCATATGAAGATATGGGTTTTCTTATACATATATCAACCCTAATATAAAACCCTTTCTCAAATCTCTAATATTTTTTTCCTCTAACAAGCCATGCGAGTTCCCATTTTCCTCTTTTTTCTTCCTCTAACAATGAAAGGTAACAGTGACGAAAGGATCGAAGAAATGGGGTCCCATCCCGCCTTGCCTTGTTTGGATTGGGGATAGAGAACACGAAAGGAAGAATGAACTGGAGATGGAGGTTAAAATAAAAAACACGTGCGGAGATAAAAGCGAGAATAGAGATAAAATTTCTGATAAAGAACGGGGTGGCGACCTTGTACCCTGCTCTTGCCCGGATCCACTACCATCTTTAGTGTAAACCCCTCTGAGTGGTTTTCTCATTTCTATATTGAAAATAAAAATGCCATTGGGCTGTTCCTAATCGACCTTTCATCTTTATACTGGTTAATATAACAGACGGGTGACCCCCAAAATCTTCCGCTCAGTTGGTGTTTTTTTTTTGGCTTTGGTGCTACCTCTAGAGGATTGAAAACGATTGGCACGGTGTTGGGCCCACCATTTTGTCGTGGTATCTTGCCTAATTATTGTGTTTTATTGTTGGAAAATTTTTATTTATTGCCCAACCTTTTTCCCTTAATTTGAAATGTAGGCTTCACTTTTGTGAAATTTCAAATATGGCTAAACTTTTTAAGAAATCAGGACCTCAGGTCAGCACATATCATCTTCCAAAAAAAAACGTGATTCCTTTTTTGGAAAATACTCATTCATTCTAAAAAAGAGTAAATAATTTGAACTCTTAACGATGAAGGTTATTATTGTAATTTCACTTGTTTAACAGGACACTAATAACTGTAGGTCCTTATTAAACAGTTTTTAGGAAAAAAAATATAGAAGCGTATATTTAAAATTTCAAAAAATGAGGCTCATATTTGCAATTAGGGGCAAAAGGTTAGCCCCTAAATGAAAATTTTCATTGCCCAAATGAGGTCCCACCGTGCCTAAAACCAGGTTTTGACGTTTCGTACAGATAGGCCCGTGGCTTTTCATGGTACACGCTCCATAGATTCTAAAACCTGCTACTTTTCATTTCCTAGGAAATTCGCAGACCTTGTGATTTTTTTTTTCTTATTTCGACAGGGAAAGCTGAGGTTAGGCAGACACTTACCAGTTATACAAGTACCATTTGGGATTCGAACTTGCAACGTCCCAACACAAGGTGACGTAAACTAACTGTTCCTGCCAGAAAAGCGCCCCGTTGGTGACCTTGGGAAATTTGTTCATGGATGATTAAGGAAAACCACCACAGTCACTTTTGGTGAAAAATTTGTCCTCTTGTCCACCAAAAAGTACATCCAGCTCTGCCCTGATGGTGAGGGACGTGCATTCAAACTCATGATGTGCACCTGTGGCCTAAACAGGCGATGATGGTTCTCTCTCTAAGGAAAGTGATTTGGCATCCTCACAGTTCACAAATTGCATAAAGACTGTGGAGTCCTCGCTGGCCTCTTTGAGATTTGAGGCCACTGTTTAGGACCTCAAATGAAAAAAATATAATGATTATATAAGGCCTCCAATAAAACATGACACATGCCTGAGGGCTTCCAATGAATTATGCATACGGCCTCAACTTCTCTTGAGCTGCCCATGGGTTCTTGTAGGATGATACAATGGATGGTGAAGATGTCAAATCATTTTCTTAAAGTCATTTGACAGGTAACCTGATTTGCTCTCGTTCAATTAATTGAAATAACTAAAATATTTTAAAAAATAATCTTTTTAACATATTATTATTTTTTGAAAAAACTAATAACAAAAAATAAAGCATATTTTTAAAAGAATGACAAAATATATATTAATATTTTGAATTTAAAAAGTAAAAATAATTTTTTAAACTTTAAGGACTTGTTTGACAAACAGAATGCATGTTTTGTATATTATGTAACAACTGTACTAAAGCAAATTGATTTTTTAATTTGTGAAGAAAAAAAAAACTATGTTACGCTACTCCTATGCATGAAAATTGAAGAAAGTAGGAAAATACAAGAAAATTGCATAAAAAACTAAAAAAAAAAAACATAAAAAATATAATTATCCAACTATGATCTTTCTCCGTTTATAAAGAAACATGATAAACCCTATGTCTACTTTGGATCCGAGATGAATCCATTAACACTACAAAAAAATAGTTGATTAGCGACGGAATTTAGCGACGGAGTTATATCGTCGCTACTTAGCGACAGATTAACGAGAGAAATGAATCCATCGCTATATTTGTAGAATTTTACGAAACTAGCGACAGAAAACATTCCCTCGCAAAATCCGTCGCTAAGTAGCGACGGATTTTGCGAGAGAATGTTTTGTCGCAATAAATACGACAGTTAGCGACGGAATTGCGACGGCTAAGATTCCGTCGCAACATAGCGACGGCCTAGGCGACGAAATATTTTCTGTCGCCTTTTTTGTTTTTTGAATTACGATGGCTTAGCGACGGAATTAATCCGTCGCTAAGCCGTCGCTATATGTCGCATTACCCCTAATCCCAGCCCTCTTTTTCCTTTCTCCTTTCGCTGCTCCCGCCCGCCGCCCTCTCCCTCCTGCCGCCCTCTTCCTTCCGTCAACCTTCCGCTGCCGCCGTCGCTGCCCGGAGCAACCGCAGGTACGTAAATGGATTGGAGGTCGACCCCCTGCTTTTTCCGGCAGGGGGTCGACTCTGCCAGGCGGTCGACCCCCTGCGTTTTCCGGCAGGGGGTCGACTCTGCCAGGCGGTCGACCCCCTGCGTTTTCCGGCAGGGGGTCGACTCTGCCAGGCGGTCGACCCCGGTAGGTGGTCGACCCTCTGCCGTGTCCGGCCGGGGGTCAACCCTGGTAGGGGGTCGACCCCCTGCCGTGTCCGGCCGGGGGGGGGGGTCGACCCCCCGCCATGTCCGGCCGGGGGTCGACCCCCCGCCGTGTCCGGCAGGGGGTCAACCCCGGCAGGGGGTCAACCCCTTTTGATGTCCGGCAGGGGGTCAACCCCCTGCCTTGTCCGGCCGGGGTCGACCCCCTTGCCGTCTCCGGCCAGGGGTCAACCCCCTGCCTTGTCCGGCAGGGGGTCAACCCCTTTTGATGTCCGGCCGGGGGTCGACCCCCTGCCGTGTCCGGCCGGGGGTCGACCCCCTGGTTTCTTGCTCTTTTTTTTCTTTTTTCAGAAATTAGGGTTTTTATTTTATTTTTATTGTTTAGTTTTCTTTGATTTTCATTGATTAGGATTTTTTATTTTGATTTTCATTTATTAAGCAATTGAATCAAATTTCTTAAATTAAGGCTATTTGTAGTTAATTTAATTAGGGTTTTTTATTTGATTTTGTTTTATTAGGGCTTTGAATCAAAATTTAAAAATTAGGGCATTTTATAGTTAATTTGATTAGGGTTTTCTTGGATTTGATTAGAGCTTTTATTTTTATTTTCTATGATTAGGGATTTGAATCATAATTTTTTTAATTAAGGATTTTTAGTTAATTTGGTTAGGACTTTAAATCAAAATTTTTTAATTAAGGCTTTTATAGTTAATTTGATTAGGTTTTTTTTATTTATTTAGAGTTTTTATTTTTATTTTCTATAATTAGGGATTTAAATCACATTTTTTTAATTAATACTTTTTAGTTAATTTGATGAAGGATTTTTTTGTATTTGATTTTGGCAGGTTTTTTCCTTGTTTGATTAAGGTTTAAATTGTGGCTTTTTTATTTAATTTTATGGTTTATTTTTCTTATAGTTTATGATGTTTTGGTTTATTTATAATTTATTTTCTTGTATTTTAAGGTTTTATGATTTAATATGGTCGAATAATTTCATGGTGACTTCATTTTAAAACATCATTTTTTTTTGCAGATTTCTCAACAGAACTTGCTTGTGCCCCGCCACCCGTGGTAAGTAAGTGACAAAAACAATGCAAATCGGGTAAATACCCGTGGTGAGTAAGTGATGCAAGCGCATCACATGTTATTTAATTTATTGAATATAACACTTTATTGTTCACACACTCACTTAGTTGTTGATATCTATGACTACTTTGTTGGAGTTCTGAGATCATGCTGAGCATGATTTTAATGTATGAATATGGAAGTGTTCTTATTTTTGGAGTACGGAGTCCATGCTATGCATGGTAGTAGTTAGTGGGATATTGAAGTGTGTTTGCTGCAGGTACATGTTTGATATTTGTTTGATATGAATTATTTCGATGTATTGCAATGTTTGATGTGATTGTATCCATGCTTACATGTAGTTACTTTCAATTTGATTATGTCTTCCATGTGAAATTGTATACTGAAAGCATGCTTCAAATGAATGTATCGTGTCATGAATAGTTTGCACATGAAAATATTAAGTTATCAATGCATGCATCATAATTCTTGTGATTGTATGACATCATATATTGCATGATAAATTTGATATTTTCTTCATCATAGTATTCTGATGGTTCTCTTTTAACTGGTTAGGATACTATTCGTAACATCATACGACAGAATGACTGCAAACCGTGAATGGATGTACCGTAGGATAGTAGACAATGAGTTATCGCATGAATATATGGATGGTGTCGACAGTTTTATTGAATTTGCAACGGCAAGTGTCAGTACGGTAGATCCCACAGGTCGGATTAGGTGTCCCTGCAAGATTTGTAAGAATAATCGATTTGTAGAACCTCATGGCGTTAGACATCACCTATACAGGAAGGGTTTTGTGAGTGATTATCAGAACTGGACGTTTCATGGAGAAGAATTTAGAAACGATTTTGATGCACGGGTGAATGTGGTGCACGATAATCCATATACGAATTTGATATTTGATGCTGCAGGAACAGAACTGGGTTCTGCTATGAGTTCTAGTGATGTAAGAACTGTCGTAGATGAAGAATCACCAAACGATGCAGCTAGTAGATTTTATGATTTACTTAGAGATGCTGATGAGACACTTTGGAACGGTTGTGAGAGTCACACTATCTTGTCTGCAGTTCTTCAACTAATGAATTTGAAGTCCGAGTATAATTTGAGTCAATCATGTTTTGACCGTTTGTGCATGATTGTGAAGAGTATGTTGCCTAAAGATGAGAAATTGCCACAAAATTTCTATCGTGCGAAAGTTATGGTCAACGCTCTAGGTATGAGTTACAAAAAGATTGATGCTTGTCCAAATCACTGCATGTTGTATTTCAAGGAGCAGGAAAACGACATATCATGCCCGTCATGTGGGCATCCTCGGTTCAAGCCAAAGACAAGAGGCAATGGTAGCACGAGATCAAAGGAAGTTTCATACAAGTCGCTCCGCTACTTTCCTATCACTCCTAGATTGCAGCGATTGTATATGTCTTCAAAGACAGCTAAACACATGAGATGGCATGCAAATAAAGTTCGACACGATGAAAACAAGATCACGCATCCTGTTGACGATCAAGGCTATTGACAGATCGAGAGCAAGATGCAGCACACATCTATATTCTTTTTAATTGTTCAGCGATCGACCCATACATCGAGTAAGTATATGTATATGCAACTCAATTATAAATCCTTTTATGTTCTATATGTGGATACATGGCTCGGTAATATAAGTATTTGTGGTTTGCAGACGATTTGATCTGGAGTTGCAAAGCAAAGTTTCACATCTCACTAATGCAGAAGTACAAAAAGAACGTGAAACTAAGTTTGTGGAGTGGTTGAAACAGTTGGTAAAGAAGCTAACATAAATTTTGTACTTATAAACAACACTAAGTTACTTAATTGATCGTGATCACAATAATTGTTTATGTCTGTGCGTAGGTTCGCCATGGTGATGTTAAAGATCAAGGAATATGTGATTTAGAAAATGGTCCGACCAAAGTTGTGCAATGCTACAACGGGTATATCGTAAATGGTTATCGATTCCATACAAAAGACTACGGTATAAACAAATCAACGATAAATAGTGGCGTGTGTGTCAAGGGTAGCAGCTACGGTGAAAATGAACATGATTACTACGGTGTTATAGAGGAAATAATGGAGTTGACTTACTTAGGCATGAATAACAGGGTTACGGTATTCAAGTGTCATTGGTTTGATCCAACTGCAACAAGACTCGACAAAGCTTCAGGCATTGTGGAGGTGAATCATAAATCCAGGTTTGGAACATATGAACCATTCATATTAGCCTCGCAAGCTCAACAAGTTTATTATACTTCATATCCGAGTATAAAAAAGTCAGATAGAAATGAATGGTGGGCAGTTTGCAAGGTGAAATCCAAACTATACCCCGAGTATGATCAGTTACAAGAAGATGAGTTAGCTGAAGACAGTGATTACTATCAATCAGATGATGTCTGTGACTTCGCTTATGGTCACGATGTTGCGCATGATATGCATGTCATATCTCCATTGGCTGATGAAACATTCATAGAGGAATGTGATCCAAATGATGTACCAAGTGGATGGGCAAACAATGAAGAAGAAGAAGAAGAAGAAGAAGAAGAAGAAGAAGAAGAAGAAGAAGAAGAAGAAGAAGAAAGTCAAACTAGTGACGAGGAAGAATTCTCAAGCTAGTGAAAAAAATCTTATACTACAAACCTCTATTTAAATGCATTGTAATACTTGATGTGAGTTGTATTGCAATACTTGGTGTGAATGATTAAAAATTTTATTTCAATGTATTGTAATACTTGATACGAATGATTCGAATGCATTGTAATTTATCTGAATGTATTATAATTTATGCAATTAACGAATGATTTGAATTAGTGCAATACTTGATGTCAATGATTTGAATTATTTGAATGCATTGCAATGCTTGATGTGAATGACTTGAATGCATTGTAATACTTGATGTGAATTATTTGAATGTATTGTATGACATATGTTATTTGTTAGAATATGGTTCGTGGAGGTTATAGTGGTCGCTCATCCAGTAGTAGCCAGGCTCAACCTTCATCTTCACGGGCTCCTGTGATAGGTATATCATATAACTAATTAGATGCTTGATTAGTTCAAATGCACATTCTGAGAACTTGGTGTGTATTTTTTTACAGATGATGTTGCGCCTGTATACGACCCACCTACACCAGTTGATCGCACAAGTCAACAGCCAACACAGGAAACAGGGTCTTCACAGGCTGGCACAAGAAGACTCATTCGAATAGTGTATATCGATAATCGACCGTAAGTATTTTGTTTTCAATTATTGCATATCTTTTAAATATTTTATATTGATATTTACTGTGTAACAATTCATGTGCAGCACGAGGTTTGAGCCACAAGAAGTAGTACGGGAGATTAGGAATTCACTTCTTCAACATCTACCAGGACCAGTTGCTCAATGGAAAGAGTACCCAAAGGAGGTATTAGACAGATTGTGGTCCTCATTCATGGTATACAGTTGTTCCTCATAGTTAATGTGTTTCATATTTAATTTATTTAAGCAATGTCTACTAACTTTCTGAAAATATTTGTAGGTTTCGAATCGCTTTGCAACTACGGTGGAAGAAAATGATGCAAGGAAGGTGTGGCAGAAGGTGGCTGCCAATCGATTTGCAGACATGCTGCACACTATGAAGACTGCAGCAAAAAAAGCATCTGGCGTAGTAGATGATCCATTACTGTGGAAGGGCCATGGTCCTATTACTATCAGGAGAGATTACTGGGATGAAATGTGCGATATGTGGGCGGGAGATGCATTTAAAAATCGCTCTGCGAAGGCTTCACAAAATCGATCGAAGATGCCCGAAGCCCATCTACACACAGGTGGATCTAAGACATTTGGGAGCCACCTAAAGAAAATGGTAACTCATCAATATATAATATTAATTTTATAAGTATAGTTGCAAATTTGTGTACTAAATCTTTTGTCATTTAACTTCGCAGGAAGCAGAAAAAGGAGGCAGTGTACCATATAAGGATGTGTTTGTAGAAACACATAAACGGAAGACCACGGGAGTCTTCGTATCAGAGAAGGCGAGAACGACAACGGTATGTATTAATTCTATTAATAATCATTGCAATATATATGCAAGTCATCATAATGTTATCATTAATTATTAATGAATACTTTAAACATTATTTTGTAGGAGGCATATGAGCAACAAATGGTAGAGCGATATGGTGAAGACGCTACTCAGCATCCATCATTTGATCCTACAGCATGGGTGACTGCAGCAGGTGAACCCAAAAAAGGTCGCGTGTTCGGGTTTGGGAGTAATATGAACACTTCACCAGTTATTGGTTCTTCCAGTTACGGCTCACCAACTTCTTGCGCCGACATAAGCTCCAAGCAACCGACTATTCTTTCCGGTGATGATGTACGCGAGATCATTAATGAATCACTGAATAACTACTTCCAATACACCGTCGCCCCCTTTCTCCGAAATGAGATCAAGGCCGCTGTTCAGGATAGGGGATCTTCGATTCCAGGTCCCTCTCAGGTATAATCACATATATAGTTTTTTTGACTATCTTAAAGCACATCTGAGCATGGTAGAATCACATATAGAGTTTTTCTAGATGCCTTAGAACACATATGAACATGCTATAATCACATATTCAATTTTTTTACTGCCTTAGCACACATATGAGCATGATAGAATCACATATATATATATTTAACTTTTTGTCTGTCTTAGAGCACATATGAGCATGATAGAATCACATATAAAGTTTTTTTGATTGCATTAGAACACATAAGCATGCTATAATCACATATTCAGTTTTTTTACTGCCTAAGAACACATATGAGCATATTATAATCACATATTCTGTTTTTTGACTGCCTTAGCACACATATGAACATGCTATAATAACATATAGAGTTTTTTAACTGCCTTAGAACACATATGAACATGTTATATATCATTTATGATAGAATCACATATAAAATTTTTGGCTTTGCCTGCCTTAGAGCACATATGAGCATGCTATATTCACATATTCAATTTTTTTACTGTCTTAGCACACATACGAGCATGATCAAATCACATATATAGTTTTTTGCTTGCCTTAAAGCACATCTGAGCATGGTAGAATCACATATAGAGTTTTTTTATATGCCTTAGAACACATATGAACATGCTATAATCACATATTCAATTTTTTGACTGCCTTAGCACACATATGAGCATGATAGAATCACATATAGAGTTTTTTTATTGCCTTAGATCACACATGAGCACATGATAGAATCACATATAGTGTGTAATTTATTTCATTATATTTTGTTTATCAATACTGACTGTTCTTTTCTTGTGTAGGCTGCTAGCGATAATCAGGGTAGTGGAGCTGAAGGGACAGATAAAGACAATGAACAAGAAGACGCACAAAATCTTGGCGATGATTAGAGGACTGTGTTGAAGAAGTTCTATTTTTTTTATTTTTCCTAATTGTAATTGTTGAATTGTAAATAATTAAACTTTTTAGTTTTAAGGTGGAACGATTAATTATTATAGATACTTGTTATATGAATTTTTTTGTGTGGTTTGTTTTTTATTTACAGGAAATATAAATTGTACAGGAAATATAAATTGTACAGTTCTCCGTAATTAATTTTTAAATAAATTTTTTTTGATTTTTTTTCGTTTTTGCGACGGATTAGCGACGGATGATTCCGTCGCTATTCATATTAATCTAGCGACGGCTTAGCGACGGAATTAAATCCGTTGCCACGCCGTGGTCGCCGTTTAGTACCGGCGGATTGGCGACGGAATATAGCGCTCGTTATTCCGTCGCAATTAGCGACGGACTTGGCGACGGAATAATTCCGTCGCCAGTTAGCGTCGAAATATTCGCGACGTAAGCATACTGTCGCCGCGTTGTCGCTAATCCGTCGCTAACATGGTTAGCGACGGATTAGCGACGGATTAGCGACGAAAGGTGGTCGTCGCTAATCTACTGCTCTGTTGTAGTGTAAATAAAAAGATCAAATTCTAAATAAGAAATCCAAATAAAAAACCTAAACTAAATTAGATTTAAATGAATATCTATAAACCCGGATTTTTTGTTCTGCTCCTGCATCATGTACTAGGCCAACATTTGTTTCGATTGTACAAGAAGTTGTGCTCCTTGTGTCCAAGGTTTGTTTTATGTTGTGTGCGAACAACATGAACACACATGGATAATGGCTTAGATAACTTCATTTTGAATTTTACGACCCAATCTGTCGACCATATGAGTGTTTTATAGATTTTAGCCACAAATATGGATCTCGAATTGGATATAAAAACTAAAAAATGTTTAAAATTTGAGTAATTTGAGAAAAAAAAAAGAATTGATTTTTATATATAAATGCTTTAATCAATGTCATATTACATCTAATTATCAAAGTTTATCGTAGAAATATCAAACCCTAAAATCAAATTAACTATAAAAATCAAATTATCAAACCCTATTAAATCATAAAACCTTAAAATACAAGAAAATAAATCATAAATAAACCAAAAAACACTAAATTATAAGAAAAATGAATCATAAAATTAAATAAAAAAGCCTTAATTCAAACCCTAATCAAAGAAAAAAATAACTCTAATTAAATACAAGAAAAGCCCTAATCACCAACTAAAGCTCCACTTTTTCGGCAGGAGCAGTTAGTTCACATCACTTTGTGTCGGGACATTGCAAGTTTGAACCTTGGTATGGGTGTATAACAAGTAGGGGTCCGCCTAACCCCAACTTTCTTTGTCAAATAAAAAAACAATAATCAAATTAATTATAAAATCCTTAATTAAAAAAAATTGAATCAAAGCCCTAATCATAGAAAAAAAACTATAATCAAATCAAATAAAATTCTAATCAAATCAACTATAAAAAGATCTAATTTAAAAAAAATGATTTAAAGGCCTAATCATAAAAAATCAAATAAAAACTCTTAATCAAATTAACTAAAAAAAGCCCTAATTTAAAAAATTTGATTCAAAACCCTAATCAATAAAAATCAAAGAAAAAAATCATAATCAATGAAAATTTACAAAAACTAATTAATAAAAAAACTAATCAAAGCCTTAAGAAGAAGATTGAAGAACAAAGAAGGAAGAACCAAGATGAACAATGAAAAAGAAAAAGAACAAAAAATGAAGAAAGGGGAGAGACAACGAGAGAGAAGAGAGAGGAACAAAGAAGGGGAAGAAAGAAGAAAATGGAGAGATAGAGAGTCTAGTGAAGAAAAGGGAAACTCAACACTGGCCTCGCCGACACTGTTGACCCTGACACTACTTCACCCCCTCGCTGTCTGGCTAAGAGAGAGAGAGAGAGAGAGAGAGAGTCGAGGGACCCCTCTCCAACGTCCCTGTTCTAACTGTAACAGAGGCTGGAACGAAAATTACAATAAAATAAGGACACAACATATACGTTTTGTGCATCCGTCGCTTCCAAGGTTTGTTACATTCCCAGTGTGATTTCTGGCCAAAATCAGGCAAGGATGGGGCATCAAACAACCTGTGTGCCATGTACGGCAGGGTGATCGTGGGGTTTTCCTCGTAGCCATGTCTGCCCAGGGTTCCAAGCAGGTTGCTGACTTAGTTGCAAGTGGAGCCTGTGCAAAACTAACCAAACTAGGGGAGACGCTTGTCAGTCATATCCCTACAGCAAAGGAGGACGATGAACAATAGAGGGAGCTCGAAAAGGCCATCACCCACCCAAAGCCGGAAATTTCCCTGGCACCGGCGACTGGTTTTCCGATGGAGACAGTTCAGGTTCATAACTCCCCCTACCATCTTGCGATGTGGTTCAAGTGGTGCCATCCAATTTGGAGCATGCCATGTTAGACAGGTCCCACTGCCAGCAAGGCAAGTCGCTTCTGCATGGGTCCACGCTGGCTGGCCCGACCTCAGAATCTGAGTCAAATTTAAAACCACGATTCGAAGACAAAGAAAGAAAATGTCCCACCACTACAATGGGGTGGGACCCTCCTATTCAGCGTGAGAATGCACTCTCTTGTCCCCGACGTCGATATAAGCCAGAGGCGTTTGATAGTTCCAGGTCTCCACTTCATGAGAATGGAGATGCTGGAGCAGCCAAGAGATCAGAACTGCTTCAAAATCGTCTCAAGTCGTCACAGAGAAGGCCTTCCAAAATGTTGTAGGAGAGCAGTGGACAGAATCGTGTTAAGACTAATTGTGAGTCCTTTCCCTCAAGAGACAACGATGGACTCGCTGAAAACATTGGAGGTCTGTAATCAGACCTTGATCCAAAAACATACGAAGGTTGCCCATGCGGATCCTTAGTTGGCATGGGGGATTGGCCGAAGGTGAGCCTAACATTATATTGCAGAGTAATTCCTCCATCAACACCATCCAGAAGTAGTGTTTTTTTTTAAAACTAAAGTCATGATTGAGGGTGTGGATTCGATTCACAAGAGCTTTTTAACGTACGAACTAGTTGGAAATTTTGAAAGCTCACCATCAAGCCAAATCAACATTTGGTAACCAAAAACAGGATTTAGGAGAATATAGATTTCAAGCCTAGAGACACGTTCTTAAGATCACTATCTTTAGAACTTCAATCGTCTCACTTCAAGATTTTTGAAAATGCGCAAAGGGTTTGTTCACAACTGAGTTTCCAGGATACAACTAGGCTTTGACTTCAAGAGTGTCAATGCTTCGCAAGATCATGTAACCTCTTCCACACTTGAACTTGGAAAGCCAAATTGAGAACAAAAGAATAGAAAGAAAGAGCCTGAGAATCAGAAAATCTGATGAACCAAAAGATGAAAATGAAAAAAATTATAGACTTTAGGAAGCTCAAGATGTTTTTGTGATAAATAAAATTAAAGGCCATAAATTCAATGGTTTAAAAATTAGACGAAATGACCCTGAATAGTCACCCAACTTTAACTATTGATCAAGGACCTCCAAAACCATTCAATAGTCACAATGCCCCCCATAAATGCTATATAAATGCATTTTTAAAGTCTTTCAAACGACTAAACCATTCAAAAAAATGAAAAGTCAAAGATGAATTGATCAAAGCAGACCTTGGCACCTCACACGTGCCTCACATTGTTGCGAGCGTGCGAGGTGCAAAGTGCACCATCAAAATACCACATTACACCTTAAAACCCTTATGCACACACGCACACATGCGTATGAGCGAACGACACATTCGTAAATATGCGAAGCGCAACAATGCCCTCAAGGTTTACCAAAGTAAGGAATAGAGAATAAACACTATATTTAAACCACCAGAAAAATTTCTCCCGGTTAGATATGGGACTGAACATTTTCAAAGCACTTTTGGTGAGAAACAATAAATTACAAAAACTTTACAAAATATGTTATATTTTGAAATATTTTCTCACAATCTCCCACTAGTTTTAAAATATACTTGGCTTGCATAGAAAACTTATGCATTAGTGAGAGTGTTTGCAGGACTTGAACCCCCTAAGTGGATTTACCTTGAACTTAGCTCCTTATATTGTTAACCAAGTTTTCAATCACACATAGGTTTTCAAAAGTTCAATTGTGTGGATTTCAAGTTGGCACATTTAAAGCCTTGTGTTTGCCTGAATTCATGTGTGCTCTAGAGAATTGTCAATTCTTATAAGAAACGACTCACACTTCTATAATCACATAGGTGAGTTTGTCTAGGTGTTTTGTAACACATACCCTAACCTTAAGGCCTACAAATTCATTAAGAGCTATTAGCTCAACCCTCACATTAGTTATAGCTCATGAACATATATAAAGAATGGGCTCATATAAATGTTCTCGATACCTATCATTCATCAATTTATTTCACATTTAATCAAGGCATGTGAGATCTCTAGCTTTCTAAGTTGGGTATCCTTAGACGATGACTTAATTGGTTTAATTCTCATTCTCCTTGATGTTTTACTGATGACATCTCTCGAAAGGCCTTTCGTAAATGGGTCTGCCAAGTTTTGATATGACTTCACATATTTTAAAGATATAACATTGTCATCAATCATTTGTCATATAAAATTGTGTCTTAGACTAATATGTCTAGACTTCTCTTTGTATTTCATATTACCTATTTTACATATAACTAATTGTCTATCACAAAACAGTGAAATATCAAGTATAAGCTTTTCACCTAGTGAAATATCCACTAGCATATTCTTAAGCCACTTAGCTTCTCTACAAGTAAATGCTAAAGCAATAAACTCAGATTTCATTGTAGAATGAGTTATGCATGTTTGTTTCTTAGACCCCCATGCTCTTCCAAGCACTCGTAGATTTAGAATATTCAAACTCAGTGTTTCAACTTGCATCACTCTACCTTTCAATAATAGCCAAAAACTTGGTATAGTGAATTATGTAGTCTAAAGTATGCTTAAGATATCTAAGAATCCAGTTCACAATATTCTAATGTTGATGTCCAAGATTATTAGTATACCTATATACCTTGCTCATTGTATAGGCTATATCAAGCCTTGTGCAATTCATTACATACATAAGATTACCTACAACACTTGAATATTTTAATTGTTAAACACTTACACCATCATTTGGAGTTAATTTCACGTATTGATCATGTGAAGTGCATGCAGGTAAACAATCAATATATCCATACTTTGTAGGAATTTTCTTAATGTAATGTGATTGACATAATGCAATGCCATTATTTTTTTCACAATTTTGATTCTTAAAATAACATCGGCAACACTCAAATCTTTCATATACAACATGGAAGATAGAAATCTTTTTGTTTGGTTTATGCTTTCACTATTAGAACCCAAAATAAGCATGTCATCAACATATAAACAAATAATAATAATAGAATTATAATCTATTTTACTATTGACACGCTTATTATCATGTATTTTGAAACCATTATTTACCAGAGAACTATCAAATTTCTTATGTCATTGCTTAGGGGCTTGCTTTAATCCGTATAAGGATTTCTCAAGTTTGCAAACTTTGCATTTTTGCCTTATCACTACAAAACCTTTATGTTGCTCCATACATGTCTCTTCATCTAATTCTTTATTAAAAAATGATGTTTTTTATGTCCATTTAATAGATTTCAAGTTTATATATGGCAGTTATGGCAATCAGAATTCTAATAGTAGATATTCTAATTACAAGAGTAAAAGTATAAAAATAATCAATACCTTCTTCTTGTTTAAATCATTTTGCAACCAAATGAGCTTTAAATTTATCAATTGTACCATCGACTTTTAACTTCTTTTTTAAAATCCATTTGTAGCTAATAGTTTTGCAACCAACAAGTAAATCTATTAATTTTCAAATATTATTAGATATAATTGAGTCAATTTTCATCATTTATAGTTTATCTCTAAAAGGCGGCATCTTGAGAAGACATAGCCTCTTGAAGAGACACAGGATCATTCTCAATTAAAAATTTATAAAAGTCAGAACCAAAATTATTTGGTTTCCTAATGTGTTTACTGTATTTAACTTCAGTTTCTGGTTCAGCATAACAATCATTAGAATATTAAATTATGTCATTAACGGGATGTTCATCAACTATAGTACGACTACCATCAAGAAGACAATCAAATGCATTTTTATGTTTTATGAAAGATAAATCTCCAGATTCAATAATAACATCATTGGCAATATTCAAAAATCTATATGTTTTACTATGTTTAGCATATCCAACAAATGCACACTTGAATGCTTTAGGTCCAACTTTTTTTCTTTTATTCTCTGAAATTTTAACATATGCTAAACAACCTTAAACATGAAAATTATAAAGATTAGGTTTCTTACCAAAACATAATTCATAAGATGATTTATCAGTGTAATGCTCCTAAAATTTTAACTTTAATTATTGTTCAAATATTAAAATTTTGAGACCATTTTTTTAAAGTATAAGTAAATCAGATTTTATAATGAGGAAATGATTTTAAAAAATAGTTAAGACTTTGGGCGGGGTTATAATAAAGATAACAATCAAATTAAAATGTACATAATATACACATTTCAAACCACATACAATATAAGACTGAAATATGAAGTTTTTTAAGGTTATAATACCCACTACCTTAAGATTGTTAATATATTGTGATGTTTCTTTAGGTTATTTTTAATGATGAGACCAAGATATTAAGCTTTCATAGAAGTCTTTTTTATCATCATATAAATGCGTTATTTCATGTACGTGTGAGTGATATGGCTCTATCATTATACAACTTATTAAGTATACTTATTTTTTTAAATTAATGACGTGAAATTGCTTGGTATAAGCCTCAAGTATTTTTTATAAGTATTAAGCATGGCTTGTTATCATATACTCGAATGAATAATTTAAAATATTAAATGTGTTTCTCTATTATAGGTTGTATCCTTCTCTTAGTGGATTATTATGCTTATGCTTCCTCTTGAGCATTGTTAAAACTTAACTTTTTCTTTTATGCTTATCATTTTAGTCTTTAGTGGATTTATGTGTTTTTTGTTCATTTGTGATTTATTAATTCAGGAACTTGTGCACTCTTGCAACTTCTAATGGTTTCTCTCTTACTCTTTGATATTTTTCTTAGAAATTTCATATTTGTTGTATGACATATATGGGTTCATGATTAGAGATCATATGTGCTCTTGTCTCTTTGATGAGACCTATTGACTTTTTGTATGTGACATGCTTAGTGCACTTATTTATTGTTGGTAGATTTATGATCCCTTCTCTACGTAGAGTGCCTATATTAGGCATGACTCATTAAAATTTATGAAAATTGTTATAAAATATCATGTATTGCATACAATTACATCAATTGAAATATTATTGTGCATATGATTGCACAAATTTTAATGCTAAGTTTTTTTACCTAAATTTATTTTATTTGATTTGAAAATTATTCTTTCAAATAAGATGCTTTATATGAACTAACTTATTTGAAAAATAAATTATGTGAGTATGTATTGTCTTTTTATGACATTTGGATTGTCCATCACAAAATTTTATATGATGCATCATCTCTCTTGGCCTTGTTGTTGGGTCAGGATTAGTCATTGAGGTGAGTTGTGTGCGCACCTCATGTTATCTTATCAATTTAGACTTCCAAAAGTTATGAGTAACGTGTTGTCACTTGTCTTTGGTCTGATTGATGGTTGATGCCTCTGAACTCATTATTGTTGGTATTTCGAGTTAGCCATTGGGGTGAGTTATGTGTGTACCTCAAATCATCTTATCAATCTGCAATTCTTAAAGTTTATGTATGTCATGTTGACACCAGTCTTGGTTCTGATTGATAGTTGATTAGCCTCTGAATCTATATATGCTTTTGTTGATTCATAGATATTTGTTGGGGTGAGTTGTGTTCTCCTCATTTTATGCCAATTTAGATTGTCAATTTATGGTTTGACTGTAACTGATAGTTGTTTGATCTCTGGATTTGAGTGTGTTGTATCACTCATTTATTGTATGTTCATTATTATTATTATGGATGCTTATAACTATATTTTATCTATGATGACTATCTATTTTTGAAACCATGTGTTTTGAAATATAGTTAAAATTGATATTCTTATTGATAACATTAGTGTATTTTCATTACAAGCTTTCTTACATCGAGCGTCTTTTCTTTTTTATGCCTCTTATCTAAGTATCATTATATGTAGATAAGAGATGCTTGTTCACACCTTCGTGTGTATTTTAACCCATTGTTGACATTAAGATTATACTCTTGATGTAGTCACTGATACCCTTGCTTTTTAAGTGTTATTATATGTAGACAAGAGATGTTTATTCACATCGTGTGTGGTTTTAGCTCATCGTTGGTTTTGTGATTATGTTCTTGTTCTAATCGCTGATACACTTATTTTGAGTGTTATTATACGTAGATAAATGATATTTATATACACCTTCATGTGTATCTTTGGCTATTTAGTGGTATTATATTTGTGCTCTTGTTCTAGTCACTGACACACTTGATTTTTAAGGATTGAAGATCTAGTAAGGTGATTGCTTGCGATGGTCAAACAAATGTTTTAATTTACAAAATTCATTCATTATAATATATGAGATTTTTAAAATCTTTTTGTAGTTTTTCTAAACTCATTTGCTCTTTTATGAAAAATGGTTGTTGAAATATTTTCATGCATTTTTGCATTGTATATGTTGTAGTTGCATGAGTTATCTCATGATTAATTGCCTTGCATAATTTGCATAAGGTTATGTTTTTCCAAGCATATATTTAATAAACAAATATATATTATTGTTTGCTTGTGTTTCCCTTTGTTGGCTCTTTGTATTGTTTCATAGTGGACTTGTGCTTATGCACTTTTGTGCTTGTATTGTGCATTCGTATCTTTGTGTTGTCCATGCTTGGACTTGTACGTGCTTTTGCACTTTATTTTTTTGTAATTATGCATATTTTAATACATGCTTTTCTAAGCATTTTATTAGTGAAATCTCTTATGTGTATGACCATATTACCTATTGTGTGTATTTGACACTTGGTATTATCTTTTAAAAAATTAATATTTTTTTAACGCTCTTGTTTTTTATGTTTTTCATTGTGTAAAACTGTCTTGTGATTTTAACTCTATTGTGAGTTCTTTCTTTAATAATCATGTCTTTTATGTGATAAATATATGTGTATTCACTTTAAATAATGCATGTTTTCATGTATGATTAAAATGATAAAAATTTATCGGATTTGAAATTAATGTTTTTTTACCTTTAAATGATGTTAAATTAAATATTTTTATATTATGTGCTTGGCCATCCTCTCTCCATTATATATAACTAATATAATTATCCTTTAAAATCTTCTTAAAATATATTTTTATATAGTTGGATGTTTTGTTAGCTCTATTTACAGGTTTTCAAGGATTGATGATAATTAAAGATCCCATGTGTAATAGAGCATATGATCGAGCACCTCCCGAAGGAAGCAATGAATGAAAGAAATTGATGAAGACAAATGATGATATTTTATGTAATGGGTTACTTATTTGTATCTGCAAACTTAGAGTGAGTCATTGTAAGTTTGAGGGGGGTTGTTAATTAAGATTAAATGTATCCTTTTGTGTGTGTGTGTGTGTGTGTGTGTATATATATATATATATATATATATATATATATATATATATATATATAGTAAGGGGTAGGTGCCTATGCTTTACTGTGCCTACCGAGCTTTGGAAAGTTTGTTTCTATTTTTTCTAAAATCTGACCATACAAATGGGATCTAGATGCTTGATTCTGTGGGAATCAACTTTTGGATCGTTCGATTCCAACACCAAGTTAGGTTTTTATAAGATTAAAAAATCAATGGTCTACAATTTTAAAAAATATTCAATGCTTAAACAATTATTTGTTTTTAAAAAACATTATCCAAGTGTGATTTTTTAGTAAATCAATCTTGTAGAACACATCTGGAGGGTCAGATTTTTGAAAAACAACATGAAAACCTCTATCCAAACTTGGTAAATACCCGTTAGGCACAAAAAGTGTTAGACACCTACCATTCTCTCTCTCTCTTTCTCTCTCTCTCTCTCTCTCTCTCTCTCTCTCTATATATATATATATATATATATATATATATATATATATATATATATATATATATATATATATATATATATATAGGAGACTAAGTCAAACATGTTGATTTAGTCCCATTGGTTGACTAGCTTCTAGAATTCTAGCCATTGAGAGGCTTCTCCTTTTTGGCTATTGAGAGGACTTCCTCTCCTCCTCTCCTTTACTTCTTATTCATTTTCTGGTGTGTGTATGTATAAGGTTGAGAGAGTGATGAGTAGTATTAGGTATTTTATGTGTACTTTAAGAGTTATCTAGTGAGTAACTTATGTAATTTTTCTTTTTGTTTCTTTAGTGTCCATTATGACTAGAGTTATTAAATGTAATTTCCTTTTTGTGTTCTTAATGTCCATTGTGAATAAAATTGTTCATTCACTTCTTTTTCATGTAACCTTTTAGTTCTCATGTTTTTATCCAAATGTTTTATGTTCTTGGAGACAATTATAGAGTGTGTTGGGATCAATGTCATTTCATGACAACTAAAACCTAGTGAGCATTATGTTGGATCATGAATGTGGAAATTTATGTATATATATATTTTGGATAATCTAGGAAAAAACCACTCCATCACCTACTGCACATTGGTTGGCCTCCGGTTGGTAAAACCCTTGAGTTCCCCCCTACCCATCAGGGAGTACAACCAGCTTTGACCTTGCGACAAGGGACGCCACCCGTGGATTTTGAACTTGTGGCATCCCTTCAACTTGGTGACATTCACAAATCACCCCTACGAGATGAGTGTTGTATATGTTAGCTGCCGATCCCAAATAGTAGTGTTTTTTCCGTTTCTGCTATCTCCCAACAATTTTGGAGGTTGAGCATATTGGTTTCTGCCTCAGAAAAAGAGGATAGTCGAGCATTCATTTAATCTTGAACACATTATGTAGGCAGGAATTGGATGGGTATGAAAAACCTAATCTTTTGAAAGCAGTCATTCTCATCCATCTCAATGAATCTGAAACGAAAAAAGGATAACAATAGAAAAAGGAACAATAGGAGGTGATATAGATTCCAATATAACTTCATACCAGCACCTTTTTCTGTTTGATTTTTATTTAATCATAGAGTTGTATTTAGATAGAAATTGATGTACACTGTTTCTATCTATGAAAACAAAATTTTAGATAGCATCTTTGTGGTACTGTGACATTAATCCCATTTTTTATTTCTCAAAATCCACTTCTACTTTGGATCAAAATGATCATCCGCTAGCAGCTTGATCATTTTTAGTCTTTGTTGCTTTCACATGTTTGGACTAGAAAAATATCTATCAAGCAATCCTGAGTTGTGTTACTTCTTTGAAACTGTTATGTTCTGGTTTCTCTTCTGCAAATGAAAATTTCATGAAGCTATTGTCATGAAATGGCACAGATCCCAACATGCTCCATAATGGTCTCCAAGAATCAAAACAATATACATTCAAAAGATATATCAAAATGTAAAAAAATACTTTTATTCATAATGGATATTAAAAGAAATACAAAATAAAATTACATTGAAGTCTCACTACAATGCACTCAACCAAAAATAATGAAAAATTCTAATACTACCCATCACTTTCTCAACCTTATACATTCACACTCACCCTTTATTTATCGAGGAGAGGAGGAGAAAAAGGTAGGGAAAAGAAGCCTCCCAACGACTAAAATTCTAGTTGATGGGAGCTAGTCAAAGAAGTTTGACTAAGTCCCAACGACTAGAATTTCTAGCCATTGGGACTAAGTCAACTTGTTTGACTTAGTCCCCAATATATATATATATATATATATATATATATATATATATATATATATACAAAAAGATACAATTAATCTTAACACCCTCCCTCAAACTTATAGTGACTCAATATAGGTTTGCAAATACAAATAAGCAACCCATTACATAAAATATCATTTGTCCTCATCAATTTTTTTTATTCATTGCTTCCTTTAGGTGTTCTATCATATGCTCTAGTACATAAAGGATCTTTAATATCATCAATCCTTGATATTCTCAAAATGTCTTTAGGATAAATCATATCGTCAATATTTGAAGAACATGTAAAGAGCACAAAAGAAGAGCAATCTAATAAGAAATATATATATATATATATATATATATATATATATATATATATATATATATATATGTATGTATATTATGGAGAGAGGATGACCAAACATACAAATATAAAATAAGTAAATTTTAATAATTTTTAAAATCATTTAAAGTAAAAATTTTGAACGCTCATTAACTACAAGCATGATAGTCATTGAAAAACTCAACAATAATAGAATAATGTTACGAGAGATGAAACACACACACACACACACACACACACACACACATATATATATATATATATATATATATCCCAAAAGATATATTAATGTATAATAATCATAAATTTTCATTATTATCAATACTATGAAGGAATAACTTAGTAACAAACCATCTTTACACACGAAAGATATAAATAGGCGTGGATCAATTAGAAGCAATATTTAAACTAACCATTAATGCATATATGAATGAACCATACAATAATTTGGAATCAATAAATAAGTCACATATGGACCAATAATAAATAAACAAACTTTCAAGATCACATACTTAGAAATAAGCAAAAAATAAAAGAATCCCAATGAGAATTCACACAAATACAATATAAGTGCCCAAGCACTCAAGAGCAATGCACACAATAGCTACTATGGGCATACACATACAAGATTTTACTAATGAAATGCTTAAAAAAGTATGTAATAAAACATGCAAAATTTACATCAAAATAAAGTGCAAAAGCACATAAAAGTTCAAAAGTGGATAATACAAAGCCACAAAGACATAATATAAGCACAAAAGTTCAAAATCACAAGTCTACTATGGGACAACACAAAGAGCCAACGAAGGGCAACATAAACAAGTAAAAAATATATTCTTTAATTAATATATGCTTGAAAAAAGTATATACTCATACAAATTATACAAGACAATTAACCATGGAATAACTCATGCAACTAAAGCATAATGAAAAATGCATGAGAATATTTCAACAACCATTTCTTATAAAAGAGAAAATGAGTTTAGACAAATTATGAATACATTTTAAAAATCTCATATATTATTTATATATATAAATAGATTGATATATATATATATATAAGAATAACCATATTTTTAAATAAAACATGATACACAAATAATCATCTTCATCATCAATAACTTCTTCATCTCCTCTTTCGACGTCCACATCGTCTCCAAGATACGTGAGATCTTCATCATCTACCTCTTGTGCTCCTTCCATGTTAATCCACTCAATGTCTTTTTCATTCAAAAGAGTCTCTGCTTCTTCTTCAACCCATGCATCTAATTTATCAAAATATTTCAATATGATGGGAACAAATTGCTCTTTGTGCTTCCTTGATGATAACTTTTCGATTTGCCTAAAAATATGACATGAAAAATTAAAAATAGTTGGGTTTTGAATGAAGTTGTATGTTATAGCGAATGTAGATGA
This sequence comes from Nuphar pumila, assembly GCF_984573655.1. Classification (NCBI taxonomy): domain Eukaryota; kingdom Viridiplantae; phylum Streptophyta; class Magnoliopsida; order Nymphaeales; family Nymphaeaceae; genus Nuphar; species Nuphar pumila. The sequence continues at coordinate 101,960,238 of NC_143250.1, read as the reverse complement.
GGTCATTGAGCTTTTTATGCTTCAATCTATTTCTTCTTTTGCTATGAATTTGCTCAAAGGCACCTCATTTTCTCTCACATCCACTTGCACTACATGTTTGGCTAAAAATGTGAATGACAAAAATTTTCAAATTTGAAACATCACTTCCAAACCTGGTCAACCACACGTCTCAAAAAGATAAGAAAATGAGAAATCAATAAGACAATAACATATACAATTATACAAAACATCATAACTAAATAATAATATAAAATTACAATTGAAACAAACAAAATAAATTACTTGAGTGCATTGTGGCACAATTTCACATTGTTACATGTCTCTCCATATCATACAAAGCATTATCATAAGTTTTCATTTCCTTATGAATTTGAACTTAAATGTTATAATCAGGGTTTAACCTTTTGAAGCAATCCAAAAGTCTCTTGTTGACTTCCCTATCCATTTTAAACATAGAAGTGTATCTATGTCATGAGCTAAATTCCAAGGCCAAATTTTTCACCCTTCAAGCCAAGGAACGCCAGTGAAACACAAGGCCTCGCGGCCTAGTTAGCCACATTTAGGAGAGCAGATCAGGTGATCGACTTGATTCGTGATCGGGTGACTGACCACGAATGAGTGTGGAGAACTGGAGCGTGCATCTGTGGGCCTCATCTGAATGTTGGCTCGCAGACATGTGTTTTGGCTTTATTTTATGATCAAATTAATTGTGTATTCTACTTTCTAAGCTTTGTTCAAGTCAGTCTTAGGAGGTATATTGCCTTCATCACTATTGTTGTTGGAAATGTCTATACAATAAAATGCTAATTGCTAAATGAAATCCTGTAAGAATGTCATTATGTTTGTTTTGCAAACTAAAAAGAGTTGAAATCATTTGGAATTGGATCCAGTTTGTATTCCCTATTTAGGCAGAAACCCAACCAATCCAGTTGAAACTTGTGTTTTTTTTAGTCCAAATAGGTATGTCAATGAATTGTATTTTATCCAATATTCTACTGAAGGCTACCCAATTTAGTTGGATTTGGTAAACCAAGACCATCTCTGATTATAATTGAACTCCGATAAGGTTTTGATTTTTTTGCTACCTAATCCAACGAATATCTAGATTTGATGGATATCTGATTGTAATTGCATTAAGAAAACCATATTTGCTATGAGTGTTTCACCATCCGAGTCCAAACCCATTTAGCCAATATCTGATTAGTTTGATTGGTATTAACCACATCCGAACCACATCTGAACCATTTACATCCTTAAGTCCCAAGTCAATTTGGTTATTAGTTCAGGTTTATATTTTGAATTTATGGATTTCCACAAACCTGAATGAAATTAGTTATCCCTATGCTTCACTAGTGAAATTTCACTACAAGAAAAATGTTATTTAGCGACAGAAATTTGTGACGGAAATAATCTGTTGCAAAGTTGTGATGGATTAGCGAGAGAAAACTATTCGTCCCTAAAATTGGAATTAGTTGCAAAATTAGCGATGGAAAAATTTCGTCGCAAATGAATCACAAATTAGCGACAGAAAAATTTTGTCTCAAACTTCGTCGCAACTTCGCGACAACAATTTTCCATCGCTATTCTGTCGCAAATTTACGATGGCATTTGCGATAAAAAAAATTTATCGCTAATCCGTCGCTAAATTTCTCGTAAAACCCTAATGCGAGCCGCTTTCTTTTCTCTTTCGGTTTCATCCCGTCGCCCATCACCCATCGCTCGTCGCCCACCACCCTCTCCTTCACCTCCTCCTTTTTCCCTCACTCCATCTCTCTCGCCGTCGTGTGCCACCGCCGATGACCCCCAAGCACTCTACCTCTCGTTGCCTTTTTTGACCCGCCATCACCGATGAGCACTATCGCCAGGCGACAACGCCACCACCACTGCTTCCCGCTCCTTCGTCCTCTTCTTTTGTTTACGAGGATCGACGTAGGCAACCCTCTCGACTGCCTCCTTGCCTCCCTCGTGTGCTCTCAACGGCAACCCTTGTCGGGTAACCCGCAACTCTAGCCGCCTCCGTAGGTAACCTCTTTCCCCTTTGCGTGTCTTCTTCTTCTTGTCCTGTCGACTAGCAATGGTTAAAGCCCTGCCTGTTTGTCTTTTTCGGCAGCCATGGTTGCTTGGCAGGGGCTAAAGCCCCTATCAGTATTCCCTGTCTCCCTATTGCAGCAGGGGAGGGCGAGACCCTCCCTGCTCCCTGAGCTCCCCCTCTCTGACGTTCAGCGTGCTTGTGCCCCCGGCTTGCTTGCTCACTCGTTCAATGGTTATGCTGGCTAGTGGGGGGAACTTCAGGCCTGCTGTGCATGATTTGGGAATGAGTGGGTTGGCTTTGGTACCCAGCGCCATCATGGCTATGCGTTGTGCTTTTGCCATGAGGTGCTTGGCCCCATTCCTGTCTCCAAACAGAGTCCCTATTCTCCTTTGATTTGTGGGATAGGTTTCCTGTTTGATTTGGAGAAACCGAGTTTCTGTTTGTATATTTGTGCTTTGCAGGTGCGTAGCTGAGCTAATTGTGTGATGCTTAGTGCTAAGCATTGCATGCAGCTAAAAATGTCATGCAAAAAAAAGAAAAAAGAAAAATGCAAAGGCAAAAGCATGCAAATCGGGTAAATACCCGTGGTGAGTAAGCGATGCAGGTGCATCATGGGTTATTTACTTTCTTGGATGCAACACTTTTTTGTTCACACACTCACTTAGTTATGGATATCTAGGATTGCTTTGCTGGAGTTCGGAGATCATGCTGAGCATGATTTGAATGCATGAAAATAAAAGTGCACTTATTTTTAGAGTTCGGATTTCATGCTAGCCATGGTAGTAGTTAGCGAGATATTGGAGTATGTTTGTTGCAGATACATGTTTGACATTGTTATGGTATGAATGAGTGATTGTATTGTCATGTTTGATGTGACTGTACTCATGCTTGCATAAAGTTATTTTCAATTTGATTATGCCTTCCATGTGAAATTGTATCATGAAAACATGCTTCAAATGAATGTATCGTGTTGATGAATGTGATTTCATCATTCTAAATATTCTTGTGATGAGTGTAAATATGATGTGATGGTTTTGCATATAAAAATATTAAGTTATCAATGCATGTATCATAGTTCTTATGATTGAATGACATCATATATATATATACATATATATCAAATCATTACATCCACCATCAATGCATGATAAATTGATATTTTCTTTATTATAACATTATTATGATTCTTTTTTAACTGGTGAAGATAATATCTGTAACATCATAGGATAAAATAGTTGCAAACCGTGAATAGATGTACCATATGATAGTTGATAATAAGGTGTCGCTCGAATATATGGATGGTGTTGACAATTTTATTGAATTTGCAACGGCAAGTGTCAGTACAGTGGATTTCATCGATCGGATCAGGTGCTTCTGCACGATATATAAGAACAATTGATTTGTAGAACCTCATGGCATTAGACATCACTTATACAGGAAGGGTTTTGTGAGTGGTTATCAGAATTGGATGCTTCATGGTGAAGAATTTTAGAACAATTTTGACATACGGGTAAATGTGGTGCACGATAATTCATATGTAGATTTGATATTTGATGTCGCAGGACCAGAACTGTGTTCTGCTATGGGTCCTAGTGATGTACTAACTGGGGTAGAGAAAGAAGCACCAAACGATATAGCTAGTAGATTTTATGACTTACTTAGAGATGCGTGTCACATCTCCATTGTTTGATGACACACATATGGAAGAATGTGATCCAAATGATATACCAAGTGGATGGGCGCCCAATGAAGAAGAAAACGAAGAGGACGAAGAGAATAAGGAGGAAGAAGAAGAATATGAAAGTCAAACAAGTGATGAGGAAGCATACTCGAGCTAGTGAAATACATCTTGTAATACATACCAAGTGATGAGGATTCATGTAGGACCTTTAAATCTTTACATTTCATGCATATGTCATGTTCATGCTAAGATCAAGAGTTATGTAACTGATCCAAATGACATTTTTATTTGTTAGAATATGGTTCGTGGAGGTCACAATGGTGGAACACCCAGTGGTCGAGGACCAAGTGGAGGCCATGGGATATCATTAGGTAGATATTTTTGTGTTATATTTAAATATAGGAAATCATTATGCTTTTGCTTATATGTTGATATAAAAATTATTACTTATTAATCGTCTTTATAGGATCTCAACTTAGTGATAGTCAGTCTTAGCCTTCATCTTTATGTAATGTTTCAATAGGTATATCATTTGAATAAATGAACAGTTGATTAGTTTATATGTGCATTATGTGAATTTCTAACTCATTGTTCTGTAGAGGATGTTTTGCCTACACATGACCCACTTATACTAGCTACTCATACACATCACGATACAACACTAGATGCAAATTCTTCTCAGTCTGACACACAATGACTCATTCAAATAGTGTATATCGATAGTCGATCGTAAGTATTACATTGTTACTTGTCCAATACTTATCTTATAAATAGTGTGTATTGATAGTCGTTTGTTAATGTGTACCAATTTATGTGCAACGCAAGGTTCAAGCTACAAGAAGTAATACGAGAAATTAGGAAGTCACTATTTCAGCATCTACCAGGACCGATCGTTCAATGGAAAGTGTACCTGAAGAAGGTGTTGGAAAGATTATGTTCCTCATTCATGGTATACAATTGTTTATCATAGCTAATATATTTCATATTTAATTTTTTGTTATAGTCCTGTGTACTAACTTTTTGAAATTATTTCTAGGTTTTGAATCGCTTCGCGACTGCGAAGGAGGAGCAGGACGCGAGGATAATGTGGCAGAAGGTGGCTGTCAGTCGATTTCCTGACATGCTTCACAATATGAAGACTGCAACAATAAAAGCAGCTGGTGGGATAAATGATCCACTGCATTGAAAGGGACATGGCCCTTCTGCTATCAGGATATATTATTGGGATGCAATATGTAACAAGTGGGCGAGCCATGAATTTTGAAACCGCTCAGCAAAGGCTGCACAAAACTGAGCGAAGATACCCGATGTCCATCTATACACAGGTGGTTTTAGGACTTTTGGAAGCCACTAGAAGAAAATGGTAACTCATCAATATATATATATATATATATATATATATATATATATATATATATATATATATATTATCAAATTTATAAGTATTTCTGTGATACTTTTTAATTGATTTTTTTATCATTTAACCGTACAGAAAGCTGAAAAAGAGGCATTGTGTCTTACAAAGATGTGTTTGTTGAAACACATAAACGTAAGACCACGGGAGAGTTCGTATCAAAGAAGACGAGGGCGACAACAATATGTATTTATTGTATTAATAAACATTATAATATACAAGTTACCATGAATTATATTATCATAAACATTATAATTCTTAATTATTAATTCATACTGTAATCATTACTTTGTAGGAGTCATATGAGCAACAGATGGTAGAGTGATACGACGATGACTCCACTCAGTATCCGCCTTTTGATCCTGCAGCATGGGTGACTGCAACCGGTGAACCCAAAAAGGGTTGTGTGTTTGGGTTTGGGAGTAATATGAACACTACATCATTCATTGCCTTCTCGAGCCAGGGCCCTCAGAGTTCTCCTGCCAGCATCAACTCCCAGCGTTCGATTGACTCGGCTAATTCTTGTGATAGTGTCTGCCAGCTTGTTAAGGATACAGTGCGTAACTTTTTACATGAAGTCATTTCTGACGTTGTCCGTAATGAGTTATGCAACTTTTTTGGGGATAGAGGAACTTCGTCTGCATTCAACATGAGCTCTGGTGCTCGTTAGGTATAAATGATTGAAACACTATGAATTTTATTGCTAGCATTAGAACACATGTATGCATGATTGAATCACTATAAAAAAAAATTGACTGCCTTAAAACACATATATGCATGATTGAATCACTATGAATTTTTATTGCTAGCATTAGAACACATGTATACATGATTTCATCACTATGAAAGTTTTTTGAATGCCTTATAACATATATATGCATGATTGAATCACTATGAAAGTTTTTTTGACAACCTTAGAGCACATATATGCATGCTTGAATCACTATGACATTCTTTTGACAACCTTAGAACACATAATTGCATGATTGAATCACTATGAATTTTTTTTGTCAGCCTTCATTAGAACAAATATATAAATGATTGAATCAGTATGAAATTTTTTTGATTGTCTTATAACACATATATGCATGATTGAATCACTATGGAAGATTTTTGACAACCTTATAACACTTATAAGCATGATTTCATCACTATAAAATTTTTTTGACAACCTCTGAATTCTGTTAATGTCCTTCACTTTATTGCTAGTCTATGTATCATTCAGCCATGTTACTTTGATTGTCTTAGATTAGGTGCATTGCATATAATTTATTTCATTATATTTTGTTTATCAATACTAACATTTTGGTTCTCTTGTAGGATGTTGGAGATGATCAACGTAGAGGAGCTGATGGAGGCATGAATGGAGGGGCAGATCGAGACAATGAAGTGGACGGTGATCTGAATCTTGGTGAGGATTAGCTTCATCTGTTGAATTTCTTTCAAATGAAACTCTTTGTATATGTTCACTTGTAACAAATTAGAACTTGGCCAGGATTATACTGGGTTGTTAATTTTGTTTCACTTATAACTTGTGCTAAATTTGCTTCACCTACTTTGTATTTATATTTTTTATGTGTACTTTGTTTTTTATACACAAGATATATAAATTGTATAACGATAATTTTTTTATATTTATATTTCAAACAAATTTTTTTTTAAATTTTTATGATGAATTAGCGATGGATAATATCTGTCGCTAATTAATATCGGCCTCCAATTTAGCGACGGATTAGGGATGAATATTTATCCATCGCAAAACTGAATTGGCCGATGTTTTGCGACGGATTGTAATTCGTCGCTACAATAGTGATAGAATTAGTGACAGATGTGTATCTATCGTAAAACTAAATCTCTGTGGATTAGCGATAGCCTCATGACAGATCATGGCATTCGCTAATTTGTCGTAAATTAGCGATGAAAGTAGCGACATATATGTTTTGTCGCTAATTAGTGACTAGGAAATTGCGATGAAAGTTATTTGTCGCTAGTTCGTCGCTAAACTGTTTAGCGACAGATTATGTCTGTCGCTAATCCACAGATTTCTTGTAGTGTTTGTACCTTCAGCAACTCACATATGAGTAGGGGTGGCCAATGGGCCAGGCAACCCAGTGAGCCAAGCCGACTCGGCCCATCATGGGCCTGGTTTCGGTCAAGGTTTTAGGCCTTGATTTGTTAGCTATTGGGCTGAAACCTGGCCTTTTATATAGATGAGCTGGGCTCAGGTCGGCCCTAGATCCCCATCCTTGTGCCAATTTAGTTGAAGATCCCCCAACGTGCCTGGTAGAGCTTTTGGACAAAACTGCAAGACCAGAATAGGTGGTGGTTCGATTCTTCCATTGTGCAACATAAGCAACACCTAGATGGTGCCAACACTTGGAAGGGATAGTAGCCTTGGCTTATGCGTAATAGAGTGACATTATCAAATAGTAACAATAGCAAGGCTTGCTTAATTTAGAGACTCGGAGTTTGTTGGGAAATGAAAAGCCTCTTGCCAACACCCATATCCACTTGCTTGACTTCGGTCGAGTAAACAATAAGTAAAACACTACTTTGGTCTTTCTCGGTCCAATAGGGCCAGATCAGGCTAGGTTGCACCGATCCCTAGATTTTTCCCAAGGGTTGATGATCCTTGTACACTCTGCTGGTTATGTTAGCTAAGTTGGACTAAGTCAACCCAAGTTGGGTCATAATCAAGAACAGGCTCCACGGATCCAAACATATTTTCACATAGCAAATTCAAAGCACAATAGGTCCAAAAGATTGAGGATCTTTGAACAAAATAGTTGTTGTCAGCGCCCACTGAGAGGAGGTTTCTTATATTGAAACCAGTTACATGAGAGTCCTTTCCAAAATACAATTTCTTCTCTCCTAGGCTATCTTCTTCTAGGTTTCCTCCAGAGTTGTGAGAGGCGTATGCCTCAGTACCTGAAGCGTACGCCTCAGAGGCAAAGCGCACGCTCAAGGTACTGAGGCGTTGTACCGAGGCGTTTGAGCCTTGAAGCTTACGCTTCACATGGGTGAAGCGCACGCCTCTCATCGAGGCGCGCTTCGCCTCTGAGGCTAACGCATCATGTAAATAAAAAAAAACAACTCCCGTCTCCTCCCCTTTCTCTGCAGCCGATGACCTTCACCCGCAGCATCCCCTTTCTCGGCGCTTTAAAAATTCTCAAGACAAACGAATCCCCACAATAAACTGTCTCACCTGCTAATCAAGTTGAAAATAAGTCTTTGAACCTTGTTGACACCTGCTAATCAAGTTGAAAAACTGTCTCACCTCAGAGAGCTCGCCACCATCCGGGCCACCATCACCTACCTTGCCCGCCGCCGATCTTTCACCACCTCCACCACCGTCAACGCCACCATCCCCTCGGAGCTCATCCGCTTCACCATCACCCGCCGCCTCCCACTCAGCCGGTCACTCGCCACTGAGCAGGACGAGTTTCCCTCCCCGATCGGCACGGCCTGCCAGAGCCAGCGAGAGCTCCTCCACCGCTTCATGAGCTACACCCCCTTCAAGCCCTGCCCCGACGACGCCGATCTCGCCGAGCGCCTCATCGTCCACGGTTGTTTCCCTCTTCCCCACCGCCGCTGCTTCTTTTTCACGTCCCCCAAACCCCCCGCCGCCCTACCCACCACCCCCTTTCCCTCCTCCCTCCCCGTCGCCGCCATCCGGTGGTCGCGCTTCTCCTGCAAATCCTTCGATTGCCTCACCCGATTCAGCCACCCGGGATTCGATCTCTCCCTCGAGGCCCCCGAAATGGGTGGAGCAATCCGGCGCCACTGGCAATCCCGTCTCCTCCCCTTTCTTTCTTTTGTTTCGTGTAAACTGTAAAGCCCCCTTTATTACTTGCCGTATTTCCACCGGCGATCAAAATATTTTATTTTATTATTTTGATCATGAAGCGTATGCTTCAATGCCTCGAGGCGTACGCCTCGCTTCATAACAGGCTCAACGCCTCGCTTCGCCTTATCGCATTTAACAACCTTGGTTTCCTCTTTCACTTGTGATTCTCTTAGCTAAGTTTCCTTCTTTCAGGTCTTCTATTTCATTAGGAATTCTTTTAGCTTGAAACATCTTTCTAATTCCATTCGATAGGTATTTCTTCTTTCCAGAACTATGGCCTTGATCATCTCCATCCTTATCTCCATTGGACACAAGGAGATCTAATCTATTGGCCTCTGGTTGGGTTAAGCTGGACCCATCATTGAGTCCATTAGATCCAGATCCTCTAACAAAGAGCTCATCGTCTCCACCACTGTTCCTGTCAACACTGCAGAATCTCAATGACACAAATGGGCTGAAGATATGTGATCAAGGATTTGCTCAAAGGGAGCCTAGTGTGTTCTATCAGTGAAGTATGTGAGATCCAATAGGATTCAACCAAAAAGAAGGAAGGATCCCATTACCCAATTGCTATTTGAGGTTTCCTTGACTCTTCTGAAGAACCATAACAAACATTTTCCCATCCATAGGAACCAGTACTTACAACTTTTGGAAACCACCCAGATGAGTTCTTAAGGTACTTACAATGCATAAGTCGGACCTACGGATTTGCAGGAGCTTGCAACATCATCCATCCCATCTTTGATAAACATGCTGCATTGTGATCTCATAAGGACTTTATCCCCATCCCACCTGCTTTAGGCCTGCATACTTGGTCCTAGGCTATATGATGCACATGACGCTTGGAGGCAGAATCATACCATAGGAATTGATTCATAACTGTCAGTTTTAGTGATAACTGAGTTGGGTAGGAGAAGCATGGCATCCAGTACATCTTGTCTAATAATGGAACAACGATGAAGCAAAATCGACAACATGGATGTAGAAGAATTAACTTCGAAGGGACTTCTTGAGTTTTTTACCTTGAGGACAAGGCAGTGCGAAAGCAGGGTGGGATTTGATAAGGACCAACAAGAAAGGCACAATCCAATCCTACAAGGTTCGGCGCATGCACTAGTCACAAGGTGGATATTCTAAAAAGGCTAGCCATTTTTTAGTTCATTTTTATTTAGTTAGGAATGTTTTGTTTGTGTGTGAGTGGATCTACATGTCGCCACCTTTTTTTAAAGTCAGCAATTTTACTTTTTGCATGGTCTTTTTGTTTGACCTATTTTTGAAAATGGTATTTTTTTGAAAAAAACTTCTTTTTTTGACTTTTTAGTCCAAGGGTGTAAAGGGTATATTGGGGATTGGATATCTCTAACCCAAATTCAATTTTGTAAGGCTTTAAAAGCCACTTAGGGCTTCACGTCAAGCATGTTTGAATTTTTTAATGCAAAAGATTTTAGGTCTATCCTCTCTCCTTTTCTCCCTCCTTTCCCTCTAAACTTGCCCAAGCAAATCCTTTGCTTGGGCATGATTCTCCCAAGCAAGAATAAGACACCGCGTGACCTTCTGTGGCCTTCTCCCTCACTATCACTGGCGAAGTCCCTTTGAGATTTCAGTCACTCTAAGACTGCAACAACCATTGTCCAAGCTTGCAGGTACACCAAAAGCCTTACTCAACTCGGGTTCACACCGTTGGTTGGTCCTTTCCAAGCGTGCAACATGCCACCTCTGTATGTCCCACGAGGCAGACGCAGCGCAATGCGTCAAGTCGATCAACTTTGGGCCATCAGACTTGAGTTTGTGCATTGCACCGCGACACCCTTGCTCCCGAGCTAGAAGTTATCGGATGGCGAGTTCAGCATTCCAACTCAGTTGGTGCTATCCAATGCACAAAATCCAAAAAAAGTTAGAAATAACTGAAAATTACATAAAACTTAAAAAAATTAATTCTTAATCATCTAACTCTTCAATGTCTCTAATCTTTCCCACATATAAAAAAAATAAAACCCTAATCTTGCTTTTGGATATTGGATAGATCCAAATACCAGAATACAAAGACCAAAAACTCTAAAATCTAAAATATATCCAAACGAATCCTTATAGACCCGGGTCTTATGAAATCAACCAAAATGAGAATCCCCAAAGCCCCATGAGTGGAAAATACTTCTCTAGGGAAGGGAGGTGTGATGTTGGTTTCCATGAAAAGCCTTTATTTGGGAGGAAAAGGTGTGGACCCCACTTGCTCTTTCTCACTTGGCATTTGTTTCAACCCATGAGCAAAGAGCACCACTTTCATGTGAAAAATCTCTTTCACGCTTTCATGTGAAAAATCTCTTTCACGTGAAAGAGGGGGCGTGAAACAAACGGCCCCTAAGATCCTCAAAAGGTGTATATCTGGTTATGTTGTTCGAATGTCTGAGAGGCCTCTTATCCTAAAAGGGTGGTTTCTCTGTTTAAATATAAAAAAAATAAAAACATATAAAAAAGAACAGCCTATTTTTTAAATATATCTGATAAAAAACATGAATATCATGATAAAATTGTAATGTTGAAAAACAAAACGATTATTGCAATTGTCTTCAAAATATCTTGATGTTTTCACCGTTTAAAGTGGCTGACAAAAATATCACGATAATTTTCGTGACATTGATCACACTGGCACCTACAGTTACGGGTTCGTTGGGGGTTAGGTGAGCCCTGACTCTGGCCGTACTGCATGGTCCAATGGTGCTGTCTAGGAGGTTCGAACACAAGACCAATAGGTGAGGAAAAAGGAGAGATCAACCAAGCAAGTTTGGTGAATGAGATGTCCCCAAGGGTTTTTGTGACTGCAAGGTGGCCGAGTTTGACCATCGAACCCACCTTGGTCTATCATTTTAGGGCCCACCAGCCAATGGTTTGGAATCGGGTTTCTGGTACCCAACCGAAATGAACTTGGGTTGGATATTCTGCGCAGCCCGAAACCGAACAGGACCGGGCTATGACTTGACCTGAACAATGAATTGGGTCGAGCTTGGATCCAGGAGAAAGATAAAATATATGGTGTGGGGTCCATCACAATCGAGTTCAATAGGGCCCGATCCAATCTGATAAGGCTTGGGCTCAGCTCATTCTCGATAAGGGTAGGTTCGGGTTGTGGTGGATCTGGGTAGGGAGCTGGCCTGTCAGGCTGTAACAGCCTAACAGGCAACGGGTTGGCTCAGGTAGGTGGTGGGTCCGATATGGAGCTCCATACGTTCGTGAAAACGCATTGATGGGCATCGATTTTCGTGGGGTCCACGATAACAACAAAAACTTGCGTTTTCACAAAAAACCCTCGACGAGCATGCCATTTTACATGCTGGAGGTGCATTTTCTGTGACAGTGGAATCCACATAAAGGGTGCCACGGCACCCCATTTCGTGACATGCACACACCCCTTTAATGGGCCCACCTCTATGCGAGGTAAAATTCCAGGTTAAAGACATGACTACACAACCTTACATGCCTCATAAAAAAAAAAACAAAAAATTATCCTACTGTAAGGCAAAAATGACATGTTTTGTAAAAGACGTTTAAATTTTAAAAATCTGTTTGCGGTCTAAAATCATAAATATTGTTATTTTTAGAACCTTTTTAACTTTCACATTTATCATTTTCGATGCAAATTTCCTTCATATGTGAATTTTCTCCATCTCTACGTATTATACTTTTTATGCAAATTGCTTATTTTTTTATCGAAAGTATGTTAGCTATTTGCAACGTTTGGAGGTTCAGGTTTAAAAGAAAGTTTGCTCGCATATTTTTTCCAAATTTAGTAAATTTTTTATACGTGATAACTCAATTATTTTTGAGGTTTGGAGGTTCGAGTTTAAAAAAAAAATCTAAGTTTTTTTATGTGCATTTTTGAATTATTTATGTGAAGTAACTTAAGTATTTGCGTAGATTAGAGGGTCGAGTTTGAAAGAAATTTTGCAGATTTTTTTATATGATGGTATTACATTTTTTATACGAAGTAACACAGGTATTTGTAGAGTTTGTGAGTTCAAATTTTAAAAAAAAAATTATAAATTTTTTATACAAATTTAAATTTTTTTTATGCGAAGTAACTTCGATATTTGCAATATTTGGAGGTTCAAGAGTTTAAAAGAAAGTTCTCTCACACTTATTTTATGCGAATTTCATAAATTGTTTATGCGAGGTAACTCAAGTATTTGCAAGGTTTGTCGATTCGAGTAAAAATAAATTTTGCAAATTTTTTATACAATGTTATTACATTTTTTTATTTGAGGTAACTCAAGTATTTGCGGTGTTTGTCGAATCAAGTTTAAAAAAATATTCACTTGCACTTATTTTATGCGAATTTGATAAATTTTTAATGTGCATTGCGAGGTTTCGAAGTTCGAGTTTTCATACCCATACCACTAAGGAATTCATGAGAAATTGATTTTTGATAGGGTGATAGAGATTGAGCATTGACTTGAGGCGATGACTAATTGACTTGAGGCGATGACTAAGGCATTTTCGATGGAGATATAGAAAATTTGCATATGAAGAAAATCCATATAAAAAATGATAGGTGTGAAAGCTAAAAAATGATAGGTCCTAAAATTAAGAGTATTTATAAATTAGGGTAGCATATGGATTTATGAAATTTTAACTTCTTTCAAGGAACATTTCATTTTTGTCGTTTTAAAAAAAAACAATAATAATTAGAGAGTTAAGTTTGCATGTGAGCAAAATCCAGTTTATAAGGACTATGTGGGTCCTCTTACTAAACCTATGAATCAATATGGTTTCTCCATCCCTGGCCCTCCAGAAAAAAAAGCCTCCATACATAGCCTTCGTACAAAAAGCTAGAGCAAGCCAAATCCAGATGCATATAGGGATGGCAGTGGACCGGAGCGGGGGATAAGGTCTCCACCCCCGCCCCGTTTCAAAATCTGAACCTCAGCTCTGTTTCCCTATAGTTTATAGTCATCCCTTGAAGGATTGGGGATGGGGGCAGGGCTAAGCGGGGATTGGGACGGGGCAGGGCGGGGAAAAGCGTAAGTTCATCCCCGCCTCCATCCTCACACAGGGATAGATCATCCCCGTTTCATGCCCTCCATCCCCGGTCCAAACTGGAAGGAGCTTTGTCCCCCGGTCCACTGCCATCCCTAGATGCATATCCACTAAACCCGACCCCAGTCATGGCATACAATTCCACAACTAATCAAGCAGACCTCGGAAACTCATCCCCATCTACATAAAGCAGCCGACTTGATAAAAAACTGAATAATATATATAATATATGTGAATAACGACTTTATAAAATATAAAATAAATATTTCACATTAAGGCTTTTGAAAACATTAGCAATTTTTGTTGCATGGTCAAAGGCTCATGAAATTTATGGCTGCAGGACACGCCATTTTGGAACATATTAACATGTAACTTTTTATTAATTAAAAAAATATAAAAAATCGGTATCTACGCCTAGGGCTGGGATACAAGCCGAGCCGCTGTGTGACTCGGCTCATGTTCAGCTCGTTCGAACTCGTAAAATAGGCTTGGCAGGCTGAGTGTGAACAATAGGTACTCAGTTCGTCTTGACTCGTATAAGCTTGTCAGGTATTAAAAAACATAAATTACATATATTTTACATGTATTTTTTTGTAATCTTATTTTTTTTAGATCTAAACCAATGTATTTTTTGCTCAAACTCAGCTTGTTTAACACAAGCTCATTTTGAGCTCGAACTCGACTTGGTCTGTCACAAGAATGAGCCAAGCTTAGTTCAGCTCGTTTACCAGCCCCATCCACGCAAGGTATTTTTCACACATTTAGAATTTTCGAGTCAAACTCGTGCCTTGTGTCCTCGTATCCCGTATCTCGGTGACGTAACATGGATGAAAGCAACAGGCAGCCACCTAACCATCGACATTACGGATCTCTACATACTACCCGGGTTTCGGATCCGGGCCTGATTCTGCCCCAAGATCCGAAATCCTGGTAGGTAGGCTTCCCGGTCTGTCTACTAAGAAAGTTAGCGAGGCAAAGCAAAGCACCAGACGGAATAATGAGAGAGAGAGAGAGACTCTTCTGGTGATTCACCACCTGACCTTCCCTCTCTATGCTTAATATAAACACCTTCTCCGGTTCTCCCTCTCTCACTCCGCTCAAAACCTTCAATTCTCCCCTCCCCGTCAACCCCAAAAACTCCCACAAGAATTTGCAGACATATCCTCATACAATCACACCAATGGTTCCCACCGCCACCCTCTTCCCTCAAGAAGAAGAGCAGCAGCAGGAGATGCAGCAAGATCATCACCACCATCGTGACCAAACGCTAGCAACTCTCCCATTTGGAACTCTCTCCCTCTCCCTCTCATCTGCCATCTCCCCACATTTCTCCATCCCCAAACCCACCACCCTCTCACCCCCAACCGCCCCCTTCAAGCCCTCCTTCGTTTCATCGACCCCCAACATCTCCATCAGGTCCTCCTCCTCCTTCACCCCTTCTCCGAGCTCCTTCAGGCGCAATTCCGCTCTGAGATCCTCTTTCTCGTCGACCACCGTCGTCAATCCGCTCCGTCACCTTCCCGGCAACTCCGACAACTCCCCCGGCGGAGTTTACTGCCGGAGGACCACCATCGTCTGGTTCAGGAATGATCTACGGGTCCATGACAACGAATCGCTGAGCTCCGCCGATTCGGAGTCCCTGTCCCTCCTCCCTGTCTACGTCTTCGACCCCCAGGACTACGGGAAGGCGGCAGCCGCCGCCCCCTCCTGCGCTGAATTCCTCATCCAGGCCGTCGCCGACCTGCGCCAGAGCCTCAAGAAGCGTGGGTCGGATCTGGTGGTCAGGGTCGGGAAGCCGGAGCGGGTTCTGGTGGAGCTCGCGAGGAATGCCGGTGCCGACGCGGTGTTTGCGCACCGGGAGGCATCGCTCGAGCAAGTGAAGGCGGAGGCCGCCGTGGAGGCGGCACTGGCCGAGGAAGGGGTGGAGACCAAGTGGTTCTGGGGGAGCACTTTGTTCCATCTTGATGACCTCCCGTTCAAGTTGGAGGAAATGCCGGCGAACTGTGGTGGGTTCAGGGAGAAGGTGAAGAAGATGAAGGTAAGGAAGACGATCGAGGCGGCCGACAGGTTGAAGGGGTTCCCGGCTACGAGCGAGGAGATCGAACCCGGCAGCATTCCGACGCTCTCAGATTTGGGCCTCAGGCCGCTTGCAGCTAAGGTTTTCTTCAATACATTCCCTCAAAAATTTGATGTTTTTGGATGCCCTCTCGTTCTTGCATTTCCGAAATCTTGTGCTTCTTTCTTAGATTTGTGAGATCTTTGGTTGGTTTGCAATTGCATTGCACTGGGAAACTATTTATTCTTGATCTGAATTGCACTCAAACTCAGTTCAACTCCTTTAATTTGTCAAGCACTTGTTATATCTTCATTCTCACAGTCCATATTTCAATGTTGGAAACTTGCTCACATTCAAATTTTAAAAGCATAAAGTATTCTGTAGTTCGAGAAAAGAGAATTTCTGCTTTATCTATGAGTTTAGAGAGTAGTTTTTGGTTAGTTGGTGCTCTTCTTGTGTTCCAGTTCTTCCTTTGAACCTTTTACTTCTAGCTTATCCTCAGTTTGGATATTGCTGAAATCTTTTTAAATATAGTTAAGCCACAGAAGCCATGACTAACAGTGCCTACACACATAACCTGCAGTGCTCTGCATATAGAAAATCTAGCATGCCGATTAGTGCGGTTTTCGTGATACTCTAAAAAGCTCGGTGTAGGTCCTATTTTCTGTCTATGAGTTAACTGGCTCTTACATCCCTATTTAGGGGTCAATCTTGTTTATCAATCTGATAATGCGGTCGTGCTAATATGATACAATTCAGAATAGATGCCAAGGTTTTCTGAAAATTTCCCATTTCTCGTGATACTTACCTCATAGTGTTCATCTTTATCATGTTCATGCTGTGTCAATCTCAAGTTGTGTGGCTGCAAGTTTTTTGTTACTTAACAAGGTCCATTTATCTAGTGATTGAGCTATGTGTTCTACATTAGATGGTGTTGTGCCTCTGGAGAGTCGCCCTTTAGTTTTTCTCTTTCCATTTTGCCTGATAATAGGTCCATATTGAAAATATGGTCATTTTCTGGCTTTTGTGAGATATTTGGGGACACAAGAATGTGAACTTTTATGGGCTAAAAATTGGGCGATAGTCACTTGCTAGTATAGGAACTTGGAGTCATTCAGTTAGCTTACTGATGATTGATCATGTAGAAATAGTGCATAGTGTTTTCAATACTACATGAAACATTTTCCTATGAAGTTTCTCTGCATTTGGTTGCAGTTATTTATTTGACCTATATACCTTTATTCTTGAAAATATCCTTTGAATCATGGTCTTTGTTGAGCAATTTCTTTAATATTGCCTTTCATTTTGCCCAGGGTGGAAAGTCTGCAGCAAATGCTTCTCTTGGAGGAGAAACTAAGGCATTGAAAAGGCTGAAAAAAATTGCAGCAGAATGCAGGGCCCAATCTGCTGGCAAGCATGCCACGAAGGACAACATATTCGGTGCTAATTTCTCCAGCAAAATCTCGCCATGGCTAGCTGCCGGTTGTATCTCTCCGCGTCATATGTTCAACGAGCTCAAGAATACCGTGAGGTGCACTTGCTTTCTTTCGGTCTGAGCAATGTTTGCTTTTACAATGGAAAAACAGCTGTAACCCATAATTCTGGTTTTCCATACTTCATTGATTTGTTAAGACACTTCTAGTATCTGATTCTGATCTTGTCTCGACCAGCACGGTGAGCGCGACCCTGAAGAACGGTGCTAGCTCAGCTGATAATGGAAACTGGCTGATGTCTGAGTTGTTATCAAGGGATTTCTTCAGGTGCATTTGAAATTACTGCTGTTAATAATCAAGTTCTCTTGATTCTTTTGGTTCTCTGATGACAGGCCTTGTTATGCTAATTTCATTTGTGTGGCTGGTTTCAGGTTTGTCACCAGAAAATACAGTGCTGCAAAGACACTCACTGCTACTCCTGCTACTGCTTGCGCTGGTGCTCTTGCATAAACTCACAGTACGATTACCGGGAAATGTTCAACGAAGGGTTTAGATGCAGACGGTTCTTCAAGTCAGTAGATGTGAAGATTATAGGCAGAAGGCTCAATGTGGTTAGTTTTAGGAGCAGCTGCTCCCTCTCTCTGGAGCTTGTGTGCTTTGTTATGTTTTATTTCTTTTTTTTAAATTCAGGAATAGTGTCTATGCAAGGACTTGTTCTCAAAATAAAAGGCTTTGATCTGTTACCTTTCCAATTATCAGGAAGTCATTAAGTGTTCAAGGAACTTGCATGAATGAAATCTTTATGTTACCATAATTACACCATGTTTTAATGGGTTAAAATTTGCTGCAGTTGCTTGGAAATACAGTTGATTTAGCAAAAGTTTTTTTTTAGTATTTTTTGTCACATCTGACACCATAGATCTACATGTTTTATTTAGCGGGAATCAACTTTTGGACTGCCTGAATCCTGCCTGTATACAGGTTTTTCTGGCAATCCAAAAATCAACAGTTATGAGCGTATCAAATTCTTGTGATTCATAAAAACATGTTTTTTGTCGGAAAAACATGTTCCAAGAGTTGATTCCTACTAAATTGATCATGCTGAACACATCTATGAGGTTAGATTGAGTCAAAGCATCCTACAACATGATATTCCAGCTCGATTGGAGGTACAATAGAATGTAGTAATGTGTATCCTGTTTTAATACTCGATTGATCTTGAGTGGACCTTTGAACTCTTGAAAAAACTGTTACTGAAGTAGCATCAAAGATGGTTAGCCTAGTGGGTTGGGCCTTGGCTATCAGACAGGTGGTCAAAGTTCAAATCCTGTGGGTGCCACCTTTCATAAGCTGACACCCAGCCTAGGCTCTGGCAGCAAGGGTCCTAGTCATGGAGTCCTCCCCGGGATCGATTTATGATCTACCTGTTACCAGGTTGTGGGTTTCTGTGTAACTAAACAAAAAAAAAGTGTATGCTTGTTTTTTTTCATTTACTACTGCTCCTGGGATTGGAGACCTTGCTGCCTTGACCTTAGCCTGCTGTACTTATGGTAGCTGTCCCTGCAGCGTCAAACTCTATGGGTGCTCCCATCAACCCTCACGGAGGGTCTTGCCTTGCCTTGCAGAAGGGAGGGCCCACGCAGGTCATACTTATTGCTGGTACTGAAAGCAACCAGCAAAACTAAAGTCTTGTAACCCGGAACTCAACCACTCGGATGTGTTTAGGTTGGGGGTTCTTGGCTGCGGTTTGGTGCTTGTTAGAGTTCTTTTGGCGTTTAGGTACAAGGGGTTTGGTGTAGTGGGATGGGGCCTAGGCCTTGGCCGTTTAACCAGCATCCTAAGTTCAAATCTCATGGGCGTCACCCCCCAGCGTAAGCCGAAGCTTGGCGACTCCCTGAGGTGGAGTTTTATGCTGAGCCAACACAGTTAGGTCTCTACGCCTGGGGCAGTTTCTCCGAGTAAAAAAAAATGTCTTAGGGTGAGTTTGAATGCTTGGATCTTAAACTCAGATTTGAGATTTGCATATTTAAGATGCATGCATGTTTCCATTATCGATTCATGAATCTCGATTTAGAAATGAATCCCAGATTCTTTAGGGTGAGTCTGAGATTCTAGAGATGCAAATGGGTGGGATCCAGGATGGTTTTTTTGCAATTTTTTGGCTGTTATGGATCTGACAGGACCCTACTCTATGTACTGTTCCGGATTCGACCCGTTTGCATCCTTTAGATTCAGTAGTTGTTTTACCTCGAATCTCAACGTGGGCCCCATGCTAGATTAAACACACGTATTTAAAAATGAAGGATTCAATGACTGATTAAAGCCTCTTTGTCCGAGACGTCTCCTTCGCTGGAGACATGTGGGTAACGTGGAAATTTAAAAATGAAGGATTGAGAGAATCCGTAACTTGGTTTCAGGCCATCCTCAGACAGGTCCTAACGGTGAAATCGTGAATGGCTCCGACCTTTTTTTTGTTTTTGTTTTTAATAGGCAAGCTGGGGTTAGGCAGACCCCCACCAGTTATTACATACCATTGGGTTTTTAACCTGCAACGTCCCAACACATGGTGATGTGCAGTGACAGCTCCAACCAAGCAGAGCCCCTCTTGGCTTCCGACCTCTTTTCTTGCAATGTATTGATCTCTTTCACAAACTTTAGGCCAATGTCCCATTGGCCTAAAGTCCTTTTGTTATGTCACGCACTTATTAAGTGAGGTATTCAAATGCACTCTTTGAGTAGTGTTGTCACGGGCTAATTTTTTGTGAGCCCGTTTGACACTCAACCTGGCCAACTTAACGGCCCTAAGCCCTGCATAACACCCCATGTATGACTGCCGAAACAAATGTTTGGCCTTATGCACTACATCATGCATAAGGACCTAGCGCAAACCACGATTCTGCGCACCACCCTATCCATGATGCTACAATACTCTTCCTGAATTTACGAAAGTAGTCGTTCGAGTTTCGAAGAGGAGTGCTACACTCATGCCCCTTTGAATCAACAATCAATCCAAAAACAACGTCGCGCTATCAAGGCCGCAACCCAGCCAGCTGAAAGCTACATATCTGAGTAAGCAACACTATCCAAATTACTCACTGACCTCGAAACACTCATTTGCCTAGTTTTGTGCCACCATGCATGCCACCTAATGTGATTTTTAGAAGAATTAACCCTAACCCACACGCACCCTCATGCATATTAAATGCTACACATGTGACAATCTTATGTCGAGTTGAGAGGTCCCATCCCCAAATCCCCAAAGACATCCTTCAGTCCATTGGTCCAACACAATGCAGAACAACATGCTATGTATGTGCTGCCACACACATTCTCACCATCTCTAATAACATTGCCCATCACATGTCATGCTATCATTGCACGTCCGATCGCCTAACGCATATCGCCCACTACTAGGGGCAATGCATTTTCTACTCAATGGTGTTTCATAATGTCATTGCCACATTTTGACCCTCGCTGTACTCGACAATGCACAGACATCTCCTGCAAAACACACCCGTCACCTACTCGAACATTGAGTGTTCTCTATCACCCACAAGACTGATTATGCTAACAGTGTTTCCTTGCAACAACCACTGCACACGATAACATATGTTCGCATCAAAACTATGCATATACATGGCCACAAACACCAGGTGCTATCTTTCACCTGCATGCCCAGCAATACCTACAAGGGCCTGTAACATTTGTAATGGGATGAAATATTGAAACCTACCACTAGCTGAGCAATCAATATATTAATTTGTTACCTAACCATCTCAATTTTTTTTTATTCTCAAGGTTAAACTTCTTGCCTTGGGTGTTGGATTTTGAATCTACCGAAAAACTAAAATGACTGTCAAACATGTTCGCGCTAAATCGTTAATATGTGGCCCTTGCCTTTCTCTAAACCTAATGAGAGATGGACTGATTTCTTTTGATGTTGATGGAGAACCTGAAGAGATGGCACTATATAAGGTTTAAGGACCATAACCTAATTGTAACCACCTTCTATTTCTAATTCAGCTCATCATAGAATTGAAAATTAAGAGAAACGGGCATAAGAGGTCTCTTCACATAATAACATCACACTATATGAGATATCACATGATCCAACCAAATTAGATCACATAAAGAGGGCCTAAACCATAGACAACATATAACATGTGACTTATCATAGGCCCACGCGATTTTTCCTAACAATCTTCCGCTTGGGCCACATATGTAACTTTATAATCACATGTTATAACCTTATGAGCTCAAAAACATTGTCTTATCAAATGATATCTCTACCAATCCGGTCTATTGATTATGTCAACATAAAACCAAAGCAGTCTTCATTACAAATAACATAATTGGACTCATCAATGATTACGTATATTGACATAACCAAATGACATGGATCAAGTATGGATGTGAAGCATGAAAATTACATGTAATACGATCAAACATGCCTATTTCCAAATAGTCCTTCCTTAAATTTTAGTGAGATCACAACATATGAGTACAGAATGAAACTGAAACTTTAACTTTATTCTGAAGTGGTAAAATGAACTTTATTATATCATAGAACGTCCAAATACAAACTCCCACTAAACCAACATATCATAAAATGATAAAACACCCATTCGAGCAGTATGCTCGTGAAAGACCTTGGGTGGCAAACCTCTGGTAAGCTGATTTGCAGTCATGGAGTTTGTGCAAATATGTTCTATTGATATCTGACTATTTTGCACTCTTTCTTTAACAACAAGGAACTTAATGTCAATATTTTTTAACCTCGACGAGCTCCTCTTGTTATTGAAATATAGCATTGCCAAATTATTGTTATAAAATAACTTTAGCGGTCTATCAACATTATCCAAAATTCACAACCCTGTGACAAAATTATGTAACTATATTCCATGATTGAATGCCTCATAGCAAGCTACGAATGTTGCTGCCATAGTGAAGAAGCAATGAGTGTCTACTTGGCACTCCTATAGAAAATAGCTCCCTCATCCAACAGAAAAACATAACCTGACGTAGATATGCGAATGTCTTGGCATGCAGCAAAGCCAGAATCAGAATACCCAATTATCTCTAGTTAATTTGACTTCTCGTATGTGAGCATGCAACTTTTTGGTCTCTACAAATATCGTATAACACATTTGGCTGTTTTCCAATGATTCATACCTGAGTTACTAAGATATCTGCCTAACATTCCAACAATGTACACTAAATTCGGATGCATACACACTTGAGCATACATAAGACTCTCCACAACAGATGCATAAAGAATCTGTTCCATATCCTTAATTTCATACTGGTGTTTGGGGCACTGAGCGAGACTAAACTTGTCTCCCTTAGCAATAGGAGTATCACCTAGTTTACAATCTTTCATGTCATATCTATCCAGAATTCTTTTGATATAGTCCTTTTACAATAATCCAAGAATACCCTGAGAACGGTCTCAATGTATTTGGATCCCTAATACAAAAGTGTTGTTACCAAGATCTTTCATTTCAAATTTGTTGGTCAAAAATCTCTTGGTTTCATGCAGTATACCTATATCATTATTGGCAAGCAATATGTCATCAACATATAAAACCAGGAAAAAATATTTACTCTTACTAAACTTATGGTATACACATTCATCAACCACATTCATCTCAAAACCAAATGATAGGACAACTTGATGAAATTTATGATACCACTGATGGAAAGCCTACTTAAGTCCATAGATAGATTTTTTTAATTTACAAACTATTTTCTTGACATCACCTGAGACAAAATACTTTGGTTGGACCATATATATTGTGGCATCAATGTCACCATTAAGGAATGCAGTATTTACATCCATCTGATGTAGCTCCAAATCATAATGAGCTACAAGTGCTATCATAATCCTAAAAGAGTCTTTTGTAGAAACTAGAGAGAAAGTCTTTATGTAATCAATGCCTTCTCTTTGAGTAAACCATTTTGCAACAAGACGGGTCTTATATCTTTCTATATTACCCTTTGAATCCCCTTTGATTTTAAATATTCATTTACAACCAATGAGTTTCACACCTTTAAACAATAGGACAAGATCTCACACGTCATTGTCTCTCATGTATTTAATCTCCTCATGCATTGCATCAATCCACTTTTGAGAGTTAGAACTTTGTGTGGCTTTATGAAAGTTGATTGGATCATCTTTCCTTAAGTCAGTATCAACCTCATGCTCTTTTAGAAAGATAATATAATCATCTGAAATTACCTTTCTCCTCTCTCTAGTGAATTTTCTTAACGACGCTTGTTCTTGAGGTTGTTGAGTTTATGCTCCAGGAGTAAAAGCTTGATTTTGGATAAGGAGATCTAAAATATTGCCTTGATCTTGATATATGGGAACAATGTCAGGAATAAAAAATTGATCATTGTCAACCACAATTGTAGGAAGAGAAAGCATCTCTTCTTCAAAAGTAATGTCTTTTACTTTATCACTCCCCTCAAACTGTGCATCCTCAAAGAAATAAGTGTTTCCCATTTCAAAAAAAGATTTATTAATAGTATAATAAAACTTATAGTCCCTAGATCTTTCAGAATATCCAACAAAGTAGTAGCTAACCGTTCTATAATTTAGTTTCTTTTCATGTGGTCTGTAGGGCCTAGCCTCAGTTGGACATCCCCAAATATGAAAATGCTTCATACTAGGCTTTTTGCCTGTCTACAATTCATATGGGGTCTTTGTTACGGTTTTAGATGATACTTTGTTTAATACATAAGTTGCAGTCTTTAATGCCTCACCCCAGAGAGACTCTAATAAAGTAGAATGAAAAATCATACTCCTTACTATATCCTTAAGGGTCATGTTTCGTCTCTCAGTAACAACATTCATGCTAGAAGCGACTGACATGATATAATAAGAGATAATCCCACATTCCTCTAGGAATTTAGCAAAGGGCCCTGGACGTTATTCACCTGATCCATCATATCTACTATAGTACTCACCACCATGGTCAGATTTGGTTGCATTAAATCTTTTGCCAAGTTGATTTTCAACTTCAGCCTTAAAAGATTTGAATACATCCAGGGACTGAGACTTTTCATGAATTAAATATAGGTACCCATACAAGAATAGTCATCTATGAACATAATAAAATATTATTGACCATTTCAAGAAGTCATAGGAAATGACCCACAAATATCTGTATGAATTAGTTCTAAGACGTCTATTCTCCTTTCGATGCCTAATTTTCTTATCTTTGTTTGTTTCCCTGTTATGCACTCAACATAAAATTGAAAGTCGGTGAAATCAATGGAATCAAGAATCTCACTCAACATAAGTCTTTCAATTCTTTCTTTAGAAATATGACCTAAGCGCTTGTGCCATAATTTAGCAGAATTTTTATTTGTTAATTTTTGTTTTGTACCACGATAACTTAAATGTAAGGTTTCATTATATGATGCAACAATATTAATAAAATAAAGGTTATCAACCGTAGATAAAGAACCGGTCTCAATGAGATTTGATTCAAGAAATAATTTAAATTAATTATTGCTAAATAAACAAGAACAACCATATTTGTCTAAAGTAAAAATATAAACCAAATTTTACCTAAAAGATGACACAATAAATGTTTCATTCAAATCTAAATAATTCTCAGTCTTTAAAAGTAACCTAAATGTCTCTATTACCTCAACTTGAACTGATTTTTCATTGCCTAGATAGATGAATCTTTCAGCATCAATTGACGGTCAGCAACTTAGGCAACCCTGCATAGACACACTTATGTAAGTGATAGCACAAGAATCCATCCACTAAGTATGTTCGGGCAAAAAAATTAAATTAACTTAAGAACAAACAAAAACAAGGAGCATACTTTTCTTCTCACGCCAAGCATGATACTTGGTACATTCCTTCTTCATGCGACCCTCCCCTTTGCAAAAGAAACAACTAGACTTTGGGTCATGATGGTTTTTCTGTTTCTTCTACGATTGAGGATCCACTCCAGCTTTCTTAGTCCTTTTCTTTTTCTTAAACTTGACCTTAGAGGCTACTGCCAAGTGAGTATATTATATCTTCTCTTGCTTCATCCTTTTATCTTCCTGCACACAGTGGAAAATGAGTTTATTAAGAGTTCATTTGTCCTTCTGGCAGTTATAACTGACCTTAAATTGATTGTATTATGTAGGAAGAGATATCAAAACCAAGTGCACGAGCAAGTCCTCAGACAACTCTAACTTTAGTGCATTTAGTTTTGAAGTAAGATGAGACATTTTTCTAATGTACTCCATAATATTTCTTTTACCTTTATACCTCATAGAAACAAGATTTGAAAGGAGAGTGATTGTCTCAGTCTTTTCGATTTTAGCAAAACATTTTTCTATTTCTTCAAAGAACCTCTTGGCATTTACCTCTTTAGACATAGTGCCCCTAAAAGATTCAGAAATTACACGTTTCATGATCATGAGACTCATGCGATTAGATCGATCCCACCGCTCAGAGTTTTTTTTATCCTCAGCGAAACTCGTATTCGTAAGAGCAGGTAGTTGATCCTCTCGTAGTGCAAGATCAAGATCCATACATCCGAGAATAATCATAACATTTTCTTTTCAGATTTTGAAATTAGAACCACTCAAAACTACAATTGAATTAATATTTGCAGATATCATAGAAGCAGAGGTATTAACTGGATCAAGAACAAAACAAGTTCACAATTAACATATATTTTCACATGCATTAACAAAAATAACATATTTAAATTGTGGTGAACTCCATCACAAGATATTCAGCACAACATTGACATTTAGTCTTTAGACAAAAATGTCAACTTATAAGTGGTATTCTCAATACAGTAATCAAACATAAACAATTAATCATGCCAGTCTTTCTTTGGACCTACTTATTATTCACATGGAAAATCATACAATTATCTCACATTTATTACTGAAAATATGTATTTGGGTTCGGTCAAATAATAATTTTCCTTTGGGCCGATCACTATTCGCATGGACCTCAAATACACAAACATCACAATATTTCAAAATAAGCTAATCTATACAATAGATGTTACTTTGGCAATATATTGTTTCAATGAATTCAATTTAGAATATCAGACCCTTAATTCTAAAAAGAATATCATTGTTCAAATACGTCAATACATATATATGAACAAAAAAAAACATGATCACAATCCATATAGGGCCAAAAAGGTAACCGAAGTCGACCCTGTAAAGTGACTCATAATGCATACATAACGCCCCTTAATTTAATAATAAAATCTTTAAATTTTTTATTATTATTATGAGGCACATGCAGAGGTCCCCATGGGATTGGGCCGGACTCATCAATGGGTCAAATCAAGCCTGACTCATCACGGGTCAGTCCCCAACACCACAGCCGGCACCAGGCCTGAGCTGACGGGTCGGGTCTGACCAGACTCGACCCGCTGGTCAAGCCAAGCCTAGAACGATACAGGTCTGGCCCGCCCATCTGATCTGGTTCAGTCCCCTTAACCTAATGGGGACCGAACTAGGTCAACCCAAACGACCTAACTCGGCCTGGCCTGACCCGAGTCGGCTGAATGGTGCCAAATTGGCCCAAAGCAGTTGGCCGAACCGGCCCTGGCTCGATCGGCTAGAGGCCAAACAGGCCTAGGCTGAATGGCCGAATCGGCCCTGCTTATCATGCGGTCGAACCGTCTCAGGTCGCCAGATCAACCGAAAGCTGAACCTGACCCGGATGACAGTAGTCTAAAACGAAGAGGCCTCCCCAGCAAACCCGGATCGCACGGTGATGGCCAAAGCCGGCCCTGGATGCCGCAGAACCCGAATCGCCCGGCGATGGTTGAAGCTGGCCCTGCGTATCACTGCAGTGTCCGGACTTCTATAAGGTTGTCGGTTCTCGCCCGTTGACGGCCAAACCGGATGTCGTCTGCCGACAGCGAAGGGCTGAACCGAAAGTCTGTCACCGCCGGCCCCGAAATGAAAACAGTGATGGCCAGAAATAACTCTGTATGGCCGTCGGACCCAGAAATGACGGGTCTTGATGGGCGTCCGCCCTCCCGCTATCCGGCAATCAGAAGGAACAGGACCCTCTGTTGCCCGCCATTCGGTGATCTGATGGAGGAGGAGGGCCCACAGGGAAATAATCGGGGGAGGGCCGATCGGCCCTCCCGTCCGACTGTCTTAAAAAAGAAAATGGTGAACCCGCTTTTGCCGGCGTCCGAAGGATCTGAACGACGGCAACTCGCCGCCCGACGTCGGGTTTCTGAACGGGTGACACCGCCCCCTTCCTAACAAAAGTCATCATATCATAATTATGTTTAATATTCATCAAGTCCTATTTTATTTCCGGTTGCTTTGCTTTGGCAGAGAATCCTTGTTTATGTTAATTTAGAATGGTGACATTGTAACTACAATGAGATAGACAATATTTTAGAGATTAAATCATTAAAAGCTGCTATTGAAAAGAAAAGGTGGAATATAAGGATTGTACTTTGAATTTAACATAATTATCCCTTATAAAGTAATAACAGAATATAAGTTAATTGCTTTATTTTAGATTCAAGCCATTAAATGGCTTGTTTGGTCTCTAGCATTGGTGGCCGGTCTATTAACACCAAAAAATAGATGGAGAAACTGCATTATAAAGCATCAGTTCACTGGTCCAGTATGTTTGAGCCCAAAGTATTTATTTCAATGCAATGATACGAAGAAATCGGGTTCTTGTTAGCAGTTCACATTTAGGTAGTAAGAGTTGAACGTACACCATAATGAACCTTTGTACTAAAGAAAATGCTCCAAGTCATTATCTTGACATATATTCATATTTATTCACACACGTACAATAAGCTTAAATAGTTATGCTCGACAGTATAATTAGATGGGGCTTTCACGGAGAAAATGAAAGTTTATAGACTAAATTAGGACAGAAAATATAGGGAAATAGAATTATGCTTTAAGCATTTAGTAGGTGGGAGGCAACAAGGCAATGTTAATGATGATCATAATTGCAATCACCATCATCAATTGTTAACTCATGATAAGTTATATTGAAACAGAAACACATTCTGCGTTAAAATCGTGTTAACAATGTATGACCAATGACTTTCTAAACCTTTATTATTTTTAATGGGCTAATTAGTGTCAAATTCTTAGAAACTTCCTCAAAGAACACCATTTAGAAGCTTGTTGAGAAATGTTTATCCCTTTTTTTGGTATGCCCAACAAATTTTCTAGTTTTCACATGTTTCTAGTATACCGTAATTGAATTTTGAATCCACCGAAAAACTAAAAAAACCGCCAAACATGTTCGCGTTAAATCATTGAAAGCAAAACATAAACTAAATCTTGATGCAGAAGCGCACCTGAATCCATTGGTACTCTGGTAGATCTTTGACGGGTATGATCTTCCAAAACTTGTGTATGTGGCCCTTGCATTTCTCTAAACCTAATGAGAGGTATTGATTTCTCTTGATGTTGACTGGAAGCCTGAAGAGAAGAGAACCACTATATAAGGTTTGAGGACTATAACCTAATTGTAATTACCTGAGAGTTTATTTTCAATTCAGCCAATCATAGAATTGAAAATTGACAGAAAAAGACATAAGAGGTATCTTCATATAATAACACCAAACCATATGAGATATTACATGGCCCAACCGAATTAGATCCCATAAATAGGGCCTAAATCATAGACAACATATAACATGTGACTTATCATATGTAGGCCCACATGATTTTTCCCAACATTGGGCACTCTGAACGGCATCTAGGGGCCCAAGGTGTTTGTTTACTCATCTTGGACTGTTTGATCATGATGATTAACTTGCCCATTCAGGAAAGCATCATTTAAAATGGGTCCATGAATAATCGACCCCTTAAGTTAGGGGGGCAAACAGGTCGTATATGTGCCAGATCTGGGTCTAGAATTGGATCCAAATCAGATCCAAAGGGTTAAAGTTAAATCCAAATCCAAAATACATGTGGTAATACTGGATCCAAAAAAAATTAAAAACAAGCTATTTACATGTAAAAAATGCAATTGGGTTAGATTTTGAATCGGATCAACTCCATACTTGACTTAAAATGCTGATTTTAATCTGACCCAAATCCGAAAGTAATCTGAATGAACAGATCAAAATCTTATTTGAATTCACATTACGATGTTACTTAAAGGATCCATATCTGAAAATAACATGATAGACTCAAATGGAATATCCGACCATATCTGATCCATTTGCAGCCCTACTGACTCACCCTGGATGGACTGTTCATGTCTAACAAATGATACTGAAGTTGCTTCCAAGGTTCCACTTTCCTAGCTAGGGATGATCATGGTTCAAAACCCACTAGGAACATTTTTTGCCATAAGGCTGAAGTGGGATGCACTTTCCAGTGGGCAGGGAGATCTCAATGGCTTTACTAACTATCACTGTGTGGGCGGTTGTAGGGATTTTTTCCTAGGGGTGTCAATGGGTTGGGTTTGGTTCAGACCCAGGTGAAACTAGACTTAGACCAGTTTTCTGGTATGGTATCGGGTCCAAATCCAAGTTTAATTGGGTCTATTATAAGAAAAATTATATTCGAGAACCCGATAAGAACTACATGAACCAAACCCAACCCGTTGATACATAGGACAAACGTGTGTGATATGAAACGATAATTGGTTTCTTTGATGTGACTTGAGCTGTTGACCAAACTCATCAAAGAGAGGATATGTTGCCTAAGTAGAAATTAGGAGAGTTAGATGTTTGGTGTAGTTTGCATAAGCAGTTAATGTCTGCAAAACAACGACGGGTTGTATCTGAGAACTGCCAAAACATTTGTTTTTTTATTTTTACTAGGAGAAACGGCCCTAGGCGCTGAGACAGAGTGGCGCTGGCTCAGCTTGCTGTACTTACGGTCTCTGTTCATGTCAGCGTAAACTCTGAGGGCTTACCCCTTAACCCCACGGAGTCGCCAAGCTTCGGCTTATGCAGGGAGTGACACCCATGGGATTTGAACCTAGACTGTCCGTTAAACGGTCCAGGCCTCATCTCATTATGCCAAACCTCTTGAGTCTGCCAAAACATTTGTTGTAGAGGGAGGACCATTGCCCCAAAGGGGTTTGGCGAAGTGGGATGCGGCCTAGGCCTCTAGGCAGACGGTCTAGGTTAAAATTCCTTGAGTGTCATCCCTTGCCCAAGCCAAAATGTGGCGACTCTTTGGGGGCAAGGAGTAAGCCCATAGAGTTTTACTCTGTCAGCTAGGTCTATGCTCTTTGGGGCAGTTTCTCCACGTAAATATCCAAGAAAAAGAGGAAGGACCATTTTGATTTACAATTGATTATTCAAGTTTAATCTACTAGATCGACAGTCTGGAAAGACATCTGCATATTTTTAGATATTGCGATTCAACTTTGTATATTAAGCTATAAAATTGAGTTCATCATTGTATTTTAATTTCATTGACCGTGATTCATCTTTAAATATTAGCCATAAATTTGACCAGTATTGTATAATTAGCATTTTCTGCATTTATTTATCGATGACTAACTAATTCTCAGTCTGATTTGATTTACTGAAATCATACTAGCTGATTCTGTTCTCTCATGACTTTTTTTTTAAAAGCCAAGCTGGGGTTAGGCAGACCCAACTAGCTGCTCCTACCAGACCCTGCGGAGGCCCCGTTGGTACGCACGACTCATTTTTCCATTAATTGATTTGTTGCATTTTTTTCTGTCACATCACACAAATACAAAAAATGAAGAGGTTAAAGTTTGAAATGTGCCACATAAGCCCTTGTGCAGACTCAGCTCGGTTTGGATTCATTGTCCAACATAAAGCTTGAGTATAGGTTGGACATGAGCTTGAACTCATATTCTGGGCATGGCCCACCATAAAATTGAGTTGCTATTCTGGGCTTATTCTCGCGAGTGCATGGAGAGAGAGAGAGAGAGAGAGAGAGAGAGAGAGAGAGAGAGAGAGAGAGAGAGAGAGAGAGAATTTTATTAGTCCCATGGGTTTGGGTCAAGTCCAAAAATTAGGCCCGGTAAAAAAAATGGGTTGGGTCATGGGTATTATAAATGAAGAACCAAACACGTTTGTACTTGACCCAAAATTCAAAAAATGACCATACTGGATGATTAATTTGACCTGATTTCTTAAAAATCCTACAATTTATGATATTTTCCTGATGTCTAAAATCGCAGATATCTAATATTGTTTGGACCTTTTTACTCTTCGCAATTGCAAATTTAGGCTTTTTTGCGATAAAATTGTATCACCGATCATCTATGTCCAACACCACTTAAATATAGAATTACATGTTTTTTAATGTGAATTTAGACCTCACAAACTCATATAAATTTATTTACGAGATTTCCGTAAAATTGAGACCACCAAAATCACAAATATCCTATTATTTTGCTTATAATTGCATAAATATATTTGCGAAACACCTCTCACAAATATCATAATGTTTCACATATATTCTGAGATCACATAAACTCCAATTAAAGGGAACCAACAAAATCACTAATATGCTACTTAAATATTTGCAAAAATTTTATTATATGCATTTTTTCTTAATAGTTGCAATTTTATCAAATCATATATATACACATTTTTTTAGGGTTTCTTCTCGTTTGTATCTGCAAAGAACTTCTCTGTAGAAGACTTACAACAATTCCTGCATTCTAAGGAGGTTGCAATATCATCTTTATGATTGACTTTCCTATCTATAGGTTTGAAAGGTAAGTTTCATACAATATATACGTATCTCCATGTATATTCTCCATGTATATTACTGTTTAATATGACAACCTACAATAAGGGGTGTGAATAGATCTAACTCACGAGCATTGAATACCCTCATGCGTATTTATGTTTGGTTGTTGCTATGGATTTTCTTTGTGTTGTCAACTTGTCATCGGCGTCTTGGGCCATCAGATTTAACGTTTAGGGTTTACTATGTTTTACAATTTTTTGCATAAAATTTTATATATTATTATAGATAATTTATGATTGTTTGCTTGTTTATGTTGGTGTAATGAGGCTAGGGTTAACCAAGGTGGTATCCCATGTGGTAAGTGAGGTCCTGTGTCAAGTTGAAGGCCAAGATTGAATCCCCCTACCACGTGTTGGCAGTAGTTCTGGTAGGAATTCGCCTAACCCCAAATTGTCTTTAAAACAAAAAATAGAGCTAAGGTTCACCATGCAGAAGCATTGAAAGGGTTAAATTACACTATCATGGTTGTTATATGCAGTCAATGATGACGCTTGAAAGAGCTAAAGTACACTAATTGAAAATATTTATTGGTCTCATTTTTTTTATATATATTTTACACAGAGAAACCACCCCAAAATCAGAGACCTAGCCGCATTGGCTCTACCAGTCACACTCACGATCACTGTTTTGACAACGTAAAACTCTATGGGCATAACCCTTGCCCCCAGGGAGTCACCACGCTTTGGCTTGCGCAAGGGGTGACACCCATGAGATTTGAACATAGACTGCCTGACTAGCAGCCTAGGCCCCATCCCACTACGCCAAACCCCTTTGGGGCAATTCTTATACCTGATCAAAAAAACGGATCTATTGAAGACCCGACCAATACATGCCTGAACCCGTTAATCCATATAGGTCTACAATTTTCAGCCATACCCAAATCAGGATTTGGACTTGAAGGTTGTGGTCTAACTTTTAAACCTGATTCAGAATCTGATAAGACCCAGCCCGAACCAACCCAGGTACAACACCTATTTGCAGATCATAGATCAAATCAGATGACTAACCAAAAGAAAATCATATTGTATACAGAAGATTCAATCAATGACCATAATACACTTAAGCTGCTAATTTTACTACTAAAATACAGAACAAAACATATAGAAAGAATATATTTCATATGATACCAGACACTTTAAGCGATGAAAGGAGGACAAAAACAAACCAGAGCAAGAGGAAAAAGAAACAGGTTGCCCAAGCCAGGGGCTTTGGCCCTCCCAACTCACCACCAAGAGTGAGACGCCTCAATACTAGGACAGATATGCAACATATGGAGGTGATGAAGAAAACAATGAGAGAGAAACTTAGGCCTTCGGCGTTGTTTATGTAGAGAGGTTCCCTCTTCACAACAAAATTGTACGCCGTGCTGATCAACCATGGGATGCCAATGCCGATATAGATATTCACTGAATTGCTGAAAAAAATAATTCAAGTGACAGTTATGAGAATAATTATCACTGAATAGCCTGCTTACATTACACCCACATTCTCATCTTGTCCATGCTAAAACCCAGATGAAAATAAACAAGTAATTTGAACTCACTACAAATTGATCATATGCACCAGAAGAATCAACCACTTTATATATATAGAGTAATGCGCTGGTTCTGCCCATCTCAAAATCATAGTTTTTTGTATTTTTTCTCATATCTAACACCATAGATGTGATCTATAGGTTTTGTTTAGTGAGAACCAGCTTTTGGATCACCGGAATCTGATCTGTATACAGGTTTTTCTGGTGATTCAAAATCAATGGCTATGAAGGCATCAATTTTTTCCGGCTCATAAAAATACATTTTTTTCATCGAAAACATGTGATCCAAGAGTGGATTCCCACTAAATCAAGCATGCTAAACACATCTAATGGTTCAGATCTATCAGAAAACACTTCAAACTATGGGGCAGAACAAGAAAAGTGAGCTTAATATGTTCAGTTCTCTCTCTCTCCCCCCCCTCTCTCTCTCTCTCTTTATATATATATATATATATAGGGTTAATCTAACATTAAACTAGTGGGATCCAACCTTATGAAAATCACTAAAACACACTTAAAATAATGATATTTTTTTAAATGAAAGTTTACTTTTTTTGGGCATTATAGGTCTTTTGAATTTGGAGAAAATTGAAAAGTCAAACACCTTTTCCAAAAAATAATTTTATGAAGCTATTAAAGTTACTTTTTTTACCTCAAAAAGTAACCTTGCATATTAAAAAATGCCATTATTTAAGGGTGTTTTAGTCATTTTCATAAGATTGAATCCATCTAATGTTAAACACAATTAGTTTAATGTTAGATTAACCCTAATATATATATATATATATATATATATATATATATATATATATATATATATATAAAAGAAAATGAGAATCTGCCCGACTCTATCCATGGCCGACCCGTACCAGATGGACTTTTTCTCAAAAATTTTGGTGTTTTTTCAAAATTCTAACCTTACAAATGTGTTCTAAGTGCCTGTTTTCATAGGAATCGGGTCATGGATCATTTGATTCAGATGCATGGATAGGTTTTTATAAGGTTCCAAAATCAACTGTTTACAATTTTTTTAAAACTTGAGTCTCCAAAAACCATTTTTTTCATTTGCTCTCTCTCTCTCTCTCTCTCTCTCTCTCTCTCTCTATATATATATATATATATATATATATATATATATATATATATGAAAATGTCCTCAATGAAAAACCCTCTCAAACCTTCCCAATGGACGTGTTATTGGATTTTTGGTGTTTTTTTTTCAAAATTTTGACCGTACAAATGTGACCTATATGCTTGTTTTTATAGGAATCAGTTCATGGAGTATTTGATTTCGATGCATGGATAAGTTTTTATAAGTTTCAAAATCAACGGCCTACAATTTTCACAAATTTTTGAGGCTCCAAATACCATTTTCTCTATCCGGAATTCATGATCCAAGTATCGATTTATAGTAAATTAATCATGCCGAACACATCTGTACGGTCAGAATTTTGAAAAAAGTACAAAAAAATTTCATTGAGAAGGTTTGGAAGGGTTTCCATTGGAGATGTTTTCATTCCCATATATATATATATATATATATATATATATATATATATATATAAGCCCATAACAGTGGACGAGCAAATAATCTACTGGTGGACATTTTTTTAATGAAACATGACAATTAGCGGTGGCGATTAACTTGTTCAGATTAACGGTGGACGCACATTTGATGCGTGTCCAGCATTTAACTCGTTCACTCTTGCGGGTTTATATATATATATATATAGGGTGCCCCGGGAGCTCCTACTCCACCTAATAAAAGATTCAAATTTTCAAAATTTGAATGTTTTTTTCGTTGATCAAACCCTATAGATATGATCTACAATCAGTAGTTAGTGGAAAACATGTTTTGGATCATGTGATTATGGCATACATGTAGGCTTTTTAATATCTTCAAAAATCAACTGCTCACAATGTAACAAAATTTCATGACTTAAAAAAACCTATTTTGATGTCCAAAAAAACATGATCCAAAACATGTTTCCTATCAAATAAACTGTGTTAAGTACATCTATATGGTCTGATTGAGAAGATGCAACCTACAACTATGATTTTTAGTAGGTGGGAGTAGGTGCTCCATGACCACTGTAGCATATATATATATGTAAAAACCGTAAGTTTTGCCATTTAAAATTTTTTCGGGAAACATGCAATTTGGACCTAAGATCCATATTTCGGATCTCGGACCCATAAATGGGTATTGATGCATAGCTTAGGGCATTTAAAAATATATATATATATTAACATTTGTAATAAAGCGAGATATGTATGGCGAACTCGCGGATCCACAGTTGGATCCATTTGGATCCAACTTGTGGACCCATTTTCGTTGAGAAACAGGCGTAGACCCAACTCGGGGTCGGTTACCGGGTCCCGGGTCCGGACCCGGGTCGCCCCTGTGTATCGAGTAAAAGAAAAAGGGGGTTACCTGATAAGGGTTGCCCGATTTTTCTGAAAAAAGGGGAAAGTGAGAAGGGGGAGGGTTAGGGTGCTGAGAGAAAACTCTAACCCCTATCGTGTGAGGGGAAAAAAGGGGAATGGTGAGCCACAGCCTCCGGTGAAAGGGGAACGACCTCCACCAAATTCGGGAGGCTTCCTCCTTTAAAATGGCAGGTTGGTATCCCCTTCCCCTTTACCTCTCTATTTTTGCCCCAAATCTCTCTCACTCTCCTCGTTTTTGTGCACATTGCTGGAGCCACACCAGCGGCAACTCCCCAACTGCGGCAGACGTGCGCACCACCCTTGGCAAGCGACGGTCCTCCCTCCTCCTCGTTGTTTCCCTTCAACCGGAGCTCGATAGTGGGGGTGGGATCGACCTCAGCCGATCTCTCTTTAGTTAAGCTGCCTCCGATCATCCGGATTTGCGAAACGAGGTACGGGTACCTCTTCTTGATTCAAATGGGGCATCGGTGGAGATTGGATCTCCATGCAACAGTCGATGGAATCTCATGGAGAATAGTTTCCACTGTTACTCCCTTGCACCTTCTGTGCTCTTGTTGTTCAAAAAAAAAAAACAGAACTAAAAGCTTTACCTTCATGATTTGGGGCCCAGGTATGCAGTCGGCTGGGCTGTGTACCAGACCCAGCCAACTGGGTCGGCTGGGTGGTTCTGGCTGGGTGCTAGACCCAGTTTTAGTTGAGTCTTTATTCGAAATCCTTTATTTGAGCTTGAATGGTTAGAATAAGTTGATATTGTTTAAGGAAGTTGGCATCAGATTTATCAAGTTGTTAGGCATTTTTATTTTAACTTGAATGGTTAGAATAAGTTGATATTGTTTAATGAAGTTTTGCATCAGACGTATCATGTTGATAGGAATCCTTTATTTGAACTTGAATGATTAGAATAAGTTGATATTGTTTAATGAAGTTTTGCATCAAAATTATCATGTTGATAGGCATCTTTTATTTGAACTTGAATGGTTAGGATGAGATGATAATTCATCCATTGTTTAATTCTGATATGTCTTAGAAATTAAATATGGTATTGAATTTGTGATCGTTGCTTAGCAACTGTTAAAGCTTAACCAACTGGGCATTTAGGAAAACCTGAGACAAAAAGGGATTGTGCCTAGCTGTTTTCAAAAAGGGTATATGAGTAATAAAAAAATCAGTTTTCTTGTAACAGGTATGTTGTTGTTCTTTTTGACAGCATACACAGGCCCAAACTGGGCCTGTGTACATGCTGGTGGACCCAGCCGACAGGGTCGGCTGGGCTGGGCATTGTCCTTTCAAAGAAAAATTTTATAATAAATAAA
Organism: Nuphar pumila; assembly: GCF_984573655.1. Lineage (NCBI taxonomy): Eukaryota > Viridiplantae > Streptophyta > Magnoliopsida > Nymphaeales > Nymphaeaceae > Nuphar > Nuphar pumila. The sequence continues at coordinate 101,922,716 of NC_143250.1, read as the reverse complement.
TTAAACAACTAGAACTTTGAAATCTGTTTTGTTTGAAGTATCGGCTGTTGGATTGGCTGGCTGGCAGCCAGCCGAGTGGCTCTCAGCTGACTGCCAGCTGCTGGCCGAACCGACAGGCCCAGCCAAGTGCTTGGCTGGGTGTGTGGTTGGCTGGGGCAGGCCCAGTCATCCCCGTCAGTAGGTGCTGGCCTGGGTCTTGGCCTTGAGAAAATTCTTTTGTTATACTTGATACAGATTTTTTTTTTTGTATAGGAGGGGCTTCCTGACAGCATACACAGGCCCAAAATGGGCCTGTGAATACCCTGTCATACCCAGCCGACCGGGTCGGCTGGGCTGCGCTGTTCGATACATAATTTTTTTTTCTCATGTAGGTATTGTAGCATGCTAGTGACATAAGTGTGTTAAATTATGAAAACAGGGCGGGCTGCGATTAGTAAAGTTAGGATTTTAAATCTCTTACTGCATGTTAAACCTTGGGAATAAGTCATGTACCTGAAATTTTAATTTCCACATATGTTAGGCGTGGATGTGGTTCATATGTGTGTTGGAACATGCTTACACATTACTCCATGACAAGGTTGTTTTGAGTGCTTACTTATTGATGGACTTAACAGGTGTGGTTGTATATATATAAACACATGAATGCTCTTTTGTTCACCTCATTACAATTCATGATTAGAACCATATGTAGTGATAATTGCATAAAGATGCATGCATGCGCATACCATGCATATGCGCAGGAAAAGGGGGTATAACATGTGTTGTGTAATTTGCATATGGGAATGTCATATTTCATGTTTATTATCAATGGGTTAAGTTGGTACATATATGACTATACCTTGCAGGCATGTTAATACCACTGCATACATATGATTATGATTCTTGCATCAGTGCTTCGGCGATCATAATGAATCATCGAGGGTTTGGTAAACCCGAGCTGTGGAATTGTTTTCCCTCATTCATTTCAATGCATTGCAAAGATCATGCTTGATTAATATTTCAGCTTTATTGCACTGTTCTATATGTTTCCACAGGCCGGAGTCTTGTGATGGCTCTCGTGAGGTAGATGCGAGCTTTTATCTTTCTTTTTGCATATAATGTTGCAAAACTTAAGAAATTAATTAAAAAGTAATAACAAAGCACAGTGTAATATACCTTCTGGGATCACCCATCTGGAGAATGGGGATCTTAGAAATCCGGTCTTGGGGAGACTGTGAGGATACAAAACTCCGTGTGCGTAATTTTGGTCCCCTGAACCCGATATGAACGTTCCTTCTCCTGGCCACGGTTTTAGGGAGAGTCCGCCACTTTACCCGGGAGTGATGTGTTTGACACAGCTGTTATTTTTGGTACCAAGAAAGTGGCACTTGTGGGCGTGGGGTGTCCCTTGTGTCCCCGACATTAGATGTGAAGGTCTAATGTTCCGAAGGTGATTCGGTCGAGGGCTAAGTTGGAACCCAGTAATAAAATATAAATTGTTTGCTAAGCTACCCTGTGAACCTAACTTAACCTCGGGGTTTGTACCTGTTTGGTGTATCCGCGGGCAACGGTAATTAAAAAGAGAAACTTAAAGTTGTATGCATTTAATAGGTCATGCATAAGGAAACAAAAGACTTAATGGAAGATAATAAAATGATTCATGCATTGCACAAAGGACATGCATTTTTCCTATTATGCATTAGATCATGCATACTTTAATGGTTTCCTTACTCAATACATGAGGGTAAGTGTTGAATGTTTAATTCTTGTTGCATGCTGAAATTTTAGTAGATGCTACTGCTTTACTGTCTTTGCATGCTTAGCATTTATGATAGTTGCATGAATAAATTCTCAAATGCTATAAACTGTCTTGTATGTTTTTCCCTTAATTTTTGCATGATATCTCATCTTGACTCTTTATCTCACTTGCTTCATTAAGAAGTAACTGTGCTCAGGATTTCGATTCTGACACCCTACTTCATTGGTTTTTCGCAGGAACAGGTGATCAATGAAGTCAACAGCTACTGCGAGGGCGCGAGAGTCACAACGAGTTTTGACAGTCTTCTTTGTGGACAGAGTGGCTCTTTATTTTGGTTTTTCAGTCTAGTGTTTTTGTTATTTGCTTATTGTCATCAGTGGTTACTTGAGTCAGACACTTTATTTTTGAGATTAACTTTTAATTCATGAATACAGGTAATGGTTAGTTTATGGATGTTAATTGCAAGTTCTTTTGTAGTTTATGGCTATCCAGTTGGAATTGGAACTGTGAGGACCCCGGGTCTCTGGGAAGTTTTCCGCACTGTTTTAGAAAAAAAAAATTCCGCATTTTCAAAGGGGATGAGTTGGGGTCGTTACAGGTTTGGTATTAGAGCGTCCACAAAAAACTTGCAATTTTATCGTCTTTGAGTGTTTAATTTTCATAATTGGTATGTGAGCCCTGTCCTGAAGCGTCAACAAGTTGTGACTCGTCCTCCAGAGCAGTCTTCTTCACTGGTATGGTTGTTTAATACTTTTACTTAATTTATATAAGTTCTGTGTGATTATGGTAATTATATTTCCATGCTCTTTGGTGTGAATTTTAAAAGTCTGATGTGATTCGGGAACGAATACTGTTCGTGATCAACCCTAAGGGGGTAGTATCAATAATAGTCTAATTCGTAAAAGGTAGTGCATTGTAGATGACGCACTATACCCGTAGAGGCGCTTCGTCTTCTACTGCTGCTCCCACGAACTGACAGGAGCAAAGAGATTTCATGATGGAGGTCATCCATACCCTGACAGAGACTATGACGGCTCAAGCGACACAGACAGCGCAGGCGCTGCAAGCGACTCAGAACCTTCAGGCAGTACAAGCTGCACAAACAGCGCAGGCTGCACAGGCAGCCGCGCAGGCAGCGACTCGTGACCCTCCGGTCAATATTGTTCCCAACGCAGGTGGCGTTTCGTTCGAGAGGTTTCTGAAGTTGGACCCGCCTTCCTTTTCAGGAAAGGCAGACCCAGAGGCTGCCGAGAGATGGGTCGAGGAGATTGAGCGGGTGTTTGACGTCTTACTTGTCCCTGAGGAGAGAAAGACACATTTTGGCACGTACCGCTTGAAGGGCGATGCCAAGAACTGGTGGGACACCCTGCGAAGGGTGAAATTTGCTGATTGGGATGAGATTCCTTGGGAGACGTTCAGGAAGGAGTTTCTGGACGCCTACTTTCCCACTTACGCCGAGGAGCAGATGCAACAAAAGTTCCTCGATCTGACTCAGGGGACCATGAGTCTCGTGGAATACACTACTAGGTTCCGGAGTCTTGAGAAGTATAGCCCAAACCTCTTTAAGAATGAGAAGGCAAGGGCAGCTAGATTCGTGCGTGGACTGAAAGATGGGTTACAGACTCGTGTGCTCGGGGGTTGTCCTTCTACCCTGGCCGAGGCGATCGAGTCAGCCACTGTACTGACCGAAGACTGGGAACGATCCAAAGGTAGTTTTCAGAAGAAGGGTGGCAACGGAGGAGGTTCTTCAGGAGGGACCAGGAAGAATCCTCCAACAGGAGGGGGAGTGCAGAATGGGAAGAAGCAGCGTACCCATGACGGGCGACAGCAGGGCGCGCAACAGGGCCGACCTCAGCCGCGGAGACAACAGGGGAAGGCCCAGCCGGCATGTCGCAGATGCGGCAAGAACCATCCACTAGGTTTTTGCCCATCGTTCAAGGGGGTCTGCTACCAGTGCCAGCAGCCAGGGTACATTGCCCCCTTCTGTCCGAACAAGCCTGCGGTTCCGGGTGGACAGCAGCAGCAGAGGCCTCAACAGCAGCAGGGTCAGCGCAAGACCAATGGACGGGTCTACGCAGCGACAGCAACCTCCCAGGATGATCAGGCTGATTTGATCGAAGGTATATTTTTAGTTGCCGAACACTTTGCACGTGTTATGTTTGATTCGGGTGCAACACACAGCTTTATTTCTTCCTCGTTTGCAAAGTTGCTTGATTTAGTTCCATCTAGCCTCGAGAGGGCTCTTGATGTGATGTCACCTATGGGTGCATCCTCTTCCTGCGGGAAATATTTTCCATCCGTATGCGTGGTGATAGAAGGCCATGAGTTGTCGGCCGATTTGGTCATTTTGAATATGACATTCTATGATGTCATCTTGGGCATGGACTGGTTGTCCAAGCATAATGCGACCCTCCAGTGTCGGGGCAGGAAGGTAATCTTGGAGCACCCCAAATTGTCTGCATTGTTGTGCCATTCGACGAGACCAACCGATGGGGTGAAGATCGTGTCAGCTTTGAAGGTCTCCAAGTACCACAAGAAGGGTTGCATGGTATTCTTGGCCAGTGTTTCTGCTCAAAACAGTCAGGCGCCGTCCTTGGAGCAGTTAGACGTTGTCCGCGAATTCTCGGATGTTTTTCCCGAGGATTTGCCGGGTTTGCCTCTGCATCGAGAAATTGAGTTCTCGATCGAGCTAGTGCCTGGTACAGCACCAGTTTCTCGCGCTCCGTATCGCATGGCACCTGCTGAGTTAGGGGAACTGAAAAAGCAGTTGCAGGAGCTTCTTGACAAATGATTTATTAGACCGAGTGTATCCCCTTGGGATGCCCCGGTCCTCTTTGTTAAGAAGAAGGATGGTTCAATGCGACTTTGTATTGACTACCGAATGTTGAATCAAGTAACGGTGAAGAACAAGTACCCTTTGCCTAGGATCGATGATTTGTTTGATCAGTTGAGAAGGGCCAAGGTGTTCTCAAAAATCGATCTTCGTTCGGGATATCATCAGCTGAGGATTAAAACCGAAGATATTCCTAAGACAGCATTCAGGTCCAGATACGGGCATTATGAGTTTCTAGTGATGTCCTTTGGACTTACAAATGCCCCTGCGGCATTTATGGATCTGATGAACCGGGTTTTCAGGTTGTGGCTGGATTCTTTTGTCATCGTGTTCATAGATGACATTCTAATATATTCGGAGAGTGTGGAAGATCACCGAGAGCATTTACGACTCGTGCTGCAGACACTGAGAGAACACCAGCTTTACGCTAAATTCTCAAAGTGTGAGTTTTGGATCGATAGGGTGATGTTTCTTGGTCACGTGATATCCGAGAGAGGTGTAGAGGTTGATCCAGCCAAGGTGGAAGCCGTTTTGTCATGGGAACAACCGAAGACGGTGACAGACATTAGGAGTTTCTTGGGATTGGCGGGTTATTATCGTCGATTCATTCAAGATTTCTCGCGTATAGCGGCTCCGATGACTCGGTTGTTGCAGAAAGGAGTGAAGTTCGAGTGGTCCTCTCGCTGCGAAGACAGTTTTCAAGAGTTAAAGAAGAGGTTGACCACAACGCCGGTTTTGACATTGCCTTCTGGTACGGGTGATTTTGTGGTATACAGTGATGCGTCGGGGACTGGACTGGGTTGCGTTCTTATGCAGCATGGAAAGGTCATAGCATACGCTTTCCGACAGCTAAAGGTGCATGAGAAGAATTATCTCACACATGACTTGGAGTTAGCGGCAGTAGTGTACACGCTGAAGATTTGGCGCCACTACCTTTATGGGGAAACGTTTGAGGTCATGTCCGATCACAAGAGCCTCAAATATATCTTCACCCAGAGGGATTTAAATTTGAGGCAACGTAGGTGGTTGGAATTCCTAAAGGATTACGACTTCTCCATCGCTTACCATCCGGGTAAGGCGAATGTGGTGGCTAATGCACTTAGTAGAAAGGCGTCAGTCACAGCAACTAGCTTGATTGGACGCAGTTGGAATCTGGTCGAGGAGTTCGTACGATGGCAACCTTTTTCTGACGACTCCGAGCGCATCCTTTGTGCCGGGATGCAGGCACGACCAGAGATCATAGATCGAATTGAGGAACTCCAATCAGAAGATCCGGACTTCGAAAAGTTGTGCGAAAGCGCTCAGAAGCCAGAAGCGCAGTTTCGTCGGGAGGAGGGCGGAACCATTATGTTCGGAGACCGATGGTGGGTTCCAAAAGCGTTACGGGAAGAGTTGATGAGTGAAGCTCACAGGTCGAAGTATTCTGTTCACCCTGGTTCCACCAAGATGTTCAAAGATCTTCAGAGGACGTATTGGTGGAATGGGATGAAACGGGACATCGCGGAGTTCGTATCTCGGTGTCTTACTTGCCAGCAAGTAAAGATTGAACACCAGAGACCAGGTGGACTTTTGCAGCCTCTTGAGATTCCAGAATGGAAGTGGGATGATATCTCAATGGACTTCATCGTAGGGCTGCCTAAGACCCGACGACAACGAGATGCCATATGGGTGATTGTGGATCATTTGACAAAGAGTGCTCATTTTCTTCCGATCAAGATTAGTCAAAGCTTGGAGAGCTTGGCCGAACTCTACGTAGAGGAGATTGTTAGGCTTCACGGAGTGCCTCGTTCGATAGTGTCAGATCGGGATCCGAGGTTCACATATCGATTCTGGTGCCAGCTTCAGAAAGCCCTTGGCACTACCTTGAAGTTTAGTACTGCTTTTCATCCACAGACAGACGGGCAGTCAGAACGGAGGATTCAAACGCTCGAGGATATGTTGAGAGCATGTGCTTTGGATTGGGCAGGTGATTGGGACAAACATGTGAAGCTTGCAGAGTTTTCATATAACAATAGCTTTCATGCTAGTATTGGTATGGCTCCATATGAGGCACTATATGGCCGACCGTGTAGATCTCCGGTTTGTTGGGATGAGGTTGGAGTGAGAGCAGTAGAGTCTCCAGAAATCGTCCAGCACTATGCGGATCAGGTGCGTTTAATTCGGCAAAGGTTGATTGCAGCTCAAAGTAGGCAAAAGAGTTATGCCGATCAGCGGCGTAGAGAGCTCAGTTTTGAAGTAGGCGATCACGTGTTTGTTCGAATCTCGCCTACGAAAAGTATCTTCCGGTTTGGAAAGAAAGGAAAGTTGAGTCCTAGGTAAGTCAGACCTTTCAAAGTCCTTGGACGTGTCGGAGAGACGACATATCGGGTAGCACTTCCTCCTCAGTTCTCGCAGATTCACGATGTTTTTCATGTCTCGATGTTGAGAAAGTACGTACCTGACCCTTCACACGTAATTCATTATGAGGCGATCGAGGTACAACCTGATTTAACTACGGATGAGAAGTCGATAGAAATTATAGAACGCCAGGAAAGGGTACTACGCAGTAGGACGATTCCGTTCGTAAAGGTGCGATGGCAGCATCATGGGCTAGATGAATGCACTTGGGAGCCTGAGTCAGACATGCGTCATCATTACCCTCTTTTATTTGGTACGTGCTAATTTCGGGGACGAAATTCTTTTAAGGGGGTAAGGATGTAAAAACCGTAAGTTTTGCCATTTAAATTTTTTTCGGGAAACATGCAATTTGGACCTTATATCCATATTTCGGATCTCGGACCCATAAATGGGTATTGATGCATAGCTTAGGGCATTAAATATATATATATATATATATATATATATATATATATATATATATATATATATATATATATATATATATATATATATATATATATATATATATATATATATTAACATTTATAATAAAGCGAGATATGTATGGCGAACTCGCGGATCCACAGTTGGATCCATTTGGATCCAACTTGTGGACCCATTTTCGTTGAGAAATAGGCGTAGACCCAACTCGGGGTCGGTTACCGGGTCCCGGGTCCGGACCCGGGTCGCCCCTGTGTATCGAGTAAAAGAAAAAGGGGGTTACCCGATAAGGGTTGCCCGATTTTTCTGAAAAAAGGGGAAAGTGAGAAGGGGGAGGGTTAGGGTGCTGAGAGAAAACCCTAACCCCTATCGTGTGAGGGGGAAAAAGGGGAAAGGTGAGCCGCAGCCTCCGGTGAAAGGGGAACGACCTCCACCAAATTCGGGAGGCTTCCTCCTTTAAAATGGCAGGTTGGTATCCCCTTCCCCTTTACCTCTCTATTTTTGCCCCAAATCTCTCTCACTCTCCTAGTTTTTGTGCACGTTGCTGGAGCCACACCACCGGCAACTCCCCAATTGCGGCAGACGTGCGCACCACCCTTGGCAAGCGATGGTCCTCCCTCCTCCTCGTTGTTTCCCTTCAGCCGGAGCTCGATAGTGGGGGTGGGATCGACCTCAGCCGATCTCTCTTTAGTTAAGCTGCCTCCGATCATCCGGATTTGCGAAACGAGGTACGGGTACCTCTTCTTGATTCAAATGGGGCATCGGTGGAGATTAGATCTCCATGCAACAGTCGATGGAATCTCATGGAGAACAGTTTCCACTATTACTCCCTTGCACCTTCTGTGCTCTTGTTGTTCAAAAAAAAAACAGAACTAAAAGCTTTACCTTCATGATTTGGGGCCCAGGTATGCAGTCGGCTGGGCTGTGTACCAGACCCAGCCAACTGGGTCGGCTGGGTGGTCCTGGCTGGGTGCTAGACCCAGTTTTAGTTGAGTCTTTATTCGAAATCCTTTATTTGAGCTTGAATGGTTAGAATAAGTTGATATTGTTTAAGGAAGTCGACATCAGATTTATCAAGTTGTTAGGCATTTTTATTTTAACTTGAATGGTTAGAATAAGTTGATATTGTTTAATGAAGTTTTGCATCAGAATTATCATGTTGATAGGCATCTTTTATTTGAACATGAATGGTTAGGATGAGATGATAATTCATCCATTGTTTAATTCTGATATGTCTTAGAAATTAAATATGGTATTGAATTTGTGATCGTTGCTTAGCAACTGTTAAAGCTTAACCAACTGGGCATTTAGGAAAACCTAAGACAAAAAGGGATTGTGCCTAGCTATTTTCAAAAAGGGTATATGAGTAATAAAAAAATTAGTTTTCTTGTAACAGGTATGTTGTTCTTTTTGACAGCATACACAGGCCCAAACTGGGCCTGTGTACATGCTGGTGGACCCAGCCGACAGGGTCGGCTGGGCTGGGCATTGTCCTTTCAAAGAAAAATTTTATAATAAATAAATTAAACAACTAGAACTTTGAAATCCGTTTTGTTTGAAGTATCGGCTGTTGGATTGGCTGGCTGGCAGCCAGCCAAGTGGCTCTCGGCTGACTGCCAGCTGCTGGCCGAACCGACAGGCCCAGCCAAGTGCTTGGCTGGGTGTGTGGTTGGCTGTGGCAGGGCTGGGGCAGGCTCAGTCGACCCCGTCAGTAGGTGTTGGCCTGGGTCTTGGCCTTGAGAAAATTCTTTTGTTATACTTGATACAGAATTTTTTTTTTGTATAGAAGGGGCTTCCTGACAGCATACACAGGCCCAAAATGGGCCTGTGAATACCCTGTCATACCCAGCCGACCGGGTCGGCTGGGCTGCGCTGTTAGATACATAAATTTTTTTTCTCATGTAGGTATTGTAGCATGCTAGTGACATAAGTGTGTTAAATTATGAAAACAGGGCGGGCTGCGATTAGTAAAGTTAGGATTTTAAATCTCTTACTGCATGTTAAACCTTGGGAATAAGTCATGTACCTGAAATTTTAATTTCCACATATGTTAGGCGTGGATGTGGTTCATATGTGTGTTGGAACATGCTTACACATTACTCCATGACAAGGTTGTTTTGAGTGCTTACTTATTGATGGACTTAACAGGTGTGGTTGTATATACATAAACACATGAATGCTCTTTTGTTCACCTCATTACAATTCATGATTAGAACCATATGTAGTGATAATTGCATAAAGATGCATGCATGCGCATACCATGCATATGCGCAGAAAAAGGGGGTATAACATGGGTTGTGTAATTTGCATATGGGAATATCATATTTCATGTTTATTATCAATGGGTTAATTTGGTACATATATGATTATACCTTGCAAGCATGTTAATACCACTGCATACATATGATTATGATTCTTGCATCAGTGCTTCGGTGATCATAATGAATCATCGAGGGTTTGGTAAACCCGAGCTGTGGAATTATTTTCCCTCATTCATTTCAATGCATTGCAAAGATCATGCTTGATTAATATTTCAGCTTTATTGCACTGTTCTATATGTTTCCACAGGCCGGAGTCCTGTGATGGCTCTCGTGAGGTAGATGCGAGCTTTTATCTTTCTTTTTGCATATAATGTTGCAAAACTTAAGAAATTAATTAAAAAGTAATAACAAAGCACAGTGTAATATACCTTCTGGGATCACCCATCTGGAGAATGGGGATCTTAGAAATCCAGTCTTGGGGAGACTGTGAGGATACAAAACTCCGTGTGCGTAATTTTGGTCCCCTGAACTCAATATGGAGGTTCCTTCTCCTGACCACGGTTTTAGGGAGAGTCTGCCACTTTACCCGGGAGTGGTGTGTTTGACACAGCTGTTGTTTTTGGTCCCAAGGAAGTGACACTTGTGGGTGTGGGGTGTCCCTTGTGTCCCCGACATTAGATGTGAAGGTCTAATGTTCCGAAGGTGATTCGGTGGAGGGCTAAGTTGGAACCCAGTAATAAAATATAAATTGTGTGCTAAGCTACCCTGGGAACCTAACTTAACCTCGGGGTTTGTACCCGTTTGGTGTATCTGCGGGCAACGGTAATTAAAAAGAGAAACTTAAAGCTGTATGCATTTAATAGGTCATGCATAAGGAAACAAAAGACTTAATGGAAAATAATAAAATGATTCATGCATTGCACAAAGGACATGCATTTTTCCTATTATGCATTAGATCATGCATACTTTAATGGTTTCCTTACTCAATACATGAGGGTAAGTGTTGAATGTTTAATTCTTGTTGCATGCTGAAATTTTAGTAGATGCTACTGCTTTACTGTCTTTGCATGCTTAGCATTTATGATAGTTGCATGAATAAATTCTCAAATGCTATAAACTGTCTTGTATGTTTTTCCCTTAATTGTTGCATGATATCTCATCTTGACTCTTTATCTCACTTGCTTCATTAAGAAGTAGCTGTGCTCAGGATTTCGATTCTGACACCATACTTCATTGGTTTTTCGCAAGAACAGGTGATCAGTGAAGTCAACAGCTACTGCGAGGGCGCGAGAGTCACAACGAGTTTTGACAGTCTTCTTTGTGGACAGAGTGGCTCTTTATTTTGGTTTTTCAGTCTAGTGTTTTTGTTATTTGCTTATTGTCATCAGTGGTTACTTGAGTCAGACACTTTATTTTTGAGATTAGCTTTTAATTCATGAATACAGGTAATGGTTAGTTTATGGATGTTAATTGCAAGTTCTTTTGTGGTTTATGGCTATCCAGTTGGAATTGGAACTGTGAGGACCTCGGGTCTCTGGAAAGTTTTCCGCACTGTTTTAGAAAAAAAAAATTCTGCATTTTCAAAGGGGATGAGTTGGGGTCGTTACAATATATATATATATATATATATATATATATATATATATATATATATATATATATATATATATATATATATATATATGAGTAATGTGCTCATTTTGCCCCGTTAGGCCCATTCAAAAATCATAGTTTTTGGTATTTTTTCTATCTAACACCGTAGATGTGATCTACAAGTTTTTTTTAATGGGAACCAGCTTTTGGATCACCGAAATCTGACCTGTATACAGGTTTTTCTGGTGATCCAAAACCAATGGCTATGAAGGCATCAATTTTCCCGGCTCATAAAAATACATTTTTTCGTCGAAAAAACATGATCCAAGAGTTGATTCCCACTAAATTGAGCATGCTAAACACATCTAACGGTTCAGATCTATCATAAAACACTTCAAACTATGTGACCTAACAGGGCAGAACGAGAAAAGAGGGCCTAATATGTTCAGTTCTCTCTCTCTCTCTCTCTCTCTCTCTATATATATATATATATATATATATATATATATATATATATATATATATATATATATATATATATATATATATATATATATATATATATATAGTCACTAGAATATGGGAACCAGAAATATTCAAACTACCGTGTGAACTGCGATTTTCATGGTATTTTTGTTTTTTTTTTTCCTCTTAAATCTAACCATGCGGATGTGATCTACATGCTTGGTTTTATAAGGACCAGCTCTTGAATCATACGATTATGATGCATAAACAAGATTTTTTAAGACTTTAAAATCAATGACTCATAATCTTCATAAATATCAAAGCATCAAAAAATCGTATTTTTCATCGAAAATACACTATCTAACAGTTGATTCCTAGAAAATTCACCATGCCAACCATATCTACACGGTTGGATTTGTAAAAAAAGCATTGGAAATGCCTAGTCTACATGGCAGTTCTCGTATTCTAGTCTCTCTCTCTCTCTCTATCTATATATATATATATGTACTGTTAAAATATGGTATGCGTATGGATCTGGATCCAGATCCATACGCACGTTATGTTTTAACTTTTAACACATGCTCAATGCCATTTCATTAATGGCATGTCTGTAATTTTTCCAGCTATTGTATTTTTACCTATTTATAAAGTTTAGGGCTGGGAGGTTGGGTTAACATGCGCCGCCCCCAGCCATTGTGAATCTCCCTCTTCTCTCTCTCTCTTTTCTCAGTTTCTGCAGTGAAGGCTGAACCCCACACAGAATCTTTTATGTATTGCACTTAGTACCTTGCCACTTGAATCAAAAGAGCTAAAGGAGTAAATTGTTTGATGCACACAAATCTGGAGATCAAAGAGCAGATGTAGTCATAAATATTTTAAAACCAGGGGAGATGGAAGAACATATTGGAAAATAGATACCCAATTTTTTTTAGGAACCATACGTTTCTTTCAGTTGGGTGCAAACAGATGGATATGTCGGCCAATAGTTTCCAAGTTTTAATTGTCACCTCTTCCTATACAATGCTGTTTCTGCTAAAGGGCTTTCTAAGGACAGATCTGATCTAACAATTTAAAAGTGAAGTTGTACTTGATGGCCCCAGATGTACAGCTTGAGGGCTATGTCACAAGGACACACCATTTTGGTGGCATGTCCCTGGTGACAAGAGTGGACATGCTCGGACAGGGACACATATGGATAATATTTTTAATATTATCTTAATGTTTTTAAGTATTATTTCAATAGAAATGCATTTTAATATTAAAATATCAAAATTTAGTTTTTATTGATTAAAAATTAATAAAATCCGTGTCCTTGTGTCCTATTTTCCAAAAAAAATCAAACTTGCGAGTCGAACCTGCGTCACGTGTCCAGTCCACGTGTCTTTGTGACAACTTGAGGGGAGTATTACTCGACTAATCAAACCTTTGAGTGGCATTTTTTTAACATTTGCTCTATAGGTGGCATGGTAGTTGGGTAATATTTACAACATGGGTGGCACTACCTCATAACTACATATGTAATATAGTTGAAAGAATGCTGTAATAACACTAATCAAGTTTTCAGTGTAAATACCCTCATAACATGTCCCCCCTCACTGAATTGCAAAACATTTGGGACTATGAGAGTCTACATCACACATCCATCACTCTCTTCTTCTTTTTATTTCCCTCTATTCCTCCGTAAAGTTATTACAACAGTAACTAGATAGCAGCTAATGATTTAAACTATGGGAAACACAATGTGTGGTGCAAAAATAATATTGCAGAAATCTGTCTGAAGGATTTTCTATTCTGATTGATTCATGTGGGGAAAAGAAACGGTTAATAACCAGGAAATGGTGCACATAACCAACAAGAGGAAGAAACTCCATATTGGATTAAAAAAAATGGGAAACTCCTACTTAAGTATTCCAGAAAGAAATTTGTAAAAATGTTTGACCTGCAAGTGATGTTTGCAATGGCAGAGTCTGCTGTTACTTGGCGTTCAGCAGCGATCTTGCTCGCAACTAGGTCTGGCCATGAGGTTCCACTTGCTAATGCTGTGAATGCTAAGACATATGCATTTATTCCTGACCAAAGAAGCAAAACAAACATCAAATTCTTGGAAGAAAATTTTCATTGGACCCGCTTTATTTACAAATATCTAGTGGTGCAGGAAGAGAACCTGTAACACAGCTTATAATATCTGTGAGCTTTGTAACAACATATGCTATACTGCTTATGAAGGCTAGAGAACATATAAATGAAATCCATCCATGAGCAATCTGATATGGAGGAACAAAGGCAAAGAAAAGCCGCCAGGGAGCTAAAATCAATTCCCAGAAAATTGTCCCAAGTTGCACAATGATAGCATCTTCTTTTCTAGACTTAACGTTCATGAACTGTTAAAGAGATCAACTCAGAGCAGGAAAAAACAAATATTAGTTGAATGTCACCATAGCTGTGTCTGTAAAAGAGAAACTGCTTAATGCATATATTGCAATTGCTTGAATATCAATTTCTCAGACATAAAGTTCCAGGACATAAAAGAAGCAACCTATGTCACATGGGTGCGGGCGTGGGTGCAGATGCGGATGCGGCACTTTAAAAAAACTTGGGTGCGGGGAGGATATATATATATATATATATATAAATTTTAACAGTTTTAAGTTAACACTACGTCTATGTCACAGGGATTCGGCTAGCAGGGTGCCGCACCCGCGTCAACGCGACTCGACGCGGGTGCGGTCAACCCGACCCTGGGTGCATTGACCGCACCCAGGGTCATTTTTGTCCATTTTTTTGGATTTTTTTTAAAAAAAAATTGCCCTATGAAATGGGCTGCGGGACCCTTGCCGGGGGGAGCCCCCGAACCCCCCTTCCTGCAAGGGCAAAAACAATGAATCAGGCTCCACAACTCATCACTTTCATCTTTGGGGACAACCATATAAGATAAAAAAATGGTAAAAAGTAAGTTGGGCATAAATGTCATGGACCTTAACAGCTACCATACATTCATACATATACATGATATATATATATATATATATATATATATATATATATATATATATTTACATTTTTGCCCCTGCCGCACCCCCGCACCCGGTTTTTTTGGAAGTGCTGAATCCCTGCACCCGCACCCGCACCCATGTGACATAGCACTACGTGCATTTATGTATATATATATATATATATATATATATATATATATATATATATATATATAAATGGACTTGATTAGGGTTAACTGAATCTACTTTTGGATAGAAATGGACCTCAGTGTGGATGACTTCACCTAACACAAAGGAAGTTGTGTCCAAGTGTCGCACCCACATGGGTGCGGGTGCGAGTGCGGGTGCGGGTGCGATGCTGGTGCGGTGCCCTGTTAGAAGAGTCTGTGTGACATAGGAAGCAACAGTTTGGAAATGTATATGAAGATTGGAAAATTTTTGACCAACAAAAACACCTAACACACCTATACAATGATGTGAAGAAGAATGTTTAATTTTATGACTTTGAATAAACAAAGAGAAGTTATAAGATTGATGGCACTCTCACACGGACCAATTTATCAACATGCTCAGTTTCAAATCACATAGACGAAACAAGTAGTCCATGTTGTGCCCGTTCCAGACAGTCTTTTGTGAATCGAAAGGAAGGCTGTTATGAATTTGTTTGCTCTTAATCATATGTATTGCTGAAAACACCATGTCTTTGTGGGTGCTCTGCAATATTTATAAACATCTATTCTATTGCTTCTACCTGTTTTGAATGGGATTTATCTAATGGTTCAATCATTCTGTAGTGTACATTGATCATAATTGAATATGATGAATATTGAACACAACATAAAATTTTCTTGTATGGGTTGACCCAGAGTTACCAGAAGCTTCTTAGATAGGTGGGAAGCTCGCTTAAGAAGCACGATACTCCTCGCTTCCGAAACTTGATGAGAGCCTTGATTCCCCCACGCTTCTATGCTTTCCACATGGTTCATATATTCTTCTTATATGTTTTCTTACTCAACTTTTCATGTTTTTTTATGTGTTTTCTCTCACTCTTCTCACTAACTTCCATGTGCTTTTTCTAAATTGGAAGTCATCATTTTTAGATTTTGTTAAAAATATAATTTTGACACTAAAAAATCATGAAATTTAATATTAGACACTTTTATTTTAGTTTTTATTTGTGTTTCATTTTGATTCCCATTTAATTCTTATATTTCTTTTTTTTTATTCCTCGCTTCTCGCTTCATATAGATTTTAAAATGCATCGCTTCTCGCTTTCGCTTCCCTTATCGTTTTCTGCTTCCTCTTCCCAAAAAAATGGGATTATACTAATCCTTGGGATTTCATTCTTGGTGAATCCTAACAATCATCAAACATGGGATTCTTTAAAATCCTACAATTTTCAGAACACTGGAACCAAATGGGTGCTTATGCGTTTCTTACATACATAATGACTGCTTCCTCAGAACAGTCTCCCTCCCTTAAATGACAAAATAGACAATCTTAGAGCACCACCCTCAGCAACTTGCACAGGCAAAATAAACAAGCAATGTGCAAATATTGGACAATACATGTAAGCCAAACATGAAAATTCTTTATATTAGTGGAGGAATAGGTTTAAACTGCAAAAAGATGCTCCTGGACAACTAGCTATTCTCCCCATTGGGAATTTTTGCATGTAAGAAAGCTTGATCTACTTCTGTTAAATTCAAAGCAATATGATGTGAAATTTGTGCTGAGAAAAATAAGAGCTTAAACTTCACATCCATTTTGTAATGTAAAAATCTTCATTATTTGCAAATAATACCCAACTCAGCATTCTATATGCAACTATGAAAGTTACCATCTAGCAGCCATTTTACAATATTATCAGAGCCAGCGAGTTGGAGAACTACCATGAATGCACCAAGAAACTGCCTTCTCCAGTCTGAAAGAATGTCATATCCGTCTCTGTCTAGTTTCTTGCAGGAATTTTCATAAGATGGTTCTCCCAAATCTTCATCTGGAATGTTATGATAGAGAGGGCCTGAAATAAAATTGCATAAAACAATATTATACATGTCCAATATCATACAGATAAACATATCATAGAAATGCACAATATTAAGTTAGAGTACAACGTAGTACCAAAGATTATCGAGCAACATAACTTTGAAATGTTAACATGTGGTCTTTCTCCAATTTATATTTAGTCAATAGCATTCACTGACTGTTTATAAACTTAAAATTGCAACTCAAACCTCATCCAGAGCTTATGAAGAAACTAATAAGAGATCTTAAATGTAAAAGAAATGATGTAAAAAATTCTTGCATGGATCTTTTTTTTTCTTAATTTTGTGGCAACTCTGTAAGGCAGAATAATATGCTTGAGGCTATAAGCAGTTGAACTAGAATTTCTGATTGGAAGTTTTGATAGCAATAAGAAACGATTTTAAACCTGGAAAATGAGCATGCAAATTACCAAGATTCTTGACTTATACAACATGTAATGCTGGTATGGGTTGCAGGGCAAATGAATGGTTATAAAGTGAATATGCAACTGGAGACAGCATATAAAATCTAAGCACTTCCAACATTAACTCTCAAGATTGATAGCCCCCTCAATGACTAAGGTGAGAAACGTGATGACATGTCAAAAACTATACAAAACCTTTACAGGAACAAAAGAACTACACAATGAGTACAATATAAGTAGCAAGCTTTCAGACTCACTTTCAAGCTCTAGAGGCATCAATTGAAAACATCGGAGATCGAAAGTAATATAGGAAAAGCATGGAGTGAGGTAAGTCTTTTGTAACGAAAAATATAGCCTGATCCATGGAAGAGAGTTTGTTTCAGATAAAAGTGCAAAGCCAACAACATCAAATTTCCTGTACATGCTGGGCTATGTAACAGGGATTTGGCTAGCAGGGTGCCGCACCCGCGTCGAGTCCTGTACATGTTGGGCTATGTAACAGGGATTTGGCTAGCTGGGTGCCGCACCCGCGTCGACGCGACTCGACGAGGGTGCGGGTGCGGCACCGGGTGCGGCACTGCACCCAGGGTCATTTCGGTCCAATTTTCTGCAACCTCCGATCTCTGGAGGGATTCGAGCTCGATCGAAGGTCTTCTCGAGTGTATCGTTGTTCCCTTTCCAGAATCTGGAGGAGAATGCCGACGATGGGTTGGGGGTGTGGCGTGGACCACTGTGTTTTCTGCTGTCGACGCCCAGGAGGCCGATCTAAGAGACGCGACGGTGAGGAAGAAGGCAACGGCGAAGAGGAATGTAGACAACCATTTTTCGGCCATGTTCTCGCCGGATTTTTGCCGTTAGTCAGGGTTTTCTGGGAAGGACGCCATGGATTTTCAGAGAGAGAGAGACTGAGAGAGAGAGGGTTCAGGGTTTTGCGTGAACGCCAATATGAGCGTCTGTTTGTGTCAGTCTGCATCGTTTTGTGCCCTACTGAATCCGATCTTAGTTGGTGTTGGGTCATATTCATACGTGACCCGTTCACAAGTCGTGGGTCACTATGGTTTCAATTCGCACCTGATTCGGGAAATAACCAACTCCAATATGGTGTAACTGATCTTGACTGGGATGCCAGATCCGAACAAAAAAACGAACCCACACCAGTCCGATATCCAACTTAAACCTGTATGCTGACATGCAATCCATGACCTGGGCCACCAATTGAAAAACGCCTTGCAGTAGGGGGGAAAGTAGGTTGGATACAGACTGGATTACAGTTGATCCGATTTTGAATCCAGGAAGGATTTGGAACTAGTATATATATATATATATATATAAGAACAACGTAACTGCTTAAATGTTAGCTTTTTTGTTTATTTCAGCAGGGACCGAAGTTCCCTGCCCCTTTTTATTGTTCCAGCAGGGGCCGAAGGCCCCTACCCTTTATCTTTTCCAGCAGGGGCCGATGGCCCCCTGCCTTTTGTACCTTTCCAGCAAGGGCCAAAGGCCCCTGCCTTTTTAAATAACCAGCGGGGGCCGATAGCCCCTGCACCTGTTCTTTGGCGGCAAAGGTCGTTTGGCCCTGCCCCATCCTTTTATTGGGTCTGTTGGGACGGTTGGCCCCAACCCTATGTATTGGAGAAGTCGAGTCTTCTCCTTGTTTTTACTTTTGTCTTGATTGCATGTTAATATCGCGTATTTGCAGTTACGACTGATCCTGCTCACGCTCCGCGACCCGAGCCGTCAATTGTGTACACCCGCAGACGCCAGCAAGCTTGCAACTCTCCGAGGTAGGGGAAGATTGCACTAAAGACTTGGACAATTGAATTAAGTTCAACTAACTAAAAATGACCATTAAATAAATATATATATATACAAATATATATATTTATACGAGTATGCACTTAACTCAAGGACGCGGTTTCGCGATCCTTGCCCTTTACTTTCTGTCGTGTCCTTTACCTTTTGTCAGTCTTTACTTGCCATCGCGCATCGCATCGAGGTTTTGCGTTGCACTCCTTCTTACAATTTTTACTTGTCGTTGCGCGTTGCGCCAAGGTTTTGCATTGCACTTCTGCTTATCATCTTTACTTTGTCGTCGCTCTTTGTGCCTAGGCTCTTGCTTTTGCATATGTGTTGTTACTGCCTTGCTATTGCAGATGACGCGCAGGTTTTCGCTCTTTACGTATGCCTTAAAGGCATACTCGTGGAGGATGCAAGGGGCATTCACCACTCTCTCTCTTACGACGAGAGTTGAGTTGGGAGCTAGCGTACCTCGCAAGGATCCGGGCTCTTCGAGTACGCAGTCCTGCAGATGAGTTGGGGTTCAAACGAACTTCTTAGCAGGGGGTCTGTTGAGAAACATGTATCCCGTCTATCGAGGCCGGTATCGAGTCATGCGAGGCATGTAGATACCCCGATCGCGAATGAGATTCTAGAAAATTGAATGCCAAATGTTGGCAAAAGCTGTTGACTGTTTCAAAAGATAAAGAAGGTCAAAAGTAAAGTTTGAGAAACATTACATCCTTGTGAAACACTCCTGTTGAGGCTCCTATTGAGGAGCTATACCCCTTTTCATCCTAGAGTACTTGTAGTTGTGCACTACATGCTAGTATTGCGATGATCGGATGAGACGGTCGTGCGACCTCGAATAGTGCTAAATGCACAATACTGTAATCACTTAAATGGTGATTGATTCGCCTTCACAGGCAAGATACTCGAGTGGTTTAAAGACCACAGCATAGAATGGGTCGTTAGTTAAGCAACCCCTAACGCACCCATTCGCCTCTTGTTGTCTGTCAAGAGAGAGGACAGAGCGATACAAAACTCCAATGGACAGGTTGTTAACAACCACCCCACGGACAATGATCCGGCCTCTCCAGTCATTGGAGTTAGGAGATAGGGGCTACAATAGTTAGCTCAACACTTCTGCAGAAGTTGGATGCATCCATGGCACTGCTTACTTGCCTTTGGGGAATCCTCTCTCGGCTAAAGTTGTCCCTTTAGGAGCGGACTCAACTAGCTATTTGGGTTATTAAAATACATAGAATAACAGATGCCCGAATTAGTCTCAATTGTTTCTACGTTTTGCCTGCGCGTACCCGTAGGCCAGTAATATCGAAACATAAAGTTTGTTCACACTGGTTGTTGGGTCGTGAGACTTGCTTATTGCGTGGTAATTCACGACTTACGATCAAATGAATTGTCTTGCTACGTTTTGACGTTTGCACTACTTACCCGTTTGCACTGCTTACTCACTTACACTACTTACCTGTTTGCACTGCTTACTCACTTACACTACTTACCCGTTTGCACTGCTTACCTGTTTAACTGCATATCTGCTTTAAACTATGTAACCTGCTAAATTAAATGTACATAATTCAGTTTCCTATAGTCTCTCTTGTACGCCTACTAGTTTTTCACGAAACTAACCCATTCTATGGGTACAGGTGATGATTAGGTACACCACGGGCGATGGCGCGATGACTTCAAGACTTTCTTCTTCCTGCTCTTAGCTCGCGTCCTGGACGTTTAGGGTTTTATAACGGATTTTCCTTGGGATATTCGAATTTTGTACTATTTGGAGAACTTCTTAAATGAAAGTAGCTTTTCCAAGTGTTTGCAAGTAGCATGGGCTGTGCGCTTTGGTTCTTTTAGCTAACGCGCCCAAAGTTGTCAGCTTGCCTTTCTGAAATTAACAAAAGAATAGTCTTCTGTTGATTTCATAAACCATCTCTGAAATAAAGAGATTTCTTTTAGTTTCTTACCTATTTTTCTGAAAGGTTTACAAGTTTGAAATTTTGGGACGTTACAAAGAAACAACAGAAAGTATCTCTCTCATCCACCAAAGCTGAATATAGAGCCATGGAAACCACTACCATGGAAATTGTTTGGATTCGAAGATTGCTGGAAGATATAAATATACGAGTTCAAGGGCCCATAAAACTATGTTGTGATAATAAAAGTGCAATCTACATTGCCAAAAATCACACATTTCGTGAGTGCACGAAGCATATTGAGATGAATTGCCACTATGTTCGTAAAGAATATCTAAGAAAAGTTATAGATCTTCCTTATGTAACATCAGAATATCAACTGGCAGACTTCTTCACCAAGGCGCTTTGTTCTCCTAGATTCAACTTCCTTCTTGGCAAACTTTCGGTTATTTCACCCTAAGTTTGAGGGGGGGGTGTTAAATAGTAATATGTAATTGCCTCTTTTGTATATAGTTATATATAGAGAGAGATACATATACATATATATCTCATATAGATATGCATATGTATCTATCTAAATATATATATATATATGTGTGTGTGTGTGTGTATAAATACCCGATAGGGGTATAACAGTCTTTTTACACATTCTTTTTTGAGAATATGTTTGTAATTTGTCTTTCTTTTTTATTATTTTTCTTTTTTTTATATTGGCCATGAGGGGGCCCACAACATATACGTTGGAGCCCCGCCATGACTCCTTCATTGTATAAATAGGGGTCATCCCCCTTTAAATGGGACAAGCATTTTGTAAAGCTTGCTTTGGTGATTCAATAAAAAAGTATTTTTTATGCTTTGTGTATGTGTATCCGTGCCTTTGTGCACTTGTGAGTGTTCTCCTTGTGCCTTTGTGCACACTTCTCATATAAAAAATATTATGCTTTTTTGCACATATTTTCTCTATAGACATTTTCACATTTTTCTTGCTCCTTGATTTTGATTTTTAAAATGAGGGGCTTTGTATGTTTTTAAGTTATTCCCCGGTCTAGAAACGGCATATGTTCCTTCTTTTTCCTCTTGGTTTAAACTTTAAAGGTATTGCAAGAACACTTGGATTGGTCTTGCTCATTCCCATACGAGTTTCTTCTCCATTTAACTTAGTAAGAACATCTTCAAGTGGTGGGAAAGTGAAAGAAGATAGAAGACAAGACCTTATTTGTTCGAACTCGGGTCTAAGCCCATTCAAAAAATTAAAAAACCAATCTTCTAATTGCTTGTGTCGAAGCTCAATGGCTTCTCCACTCCATTTTTGTTCAAGCATAGCAAGCTCATCTCAAATAGAAGATAATTCGACGAAATATTCTCTAATAGTTAATTCGCCTTATTGAAGGTTCAAAACCCTTTTTTGAAGATAATACTTTGTGGGACAAATCCCTTGAGGTATACATCCTCTCGGTATATTCTCATACTTGAGATGCCTTCTTAAATTTTAAAATATTTGCATTGATTCGGGTTTCAACCAAAGAGAAAATCCATAAAAGGATTTTGTAATTCTTCATTTCCCACTCCTCATGCTTCTTATTATATTCTTCAAAAGCCTTCTTTATTTCTTCCCCATCAAGAACCTTAATTTCACCTTTTTCAATAGTGGCGATTTTTTGTTCGGTTCAGGAATAATGCCTTTGACATAACTCCAAAGGCCTTTTCCCTTAATATGGGCTTCTATATTGCCAGCCCAAACATGATAGTTGGACCCATTGAGTTTAAAACCTAAGAAAAAATGAGAATCCTTTTCTCCCATGGAAATGCCTTTATGAGAAAGAAAGAGTCTTCAAGAGTTGAAATCTTACCACAATGGGTCTTCTTTGAGCTTACTTGATGTATTGCGCTTTAGTTGAAATGATTTGCAAGAGCTTTTTGTGCCAAAAGAATGAGAGAGAGAGAGAAATGGGCATGTTTTTCGAAGAGACCACCAAAATAACGCAATACCCGAGCTCTTCTTCTAGAAACTTGGCTCTGATACCATGTGAAAATGTCTTCAAAGAAACAACATGCACAAAAAGTAACAACTCCTCAAAGAGTGATGTGCACAAAGGCACAAGAAGAACACTTGAACAAGTGTGCTCAAAGGCACATAATAAATCACCAATGCATAAAGGCATAAAAAATAAACAATCTTTATTGAATAATGGAAAAGCTTTTGCTCAAAAGCCTAAGATATACAAAGGGGGAAGACCCCTATTTATAATACACAAAAGGAGACCTTGGAGGGTCTCCATATAGACATTGGAGCCCCTCCAACGGTCACAATTGTGACCGTTCGAGGGGCCCAACGTCTCTATGTGGGCCCCCCAAGGCTAGAAAAAGGAAAAAGATAAAAAGAAAATAAAAAAAGAAAGAAAAGAAAGAAAAAAAATAAAGGAAGACAAAATATAATCATATTCCAAGGGGAATATGTGTAAAATGTAGAAATTACAGTTTTACTCTTAAGGGTATTACAAAAAATATAATATATATATATATATTTAGAACACATTTTAATTTTTAACAGATACCCAGTAGTTAAAAAGACCTTTTTTTAAGGGCTCTAGGCTAGTCTCTAATAAGAATAATCGTATTACCCACACCATGATTATAGAGTCGTGTCCTTTCATTTGCAACTAAGGATCCGTCATGACAGGATATGTCATTTGAGGGAAAAAACGTGGCTTATAGGCCCGATTTGTAGCAATCATGTATTACTTAAGAGCCATATGAGTTTACAGAATCTCCCTCGTAACTGGCCATATTCAACCTATGTAGTTGTTTGTATCAACTTTGTTTTGCCTTTTCCTTTCCCAGGAGAAACACAAACTCCAAACCTGTATCATCTGAGTTCCATATTAGTTACAGAATCTCCCTGGTAACTGGCCATGTTCAACCTATGTAGTTGATTCTATCAACTTTCTTTGCTTGTTTCTTCTCCAAGAGAACACATAAACTCCAAGAGAGAATTTCATAGTGAAGATCTTCTCATTCATAAACCATCTAAAGCATGAATTCACATCAACTCCTACTCCAAGAAAGATTAAAAAAAAACAAAAGATCATGATCCAAGAATGTAACAACCCCAACTCATACCCTTTGAAAATGCAGAATATATTTTTTTTTAAACAGTGTGAAAAACTTCTCAGAGACCCGGGGTCCTCACAGTTCCAATTCCAACTGGATAGCCAAACACCACAAACGAACTTACAACCATCATCCACAAGAACCAAAACAATTTCTTTATTTATGAATAAGAGTAAATTTCAGAGACAATGTTTTATTCGACTGAAAATAAAGCAACTGAAAAAGCAAGAAGAACTGAAACAAAAGAAAGAGTCACTCTGTCCCCTACTGAAACTGTCAAGATACAAGTATGACTCTCATCCATTCTCAGTAGCCGGTTCAATTTCACTGCTCACCATTTCTTGTAAAAAGCCAACAAAGTAGGATATTAGAATCGAAATTTTGAGCACAAC
The DNA here is from genome assembly GCF_984573655.1 of Nuphar pumila. NCBI lineage: Eukaryota > Viridiplantae > Streptophyta > Magnoliopsida > Nymphaeales > Nymphaeaceae > Nuphar > Nuphar pumila. The sequence goes on along the minus strand of NC_143250.1, from coordinate 101,898,348 downwards.
TACTTCTAAAGAAACCAGGTGAGACAAAGAACATGGATAAGATTTCATGTGCTAATTTGAGTGAGTGCAGAGTATCACAATGTGCAGAATTTAAGTAATCATACATGCAACAGGTTTCATATACTCACCAGTAGGGAACAGTAAAGCAGTAGCATATAGCAAGCATTAAGTAACCAAATCTTTCAGCATGTTTTTAGGAAGGAAATTACATACACCCACCATCATTTCATGATTTAGAGAACCACTCAAATATGCATGATCTAGTGCATAGCAGGAAAATGCATGATTATGTGCAATACATGATTCCTTTTGTTATCTTTTATTTAAGTTTTCATTTTCCATATGCATGCCCTATTAAATGCATACAACTTTAAGTTCCTCCTTTTTAATTACTGTTGCCCGCGGATACACCAAACGGGTACAATCTCCGAGGTCAAGTTAGGTTTCCAGGATAGCTTAACACACAATTTGTATTTTATTATTGGGTTCTAAACTTAGCCTTCGACCGAATCACCTTCGGAACATTAGACCTCCACATCTAATGTTGGGGACACAAAGAACACCACACGCCCACAAGTGCCACTTGCTTGGTACCAAAACAATTACAGTTGTGACAAACACACCACCCCCAGGTAAAGTGACGGACTCTCCCTAAAACCGTGGCCAGGAGAAGGAACATCAATATCGGGTTCACGGGACCAAATTTCAGCACATGAAGTTTTTTGTATCCTCACAGTCTCCCCAAGACCGGATCTCTAAGATCTCAATTCTCTAGATGGAAGACCTCAGAACATATATTACACGGTTCTTATTTATTATATTTTTATTAAAGTCAATTCTTTAAGTTTGCAACACCATATGCAAAAGTAAAGTGAAAACCTGCATCCTCCATTGCGGGGACCCTTACGGGACTCGAGCCCGTGAGGACAATTAGAACAGTGTAGTAGTGTGTCATACCAACTTGTGTGGTTTAAGTGATGCAAATCAAAATATATATGAAAGAAATTCAACCCACAACTGTTCAGGCCGATGACGGTCCATTTAGGCCATCGATGCATCACATAACAAAATAAAAGTAGTGTTTTATTCATAACACTAGGCCAAAATGCCAAAAGCATGTGTACTCATGCAACCATAACCCAACCATATGCATGTCATTTCTCAATCATATGCATCTTCACTATGTGTGTTGCCTACATCACATACGGGTATTAACCAATGCATATCTCCTTTGAGTGTGTGAGTGGACATGTAAAATCTCACATATCCATAAAGCATACATGCTCAAGAAGAAACATCAATAACCGAGACATACGCACATTTCAGATTTCACAACTAGTATTATGAAATGCAAAACAACATTTACATAATTACCAAGCATAAGTGTAAGCTTTGACATATGCTAGGTCGGGCTTACCAAACCTGGACCCGCCATCCTTAGTCCCAAAGTGTGGGATTCTTGACATACACACAAATATATGTAGGTTCCAAAAAAATCCCTTTGTTCAGAACGGAATTTTGATCATACACAAAAAAAATCAATTAAATCTGGACCAGTTTCGGAACCATCACAAACTGATTCATATCAGGCAACATGAAATCATATACTTCACTGTTATACCAATACGCAACATTTTAAATGAACACATGGGCTCCTATTCAAGAATACAATGCCAAAAAGGGAAACAACAAAGGCAAATCACATCTGGAAGTCATGTATTGGATTTCAGATTTACATGTCCTTTCTTCTTGAACAGGTTATATTGAACACTATTAGATATAACTGACAACTCAAGTTATGATTCAAGAATCCCATACTGCATCCTACAGTTATGGGTTTAAGCTGCACTCAAGAACAAGCTTGTGCCACTTAATAAAACCGTGTGCATAGTCAGCATGTCACGATATAATAGTGGGTGCCAAACAGGCAGCAAGAAGAAAACAAGTAGTATATATCTACGTTCTTGACGTGCATCCATAACACGAATCCAACCCAGATCCAAAGTCATACATTCAATTCAAGAATACACTACCCCCAATGGAAGAAACAAAATTAAATGGAAGTCAGAAATCAAGATTCCCAATAGGAATACAGAAAATTTCATGCGGTTAACAGAAATAAGATTGAAGTCAACACGTCAGGTCGACTGTATTCGTCAGCTTGAACAACATTTTCTTGTCAAACACAAGATCAGAACATTTGGCAGAGACACAAGAAGAAGAAAAAACTCAAAGATCGGCTAACAACAATTTTGACCTTCATGTTATGTTCTACAAATCTACTACTAACAAGGTTACAGAAAAAAAAAACATTCAAGAACCTTCTTAAGCCTATCATGGAATGAAATAAAAATAGCGACAGGCAAAACTCAAGTCACTTGGGTTTCTCGTTTCCTAACTAGGAAACCCCCAAGTATGGGGTATCCCTATAAGAAACTCGGGACCTCCACGGCTGGAGCCATCCACTACCTCAGCCGACTCCCCCCCACATCGGCTTGATTTGGGGATTTTACGGGTTAGGGTTAGACCAAAATAACCCCATTGATTCTTGAAAACCAAGAAAGTAGCCATCTAACGGATTTTCGTGGCTTCTCATCTCAAACCCTTACACGAAATCGAACCCCTGTTTGATCCCTCACCAAGATTCAACGAAGAACAGTACCTTTTACGGTGATCGGAGACAACTGTTGCGGGGGAATGCTGGCTGGTGTCGCTCCTCTCCACTGCCGTTAAGGGGAGTGCTCGAGGGGCCTTCGATGGCCGCAGATAGCCGAAGCTTTGCCGGTGATAGAGCTCCCTTCCGGTGTGCACGAATGACAACGCACGAGAGAGAAAGAGAAAAAGAGGGCCGAGTGAAGAGGGCGAAACCCTCTCCACCCCCCACCCCCTTTATCACACCGAACCCCCCACTCCTCTTCTCCGAGAAGCGCGGGGTTGGTTACACCTTTTGTAACTGCCCCCTCCTCCCCCTTCGATATATGCAAGAATTGTGCCCTAGGCACGATTCTTGTTTCCTTGCTTTATAAGGCACAACCTGGGTCCGGGTCTGCGACTCGGGATCTAAACCGAGTTGTGGTTCTAGACCTGCACCTCCCACTCGGTATGGATCCACGGATTGGATCCGAATGGATACAATCGTGGATCCCATGAAAACACTTGTATAATATATATATTTTATCATATATATATACATATATGGTATTTTACATATATCCATAAGGATCCTATCTGGGTCTTGGATCCGGAATGTGGATCCCAAGCCCATTTATGCCTTATATAAATAGCCATCACTTGAATAATTCGATTAATTAAAATTTTTGCACTTATATATATATATATACATATAAGTTTATACGAGATAAATATATACGTCAAGATCCCTTTATGGGTCCCGGATCCGAGACTTGGATCCCAGGCCCAAATCACAATGTTATGAAATTTGTATTATAATATATCTAAATAAATGCCTAAAAATTTGCGGTTATTACAAAGAATCCTGAAACGTAACGTACAAAATATTGTCATCTGCACAAATAAAAGGAATGGAAACTCTTAAATTAGCTAACTAAAACAAGTTTCTTGAAGTAAAGAACCTAAACAAGTGTACTGGCATAAGAACAGCCAAAAGTAAATTTTATGTAAATTTATAATCTTACAGGAATATTATTCTTATGCTTATAGTTGTAAAGTCCTGAATAGCTGGGTGGTTGGGTCCCACTGTTATAACTGAGGTGTCCCAGGTTCAAAAGCCACAGCGATTATCCCAGCTTGCCAATGAAAAAAAAGCCTACCTATAGTTGTATATTGGTTTAGCAGTTAAAACATTTAAGAAAAAAAAATGCAAATGTGTTATACCATTATTATTTAGAGCCTTTTAAAAATTTAAAACAGAACAACATTTTCCATGTCCCACACACTTCCAGGTTTATTTCCTTCTTGTTTCCTGCTTTCTTTTTTACATAGAACCTGAAAAACCTCATTGAATAATGTTTTCTCATTTCGATTTCCTTTCCTAGCAGCCTTGAGTGATATTCATGTCGTCAATATCAGGACTCAAGCCTTAAACATTGCAAAATGCTGAAAAGGAAGATGTGATAGTGATAAAAGATCTTTATCAATCATACTATCTAGAAGCATAGTTGGCAAACTCGTGACTCAGATCTGGATCGCCTGACCCTTGACTCGCGAGTCAGTGGGTTGACTCGATAACTCAGACAAGTTATGACTATGCATTTTTTATTGTTGAGATATGGAAAAAAATCAAACTCAAAACTATATAATCACAAAATTTATCACATGAAATCAATGACTAAGCTATATAAGTATTCAACTATACATAATGGCTGATCTTTATGATTTAAAAATATATGATTCTTTATAAAAAATTATCCTTTTATGAGCATTATGCATTAAAACCATGAAATGCATGATAAAAGACACATAAGAGACATGTGGATCGGTGGTCCTGAATCGGTGACCCAGTTGGGGTCTGATCCGGGTCGACTCGGGTGATTCCGGAGTCAATTCGCCGGGTTTGCCAACTATGTCTAGAAGAACATAATGACATGACTTCAGCAGATAGACAACCATGGTACATAATGTTAAATATATATATATATATATATATATATATATATATAATTCATTTGTAATACCCGATAGGGGTAAAATAGTCTTTTTACCATTTCTCGCATATTCATTTTTTGAATATGTTTTTATTTCTTTTTCTATTTTTTATTTTTATTTTTATTTTTATTTTTCCTTTTATTTTATTTTTTCTTTTAACTCCGCCTGTGTATAACTGTTTAGTTATACACTGCCGGTCCCAAGCCCAGATAAAGGAGGAGGGTTGCGGTAGGCCTGTGACAGCCAGCATAAAAACTTTGTCATACCCTATGAAAATGAACCAATATGAGAATTTCGTTGGGGCGTTCCCTACTGAGCGACGCGCTGTACTCTCTAGGCCCGGAGGCAGTGATAAATGGGCAAGGGTTGCTAGGTCGTCGCCCAGAAGCGACGCGTCACACCGGCTCCCGGGTGTGGTGTCAAATAGGCAAGGGTTCCCTCACTTTGTTGGACGGGTGGGGTTAAAAAAGTTAGTCCAAGACCATAAAATTAGGTTAGCCACTTGGAACATAGGGTCTTTAACTGGTAAGTTGGTAGAGTTAGTAGATGTTATGTGTAGGAGAAAGATTGATATTTTATGTCTTCAAGAGACCAAATGGGTAGGTGAGAAAGCAAAAGTGATAGAACCTTGGGGATATAAGATTTGGTATACAGGAATAAATAGGAATAGGAATGGAGTAGGGATTGTTATGAGTCGTCAGTTTATAGATTATGTAGTGGAGGTCCGTAGGAAGGGTGATAGAATTTTACTTATTAAATTAGTATTAGGTACGGATATTATTAATATTATTAGTGTTTATGCACCTCAAGTAGGTTTAGATGATTCCATTAAGCATCAATTTTGGAAAGATTTAGATGAAGTAGTACAAGGGATATCTTATGGAGAAAAGCTTTTCATCGGCGGTGACCTTAATGGACATGTAGGCATTAGTAGGGATGGATTTGAGAGTATCCATGGAGGCTATGGTATAGGAGAAAGAAATGAAAGTGGAGAAAGGATTTTAGATTTTTGTTTGTCCTATGATATGATCTTAGCTAACACTTGGTTTAGGAAGAGGGAGTCTCACCTAGTAACATTTAAAAGTGGGGTTAATACGAGTCAGATAGATTTTTTCCTACTTAGAAAGAGAGATAGGGGTTGTTGCATCGATTGTAAGGTTATACCGGGAGAAAGTGTAGCTACACAACATAGAGTCTTAATTTTAGATCTTAGAATTAGACAATGCCGCAAAAGGGATAGACATAGGATAGATCCTAGAATTAAGTGGTGGGCACTGAAAGGAGCTAAACAAGGAATGTTTGTAGAGCAGGTAGTTAAGGAAGCTGATTGGTGTCTCGAGGAGGATTCAGAATCAATGTGGAATAAGATAGCGGGTGGCATGAGAAAAGTGGCTAAGGAGGTATTGGGTGAGTCTAAAGGCAGTGCACCACTAGGTAAGGATACATCATGGTGGAACGAGGATGTCAAATTAGCTATTAAGGTTAAAAGAGAGTGTTATAGAAATCTAAGTAAGAGTCGTGATAATGAGAATTTGGAGAAGTATATGTTAGCAAAAAAGGAAGCTAAAAAAGTTGTTCGAAACGCGAGGGCTAAGGTATATAAGGAGGTTTATGACAAGTTGGATACCAAAGAAGGCGAGAAGGATATTTATAGGCTTGCAAAGATGAGAGATAGGAAATCGAAGGATTTGGGTATGGTTAGATGTATCAAAGATGAAACGCAAAGGGTTTTAGTCAAAGATGAGGAGATTAAGGAGAGATGGAAAGATTATTTTGATAAGCTATTTAATGATAGTCATGCTAAAGATCTTGGAGACTTCTCCATTCCTTTTCATGAGATAAATCATGACTTCATGCGCAAGATTCAAAAGAAAGAAATTGCAGAGGCTTTGAAGAAAATGAAATCAAGAAGGGCAGTTGGCCCAGATGGTATACCTATCGAGGCTTGTAAATGCTTGAGAGAGAAAGGTTTAGAATGGTTGACAAATCTTTTTAACTTGATTTGGCAAACAAATAAGATGCCTAATGAGTAGAGGAAGAGTACTTTGGTGCCTTTATATAAGAATAAGGGTGATATACAAGATTGCACAAACTATCGTGGTATAAAACTCATGAGTCATACTATGAAACTTTGGGAGAGGGTGATTGAGTCTAGGTTGAGGAAGGTTGTCATGATATCGGAGAATCAATTTGGTTTTATGCCTGGAAGATCAACTATGGAAGCTATACATCTTCTTAGACAACTTATTGAAAGATATAGAGAGAGGAACAAAGATTTGCATATGGTTTTTATTGATTTAGTGAAGGCATACGATAGAGTACCTAGAGACGTTCTCTGGTGGACAATGATGAAGAAAGGTGTTTCTCTCAAGTACATTAGTATAATTAAAGATATGCATGAAGGAGTAGTAACCAATGTCCGCACTTGTGGAGGAGTGACAACCAATTTTCCGATAACGGTTGGGTTACATCAAGGATCTGCTTTAAGCCCTTTCCTATTTGCGATAGTGATGGATGAGCTTACGAGATCAATTCAAGAAAATGTACCGTGGTGTATGTTGTTTGCTGATGATATTGTTTTGATTGATGAGTCTAGAGCTGGGGTTAATGCTAAGTTAGAATTATGGAGACAGACATTGGAAGCTAGAGGTTTTAAGTTGAGTAAGAGTAAGACTGAATATATGGAATGTCGGTTTTGTAAGCAACGAAGTAGTGATGAAAGTGTAGTGAAGCTTGGTGAGCAAGAAATACCGGTGAATGATTATTTCAAATATTTGGGATCCATCATTCAAAAGTATGGAGAAATTGATGGAGATGTAAATCATAGGATAAAGGTTGGGTGGATAAATTGGAAAAGTGCAACTGGAGTGTTGTGCGATCGTAGAATGCCATTGCGGTTGAAGGGAAAGTTTTATAGGACGACTATTAGACCCGCTTTACTATATGGTACGGAATGTTGGGCTGCCAAGAGACATCATATTCAAAAAATGAGTGTAGCTGAGATGCGAATGCTTAGATGGATGTGTGGAAATACAATAAAAGATAAGATTCGGAACGAGGAGATACGTAAGAAGGTAGGTGTTGCACCCATTGAAAATAAGATGCGAGAGAATCGTTTATGGTGGTTTGGACATATTCGGCGAAGGCCTAATGATGCTCCAGTTAGAAGGTTGTAGAAATGGGAAAATATATTAGTTAAAAGAGGTCGGGGTAGGCCTAGGAAGACTTGGATGGAGATGATAGGAAAGGATATGAATGCTTTGAACCTCACCGAGGACATGGCATTGGATAGAAATGATTGGAAGAAAATGATTCATGTGGAAGACCCAAAATGAATTTCTTTTTTGGTTCATATCGCTGACCCCAATTGTTTTGGGATGAAGGCATTGTTGTTGTTGTTGTTGTTGTTTATTTTTTCTTTTAGGCATTGAGGGGCCCACCATATAGACGTTGGGCCCCTCCAACGGTCATAAATATGACCGTTGGAGGGGCTCCAACGCCTATATGGGAGCCCCTCCTTGGGTCCTCTCTCTTGTATAAATATGGGGTTATCCCCCTTGTATGTGTAAGCCTTTTTCAAGTCTCATTTCAATAAACATTCCATTATATTTTTTCATGCTTGTGTAGCCTTTTTAGGCTTTTATATTGTCCCTTTGTGGACTTCTTATTTGATTGCCGTAGTGCTTGTCCATTATTGGACTTTGTGAATGCTTGTGCATTCTTGGGTTACACTTCTACCTATTTTCTTACATATAAACCTTGAAAACATCATTGTTGGGCAAAATTTCTCAAACCAAGCTGGTCTCTTCAAAACCATGAAGTAATGAAGGCATCAATAAATTCACTTTATTTGTTCTTTCCCTCTTTCTCCTTTTTTCCATTTTAAAATTGTTTTTCTGAGCATTCACAAGAAAAGCAATTACTTTTTAACTGTCATAAGAAATTTCCTCACTGGGAAAACATTGATGAGTATGAACTCTATAGATAAAAAAAGGCAATAGCAGTTCCATCAAATTAGAGCAGTGGGAAATATGAAACAGTTTTTTTTTTGAGAAGTGTGGGAAATATGAAACTTAAGCAATATAATGAACAACTTGAGACTCAGTATGTCTACTAGAAGTATATTTAATATTTTATTAACTGTGAATATCAAAATGAACAAAAGCAACTGGAGGAAAGAATGAAATGGTTACAAGTTGCGGAGCGAATTACTTGATTTTCATCAGTGAAAATATACCCACAAGCTCCAGAATGTACAAGAGTCAACCAGTCAAGTGAAATAGTAGATGCTCAAGAAATATTTCCAAGTCTACCAGGTGTATTGTCATGTATTGCCTCATCACCACCATCAAAACACTTTCTATATGTGGAGCAAATTGCATGCTTTAAAAAAAGATTACACAAGAAAAAAAATTTAATGGGTGGCATTGCAGACAGGATCTTGCACAGTCTCTCATTCTAGCCAATACAAATCAAGATGCCCATTGCAGTTACTTTTGGTGCTTGAGAATTGAACAATAGGGAAAAGGCTACGATCTTCCCCTAATACAGAAAAAGCTTTAAAAATTAGCCTGTGAAATGGAGAATTACCTTTTAGCTTCTTAGAATGGATTGAAAATATATCAACAATTTCCTTCTCCTGGTCTTCATCAACTTGAAATATATCAGAAGATTCTGCAGATCCACCATCACCAGATCTGATGACATTAGACTCCTCTGGGACCCAGTTCTCTGGCCTTTTCCCCTGTGGTCTACAAAAGAGTTGGAGAAGTGACACATTGAAAAATCCACTAATCTAGATTCTCAAGCGAAAATCAGTTAGATTATAGAATGTATCAGCTGATTAACAACATAAAGTACAGAGAATTACTTCACATCTACTGACAATGCATAGGGTGAGGAACATACAGTGGAAGTGAAATGTAGGGAAAACGTTTATCTTGAGCATAAGCATGTAGTAGCAAAAGCCCAAACTGCAGTACAGTTAGCAAAGCCTCCCACAACGTTATCATATTTGGAGTCCACACCTATCAAATTTGCAAAAACCCACGAATCAGGAAGTCATCACATTCACATGGTTGATACATTAGCATAATATTGATCAGTATCTGCTAGTAACAAAGAAATCAAACTAAAAGAGTTGCTGAAAATAGGCTCTAATGTATTCTGATTTTATAAGTGGTATCTATAGTTTTCCTTAGTGCATATCACAGTGAAAAATCGCGTTTTCAGGATTTTCTTGGCAAGGGACAAAGTCATGATCAATAAAAAATTTGCTAAAAATATCAGAAAAATATTGTTAATATTTATAATCTAAAAATATTACAAAAAGTAAAATACAAAAATATGAAATAAAAAACAATTAAAATTGCAATAAAATAGTGACAATAGAAATCTGTGATATTTAAAAATTTTGTAATGTTAATGGAGTTTTCACTGCATGTGAGTATCTCAAGATAAAATCATGAAAAACTAATGGCACTTCCGCTATTTATGTTATACACAAGTCCTAGAGCAAGATACTTCTATTCCATGTAATGCTGGTACAGGACCAACCTACTCACAGATACCACAGTGTTGGTCGTGTAATGATGTATCTACCTAACCTTGCTACTCATGAATAACAGATGCAGTATATACATCCTTCTATACAGATCCACAAAATATGCAGTTGGGAAATATAATCTAGTGCAAATCAGCAGAACTCCATTAAATCAAACATAAAGAAAAAATTGTAGGAGAAAGACAAATCAATTCAATTTGCAAGACCAACAACCAAAAGATGGGGAAAACAGGTATGAAAAAGAAAACCTAGAGAAGCATGCTATCTGTCTAGTGGACAAAAGCATGACCTTAGATGGTTAGGTCAATAAGCATTTATAGAATACCTCCAAAATTATGTAAAGCCAGACATATGCCCAAAATGACCAAAAAAGCTCCACTACCCATACACCAACATCTGCGATCTTTTTCACCATTCCTGCTCTTGGAACTACCACACATATGGCATGAATGGGAAAGAGATCAAATGCTGCAGAACCAACAAGCGTTCCAGGACCCAAACCTGAAAATTGTACAAGAGAATAATAATTAACTACCACTAAAATTGCATATGGAACATGCTTTTAAATCAGAAAATATTTCTTGAAGTTACAAATAGTTATGTTTATATAAAATCAGTAGGGACGATTTAACATACTGATTGATATAACAAAAGTAGCTGCACCATGCACAAGGTAACAGCAGGATGCTAGTCAGACATAGTAAAGTTTCAAAGCAGCTAACAATCCCATATGCCTCTTCAAGAATCCAGTGACTTTCATTGTTTTCATAGGAAATAAAGAAGGCCAGTGAATTGAAAGAGAATCACAACATAGGCATCATTAACTGATAGTGATGAAATATTAAATAACATGTAAAGAATGCATACAAGAATCCAATTGTTAAAGAAGCCAAACTCATATAAAGGTTAACAGCATAAAGTGCTGACTTCTCATTTCTTCAACATGTAGATGTAGCGGAACAAAATACATAAAATGTCTTCAGCTGACAAGTATGCCCAAAACTAAAAAGCAGAAACTATCATCAAATCTGAACTCAAACTTCCAGCATTTTTCTCCTTGGAGTTTCAATACAATGATGACCTTATCATGCAGTCTGCCATGGAAGCTGGTGATCCGTTTATCAATGATATTATCTGCAAGGTAAATATGAATATCCAAGGAATCTTCAGAACCAAAATCACCATCTGACTAGATTTTTTTTAATAATACATGTTGATGGTTAAGTTGCATACTTGATTAACTTGCATTTCCAAAAACAGCCGAATGTTACTAGATTTTCACATTTGTTGCTTTTTTCTTTTTTCAATCAAAGGGAAAGGAGATTTTAAATGATGCTCATGTTAACTTTTGGTACCATTATCGTTTAACCAAAGCACTTGTGCGATGAAGAGAGATAGAGGCTGCAATCCCACACGTCCAAAAGATTGGGCAACATGTGCTCTTCTATTCCTTTTATATTGATATAAATGACATATTACAATATTGCCCTCAAGAGTAAAATACAACACAATTAAACAATTGGGGCAAAAGATATAAACAAATAAGGAATAATAACAGGACATACAACTCAGGCCTGGACTAGGATCTAGACCCAATCCAAGGTCATGTCTCAACAGCTCAGACTTGGATCTGTCATTCAGTGTTTGAAGTCAACTAAGGCAGCTTGTAGGATGTCCCCAATAAGAAGATTTTCACATTTGATCATTGAAAGGTCATGGTCCTAAGGCACCAAAATGCAAAAAGATTTTTGGAGTCAAGTGGCAACAAGATAGGACAATTTTACTGGAAACCACCATCCTGCCCTTTTTCCACAATCTACTGCCAACACAATTTGGAAGGGACCCCTATTACAAGGTATATGTGCTTGTTCAGTAATTGTAATGGCCCCTCAGTCCCCTTAAGAAGGATGGTCTGACTGATCCAAAACTCCCCCTCTTAGATGTACCACCAACTATAAAACATATTGTAATATCGTGTATTTTCATACTTAGTCAAATTTGAGAATTCTGAAAATTTGTCAAGTGAGGAAAATCGATAAACCCTTGGTATTAGGAATATGTTAATTGAGTCTGAGCTTGGCCTAGGTTTCATCGACAAGGTCTAAATGAGCCAATTGAAATGTGATAAAAAGTTTTATTCACAACCTTTAAATTCGAGCAAAATTCGGGTTAAATTCAGGAGAATTTTAGAGGTGAAATTCGAAGTACATACCGTTAGATGCGTCTCAAAATTCTGAGTCCAACGACATTTTACTTTTCTGAATTTGGGCTACGGTTGGCCCGAAAATTGCAATTTTTCAAAAAAGGCCCCTCTCGAAGGGCTGGGTCTGGATTTGGATCAGATTGGATCCAATACAAATTATCTAAATTAATATAGATCTGAATTCAGTCCAAGACCCATATTAATTAAGAATTGATCCAGCTTAGGATCCAAATGGATTTTAGATATGGATTTGGATCTTTGATCTAGATCCAAAATCTAGATCCAATTAAAATACAATTTTATATTTATTATACAAGTTAAATTAAAATAATTTTAAAGTTAAAAAGACTCTCAGAGGGATAAGGTACTCTCTGGAAGCTTCTGGATATTTAATTGATAATAATTAATTAATTTATTATTAAATTATAATTAATTCCGAATTTCAGTAATAGCTAACTAATTGGACTCCCTAGAAGAGTCCATAATAGTTATGAGAGAGGCTTAAGGTAAGAAAAAAATCTAAAAAGAATAAATGCTTTATGAATTAAGAAAGATAGGTGAAAAAGTCAACAAGAATATAAAAAAAAATTGGAAAGTAGGGTGGAGAAGGACTCCCATATGGGAAGTCCTCTCTCCAACCCACTTTAGAAGGGGCTGGAAAAGAGGGGTGGGCATCACCCCCTATCCCCTCTATATAAACTAAAAAAAAGAGAGAGAGAGAAAGAGAGAGGAAAAGAGAGAAAGAGAGAAGGAAGAAGAAGAGACCCTCTTCCTCTACGGATATCCAAAGTTTTTTTGATCATTTTTCAAGCTTCGAATAAGGTACGGGTGTTCTCTTTTGATTCGGATGAGAAAAAGAGACGAAATAAGTTTTAGGCAATATTTTGAAGGAAACCATGGATTTTATTTCAGATTCACATGCCTCGATCCATGGAAATCGATATATGCATGCTTGGGATATATATTTTTTATTCCTACGCTCATATATATATATTTGAACAAATCAGTCCCATTTGATGAACGGACAGATCTGATCATCGCAATGATGAGCAGATCTGGATAGATTTAAAGAGGGATTTTTATGCACGTAAATTATCAGAACTACGAAAAGAAATATATATATATATATATATATATATTTCCCATAAGGCCTGATTTTTTTTTATGGGACAAGACAGACTGTTGTCCAGTCCCAGCCGACTAGGTTAGGCTGGGACTGGGTCCCTAGCATCGTAGAAAGAAAAAACAGGCCTGCTGACCCCAGCCGATCCACTGTCGGCTGGGCAGTTGGCCCAAATCAGGCCCAGCCGACTGGATCGGCTGGGCAGGATTGAGCCCTAGACGACTGCATCGGCTGGGCTGAGATTTGGTAAGCCTGAATCAGGAAAAAACAAAAATGTAATATAGTTAGAAAAGAAAAAATAAATAAATAATAAAAATAATTTTTTTCTGTGTTGGGTTAATACACAGCCCAGCCGAGGCTGGACAGGCTCATGATCTGCCAGGCCCAACCTACCTGGGTTCGGCTAGGCAGGCTTATGGTTCTGCTTGTAATGAAATGGTGGTCTTCCACAAATGTACGAAGAAACTCACAACAAATGTCTATTGAAGACACTACAAACCTAACCCATGAAAGGGTATAAATGGAAGAACACTTGAAAAGAATAATATTTTATTCATACACAAAATGCTTAAGAAGCATTTGAAGAAGTGAGTGACATTGAATGGGAGTATCCCTATTTATACTAAGAGAAGCAAGAGAGGAGAGCCCATTTTGAGCTCTCCTCAAAAGAGACGTCAACGGCTACACTTGAGTCAAGTTCCAACTAGTGTTAAAATTGTAATCTCATAGTTAATCTCATATGTGAGATAACTATATCATATGTAATCTTATTCTTTAGTTTAGCTTCTTAGTTTAGTTAGAATTAGGCTAGTTAGAATAACTTTTATTTTCTGTTTTCAGGACACTCAAATAGGCTTATACCTTTATTGACTTTTTAGTCAATAAAGCATAAAGCATTTATTGGCATTTATTGGGAGACGTTGGACTCCCAACAGCTCCAATTAGAGCTGTTGGGAGCCCAACGACTCCCCCTCTCTTAGCTCTTTTCATCCCTATAAATATGGGCTTTTACTTTTTGTATTTCATGACTTTTGTGTGTGGGTTTATCCCACTTTAATGAGATATATTTTTCTCTCTTCGTGTGTGCACTCTTTTGAATATTTTGGTTCTTGCGAGTGTGTTGAATAAAACTTTGTGTTCATTGAGAAAGATCTTTTGTGAGCTTCTTTTGAATTTCGTTTAGGGTTATATTTCCTTTCATGGTATCAGAGCTACGATTGCGATCAAGCTACTTATCTCAGTGCATTGGGAAGCGTGTCACTCAAGTTTTGGAGAAGAAGAGGTGCTCTTCTTCAAGTATATATAACAGAGTGATCAACAAGCTTGGAGGTGTGTTCGTATCTACCATTCGTGATAGGGTACATCTCTCTTCTCTACTCTCATTAAGTCTTTTGTTTTCTTCTTATTAAGCCTTGTAAAATGGATGACAATGATAACGTCACCATTAAACCCATTAAGCTTAATGATTCAAACTATGTCATATGGGCTTCAATTATAAAGCACCTTATACGAGGAAAGAAGTTATGGGGATTAGTAGACGGGACCGATATGAAACCTACACTAATCCTCACCAAGGATGAAGGTGAGAAAAAAATACTTCTCACAGAGGTAGAAAGGATCAAGGTCATTTCCACTTATGAAAAAAATGGAAGGAATGGCGAATAGGTCATGCCAAAATTATGTCTTGACTTATTATAAGTGTTGACATAAAGAAATGCTTGAGTCTTGCTAAATTCGAGCATGCTAATGATGCGTGGGATTACCTTAAGAGAATGTATTTTCTTAAGAATATTGCACATGTGCAATCTACAAACTAAAGTTCGGAATATGGTTCAAGGAGACAAGAGCATTAGAGAATACTACAATGGCTTGTCGGAATTGTGGGAAGAATTAGCTCTTCTTGAACCAAAGTGGCATTGTCCACAAGATATTGAACTCCGCCAAAATCAAATCAATGCAGAGCATTTTTTCATTTTATTAGTAGATTACGATCGGAATTTGAATCCACTAAGTCTATTCTTCTCCATTGTAGAAAAGTACCGTCAATAAAAGATAAAATAGAGGAATTGAGTATGGAAGAAAATAGACTAAAAAGTAGAATTTTCAAGAGCGATGACGACTCAGTTCTAGCCGTCTCCAAACCTGAAAACTTTGTCAAAACTTACAAACCTCCCAACTATGAAAGAGGAAATGATGATTTTGAGAAAAAGAAAATTATTTGCTATTATTGTCGTGAACCTAAACATGTGAAAACTCATTGTCCAAAATTAAAAAGACCTTATGAGAAAAAAGTTGCCTCTATCAGACCACCACAAGAATCAAGCGAAACTTTCATTGGGAGTATGTCTCTTGCACAATTGGTGGAAGCATTCAGACCACTACTCAAGGGAGCATCTTCATCTACGGGAGCTGTTGTCACTTCTGTGAGCACCTCCAATCCAGGTAAAACTCTATGGCTTCTTGACTCAGGTGCTTCTTTTCATATAACTCCGAATGTTGAAATATTATCTGAATGTCATAACTCAAATGGATCTAATGTTTTTACTGCCGATAGAACATCACTAGAAATCAAAGCAATAGAAAATTTTGAAAAAATTTCTCAAAACTTAAAAGGATTTCATATTCTATAAATTAGATATATTCTCAAATTAAATCTCAATCGCTTGTCTGTTTCTCAACTATCTGACCATGGATATAACATTTATTTCTCTTCTCGTGGTTGTCGAGTGCAGGATCACCAGTCAAGGAAGCTGATTGGAGAAGGTCATAGAGAAGGAGGCTTATACTACATTGATTTTTTGAAAATTCCTAAGAATACACTTTGTTGTAATGTTCAGAAAATGAACTTGAATCTATGGTACAGGAGACTTGGTCATCCTAGCATATCCAAGATTCAGTTTTTTTCCAAATATGGAAAACTTTTGTAATTCTAAAACATTTAAATGTGAAAAATGTATTCTGGGAAAAATAAAGAGATTACCCTTTCAAGAAAGAAATTTTGTCGCCTCTCGGCCTTTTGAGTTAGTGCATTCGGATGTATGGGGTCCTGCACCTGTTATGTCCGAAGGTTTTTTTTCATATTATGTCATTTTTGTAGATGATTTTACAAGACATACTTGGATTTATTTTCTCAAACATAAATCTGAAGTATTTTTTCATTTTCAAATATTTTATAAACTGGTTAAGAATCAATTTAAGAATAATATCTCCATTTTTTGTACTGATTTAGGGGGGAAGTTTTTTTCAAAAGAAATTAATAATTACTTAAATTTACATGGTATTTCACATCAAAGATCATGTCCGTATACCCCACAGCAAAATGGCCTAGCAGAAAGAAAACATAGGTATATTATACAAACAATAAGAACCCTACTCGTCATTCATCTAGTACCAAAATTTTTTTGGGCCGAAGCCACTCTAACCGCGGTATATCTCATTAATAGAATGTCATCCTCTGTGTTAAACAATATTTCACCTATTGAAAAACTCTTCAAACAAATCCCAAATTATTCAAGGTTAAGGGTATTTGGTTGTAAATATTTTTTTTTCTTCAACAAAAATGACAAACTCTCACCTCGTGCTATTCCATGTGTGTTTTTTGGTTATGCAAGCAATCAAAAAGGTTATAGATGCCTTGATCTTGAAACTAGAAAGCTATACGTATCACGAAATGTATCCTTCTTAGAAAATAAAAGTTTCTTTGAAATTAAAAACTCTACAGAAATAAATGAATATTCCTTTCTACTGGACTTAGTTCCAGAGATTGATAAGGAAGATGTTGATCAAGAAGATCAAAATGTGATAAGTACTGAATCATCTCATCCAAAATGCATTCAATACTTCAGACGGGGTAACCTAGAGCAACCTTGTGCTTTAGAAAAATATACTAAAGCACATGATCGTATAGAAACAAGAAGATAATCTAGGGTGTCAAAAGTACCTGAAAAATTTGTATCTTATGAGTCTTTTTGGCCAAAGTACCAAGCGTATATTGCCCTGTTACATTCCTACACAGAACCTTCTAACTATGATACTGCAAAAGAACATCCCGAATGGGTTGAAGCCATGTCAGCAGAGTTATGTGCCTTAGAAAAGGCGAATACATGGACTATTCAAGATATTCTATCAGGAAAGAAACTTATAGGATGTCGTTGGATATACAAAGTCAAAACCAAGAGTGATGGCACTCTTGAACGTTTTAAGGCTCAACTAGTTGCTAAAGGCTATTCTCATGAATATGGAATAGACTATGAGAAAACTTTTACACCGGTCGCTAGAATGACCTAAGAACTTTGATTGCTCTTGCCTCTGTAAATAAATGACACATCTTTCAGATGGATGTCAAAAATGTGTTTCTCAATGATAGTCTAGCTGAAGAAATTTATATGGAATCTCCACCTGGTATTAAGATTCCTCAAGGAAAAACTTTTCGTTTACATAAGGCCTTATATGGACTTAAACAAGCCCCAAAGGCTTGGTACGACAAATGTAGTCAAGTTATGCTTGCGTTTGGATTTCAATTTTGTCTTACTGACACAACTTTGTTTATTAAGAAATCTAATGCAGGTATTATTATTATTCTCCTTTATGTGGACAACATGATTATCAAAGGGAGTGATAAACAGAAAGTTGACAATATTAAAAAATTTCTCAAAAATAATTTTGAAATGAGTGACTTGGGTTTCATAAGATTTTTCCTTGGAATCGAAGTGGCTTATTCTCCTAGAGGTTATTTACTAACTAAATCAAAATTTGCTCTTAATATTATTAACAGGTCCGGAATCACAAATGAAAAACACGTTGACACTCCTGAAGTTGTCAATGCCAAAATGAAGATTGATAATAGATAACCACTTGAGAACCCAACACCTTATAGATAGCTTGTTGGGACATTGTCTTACATTTTCATCACACGATCGGACATCGCACATGTTGTCCACACAGCAAGTCAATTCCATCATGCTCCCACTACTGTTCATATGGGAGCAGTATTACGAATTATTAGATATCTTAAAACCTCTGTTTGTAGAGGACTTTTTTTGTCTGCTTCTTTTTCACTACAATTAACTGCTTATACTGATGCAGATTGGGGGGGGTGATCCCAATGATCGACACTCAACTACTGGTCTTTGTATGTTTCTAGGAGAATCCTTGATTTCTTGGCGGTGCAAGAAACAACAAAAAGTCTCTCTTTCATCAACTGAAGCTAACTATAGAACCATGGCTACAACCGCTATGAAAGTAGTATGGCTAAGAAGACTGCTTCAAGACATGAGTGTTACAACTACGGGGCCATCACAACTATGTTGCGACAACAAAAGCTCTATTTACATCGCCAGCAACCAGACATTCTATGAACGAACAAAGCATATTGAGATGGATTGCCACTACATACGAGAGGAATTTCTACACGTCACCATTGATCTCCCATATGTCTCCTCAGAATATCAGTTGGCCGACTTCTTTATCAAACCTCTTAGTGTTCCCCGGTTTTATTTTCTCTTAGACAAACTTTCGGTTGTCCAACCGTAAGTTTGAGGGGGAGTGTTAAAATTGTAATCTCATAGTTAACTATATCATATATAATCTTATTCTTTAATTTAGCTTTTTAGTTTAGTTAGAATTAGGCTAGTTAGAATAACTTTTATTTTCTGTTTTTAGGACATTCAAATAGGCTTATGCCTTTATTGACTTTTCAGTCAATAAAGCATAAAGCATTTATTGGGAGACGTTGGACTCCCAACAACTCCAATTAGAGTCGTTGGGAGCCCAACGACTCCCCCTCTCTTAGCTCTTTTCAGCCGTATTGTTCTCACTTTAACAACAAGACTGAATGTTTCATCATAGTCTTATCCATATTCTTGTGTGAAACCATGAGCCACAAGTCTTGCTTTATATCTTTCAATACATCCATCAGGTTTATACTTAATCTTATAAACCCATTTGCATCCAACAACAATTTTCTTCTTAGGTCTAGGAACAATTTTCCAGGTTTGGCATTCATGAAGATCTTCCATCTCCTCGTTCATATCCTCTATCCATTTGTGTGATTTAATGGCATGATAAAAATTGACAGGTTCATCATGCTTCTCAACTTGTGACATGAAAAACTGAAAATCCATGGAAAAGTTATCATAGTTGACCCATCTTTGAATAGGATAATGTATCCTTTCTGATCTTCTCAAAAGAGGTTGACTCATATCATGCTCGACATTGTTCGTGACATGATCTCTTGCTCTTCTAACATAAACTTGACCAGAAAATCTCTGAAATTCTCTAGGCATTTTTTTCAAAAGAATATGGAGGATCGGGATTTTGCCCATTTGAACTCAATTATTCACAAAATGGCTGACAAGATCTCCTTTCATTCTCAAATAATTCTGCACTCAACCAGGGATCATAAACTTCAACATTTCGAGATGAGTTCTGCTCTTATAATAATGACATGCTCTCAAAATTTTGTTAATTAAAAACAACATTTCTGGAAATCTTGATACGCTTGGTTACCGGATCATAACATATGTATCCCTTATAATCATCCGCATATCCAACAAATCTGAACTTCATTGCTTTATCCTAAAATTTATTCCTCAGAGACTTGTCAATATGAACATAATAAACGCAAACAAAGGCGTGCAAGTCATTATAATCAGGATGTTTTCCAAGAAGAGTAAAATATGAAGACTTGTTTTCTAAGATTCCCATAGGCAAATTATTAATCACATGTACTGCAGTATGAAAAGCTTCTGTCTAGAGATTAATAGAAATATTACTTTCATGAAGTATACTCATGGCACTTTCTATGATATGGAAGTGTTTTCGTTCAGCCACTCCATTTTGTTGAGGAGTATGTGGACAGGACACATGCCTACTTATCCCATTATTTCAAAGAAAATCAAGAAAGTCATTTAAAGAATATTCACCTCCACCATCACATTGGAAATGCACAATATTAGAAGAAAAATTATTCTTAATGAGAGCACAGAAATCTTGAAACAATCTAAAAACTTCGGACTTGTGTTTCATGAAGTACATCCAGGTGAAACAAGAATAATTGTCAATGAATAAAACATAATACTGACTTCCAAATGAAGAACATATAAGAGTTGGTCTCTATACATCAGAGTACACAATTTCAAAAGCTTTTGAGGCTCTTTCATTAACAAGATTAAAGAGAACACGATAGATAACTGACAGCTTGAACATTTTTTAGCATCTAAAACAGAATGTAGACAGGACTCTGGAATCAAATTTTCTGATACAAGTTTCTTAATGAAACCATGACTATAATGACCCAACCGACTGTGCCACAAATTTGGCTCATTACATTTAGAAAGACTAAAAACATATGTATGACAAGACTTGAAACTCTGAGATGTCGGCTTCAAAAATGATGATTTCAAGGTAGAAGAAAAATGAGATATCGGATCCTCCTTGAAGATATACATTTTTCCTCATCGCTTCCCTTTAGTGAATGTCTCCTTCGTTTAAAGATCCTTTAACATACAGAAGATGGAGTAAATTCGACAGAAAAATTTGTATCATCAACAAGTTTGGATACAGAAACAATATTCTTTTTAATATTAGGAGAAAAAAGAACATTAGACAGGTTAAGAGAGGCACTAGACAAAGGGATTTGTGCACTTCCAACATGAGAAATGTGATGTGTTTCATCTCCAGTGACTATACTACCTTTTTCGAAATAAGGGGATAAATTCGAGAGCTTACCAGTATTTTTTGTGACATGAGTGGCCGCTCCAGAATCCACATACCATTCACCTTGTTCATTTTGCTTAATACTTATTTGAGATAAAGATGCCAACAAAAGTTGTTTCATATCTCCAAAAGATCTCTGACCATCAGATTGCCTTTTGTTTCCTGATTTATTATTCTTTCCTTTGTTTTTTGTTGCGACTTGAATAAGGAGCACCCGAGCCAAGGCAGAGAGAGAGAGAGATCGGCTGAGAGAACTCGTTAATTTGATTAGGGCTAATCTCTATGTTTAAATAGAGAGAGGCCAATGTAAAATTTTACACACAAGTCCCTCATTAAACACTAAATATCAAATAACCTCTAGTTTAAGAAAACTTAAACTTAAAACCTCTTAATCTCAACACTCCCTCTCAAGCTGGAGCATAGATATCAATCATGCTCAGCTTGTCACAACATTTTAAGAAATTTGGTCTAGCAAGAGGCTTTGTAAACATATCTGCAACTTGGTCCTCCGACTTTAGATATTTGGTAGTGATAAGACCAGCTTGAACCATATCTTACATAGTGGCAATCAACCTCAATGTGCTTTGTTCTCACATGAAAGACAGGATTGTTCGCTATATATGTGGCAACCTTGTTATCACACATCATGGTCATAGGAGAGGAAACCTTCACCTGAAGATCATGAAAAACAGTACGAACCCACATTAATTCAGCAGTTGTTTGGGCCATAGCCCTATATTCTGATTCTGCACTCGACCTAGAAACCACATTTTGCTTCTTACTTCTCCATGAAATTAAGTTGTCTCCCAAAAACACAGAGAATCATGTGATAGATTTTCTATCCACTACAAATCTTGCATAGTTAGCATCAGAGTAGGCCACTATTGTAAAACCAGTTAAAAAAAAATTAATTAAGATCGGACCCGGGTCGGGTCCAGACCCGACCCGGATCCAACCTGTGCCAGCCCCTCGAAAACCCTTTTCGAGGGGACTGGCAGCCCACGGCAGGGGGCCTCTCCGGCGACACAGGGAGCGGGCCCTGTGTGCGCCCCCTCCCTATTTAAAAGATGAGAGGGAAGAGGGGAGGGCCTACGAGCCTCCCCCGACTCTCTCTCTCATCTCTCGTCTCTCTCCCCTCTGCTCTCTCTTCCCCCGACTCCATCTCCCTCTCCCTTTTTGCCGACGCAGGCCAACCCCTCCCCTTCACGGCATCCACTCGCCGGCGAGCCCCTCCCCGACAACCTCCTTTCTCCTCGGCAGCCCAGTTTACGCAACGGAGTCCGTTCGCGACCCGCGAACTAAACCGACAATCACTTACGTTCGTAGAAGACTCCATCCTCGCAATACCCCAAGGTAGGAGAAGATGCACAAGGACTTAAATAATTAAATCAAGCTTAAATAATTGATAATCGAAAGGACTTAATGATATATTTATATACTTATATGTATATAAGTACACTTTTAAATCAAGGACGCGGTTTCGCGATCCTTGTCCTTTGTTTTCGCATTTCAGTTTGCCGTCACGCTTTGTGCCCAGGCTTTTACTTTCGTATTTACTGCTTATTGTCTTTTAATTCAAGGACGCGGTTTCGCGGTCCTTGTCCTTTACTTACGCACTTTCTGTTTCTGTTGCCGTCGCGCTTTGCGCCCAGGCTGTTGCTTTCATAGTTACTACTTACTGTCTTTTAATTCAAGGACGCGGTTTCGCGATCCTTGTCCCTTGCTTTCGCAGTTCCTGTTTGCCGTCGCGCTTCGCGCCCAGGCACTTCCTTTTCGCATTATTATCTTTTGTTTCTTTTCCTTGCCATAGACTCAGTGTATTCGAGAGGAATGCCTATTCCTCTTTCCACCCGATACGTTTTGGGAAAACCCTTGATCGGGAGCAAGACCAAGTTGTTGGGTGATAGATTCCTTTGTAAAACCCATTTACCAAAACCAGTGTCGTGACTTACATAGCACCCAGACACTGCGTCATCGGATGTCAGATTCGAGAAAATCACATGCCTTATGTTGGCAAGATTGTGTGTCGTTTCGAAATATTTGATATGTTAAAATAGTTTTTATAAAACATTATATCTTTGCGAAACACACTCTCGAGGCTCCTATTAAGGACCTGTATCCCTTTTCTCGTAAGTGTACTTCTTAAACATGCGAGACATGTTAGTACTACGACGATTGGATGAGAGAGTCTTATGACCTCGATTAATGCTTAGTGCAGGTTGTTGAAAACACATATAAGAGTGGGATCGCCTTCATAGGCAAGATGCTCGTTTCGGTCTAATGGAGCAGAGCATGAAGAATGAGGCAACGACTAAGAAACCCCGTCGTGCTCAATTCAACATTGCTTCGTCAAGAGAGAGGACGAAGGGTACCAACTCCGATAGACAGTCCATTTATGGCTTTCAAAAAGGGCAAAAGACCCGTTTTTCCCCAGTCATCGGAGGTTAGGGGGAGGGATAGGGGCTACATAAGTTAGCCTAACACTTCTGCAGAAGTTGGATGCATCCCTATCAGGCCTTGGGGACTTACTCTCTCGACCATCGGTCGTCTCCATAGGAATAGGATTCAGTCAGACAACCGAGGTATATTAAAATACTTAACATAATGAACACTCGGCTTGGACTCGACTGTTTCGACTCACGTGCCATGTATGTACCCGCATGGTCGGTTATCAAGTAATAACTAAATTGAGCATGCACACCCTTTTCAGTTTGTTGTACTTAGCTTATTCCTCCAGTCTATCTGCTTAGTTCGCTCGTTACTACCTGCTGCATAAATTATCTATGCCTAATTTAGTTCTTTCTGTCTTTGTACTCTCCTGCTAGTTTTTCGCAAAACTAACCCATTTCATGGGCACAGGTGACGATTAGGTGCATCAGGCGATGGCGCGACTGCGAGATGATTTAAGGATCCACTGTTTCTGCTCGTAGTGTTTCTCCTGGACATTTTTGGTTTTTGATACGGCTTTCCCTTGAGGAAACCCAAATTTTGTACAAACTTGATACTCTCTTCAAATAGAAGGAATGGTTTCCTAAGTATTATTGCAGATCGTCCATGGTAAATCTTTGTTTTCTCGCTAACGTGCCCAAGGTTGTCAAACCCGTCTTTTTCTTTTAAAAGAAATCGTTTCCGCTGATTTAGAAATAAACTCTGTAAAGAAAAGGTATTTTCCAACTATTTCAAGGAATTTATAAGGTTCGAAATTTTGGGGCGTTACAACTATCTCCAGAGTTCCAACTTTCCTGAATAATAACCCTTTTCCAGGAGAAGATTTTAAATACCTGAGAATCATTATAGCTGCATTCCAGTGTACCTCAGTTGGTTTGTCCATAAATTGGCTAACTTTGCTTACTGCTAAAGCAATATCCGGCCTGGTCACAGTTACATAAAGTAGCTTCCCTACTAGTGAGCGATAGCTTTTGCTATCAACTGGTTTTGACCCTTCTTCAAACGACTGAACTTTATGATCCATGAAAATATTTGTTGGTTTAGCTCCCAACATTCCAGTTTCCTTTAATAAGTCAAGAACATACTCCCGTTGAGACAAAACCATCCCTTCACGGCTCCTGGCAACTTCTATACCCAGAAAATATCTAAGTGAACCAAGGTCTTTTGTAACAAAGTGTTTTTGAAGATGAGCCTTTGTGGCTTCAATATCTTTCACATCATCTCCTGTAAGAATGATGTCATCCACATATACCACCATAACAACTATACCTGAGTTAGTTTTCTTGATAAATAGTGTATGGTCTGCCGCTGACCTATTAAAGCCAAAGCGTGACATCACTTCAAACAACTTTTGAAACCATGCACGCGGACTTTGTTTCAAGCCATAAATCGCCCTTCTCAATCTACACACCTTCTGACACTCTCCCTCAACCTCGAATCCTGGAGATTGTTGCATGTAAACTGTCTCACATAGATCCCCATATAGGAATGCATTTTTCACATCTAATTGACACAAGCTCCAACCATGATGAACAACTACTGAGAGAACAAGACGAATGGTGCCCATCCGTGCAACAGGAGAAAAGGTTTCAAAGAAATCAATATCATAAGTCTGAGTATACTCTTTTGCTACTAATCTGGCCTTGTACCTTTCAATAGAACCATCCGATTTGTACTTTATTATATATACCCATTTGGGTCTAACAATGTCAACATCCACTGGGGAATCAATTAGATCCCATGTATGCTGAGACAATAAAGCATCCATTTCTTCTTGCATAGCCAGCTTCCACCGGTTATCTAGCTCTTCTTGTTGATAGTTCAGAGGAATAGTTTCAGTAGATAAGGCTGAAATAAAAGTTTTCATCTGATTTCCAATTCTGACATCGGAGACAAAATGAGATATGGGATATAAGGTACATTGTCGTGTCCCCTTTCGTAGAGCGATAGGCCTGTTATCATCATCATGAAGATCACTATTGTCAGTAGTACTTACCTCAGGAGAAGAAGAGGATGAAGGCACTTGTGGAGGTGGAGCTCTACGCACATATACTAATGGAGGATTATTAAATCGTGAAGAGGATGAAGTTTGGTTCGGTAATGAGGGCACAGATTCCAAAGGAAAAGGAGGTATAGGTAATGGAAAAGACTCAGCTGGATCAACCTGCAGTGGGGAACCGGTACTAGAGTAATATGGAATGGATTCCAAGAAAGATACATTCGCACTGACATACTCTCGGCGAGAAATAGGATCATAACATCGATATCCCTTTTGATTTTTTGGATAACCTATAAATATGCATTTTGTAGCTTGAGCAGCTAATTTATCACGGTCAGGGCCAAGTTTGTGTACAAAACAAACACATCCAAATATTTTTGGTGAGAAAGAGAAGAGTGGGGCATTAGGTTTTAGGATATGTAATGGAATTTGATCACCCACAGAAGATGAAGGCATGCGGTTGATCAGCTAACAAGCAGTGATAATCACATCACCCAATATAATGCAGGAACATTGGATTGAATCATAAGGGTCCGGGCAACATCAAGCAGGTATCGGTGTTTTCGCTCAGCCACCCCATTTTGTTGAGATGAATAGGCACGGGTAGTTTGGGGTTGAATGCCATGATCTTCGTAAAATTGTAACAGAACTTTTGATTTAAACTCAAAAGCATTATCAGTGCGAACAATCTTGACAACAGATTCAAACTGAGTTTTTATTTCAAGAATTAAGGATTTGATAATACTTGGAACTTCAGATCGTTCTTTTATTAAAAACACCCATGACAACTTAGAAAAATCATCAACAATAACAAGATAATATCGACAGTGAGTCCTAATAGGAATCTTACTAGGACCTCATACATATGCATGAAGAAGTTCAAAAACTTTATGACTAGACTGACTCTGACTCGAAGGGAACGAACTTCAATGATGCTTGCCCAACTGACATGCTTCACACTGAAATGATGTAGTAGAAGGAATTTGAGGAAAGACATAACGAAGCTTTGACAATGAAGGATGACCAAGACAACGATTCCATTGAACAGGACTGGATGAGTGTTCCACTGCAGCATAAACATTACCCACTGGATGATGTAGGTAGTAGACTCCATTTTCTTCATAGCCTCCACCAATCTTCTTCCCTGTCAGCAAATCCTGAAAATGACAACCCATCGGATCAAATATCACTCTACAGTTTTGTTCTTTTGTAAGGCAACTAACAGAGAGTAAACTTTGAGGAAAGTTGGGAGCATGAAGAACATTTTTCAACTATAAGGTGGAGGATATAGAAATATTTCCCTAACCAACAACTGGTGAGGAACTCCCATCGGCTAATGAGACTCCTCGATGAACAATAATATCTTTTAGATCTGAAAAGACAAGCGAATTTCCACACAAATGTCTGGATGCACCAGAGTCAATAATCCACTTACTATCATTCAGATTAAAATGATTCCCTGTTGAGTAGGCAACACCGGCTACAGGAGAGGTGGAACTCGAAGGGCGAAGAGCTATCAGCTCATCATATTCTGCTCGACTGAGGGTGATACTGTCACTTGCAGAGGTATTATCATGTACATTTGTTGCCTCTAGTATAGTAACATTTGCTTTTGGAGCATATGACTTGATGAAGAAGAGGTTGGCCGACCATGCTTATCCCAGCAACGATCTTCTAAATGTCCAGATTTTCCACAGAATGTACATTAAAGTTTTCCTTTGCCTCCCATACCTCTCCCACGACCTCGTCCTTTGATATTCTGAATATTTTCACGCCCATAACCAAATGAGACAACTAGAGCAGATGACTGGGACACAGGATGAGATTGTGGAAAAGAGATCGCAAGTCTACTCAGATGATTTTATGCATCAGCAAGAGTAGGTACATCTGATCCAGTCAACATTTGGACTTTTGCAACAGAGAATTCTGAAGATAAACCTGTAAGAAACCGAGCAACCATAGTCTGTTCTTGATGATCCTTTTGCTTCGAACAACAAAGAGGCCTGTGAGCATTGAGTCTTCCAAACGCAGCTTAGACGGAGGCATAGTACTGGGCCAAGGTCTGATCTCCCTGCTGCAAATTATATATCTCCTGTTCGACTTGCAGGATACGACTCATATTAGTCTCTTGTGAGTACGTATCTCGAAGATTGTCCCACATCTGTTTGGCTGTATTGTAGTAAATTAAACCATCTGCAATATGGAGTTCGACACTATTCATGATCCATGACATAACGATGTCATTATCTTCGTCCCAAGTAACGTATTTTCCCACCTTTTCATTGGGTTTATCTTCCAATAAAATATGTTTTCTACGATGTCTAGATACCGACATCATAAAAGTTCTGGACCACCTGGCATAGTTAGTTTCATTCAACCTTACAGAAGAACCATACGAGAAGGGATTTGCAAAAGCGTTATACTCCCCAATATGTTCAATTTTGGAATCACATTTCGAAGTTTCACCCATACTGAATATTTGATGCTATTGCAACTGCCACAAAAAATCAGATTCACTCACTTGAACAACGTGTTTTATAATCACACGTCAGTCAGGTCTACGACTACACAAAGTTTGCCACACCAGAAATAAAATTCACGACAGGCTACAATTGACACAAAATGTAAAACCAAGTGTTAAAAAAAAAATCGGACCCGGGTCGGGTCTGGACACAACTCAGATCCATACCCGAGCCAGCCCCAGCCCGTCGAACGGGCTTTCAGGGGCTGGCAAGAAGCGGCATATAGGGGGCCGCCCACCCCCTGCACCCTCTACAAAAGGAGCGAGAGAGGGGGAGAAGATGCGTTTGAGCCTCTCCCCCGACTCTCTCTTGTCTCTCTCCTGCTCTCCCTCCCCGACTCTCTCTCTCTCTCTCTCTCTCTCTCTCTCTCTCTCTCTCTCTCTCTCTCTCTCTCTCTCTCTCTCTCTCTCTCTCTCTCTCGTCGCTGAACCGACGCCGACGAGCCCTCTCCGTCGAGGCAGCCCGGCGACCTCTCTCCCTCCGACAGCCCAGGTAACACCCCCCCCCCCCTTCTCCTCTCTTTTTCCCCCCTTCTTTCTCTGGGTTCGCCGGAAGGCCGGCACCCTGCCGTGCCTTCCTCTTCGCTTTTCCGACAGGCAAGGGGGCTTCGCCCCCCTTGCCTTCATCTCCTTTAGAAGGCAGAGGGCTTCGCCCCCTGCCCTTTTTACTGTTCCGGCAGGGGCCATGGCCCCTGCCCTTCTCTTTCGAGTAGGGGCCGATGGCCCCTGCCCTTCCCTTAAGAAAGGAAGCAGGCGCCTTCGGCTCCTGCCTCATTTCTTGGAAACACAGCAGGGGCCGATGGCCCCTGCCCCTCTCTAGATCGACAAGGGCCTCTGGCCCCTGTCACGTGTTTTGTCGAGCAAAGCTCGGCAGGGGCCATTTGGCCCCTACCTTCTCTTTTGGAAAGCCGCAAGGGAGCCTTTGGCCCCTGCGCTCCCTTTCACTTTTTGGTAGGGGCTGATGGCCCCTGCCCTTCCTTTAAAACTAAGCAGGAGCCTTCGGCTCCTGCCTCCCTTTTTGAAAACCCAGCAGGGGCCGATGGCCCCTGCCCCCCTCTCTTATTTGTCTGGCAGGGGCCGAAGGCGCTGCCCCTCTTGTTATAAACCCGGCAGGGGCCGATGGCCCCTGCCCTTCTTTAAATATCCGGCAGGGGCCGATGGCCCCTGCACCTGTTTCCTTTTTCGGCATGGTTCATTGGACCCTACCCCGTTCTGTTTCAAGTCAGCAGGGACCGTTGATCCCTGCCTTGTTTTGCAGAAAAGCCGAGACCCCAGTCTTTTGTTGTTGTTTTCCTCATTCACTTAAATGCATACTTATAACGTACCTTTGCAGCTTACGCAACGGAGCCCGTTCGCGCCCCGCGAACTGAACCGGCGATTACCTACGCTTGTAGACGACCTCTTTCTCGCAATAGCCCGAGGTAGGGGAAATTGCACAATGACTTAAATAACTGAAGCTAGCCTAAATAATTAAAGGCCGAAAGAACAAAAATATATATTTATATACGTATAAGTATATAAGTATGCTTTTAGCTCAAGGACGCGGTTTCGCGATCCTTGTCCTTTATTTACGCATTTTCCTACTTTCTGTCTTTAATTTGCCCCCGCGCTTTGCACCCAGGCTTTTATTTACGCATTTTCCTGCTTTCTATCTTTAATTTGCCGTCGCGCTTTGCGCCCAGGCTATTACTTTCGTATTTCCTGCTTTCTGTCTTTAGCTCAAGGACGCGGTTTCGCGATCCTTGTCCTTTGCTTTCGCATTACTTGTTCTATGTTTGCCGTCGCGCTTTGCGCCCAGGCTTTTGCTTTCACATTTGCTGCTTTCTGTCTTAAAAATTTGCAACCTCGATGGATGAAAGGAGTCCTTTTATATCGAACATACGGTTTTGCAAACAATGTTGGTTTTGAAGCATCACAGCGGGTCATCCTGAATCAAGCATTCAGAAGTAGTTCCTCTACTCTAGTTCGCTTTTCTGACATAGCTCGAGATTACCCAACATCCGGGACTCGAGCAAGCTTGTGAGCGTAATTTTCTCATGCGAAATCCGCATTTACCGTTTATCGTTATCAGTGTCAAAATTTGTGTTGCATATTGACACTACGATAATGAATGTGAGATTCGAGAAAATCACATGCCATAAGATGGCGCATGGTATTGGTCATTTCAAAAGTTTAGAATGATGACATTATATCTTTGCAAATCATGTTGTTGAGGCTCCTATTGAGGACCTAGAACCCTTCCTCGTAACGTG
This sequence comes from Nuphar pumila, assembly GCF_984573655.1. Taxonomy (NCBI): domain Eukaryota; kingdom Viridiplantae; phylum Streptophyta; class Magnoliopsida; order Nymphaeales; family Nymphaeaceae; genus Nuphar; species Nuphar pumila. The sequence goes on along the minus strand of NC_143250.1, from coordinate 101,867,897 downwards.
CTCATAGTCATAGATGGCATGCGAGTAATACGACGGATGTTGAGATGGTCATTCGACCTCAACCAGTGCTATGAGCACATTGGTTAACCACATTACAGATTGATTGATTATCGCCTTCACAGGTAAGATGCTCGATTGGGTCAAAAGACCAGAGCATGTAGAATGGGTCGTTGGTTAAGTAACCCCTGACACACCCATTCGTTTTCTTGTTGTCTGTCAAGGGAGAGGATGGATTGGTACACACACTTCGATGGACAGGTTGTTAACAACCATTCTACGAGCAAAGACTCGGTGTCCCCAGTCATCGGAGTTAGGGGATGAGACTACCAGATATTATCCTAGGTGGTAGATCTTTTTGGACTTCTGCAGAAGTAGGATGCATCCGTAGCCACGAACGCCTTTGGGGAATCCTCTCTCTGCTAACGGTCGTCCCCTTAGGAACGGACTCAACTAGCAATTCGGGTTATTCAAAATATATAGAATAATAGACACCTGAACTAGTCTCAGTTGTTTCTACGAGTCGCGTCTGCGCGTACCCGCAGTCCAGTTAATGATGGAACATAAAGTAACTTGTGCACTCCACTTGATGAATCATAGAATTGTGTTTTATGCTCAGTGATTTCAATTCATTATTAAATGTTTTGTTACATCGTGCAGCATGTGCTAGTTAGACTTTTACTTATGTTAATAAACTGATCATGTTAGTTCAGTAACTGTTTAGTTACCCGTCACACATAGTTAATTATTTGTGCTTCTTTCAGACTTTTCTGTCTACTTGTGCACCAACTAGTTTTCACGAAACTAACCCATTTTATGGGTACAAGTGATGATTAGGTGCTTAGCAGGCGATTGCGAGATGTCTTCAGGATCCACTGTTACCACTCGCAGCTCTTGTCCTGATCATTTTGGGTTTTTGTTACAGATTTCTTAAGGAAATCCAAATTTTGTACAACTTAAAAACTATTTATAATACAAATGTTTTCATCTAGATATTTGCAAGTTATGCCTTTGTCTTTTTGCTCTTTTAGCTAACGTGCCCAAGATTGTCGACTTACCCTCTTTTCTTTTAAAAGAAATGCTTCCGCTGATTTTATAAATAAACTCTGAAATAAAAAGGATTTTCGAGTCTTTTAAACCATTTTAAAAAGGTTTACAAGTTCAAATTTTTGGGGCGTTACACAGAAAATAGCATGTTTCATAATCACGCATCAACCACGACCGCACCTAACTATTCAACCCACGTCAGATACAACTGGTAAAATAGCTCAGAAATATAGATCTGAGAAAGCCAGAACAACGTCCAACATGACAACTTGTTCATGGTCAGATTTTAGCACCTATACTCAACAGATAAATCCCACGACAGTAGATAAAAGCTTCCCACAAAAAAAAAAACTTTCCACAAAGCAGGGAATCATGCCTGCTGCTTCCATGACACAGAAAAAAAAACTAATATTAACATGCTGCTTCCACGACACACATGTTACAGCTGCTAAAAAAAATTTCATGAAAACAGGAATCACGACTGCTGCTTCCATGACACAGAAATGCCAAAAAAAAAACTGATTAACAGGCTGCAACTATTACACAGAAATCACGCCTGAGAAGAAAAAATAACTTTCCACGACACATAAAAGCACGCCTACTCTTCTGTAACTCCCAGCCGCAATCGATCTATAGATCTTATTACAAATCTGTGTCATGACGTGTAACACCCCAAGATTTCAAACCTTATAATTTCCTTAAAATAGTTAGAAAATTCCTTTTCTTTACAGAGTTTATTTCTAAAATCAGCGGAAACGATTTCCTTAAAAGAAAAAGGACAGGTTTGACAGCCTTGGGCACTTTAGCGAGAAAACAAAGATTTACCATGGACGATCTGTAATAATACTTAGGAAACCATTTCTTCTATTTAAAGAAAGTATCAAGTTTGTACAAAATTTGGGTTTCCTCAAGGGAAAACCGTATCAAAAACCAAAATGTCTAGGAGAAGAACTACGAGCAGAAACAGTGGATCCTTAAATCATCTCGCAGTCGCGCCATCGCCTGATGCACCTAATCGTCACCTGTACCCATGAAATGGGTTAGTTTTGCGAAAAACTAGTAGGAGAGTACAAAGACAGAAAGAACTAAATTAGGCATAAATAATTTATGCAGCAGGTAGTAACGAGAAAACTTAAACAGATAGACTGGAGGAATAAGCTAAGTACAATAAACTAAAAAGGGTGTGCATGCTCAATTTAATTATTACTTGATAACCGGCCATGCGGGTACATACATGGCACGTGAGTCGAAACAGCCGAGACCAAGCCGAGTGTTCATTATGTTAAGTATTTTAAGATACCTCGGTTGGCTGACTGAATCCTATTCCTATGGAGACGACCGATGGTCGAGAGAGTAAGTCCCCAAGGCCTGATAGGGATGCATCCAAACTTCTGCAGAAGTGTTAGGCTAACCTATGTAGCCCTTATCCCTCCCCCTAACCTCCGATGACTGGGAAAAAACGGGCCTTTTGCCCATTTAAAAAGCCATAAATGGTCTGTCCATCGGAGTTGGTACCCTTCGTCCTCTCTCTTAACGAAGCCAAGTTGAATTGAGCGCGACGGGGTTTCTTAGCCGTTGCCTCATTCTTCATGCTCTGGTCCCTTAGACCGAAACGAGCATCTTGCCTATGAAGGCGATCCCATTTTTTTTATATGTGTTTTCAACAACGCGCACAAAGCACTAATCGAGGTCATAAGACTCTCTCATCCAATCGTCGTAGTACTAACATGCCTCGCATGTTCAAGAGTACACTTACGAGGAAAGGGATACAGGTCCTTAATAGGAGCCTCGGGAGTGTGTTTCGCAAAGATATAATGTTTTTAAAAAGCTATTTTAACATTTCAAATCTTTCGAAACGACACACAACTTGCCAACATATGACATGTGATTTTCTCGAATCTGACAACTGATGACGCAGAGTCTAGGTGCTATGCAAGTCACGACACTGGTTTTGGTAAATGGGCTTCACAAATGAACCCATCACCCAACAACTTGATCTTTCCCCAGATCGAGGGTTTTCCCAAAACATATTGGGTAAAAAGAGGAAAAGGTATTCCTTCCGAATACGCTGAGTCAAAGGCAAGGCAAAAACGAAAGACAATAATGCGAAAAGGAAGTGCCTGGGCGCGAAGCGCGACGGCAAACAGGAACTGTGAAAGCAAGGGACAAGGATCGCGAAACCGCGTCCTTGAATTAAAAGATAGTAAGTAGTAAATACGAAAGCAAAAGCCTGGGCGCAAAGCGCGACGGCAACAGAAACAGGAAGTGCACAAGCAAAGGACAAGGACCGCGAAACCGCGTCCTTGAATTAAAAGACAGTAAGCAGTAAATACAAAAGTAAAAGCCTGGGCGCAAAGCGCGACGGCAAACTGAAATAGGAAATGCGAAAGCAAAGGACAAGGATCGCGAAACCGCATCCTTGATTTAAAAGTGTACTTATATACGTATATATATATATAAATATATCATTAAGTCCTTTCGATCTTTAATTATTTAAGCTTGATTTAATTATTTAAGTCCTTATGCAACTTCTCCTACCTTGGGGTATTGCGAGAATGAAGTCGTCTACGAACGTAGGTGATCGTTGGTTTAGTTCGTGGGGCGCGAACGGGCTCCGTTGCGTAACACTGCAAAAGTACGTAGTTTAGCATGCATAAAATGAATATAGGTAGGGAGAAAACTTGGTTTCTCCGCAACTCAATGCAGGGGTCATCGGCCCCTACCGATACGAAAGAGAATGGGGTAGGGTCCAATGACCCATGTCGTTAAAGGAGATGGGTGCAGGGCCCATCGGCCCCTGCCGTGATAACAGTAAGAGGGGCAGGGGCCTTTGGCCCCTGCGGAGTCTTCAAAAGGAGGGGCAAGGGCCTTCGAGGCCCTTGCTGGGTTTTAAAGGAAGGAGGGGCAGGAGCAAAGAGTGAGGGGAGAGACGAGAGATGAGAGAGAGAGTCGGGGGAGGCTCGTAAGCCTTCCCCTTTCCCCTCTCGCCTTTTTATAGGGAGGGGGCGCACACAGGGCCCGCCCCCTGTGTCGCTGGAGATCCCCCTCCCTCTGCGGGCTGCCAGCCCCTCTGAAAAGGCTTTTCGAGGGGCTGGCACGGGTTGGATCCGGGTCGGGTCTGGACCCGACCCGGGTCCGATCTGTTGTAAATAATTTTTTTTTTTAACTGGTTTTTACATTACGTGAGTCAGACATCAGATCGGTGATCAGATCTATGCAATTAAAAAAAAAAACACACCTATTTACGATTTGGTGTAGAACAATCATGTTTTCAAGATCCCGAGATTCACGGCTTTGATACCATGTTGCGACTTGAATAAGGAGCACCCGAGCCGAGGCAAACGAGACGAGAGGAGAGGAGAGGAAAGAGAGAGAGAGAGATCGGCTGAGAGAACTCGTTAATTTGATTAGGGCTAATCTCTATGTTTAAATAGAGAGAGGCCAATGTAAAAATTTACACACAAGTCCCTCATTAAACACTAAATATCAAATAACCTCTAGTTTAAGAAAACTTAAACTTAAAACCTCTTAATCTCAACAGTTTTAAGGGTTAAACCAACAGTCAGCTTTCACATGTCCTTTTTTATTACACTAGTCACTCTTTTTTTATTCCCTGTACTGAAAAATCCTGGCATGCTCGGAGTAGGAAGAATACCACAACCTCCTTGACCAAAGCGACCTCGACCTCTACCATTTTGAAGACTGTTACCTCCACGCCCAAAACCATGAGATATATCTGATGCCAAGACATTATGAGTATCTGCACGTTCACTGCCTTCCGTCAAGTGTTTTATGCAAATTTCATATTGAAGAAGTTTAGCTTGAAGATCCTCGAAGCTAGGTAACATAGGTAGAACCGATAAAGAAATGGAGAGAACATGATATTATGGACACAGTTCATTGAGAGTTTGTTGCACTTTTTCCTTGTCAGAGACAATACTTCCAACAATAGCAAGCTAATCTGTAACTGATTTCACCTTGTTTAAAAATTCCATGACTGACATTAAGCCCTTTTTAAGGGTCTGGAACTCCCTTTTTAGAAATAAAACTCTTGCCTCTGAAATTTGAGAATAGGTTTGCACAAGCCTATTCCATAATTGACTAATGGTACAATCATCTCAAATTGATATCAATACTTCCTGAGACAGGGTGGAAGTAATATATGCAACCAATGCTTGATCGCGCTTCATCCATGTTGTGAATTCAGGATTTGAAACATAGATAACTGGAGCATCTCCTTTATCATCCTTTGATTCTTGTGGAATGAACTGTGGTGGGACTGGAATTGATCCATCCAGATGCCCAAACAGATCTTGGCTCCTTATAAAATGAACAATTTGTCTCTTCTAAGTCAGAAAATTAGAATGATTAATGTTTTTGGAAACAAGCTGATTCAAAAAGTTTGAAGAGAGGCCAACATAGGTAGAGGAATCCATTTAAAATAGATGAAAGGATAAAGAAGAAAGCAAAAGAAAAAAGAGAATAAATTTCAGTCAAGGGAAAATATGCAACAACACAACAAAGCAGATTAGGTAAGATGCAGGATATAATATAAAACGTGCCACCTTTTTTTTTTAAAGGGCACTATTCCGGACTCAGTCTGATTCCTGCAACAGACCTGCAAACCACAATATAATGCTGACTAAAAATATGTGAAACAATGGAGAGAAATATCAGAACAAAAAAAAAACAAGATTAACAATAATTAATCAAGATTCCAGAAAATAAAATCTGGACAAATAATCAAAAATAGAAAATTTTCAAATTAGGGAATATTAGAACCAGAGTTCAGATTAGGATATTTGAAGCAAACAACCTCTATTTTGACGTCAAATACATTTCCCCCCTTTTTTTTGTTTAAGGATTGACGTCAAAAATAAAAACACGATATTGGATGGATAAAACCAAGGAAAAAATTGGTCAGTAAAGGAAATCTGACAATAGAGAGAAAGAGGAGAAAGAAGAAAGATCAAAAGAGAAAAGAAAAGAAGAGGGGATTTTGATCAGAAGAAAACAAGATTCGATCTAAATGGGCATACCTTTTCGAAGAAAACCGAAGTCTTGCACTGATACCATGTAATAAAAACCAATATCCGGTGAAGAAATCACCACAGTTAGCATTCAACCGAAGGAGGAGAGAGAGGGAGATGCTAAAAAACGGCAGCCACTATTGAGATGGTTAGCCCTAATGCTATATTAAGAATCATATTATACAAGAGATTTAAAATACATACAAATAACACAAATGCCATTGCAAAAAGAATACAGTCTAAACATGATTAGATGCACGAATTCTGGATCTGACCCAGATCTGATGACGTCAAATCACATTTTTGAAAAGAAGTCGTCATTATGTATATGCCGGACCCGACCCGATTTATATACTGGATCGGGTCTAGACCCAATCAATGTATAATGTAAATTAGCATGTTATTAAGGGGTATTTATGTACCCTAGTTTTATATACTCAACATATTAATAGAATGAAAGGCGTAGCCACGATTGATTGACTCCCTTTCTCTTGAATCTCTCTCTCTTTCTCTCTCTCTCTCCCCTCTCTCTCTCTCTCTCTCTCTCTCTCTCGGTGACAGGTCTGTGTAGAGATCAAGGACTCCTTTCTCACATGGTATCAGAGCAGCGTGACGTCTGGGAGTGAAGAGTTGCCTCGTTTTCATCCTATCAACGTGAAAGTCGACAGGCGCGTGGATCTGCGTGGATCTAACCAAGTCTGGGTGTGAAAAGGTTGATCTCGGTTTCACAATGACAGGCACATGAATCTGTAAAAAAAAAAATCAACCTCCACCTTTAATCTGTGAAAAAAGTCGACCTCCACGTGAATCTGGAAACGTAAAGTGCAAGTTCCTCTCTCTTTCTGTGAGAAACTTGACCTCCACGTGAATCTGGAAACGTAAAGTGCAGGTTACTCTCTCTTTCTGTGAGAAACTCGACCTCCACGTGAATCTGGAAACGTAAAGTGTAGGTTCCTCTCTCTTTGTCAACTTCTTCACCTTTAATCGAAAATCATACCTCTGTTTTTATTTCAGATCATTGTGATTCTTCTGATTTTCTACAATATGCACTTCTGAAATTTTTATTAATCTCTGTTGTTTCGTGGGTTCTGAAATTATTTTTATCGCATTTTCTGGAAACGCATTATTCCTTTTTTGTTTTTCTCTTTCTGTCTGCCGAGTATCACCACGTGAACTTGTTTTCTAGCATCTGTTAGCCGAGTGTCCTGTTAGTCGAGTGCTCTGTTAGCCGAGACATGGTTCTACCATCTGAAGCTGATTAGCCAAGCCCTCTGTTTTGTTTCTCATACCTAAGAGTCAGTTCAGGTTTTCTCTCAAATGGATTTTACTCATGCGTAGTCATGTCTGTCCTCAAGCTTTCTCGGTCAAGTAGTCTCTGAAAAACTGAATAACTTCAATTTCTTAACCTGGAAAAAACAGATCATCCCATTTATAAAGAGTCAGGACCTCTCTGGTCATCTGGATGGATCGGTTCCACCACCTCCAGAATTCATTTCGCAGGAAAAAAAGGACGATAAAGGAGAACAATCTGTTGTTCTTCACAAGAATCCAGAATATGTTGCTTGGATGAAGAGGGATCAATTGTAGTGGCATACATCACTTCAACTCTCACAGGAGGTCCTTATTGCTCTTTCTGATGATTGTTCGGCCAAGGAACTGTGGGATAAGTTAGTTCAAACATATTCACAAATTTCTGAGGCAAGAATTATGTTTCTTAAGCGAGAGTTTCAAATGCTGAAGAAAGATTCCATGTCTATTATGGAATACCTGAACAAAATGAAAGGCATCACAGACCAGCTGGCTATTGTTGGGTGTCTTGTCAGTGAAAAAGATAAATTGCAACAAACCTTGAGTGGATTGGGGCCAGACTATCATGTTATGACGACAACCTTACTATGTTTACCAGAACTTCCAAAGTTTGAAGATCTTTGTGCGAAATTATTGCAATATGAAATGACTCTGAAAGGATCTTCTGAAGATTCTCATGGACATTCAGGAACACATGATGTGCTAGCTATGGGAATGAGTTATGGTCGAGGACGAGGAAGTTCTTTTCGAGGAAAGGGAGGCCAAGGGAGAAATACCTATGGAGGTTGTGGCATACTTCCAACATCCAATATACAAGGACAAAGACCCATTCCCACCTGTTTCATATGCAACAAGAAAGGGCATATTAAAGCAAATTGTTGGTTTAATCCTCAAAACAAAGGGAAAGCTCCACAAGCAGAGGCTAGGAAGGATGGAGAAGTAAAGGAGTTGTTGTTGGCAGCCTTGGCAGGATTGAATATGAAGCAAAATGACAAAGAAATTTGGTATGTCGACTCCGGAGCAGCTACTCATGTCACGGGTGATGTAGGTAAACTCTTGACTCTTACTCCTTATGTTGGTAAGAATAGCATAGTCACAGGAGATGGATCTCATCACTCAATCTCACATATTGGAAATGCCATTATACTCATGTCAAAGTCCTCTCTTAAACTTCCAAGTGTCATCCATGCACCTAATATTCAAAAGAACATTGTTTTTGTCTCAAAACTCGTTGATGATGCTAATGCTTCAATTGAATTTACTCCCTCTTCTGTTTATGTCAAGGATCTTCGCACGAGGAAGACATTCGCTGAAGGAAAACGATGGGGCAACAGGTACATCTTTCAAGAAGATCCTTCCTTCATTCATTCTGACTATTCATCCTTGAAGCCTCACCAACGTCAATTTTTTGATCCTGATTTTATATTTACTATTTCTGAATGTAATAAGCCAAGACTTTGGCATAGTCATCTTGGCCATTGTGGTCGCCATTTTATTGAAAAACTTGTCTTGAATAATCTCATTCCTAAGTCCAATCTGAGTTTAGAGGTCGTTGATACAAAGTGTTCTAGTTGTCATTTATGTAAGAGTCATATTTTACCATTTGCTTCCATTAATAAAAGAGCTTCAAGGCCATTTGAGGTCATTTGTTCAGATGTCTGGGGTCCTGCCCCAATTACTTCTCTTTCTGGCAGTAAATACTATCTTATTTTCATTGATAGTTACTCACGTTATACTTGGATATTTTTTATGAAGCACAAATCAGAAGTCTTTGGATTGTTCCAGAGATTTCATTCTTTTGTTCAAAATCATTTCTCTACCAACATTCTCAATTTCCAGTGTGATGGAGGAGGTGAATTCTCCTTGAGTGACTTTGTTAGTTTCCTTCAACATAATGGGATAAAGAGAAGAGTGTCTTGCCCGCATACACCTCAACAAAATGGGATTGCTGAGAGGAAGCATCGACATATTGTTGAGACTGCAATGAGCATGATGCACGGGAGCACTCTCCCTGTATCATTATGGACTGAGGCTTTTCACTCCACAGTTCATGTGATAAATCGACTGCCCATGAGTATCTTAGAAAATAAGTCACCATATTTCTCTCTTTTTGGCATACAACCTGATTATCATGAATTACGTGTGTTTGGGTCTGTTTGCTATGTTCACATTGACAGCTCACTAAGGCACAAGTTTCAAGATAAAGCCTTAAAATGCAGGTTTATAGGATATGCAGAAGACTACAAAGGGTACAGGTGCTATGATCCCCTGAGTAAGCGTGTCAAAATATCAAGGAATGTAATTTTCGATGAAATGAACTTTGATGATCAGAATGCTAATTCAACCCTTCATGCTGATAACTCAAGCCCCATCGTTGAGGTATACTACCCATGGTTAAATTCAGAACTCTTTTCCAATGGTAAAGTAGATTGTCCAGCAAATTGCAGTCAGAAGGAGACACATGAGGAATCAGCCAATGAAACTCAAACGGAAGAGACGGTTACACATGACTTGGAGCCAACAAAGTATAAGGGTGTCGTGTACACCCGGCGAGACAAAGAGCCCTCATTCATTTCTTGTACAAGTACGGATCCATCTGATCCCGCTTCACAGATGATGGATATCAGAAGATCCTCACGGATTCGACATCCGCTTGACAGGTGGGTAAGTTATAAAAAAAATCATTGGATTTTCAGTTGTTCTTGACATCCATAAGTAAAGAGGATGAGCCCCTCATGTTATATCAAGTTGAGAGCTCTAGAAGATAGGTAGAAGCAATGAATGAAGAAATGGAGGCCTTACATGAATGTGGGACATGGGAGATTGTACCTAGACCACTAAACAGAAATGTTGTTGGGTCAAAATGGGTGTACAAGATAAAGTATAAACCAGACGGGAGCATCGAAAGGTATAAGGCTAGACTTGTAGCCAAGGGATTCACACAAGAGGAAGGCCAAGACTTTGATGAAACTTTTAGTCCTGTAGTTAAAATGGAGATCATTCGCATTGTGTTGAGTCTAGCCATTAAACATGGATGGACATTAAGCCACCTGGATGTAAAAAATGCATTTCTGCACGGGGATTTAAAAGAGGAGGTCTACATGGAACAACCCACTGGATATGCAAAACGAGACGCCAAAAAATATGTATGCAAGTTAAAGAGAGCACTCTATGGTTTGAAACAAGCTTCACGTTCCTGGTTCAACAGTTTTTCTTTAGAGATACAAAGGCATGGCTTCTCTCGGTCCCTTTTGGATCACTCATTATTTATTCACAATGAACAAGGCGTCACTACTCTTCTATTGATATATGTAGATGACATCATCATCACAGGGAACTGTAAAAGCCACATTGAGCGGGTGAAGAAGTTATTAAATCAGAGATTTAAGATGAAAGATTTGGGAGAGCTGCAACATTTTCTTGGGGTAGAAGTTGATAAAAGAAGTGATACACTCACCCTTACTCAACACAAATACATGTTGGACATTCTCAGCAGAGCAGGCATGACAGATTGTAAGTCGTTAACAACTCCAAGTGTCATTCATCAGAAACTGAGTTCAAAGGAAGGGGATATATATGGAGATCCCACTAAGTATCGCAGCTTAGTTGGCATGTTGCAATACCTGACTTTTACTAGACCTGATATAGTATATTTGGTTAATCAGGTATCCCAGTTTATGCATGAACCTCGTATGTCACATAGGAGGCAGTCAAACGTATACTTCGTTACCTGAAGGGTACAGTTGGTGATGGGCCGGTATACAAGAAAAGAGAATTAGATCCAGGCGGGGGCCATGAGATCGTCATTTATGCTGATGTTGATTGGGCGGGTGATCCAGATGAACGACGATCAGTATCCGGTTATTGTAGCTTCATTGGACCAAACTTGGTATCCTGGAGCAGTAGAAAATAAAAGGCGGTTGCTAGGTCAAGCACTGAGGCTGAATACAGATCGATGGTCGCTGTCATGGCTGAGGCTACATGGATAAGACATCTCCTGACAGAAATGGGAGAACTGATTGCTTGGTCACTGTTACTGTGTAACAATCAAAGTGCCATCAACATGTCCTTCAATCTCATCCATCATAGTCGAGCAAAACATATTAAAATAGATCAACATTTTATTAGAAAAAAGGTTGAAGATAAAGAGATTGAGCCCATGTATGTGCCAACTGAAGAACAAGTTGCTGACATCCTCACTAAAGGGTTGACAAAGGACAGATTTTGGTTTCTGAAAAGCAAGTTGTTCATTGTTCAGCACCATGCACAACTTGAGGGAGGCTGAAAAGAAGTTGTCATTATGTATATGCCGGACCCGACCCGATTTATATACTGGATCGGGTCCAGACCCAATCAATGTATAATGTAAATTAGCATGTTATTAAGGGGTATTTCTGTACCCTAGTTTTATATACTCAACATATTAATAGAATGAAAGGCGCAGCCACGATTGACTGACTCTCTCTCTCTCTCTCTCTCTCTCTCTCTCTCTCTCTCTCTCTCTCTCTCTCTCTCGGTGACAGGTCTGTGTAGAGATCAAGGACTCCTTTCTCACAATTTTATCATCTAAGTGATCCAAGACCCATGGACTAGCTGAAATTCCACGGTCCAGCCATTCTCCCATTTGGCTGTCATGCTTTTGATAAGGAACTCATACCAACAAGCCCTATTGATGTGGCGCTTTTCAATCCAGTAAGAGGCTAGAGATTCCTGAACTTAAATTTGTGTAGCTCAAACCACCCACTTTCTTTGTATTGGCAAGGAAATGACCACCATTTCACAAACAAAACTTCAAGGATTCTGTCATATGTTCTAATACCAGATCATGCCTTTATATTGGAATATTGAACTTGATACATTTCCCTTCACCTTTTCAAAGAATCTTGAACTGAACTTTCCAATCCCATTTGCAGATGTGTTCCTATGGACACATATGGACAATTGTATGGATGCATATATACACACGTGCACATGCACACACACACATGCATGTATAATTGTACATGGAAACTATACATGCTACTAGAATACATTGTATAAAATTCACATTGAACTATGTCAGTTTGCATTATGAGTATTCTTTTAATCATATCATACCCTCTCATTTCCCAACGGCAATACTAAATGTACCTGTTGTCTAATGGTTCATGTAAAAAAAGGTGCAGGCGTGAACACAAAGACAACCTAAAGAAACGACCCTATTACCTGTGTGCAGGAGGCAGGATTGGAATTCCCAAAAAGAAAAAAAGCATTCATCTCTATTCCTTAGGGATTCCATACTAAATCAACTTTATGTTATTACCTTGCCTCAAACAACATCAACTGGAAGAATTGAGAGCATCTCTATCTGAACGAAAGGTCTTCGCTTCAAACCAACAAGTAAATGAAACATCTGGAGGTACAATTTTTCCATTTGGAAAGGCTAAATGTCAATAACTGGATCTATAGAACATATCACGAAGTTCCATTTATCATATCTTGTCATCGAGAGATAATCCACAATCAGAAAGTAACTTTTCTTCTGTTGTACCTTCTATCATCTCTTCCCCATCTAGAGATAATCCACAATCAGAAAGTAACTTTCTTATCTTGTAAATAATGTTCTTCTCAATTATAAAGCATCTTATAAAGAAATCTAGTAGTTTTTATGGAAAAGTGGAAGCTACAATAAAATAAAGGCTGCTACATCAGTAGAATCGAATTCTGTTTCCATGATTTTCATCATGTACACCAAGAATGAATAAAAATGTAAATGTGCTCACCGATGACCTTAGCATACGGAAATAGGAATTTTAGCAAAAATACAAATAAGTTCTTTGCTCTAACTGGTTTTAAAGTATCATATTATCATGAATAAAATGGAAAAGAGACATGCTAAACAACTAAGATAACAAAGTACAATATGGATACCAACCTCCAGCATATTTACTTCCAAGGTTTTGGATAGCATCTATTATAGCCAAAGATATCTGAGGAAAGCTTGTGCCAAAGGCCAGCAATGTAATGTCAGCAATTGTGTAGTTCCATATTTTTACTTGTTTAGTCTCAAGTTTGAAGTAAGGGCCTATAACAACAACTGACTTTGTTTGCTTAACAATATTTTCCATTGATTGAAAGAAACGGACAGTAATAGCTGACAAACCAATGAAACAATAGGCCAGTCCAAGAAGATATATAAAAGATCGTAATCCATTTCCTAGGGCAGTTTCTCCACGAAAAACAAGGTAGCTTTCACAAGTTTCAACTGATGAACTCCCAAACTTGCCCATTTAAAATGTTGGGCAGTGAAAATCTTTGGCGCTTTCTATGGCATGTTCAGTTCCTTCTTCCTCAAGGCCATATAGTACCTCTGTATGCAGTATGCACAACTGTGTCTCTTTTGACACATAGAAACCTGAATAAAGAAAGATGAATTTAAATAATGGTTAATCATATACAAATAATAAACATACAGAAAATAAAGAAGGCTATGACAACGTAGACCATTTGACCTGAACGAATTCCAAAAATTTCTTCACTTCAATACACCAAATTCACTACAGTTAATAAGAAAGAGTTAAAACATTCATCTATACTTTCGGTATCATCAAACGAAGAACTGGTTTATTTCTCATGCAAAGAACAGAGAAAAAATTATTTCAAGGCAATTTAAAAAATTAGCAGAATCAGATGAATATAATGTATATTGACGCAAATAGAGTGTTAAAATGTATGCATTTAAGTATTCATGTATGCTATTATATACATGTATATTATGATGTATAGTTGTATATAGTTGTATATTAACATAACCCTCAGGGGTATTTTTGTCTTTCTTATCATATGTACTTAGCACATGCCATTAGGGACTTTTCTTTCTTTTTATTTTTTACTTTTCCTATCTTTACTTTTTTGACTTTTTGACCATGGACTAAATTGTCCATACTATAGGACTGTTGGGATTCTCCCCAGCAGTCATAAATGTGACCCATGGAGCTCCCAACAGCTCTATTGAGCTCCCCTTTGTTGAACAAATAAGGGACCTTGTCCCCTCTTATTTGTATGGTTCTTAAGAGCATTTTATCAATAAAATACATTATTTATTTTATGTTCTCTTATGCTATTGTGCCTAGACATCTTGTGACTATGTATTTTGCCCATTAGTGGCCTTGTGACTTTATGTATCTTGCTCATTAGTGGCTTGTTATTGTGTGTTTAGGGATATCACTTGTGATCCCTCTTTTCATTACATGATATCAGAGCCCATTCGATTCTCTTGATCTTAGAGGTCTTGCTTGTGGTTGTAATACCCATAATTTTTATCAGATAAATAAATTTAGATTTTAAGTCATTAAGGTGATACACGAATATTTTATTGTTTTAATTATTTATTCGTAATTGGATCTTGGATAACCTATTTGGATCCTTGAAGTAAATCAGATTTTTTATGAGAAAATTTCTACAACACTTTAGTGGGAATTGGTATAGCTTAAGGCGATGTTCGGATCCACAATATTGCATTTGGATCTTCGATATCAGAATTTCAATATTTATCTGGATCCTTGTATTGAAACCATAAAGATCAATGTACATTTAGCTGGATCCATAATAATTCATTTGGATCCATAGTTCTAAACCAGAGTATGATCAAAACTTTGGATTTCTGGATCCGAATTTATTAAAAGGATTGACGAAGCACAATGGATCTTGGATCCATATCAATTTATGTCAATTTTTGGATAACGTAAATGGATCTATATTAACCTATGAAAGACCCACAAGATCGTATTGAAGAATAAACCAAATGTATTAAGAATATAATACTTTACTGCCTAGGAAAGAGATCCAGATCCACGAACAGATCCGGATAAGTCGAATAAGGATCCATAAAGGAACCATATATATACGTATAATAGTATATATATATATATAAATAAATAAACATATCGCGTGGATCCATAGTTGGATCTATTTGGATCTGACCTTCGGATCCACTCCGTAAAGTT
Organism: Nuphar pumila; assembly: GCF_984573655.1. Taxonomy (NCBI): domain Eukaryota; kingdom Viridiplantae; phylum Streptophyta; class Magnoliopsida; order Nymphaeales; family Nymphaeaceae; genus Nuphar; species Nuphar pumila. Next base: position 101,852,530 of record NC_143250.1, on the reverse strand, counting down.
GTCACGGATCCACATCGCTTGAAGGACACGGATCCAACACGCGGTTGGATCTCGGGTCTCGGATTTGGACCCAGGCCCGCACCCTGCATATTGAAAAAAAAAAAGAAAAAGAAAAAGGCAACCCGATATGGGTTGCCCGATAAAAAAAAAAAAAAGGAAAGTTAGGGTTCAGTGTGAACCCTAACAGATATCGCATGGGGAGGGGGTGGGCCGGAGAGCAGCCGCCGGGGGCGAGAGTATCGGCCTCCTCCATTTTCGGGAGGCCACCCTCCTACTAAAGAGGGACCCTGGACTCCACTTCCATCCCTCTCTCGCTCCTCTCTACCTCCCGCACCCTTCCTCTCTCGTCATCGTTGTCGCCGCCAGCGACCTCCCTGCAACATTCTCTCTTGTTCGAGCTCGGGTAACATCGCCGCCACCTTCACTTCTCCTTTTTCCGGCAGCACCACCCAACGACGACCCTCCTCTCGTCCCATTCCATTCTCACATTCGTCGGTGAGCAGGAGTTCGGCTGCACCCGGATTCACGGCAGAACGAGAGGGGAAATCAGCAAACAAGGTAGGTTTTACTGTGATTTCACATATCTACTGAGTTTTCAAGTATGTTTTGGATTTGCCGTAACTCCTAACTCGAAAACAAAATTGGGGTTTTGGGTTTGCCGTGAATTCCCAAATCAAAAATTTGGGATTTAGGGTAGGGTTTATTACGATTGTTGAGGATGTATTTTGTTTCAAGTTGCGATGGTTTGTAATACACCCAAATCGAAAAGATTTTAAAGTTTTGGAGGGGTTTTCGTGTGGATTGCAACTACGGGCCTTTTCGTGTAAGGCAAATCGGTCAATACCCCTTTGTATGACTGATCAACATGGGATCAGGCAGAGTGAACACGGGTTTGACAGTTATGCCTTGGGTATTTCATGTGGAACATTAAGCATAAAGCGTTTTACTGCGAAAGGGGCCTGTTGAGAACATGTTTTAAATCCAGATCTGGGATTTTTTTTGAATCGTGTATATATTTATATATATTTAAGGGTACATATATTGTAAGAGGCGCAGTGGGAGAAGAGTTGATTTGTATTTGATAATTTTCTCTTCTATTATGAACTTCAAAAAGAAAAATAATGCATTTTTACCATGTTAATTGATATCGAACGTTGTATTGCTGGTTACCGATTTTACTTGTAGCATGTCGTATATGAGTTTCGTTTTCTTGAACATGTGTTATGTTGAGACTAAATTGTTTAGTTGTAATTTTCTTTAAAGCGATATGCAATATCATAAATCAGTGGAGTATGTACACAGTTAGATTTGTTTCAAGTGTGTAAGCATAAACTGTTAGGTTGGAAAGATTCTTATGTTTTAGTAGTATCTGTGAGAGTTGCCTCAGAAATTATACTTTGAACTTAAGCTCTGCACTTCTTGTCAACATATAACCTGTATAGAAGTGGCGTTGAGCATTTGATGGAAGTGGGCTGAAGATAGTAAACATAAAGTGAAAATTTACTTTGTAATTCTGCCAAGAATTTCTGTTAGATGCATATATTAACTTTCGTCACAGACTTCAATATAAGTTTGAGTAATAGTTTACTAGTCAAGTAGGTATATTTTACTTTGGATGTGTCAGTTGAGAGGTCTGAACTGAACTGACAAGGCACCCTTGGACATATGAAACTTCATCTGAGTCACCACGATGGATATTCGGTAATCCGTGTATAAATGTCAAATTTTGGTTGTAATATTAATTCCTGTACGAAGGAACACCTCTGTCTTACTGGTGAAGAACATGTTAGATATCCATTACAAGATTCATTTACTTAATGTTGGGAGTGTTAAGCATCTCACGTGTCCAGCCGATATATATGTCCAGGTTTGTATTCTGCAGTCGCACACACTCAGTTTCTGACACATTTTGCTGCACCTATCGTCGCACACCCACAGATGTAAACATGTATTTCTATGGTGATCCTAACTGTGAATAAAACAAGTCTTTAATATAGTCTTCGGCACAAACTTTGAGAGCCCAACAGCCGCCGACCCTTTTGCTGGCTGTATATGCGCGCTACCCTGGTAGCTAAAGGTGGGCGATATTAGATACCTGAAAAAAAAAACAGTGTTTTTAATTGCCATTAAGAATTGTAATTCGTTATGAGATTGTAGGTGGGCTTTCTACTTGTAGTTGGATATATGTGATGTGACCTATTTGTGAAACACTATGTTTTACACTTTAGTAATAAATCGAATTGTAACTTGATATAGAAATGGGTGTATGTGCAATTTGGTTTTATCTGAATTTTTTTTCATATAAACTGTTGACATTCAAATATGGAAATGTCTGAGTTTTGACTGCTTTCTGTAGAAGAGCTATGAGACATATTAATGAAATGTCATTTATTGAAATTGTTTGTTGCATGTAAAGTTATGTGAATTGCTTTCCCTTGTCCACTAAGAATTCAAAATGAATGATAGGGAGTTTGGGAATCATGCCTAATTGGGCAATATGGATTGGGTACCTAATGCAGGTACTTCGGTTAATGAACGTGTACTCAATGTCAATAACATTGGTGAGAAAATTAAAGGTTAATTTCTGTGAGCCTGACTGGTTGAAAGATATCGGGGCATTTGTGTCCGATTGGTTTAAAAGTACCAAAGCATTTAGAATAATGATCATAATACTGATAAGAACTTAAATTTAATTCTTGTTGCTCGACTGGTTTAAAGGCACCGGAGCACTTTGAGTGGGTTATGCAATCAATATGACAAAGGATGGGAACTGTTCTATACCCCTTGGTAAAATGACTAAGGTTGGGAATTCTACTGCTGTGGTAGTAGAAGGAAGTTGGGGAAATGCCCTGTACTTCGGGAAATTTATTAAATGAAAAGATTAACCCACTCAGATTCGGGCTTACCTTAGAGAGGGTAGGTGGTACAAAACTCCGGGGACGTGTTTAATTGTTTCGAGCTAAAGTGACTCGTTGGTCCCCAGTCCTCGGAGTTGGGGGGGGACCCGGACTACCAATATGTCCTAGGTGGTAGATCTTTGTTCTTCTGCAGAAGTTAGGGATGCATCCTGTTTTGGTTTGGCCTTTGGGAGATTCTCTCGGTCACTGGCCGCTCCCTTGGGATTTCAGTCACAGTTAGAATGTTTGGGTTAATAAAACAACTTTGAATAATATACCCCCGAATGTTCTCTTCTGTGATGGTTGCCTTGGCCCGTGTGTACCCGCGGGATAAGAAAAGATAAACATCAATTAGAATATTTTGAGTATCACAGTGATTGGAGTTACTAGGGAGACATGTTTATACTCTTCCAGCATGTTCTAAGCTTGTGATAAAATGAAATACTGAAAGGTGTAGATATGAGATAATTGAATTCATATTGTGGTTATTACATGATTGATATGCATGTTGCTGCTGTTGCACAATCTGCTTTACTTGCTTATGTATATGTCTGTTATAGTTGTTGCATAGTCTGCTTCACTTACTTTTAAGCATTCAATGGAATCGGTGGCCATGATATATTTAAATGCTGTAAATGATATTACCTTATCATGAAATGAATTCTGTACTCCTGCAATGGTTGATTTGGTCTTGGTAGTGTTCATATACTCTAGCTAGAAACTTAAATCAACAATGTGCAGTAGTTTAGTAATGTTCATATTCGATTGCTATGCTTTATTGTCCGTAATTAAACAAATCCTTTGCATACTTGTTACTTAGTATATTTGCCAAATTTATAGTAATTCCTACTTAGACGTGGTAGTCTAATTTCAATCAATTTACTATTTTCCAGGTAAAGGATGTGGTTTATAAGCGGCTACGGGATGAGGCATCGGATCAAGGTTTTTGGATTTATTGTTCCAGGAATCGCTTGGGTTTTCTCTCCACCGTAATGTCTCGAAATGCTTAACCCTATATTATTTCTTGTTTCCGCTGTTATAAAAAAAAAAAAAGTCTTCAAATTTTGGGTTAAAATTTTGGGGCATTACAGTGGTGATTGAAGATCGTGACAAAAGTGTGTTGCCTTCTCTTTGTCTTTACCTATCTTTTTTTTGTCATGAAGCATGAATCAAGAGTGGAGCTCTCCTTCAAACTGTAAAACCCTGTATTTTTGGGAATTTTCAAAAAATCCATGTAGGATAGGCTTCCTTCTTTATGGCCTTCCCCAATCAGCTTCTTTGACTGACGATCCTGCACTCGACAATCACGAGAAGAGAAGGAAACATTATATCCACGGTCACATAGTTGAGAAACAAACAAGAGATTGAGATTTAATTTGGGAATATATCTAATTTATGGAACATGAAATCCTTTTGAATTTTGAGAAACCTTTTCAAAATTCCCTATTGCTTCAATTTCTAGTGATGTTCCATCGGCAGTAAAAACATTTGATTATTTTGATTTATGACATTCAGATAATATATTAATATTTGGAGTCATGTGGAAAGAAGCACCTGAATCAAGAAGTCATAGAGTTTTACCTGGATCGGAGGTGCTCACGAAGGAGGTTGCAACTCCCATAGATGAAGATGCTCCTTTGAGTAGAGGTCCAAGTGCTTCCACCAATTGAGTGAGAGACATACTTCAATGGAAGTTTCACTCGATTCTTGTGGTGGTCCGACAGATGCTACTTTCTTCTCATAGGGCCTTTTTAATTTTGGATAGTGAATTTTCATATGTCCAGGTTCACGACAATAGTAGCAAATGATTTTCTTTCTCTCAAAATCATCATTTCTTCTACCGTAGTTAGGTCTATAAGTCCTTACGAAGTTTTCAAGTTTCAAAACGGCTAGAACTGAGTCATCATCGCTTTTAGCAATTCTACATTTTAGTCTATTTTCTTCCATACTCAATTCCTCTATTGTATCTTCAATTAATGGTACTTTTCCACGATGAAAAAGAATAGACTTAGTGGATTCAAATTCCGGTCTCAATCCACTAATAAACTGAAAGAAATGCTCCACATTGATTTGGTTTTGGCGGAGTTCAATATCATGTGGACAATGTCACTTTGGTTCAAGAAGAGCTAATTCTTCCCATAATTCCGACAAGCCATTATAATACTCTCTAATACTCTTGTCCCCTTAAACCATATTTCTTACTTTATTTTGAAGGTTACACACATGTGCAATATCTTTAAAAGAATACATTCTCTTAAGATAGTCTCATGCTTCATTTATATGTTCAAATTTTGCTAAACTTGAGCATTTCTTTATATCAACACTCGAAATAAGCCAAGACATAATCTTGGCATGTCCCATACGCCATTCTTTCCACTTTTCTCGTATGTAGATATGGCCTTAACTATTTCTACCTTCGTGAGAGGTATTTCCTTTTCTCCTTCATCTTTTGTAAGAATTAGAGTAGGTTCCTTATCGGTTCCATCTACTAATCCCCATAAACCCTTGCCCCATATAAGATGCTTCATGATTGAAGCCCATATGACATAGTTGAAATCATTTAGTTTGATGGGCTTAATGGTGACATTATCATTGTCATCCATTTTACAATTTTTGGTGAAGTAAGAGTAGAAAGAGAAAAAAAGTGAAAGGATACTCTACCACAAGAGTGAGTAAAAAAATACTTCTCCAAGCTTTTTACGCTTCCACACGATCACCCCTTCAAGGAAGATCACTTTCTTGCAAGAAACTTGTGTGGCATGCTTCCCAATGCACCGAAATAACTTGCTTCAACCAAGTTCTTGAAAAGAAGTCGTTTCAGGTTCTTGAACCCAAGTCGGGTCTGTGCATGACCAGACCCGATTTCTGTATTGGATCGGATCCAGATCCAAATGATAAAAGTCTGTTGTAATTATGTATTTTATTAGAGAGTAGTTTAGTACCCTAAAATTATGTATTAGTTATATAATCAATCTCTAATACAATAAAAAACACGTTGGAACCATTTGACGCGTTTTGCAGCCTCTTCTTCAATTTTTGTTCTCTTCTTTCTTGCACAGGTGAATGTGGAGATCTTCACGTTTTGACATAGTATCAGAGCAATGTTGAAAGTTGGGCCTGAGATTGCTTTCCAGAAAGAATGCCCAAGGAGATAATCTGAGTTCTTCAAGTCAGGAAAAATATCTCTATCCAACCCGATCCCTGCGTGCATCTTCTTCCCTTTCTCTCTCTATTCTATTTCAGTCCTGGTAAGAACCCGATTTCTGGGTACATCTCCTTCCTCATTTCTTTTCCTTTTGGATTTGGTAAAAACCAGAGTTACCAGTCAAGAAAACAGGAGCGGGAAGCGAGGCACTTTCAAAATTTTAGGAAGCGGGGAAGCGTGGGACCACTTAGAAGAAAATTATGAACTGTCTCGGAAGTGACCTAGGAAGCAAACCGGAAGCGAGGGGGAAGCAAAAAAAATGGGGAAGCGAGGGGGAAGCGTGCTTCCCATAAAAGGGAAGTGTGCTTCCCAAAAAAGGGGGACGCTTCCCCACCCGTTTCGAAAGCGCAACGTTTTGTGCTTCGGGGAAGCGCGCTTCCGGTAACTCTGGTAAAAACCCTTTCAACATGCGTCCTCTTCTTTTTCTTTTCTGTTTCGGTTCGGGTAAGAACCTTAACGTCTCCCCTTTTCTGTTTATCTTCTTCTCTTCTCGTTTTGACGTCAATGTGTCCTTATCTTCTTCAGATCTGATTCTCTTATAATCAGTTAACTAATCCCAGAGGTGATACTCTTTTATGGGTTTTTGGATACCTCGATCTGCATATTCAGTCGTTAAGATTAATGCTTGTGGTATTTCCTGTTTTTCGAATTATTAATACCCCTGTTTCATGATTTATCAAATCTGGAACCAGTTCTGCGTTTGATATTCATTATTGAACTATTTAAGTCTGAATACTATACACTCTAAGATCAATATTGTGCTGCCTCAGTTTGCAAGATCCTGTTTCACGTTTTCACATTGGTATTGATTCATTTTTTATATTCAGGTCTTGTTTTGAAAACTGTTTAGTCAGTTACTTTTCTGATCATACCCGAATATAATACATCTGCCTAAAAAAAAGGCAGGATATTCAAGTGACTGAATTTTTTGTTTGATTCAGAGTTTTCCTTTTCCTTTTTCTTTCTTTCTCTTCTTTTCCACTATCTTTGAAAATGGACTCACCCTTCCCACAGTCAGGTCTTTCTTCTAACTTTCTTAGCCAATTGGTCTCTGAAAAGTTGAATAATTCCAACTTCTTGACTTGGAAAAGGCAGATTGTTCCTTTTATAAGGAGTCAGGATCTCTCCGGTCATCTGAATGGATCAGTCTCAACCCCTCCAGAATTCACCTCGTAGGAAAAGACGGACGATAAAGGGGCATAATCCATTGTTCTTCTCAAAAATCCAAATTATGTTGCTTGGATGAAAAGAGATCAAGCATTAGTGGCATACATCACCTCAACACTCTCACAGAAAGTTCTTGTTGCCATTCCCGATGATTATTTAACCAAAGAGTTGTGGGACAAGTTAGTTCAGACATTCGCAGATCTCTGAAGCAAGAATTGTGTCTCTCAAGCGAGAATTTCAAATGTTGAAGAAAGATTCGATGTATATTATGGAGTACCTGAATAAAATGAAAGGCATTACAGATCAACTGGCTATTGTGGGATGTCTCGTCAGTGATAAAAACAAAGTGCAGCAGACCTTGAGTGGATTGGGGCCGGACTATCATGTTCTGGTGACATCTTTGTTGTGTCTTTCAGAGCTTCCAAAATTTGAAGATCTTCGTGCAAAGCTACTACAGTATGAAATGACCCTCAAAGGGTTCTCTGAGGACACCCATGTTCATTCAGAAACTCAAGATGTGCTGGCCACGGGACTGACTTATGGTAGAGGCAGAGGAGGAAATTCTTTTCAAGGAAAGGGAGGACAAGGGAGAAATGTCTTTGGTGGTCGTGGTATACTTCCAACGCCCAATATACAGGTACAAAGGCCTATTCCTACCCGTTTCCTATGTAATAAGAAAAGGCATATTAAGGCAAATTGTTGGTTCAACCCTCAAAATAAGGGAAAAACTTCACAAACAGAGGCTAAGAAGGATAGAGAAGTAAAAGAGTTGCTATTGACAGCCTTAACAGGCTTAAATATGAAACAAAATGATAAAGGCATTTGGTACGTCGATTCTGGAGCAGCGACATACGTCCCAGGTGATGCGGGTAAACTCTTGAATCTTACTCCTTATGTCGGTAAGAGTAGCATAGTCACAGGAGATGGTTCTCATCACTCCATCTCACATATTGGAAATGTCAGTATACCCATGCCCAAGTCTCCTCTTAATCTTTCAAATGTTATTCATGCACCTAATATCCAGAAGAACATTGTTTCTGTCTCAAAACTTGTTAATGATGTTAATGCCTCAGTTGAATTTACTCCCTCTTCTGTTTATGTCAAGGATCTTCGCACGAGGGAGACATTCGCTGAGGGAAAGAGACAAGTCAACATGTATATCTTCCAAGAAGATCCCTCCTTCTCTGTTCCTTCTGTTGATTCACCCTTGAAGCCTCATCAACATTCATCTTTTGTTCCTTCTAAATATGTGTTTGTCATCTCTAAATGTAATAAGTCAACCCTTTGGCATAGTCGTTTGGGTCATTGTGGTCGTCATTTTATTGAAAAACTTGTTTCGAACAATTTCATTCTTAAGTCCAGTCTGGGTTCAGAAGCCAGTGAAATAAAGTGTCCCAGTTGTCATTTATGTAAGAGTCATGTTTTGTCTTTCAATTCAATTAATAAGAGAGCTTTAAGGCCTTTTAAGATCATATGTTCTGATGTCTCGGGCCCTGCCCCAATTGCTTCTGTTTCTGATAGCAGATATTACCTCATTTTTATTGATAGTTATTCACGTTATACTTGAATATTCTTCATGAAGCAGAAATCAGAAGTTTTTGGATTGTTTCAAAATTTTCATTCATTTGTCAAAAACCATTTCTCTACCAATATTCTCAATTTCCAATGTGATGGAGAAGGTGAGTTCTCTTCCAGTGATTTTGTTAGTTTCCTTCAACATAATGGAATAAAGAGAAGGGTGTCTTGCCCACATACACCTCAACAAAATGGAATTGCAGAGAGAAAGCATCAACATATTGTTGAGAGTGCAATGAGCATGATGCACGGGACTAATTTACCTATCACTCTATGGACAGAAGCTTTCCACTCCATAGTCCATCTGATAAATCGATTGCCCATGACCATTTTAGAAAATAAGTCACCATTTTTCTCTCTATTTGGAATACACCCTGATTATCATGAATTACGTGTGTTTGGATGTGTTTGCTATGTTCACGTTGACAACTTATTGAGAAATAAGTTTCAGGATAAAGCATTGAAGTGCAGGTTTGTGAGATATGCTGAAGACTATAAGGGGTATAGGTGTTATGATCCATTGAGCAAACACGTCAAAATATCGAGGAATGTCGTTTTTAACGAGATGAACTTTGACGATCAGCCCGTTAATCCAAGTTTTTATATTGCTAGTTCAAGTCCCAGTGTTGAGGTGTACGATCCATGGTTAAATTCAGAACTCTTCTCCAATGCTAGAGAAGATTGTCCTACAAATTGCAGCAAGAAGGAGATATGTCAGGAGTCATCAAATGTATCCCAACCAGAAGAGGTTATTAAACAAAACTTGGAGCCAGTAAGATATAAGGGTGTTGTATACACCCGGCGAGAGAAAGAGCAAGTGCCCTCATCCATTTCTTGTGATAATGATCTTGGTCCTTCTACTTCTGCTCCACAGATGTTGGACATAAGAAGATCCACCCGGACCCGACATCCGCTTGACAGGTGGGTAAGATATAAAAAAAATTCATTGGATTTCCAACTGTTCCTAACATCCATAAATAAAGAGGATGAGCCTCTCACATTTTATCAAGCTGCAAACTCTAGAAGATGGATCGAAGTAATGAATGAAGAAATGGAAGCTTTACATGAATGTGGTACATGAAAAGTTGTGCCTAGACCACTAGATAGAAATGTAGTTGGGTCAAGATGGGTGTACAAGATAAAATATAAACCAGATGGAAGCATTGAAAGGTATAAAGCTAGACTTGTAGCCAAAGGATTCACACAAGAACAAGGACAAGATTTTGATGAAACTTTCAGTCCTGTTGTTAAGATGGGAACCATTCATATTGTGTTGGATCTAGCCATTGAACATGGATGGACGTTGAGCCAGTTAGATGTAAAAAATGCTTTTTTACATGGGGACCTAAAAGAGGAAGTCTATATGGAAAAACCCACCGGGTATGCAGAACAAGATACCAATCACTATGTATGCAAGTTGAAAAGAGCTCTCTATGGATTAAAACAAGCTTCTCGGTCCTGGTTCGAGAGTTTTTCATTGAAAATACAGAAGCACGGTTTCTCTCGGTCTCTTCTAGATCACTCATTATTCATCTACAATGAACGAGATGTGACCACTCATCTATTAATATACATCGATGATATTATTATCACAGGGAACTACAGAAGCCATATTGAGGAAGTAAAGAAGCTATTAAATCATAGATTCAAAATGAAAGATCTTAGTGATCTGCGATATTTTATTGGGGTGGAAGTTGATAAAACGTGTGATGCACTTACTCTTACTCAACACAAATACACGATGGATATTCTTAGTAGGGCAGGCATGAAAGATTGTAATGTTAAAATATGTTGTATATATATATATTTATATATTTAGATTATGACATATACACATATATATATTGACATATATATGTCTATATGTCTATCTATATATATAAATATATATATTTATATTGTAATACCCGATAGGGGTATTTATGTCATTTCACATGTACACGCATATCCTAGATATGCTTCCTTTTCTTTTTCCTTTCTTATTCTTTTTCCTTTTTCTGTTTTTTTATTTATTTCTTTT